>NC_134533.1:88319061-88944061 GCF_050624435.1 Tenrec ecaudatus
ACACTCTCTACTATTCTCACTGCTATTCGTGCTGATTTGACTCCTCTCAATATTTTTATTAATAAAACATAAATGTATACTATGATTTCCTTTTAAAGCATGATAACGTTTATTGCAGTATTTTAAAAATTAGCTTTTAATATATTAGTTAGAAAATTTGGCTCATTGCTATTCCTTTGAGTAAATCATTTGGAAATTAACCTACAGTTAAAATAATTAAATTTGAATTTAAAATATTCTGCTCATTCCTCATTTCTTTGTATGCAGCGGTGATAACACTTTCATGTAAATTAAAAGTCATCCTAAGGAAGGCAGAGGAATGGCCCCTGTCTCTCCGGATTATGACTGCTTTTGACAATGTTGCTTTGCCTCATGTTGACAAATCCCAGATATTATAAGTGGATCTCTCCTTCCAGACATGCAGACTGTGGAAGTCTACAGAGAAGGTATCTTTTTTGTTTGGGAGAGGGTATTTCACTCTCTTGAAAACTATTCACTGACATTAATGCCTTGCCAAATAAGACCCTTTAATCCCATTTCTTTTAATTTCCTAAAACAAATTCAAAAATACTGAATTAAACAATTTTGTGTGTATATGGTGCTTAATAGCCCAAGAAAACAATTAGTAAATTGATCACAGAGACAGTAGGGAGTGATTTCTAAAATTATGGGGGGGGGGTGTTTCTCCCTTTAAATTAGAAGTCCTGTTTTGTTTAAATATTTGACAGCGACTTTTCTTCCTGTGGTAATTTTTGTAGCTTTGATCTTTTAATAGAATTCCAGACTCCTCTTTGCCACTGCATAAACTCCTAGCTCTTTCTACTATAAATGTGTCCTACAAATAAATATGTTCAAATCTAAATATCGGCTTTGCCCCAAAGCAGTAACTTCTCCTATATTTTCTATTTATGATACAAAATCATCACTTCTAAAATTTTAGCTATCTAAGTTGTTTCTGAATCTCTCTTTTTCATTTTTGTCTGCAATCAGCTCATACTTTCAATGAACACTTCCTGGTTTCTGTTCTATAACCGTTTGAGGACTACACCAGTAAAATATGCAAACAAAATTTTAAAATTTTTATCTTATCAAGTAAAAATACCTAGATAAGGGCATAAATCAACAGGTAAGAGAGGGTTATTTGGGAAACGGAAAGAGGCAGCTTGCAAGGGCTTGATGTCATAGCCCTAAAGCAAGACCTCCCTTCTAGCAGTTTCCCAGGACCATGCTTTTACATTTTTTCATATGGGAATGGGAGACTTGCAAGCAAAACCTCTAGGGCAGTGGTTCTCAACCTTCCTAATGCCGAGACCTTCCATATCTCAAGACATAAAAAATCATGAAAAAAAACCCAAAACAAATAAATCCATTGGCTCTCTGTTGGTGGTAAGTGCAATGGAGAAAATAAAGTAAGAAAGAGGATAAATATGCTGGAGGCAAGGAAATTGGGTGTGAGGAAGATGTGTGTAAAAGACTGAATGGAAGGGGGAGGGCTCAGTGGAGACCCAAAGCCTATCAGTCATCAATTGGACACCCCCTGTCAGAATGACCACAAGTAAGAGCCAGTCAGGGTGCAGCACAGCACTAGCTATTTGATGCTCCCCTCACAAATATCATGACCCCAATACTATCTTCCAAACCTGGCTAGACCAGAACATGTACACTGGTACAGAGAAGAGCTTGCAGCACAGGGAATCCAGAACAGATAAATCCCTCAGGACCAACAAGGGAAGCAGAGATACTAGGAGGGTAAGAGAGGAATGGGGAGCTTAAGGGGGAACCAATTTCAACGATCAATGTATGGCCTCCATCCCAGGGGGATGGATAGCAGAAAAGTGGGTGAAATGAGACAGCAGAGTGTATAACACATGAAAAAATATATAAATTATCAAGAGAGCATGGGGAAGGGAGAAAAACATTATAATTTATCAAGGGGGCATGGGGGAGGGAGAGGGAAAATGAGTTGATACCGGGCTCAAGTAGAAAGAAAATGTTTTGGAAAGGATGATAACAACATATGTACAGATGTGTTTGAGAAAATGGATATATGTATGGATTGTGATAAGAACTGTAAGAGCTCCCAATAAAATAAAATGAAAAAAAAAAAAGACTGAATGGATTAGAACTATTGCATCCAAAGCAGATGGCATCGGTGAGGAGTGTGTATTGGGTCCAAAGACATAGTGGTTTGGAGTTTTCATAGAGAATGTTTAGCTTCCTTCTCACACTTGTCAAAGGGGAAGTGTGAGACCATTATTGGTTTGTCACTCTCTCACGTGTCCTGAGCAGAGACTTCTTCAGGCCCTTACCAGGCAGAGTCATGGAAACCAGAGGGGAGGCGTGACCTCTGCTCTTATTTCCTTACCAATTTCCCTTGATTATTTGTTTTACCACAACTACTTACAATCCCAGATTCCATGTTCAGAACACTGGTACCTAATTCTTTTGCCAACTTTAAAGATAGGATGTGGTGGATAACTCAACATTAAGTGGCCTATTTTCTATATAGGTCATTAGCTAGTAATCACCAAGGTGCAAGCAAGGTATGTTACTCAATTTTTTAACTGTATGCCTTAATTACAGTAAAATAAAGTAATTATACACTTGACTTTCCATATAAAATAGATTATATTCTTTACTCCTCAAAATTTCCAGTAATCAGTTATTGTCTAAATCTAAACTCCTTTATTTAACCTGTCAACATCTACAGCAACTAGACTTTTGCCAATTTGACCTCTATTATTTTCCTTCAACTGAAATAAGGGATGCAATCAAATATGTTTTCAACTCATATTTGCCTCAAAATTTTCTTAAAGACTCTCATGTCATCCCTGTCACTTCTAGTATGGTTATTGTTACATATTATTCCATGTCCAAGCCAATATCTTTCCAATTTTTTCATAAAATTGGTCTTTTTATCTGTATGGATTGCAACAGTATTAAAAAACGAACTAAAACTCCACATTTGTTCTTAGGCTTTTTGTTTCTTAAATGATTTTCTTTATCTGAAATCCAGGATAGTTAATCTAGAGAGACAGTAACTATATTAATACTTCCTTAGAGTTATGTGGGGGTGGGTAGTGGGGAAAATGTTGGGCTGCTAACTGAATGGTCAGAAGTTTGAAACCACTTGCTGTTCCATGGGGAAAAGATGAGGCTTTTTACAGATGCAGGAGGTGTGGTTACCAGCAAGGGCCAGGATTGCAGCTTGTCCTCTGCACCTGAAATCTTTGAAGAACAAACCTTCTGGATCCACATGACAGCTGTGATATCAAAACACAGCAGCAAGAGAATCAAGTCAAAGTAAGAAGCAGAGTGGTGGCCTTCCCAGTCCATGGAGCAAATCAGCTGAGTGCTGTGCAGAAGGAAATGGACTTGTGGAGCGGAGTACTTCTGGTACTCAGTAGGAAGCTGGTTTCCTGATCCACAGAAGTAGAGATGGGTGCATGCCTCTAGGCACTGAATTTAGGTAGTGGGGTTTGCTGACCCATAGAACCTGAGGTGTTGAGTCTTACAGTAAAGTGGTATGCCCATTTGGGCACTTATTAGCAGACCTGAAAGTATCATGCCCTGATTGACAACTGTATTCTGAGAATTTCTCACTTGCATTGAAACCTGTTAACTTCCTTAATAAATGAATTAATCATTACTATTGTCTGTGAGTTCTGTGGAGCCGTTGTTATTGTTATGGGGTACTGTCCAATCAGTTCCCACTCATAGTGACCTTATGCACAACAGAATGACTGTCCCATCCTGTGCCATATTCACAATTGTTGCTAAGTTTTAGCTCACTGTTATAACTGCTGTTTACTTTGTCTCACAGAAGGGCCTTCCATTTTGTTCACCGCCCCTCCACTTTACAAAGCATAATGTCATTCTCCAAAGACAAAGCTCTCTTCAAAATATGTCCAAAGTATGGGAGACTAAATCTCATCTTTCTTCCATTTATTCTATCACCATACATATTCAATCGATATGCTAAGCTAATAATCAAAGAAGCTGTTTTACATGAAGAAGAACAAGCCATCAGGATTGCAGGAAGGTTTATTAACAACCTGTGACATGAAGATGACACAACCTTTCTTGCTGAAAGTGAGGAGGACATGAAGCATTTGCTCATGAGATCAAGAACTGCAGCCATGATTGAAACTCAATGTAAAGAAAACCAAAACCCTCATAACTGGACCAAATGGTAGCATCATGGTAAATGGAGGAAAGGTTAAAGTGTGAAGCATTTCAACTTGCTTGGATCCCCAAGTGTCCTCCTATTGTCATGAGGCAAGTGTTAGACCTTGTCTTTTTTACATTTTCTGACGCCAAACATTCCTCCCACAGCACTCTATTTCAATGCTGTGGTCAATTATTTCAATGGCCACACAGAACTAACCGACAGTACCCACCATTAAAGGAATTTATTGCTAAGTTAATAGGCTACCACAAGTCATTATCAGCAAACAGTAAGGATACAATCATCGGTCTCCTCGGCCAGCAACCAAGTCTCTTTCTACAGTTTTCAGCCTCTCAGACATGTGCTAGACATATTCAAGTTACTCAGTCTTTCAGGCAAATGATCCCTTGGTCTTTGCCTCAGTGGTCCAGGAAGCCAGCCCACCTATCGCTCTGTTGCAAAGTTCCATAATCCCAGGCCAGAAGAGGAAAAGATACCCTTTAAGCTCAGCACTTCCTTCTGAATGTATGTGCCACAACCTCTAACATAGCGGTTCTCACCCTGTGGCTCATGACCTCTTTGGGGGTCGAACGAACCTTTCACAGGGGTCGCCTGATTCATAACAGGTATGAAGTAGCAACAAAAATAATTTTATGGTTGGGGGTCACCACAACATGAGAAAATGTATTAAAGGGTGGCGGCATTAGGAAGATTGAGAACCACTGCCCTAATTCATCTAGTCTGAATGGCCTCCGCCACTTCATATAGAGATCTTGGACATACTCTTTCCAGGTTTCTCTGCTGATGCTTAAAAGATGGCTCATCCTTCTAATTAGGGAGGTGGTAAGGAAAACTGACCAAATCCCATCTTGTTTGCCTCATCCTACCCAATCATTGGGTGGGAGTTACTACTTTGGTAGAAGAGTCATATTAAGAAATTTCACTCCACCTCCACCACCGTGTTCATGGAATCAGCAGCCAAAAATATCAAACAATGTTTTGCATCGGGCAAATATGCTATGCCAGATTCTTTTAAAGATCAAAGTTATCACTTAGAGGACTAAATTGTGCCTGAATTAAGTGATGGTATATTCAGTCACCTTATGTACATGTGAAAGTTGGACAATGAAAAAGGAAGAACAGAGTAGAGTTGACTGACTTGAGTTATGGTATTAGTGAACATTATTCAAAGCACCATGGCTGCTAGTGGAGCAAGCATCTATTTGGGAAGAAGTACACTCAGAATGTGTCTTAGAAGCAAGGACAGCAATACTTAATTCCTTGTACATGCTTCTGGCACGTACACAGGAGAGACCTGTTTCAGAAAAAGGACATCAAGCTTGGTAAAGGGCCAATTCAAAAGAGAAAGACTTTCAACAAGATGGACTCAGATAGCGATTGTAACAACAGACTCAAGCAGAATAAAAATGGTGAGTTTGGTGTATAACTGGCCAGTGAATCAGAACACACAGTCTTTATTGGTTGTTCTGTTGTACACGGGATTTCTGTGATTCAGAACTGACTTGAAGGTACCTAAAAATGAACATTCACATTCCATCTGGTGCTGAATTCCTGGAGATCAATGTTAGGAATTTTAGTTCAGCTCACTATAATTGTAATAAATTGTTTTTATACATGTATTCTAGTAAAACTCCCCACCCCACCTCATCTACTAACAGTCCAGCACTCTTGCTTCTCTTAGGTTTATAGGATAAATCCCACTTTAAAATTAACAGGAAAGGGGAAATTTAAAAGGGGGAGAGAGGGGTAAAGGAGAGGTAGGATCCATTGGTAGGAGTGGTCTTGCAGCTATAATACCTTTATTCAACTTCCTTTTCCAACCTGAGAAACTTGGGGAGAGGCAGTGAGAAGGAGAAGTTTGTGAGTACAACTTGGTTTGTGCCAGACAGGTAAGGAGAGTTCTTTCCTATTCTAACTACATGAAAAAATGAATCATTTTCTTTCCACTAACAGAATAAAGCAGAGTTGAGGGTGCGCATTATGAAGAAAACTTGAATAGAAATTCAATATTCTTAGAAGTAATAATGTTCAGACCCAAATTATGAGACTATATAGGAGCCAGGTGTCATGGTGAGTAGTGTCTGTCTTGTACTGCTAACGGAAACATCCGTTGTTTGAACCCGCCAACCATTCCTCAGGAGAAAGATGGGGCTTTCTTATAAAGATGTACTTCCTCAGAAAACAGCCCCAAAAGACCACTTCAACTCTGTCCTATAGCATAATATGAGTCAGAGTTGATTTAATGGCAGCGAGTTCTCTACCTACCTACCTTCCCACCTGCCTACATTCCTTCCTACCTACCTACCTATGCTGTGTTTAGAAATTAGTTATCTTTAGAATTCTCATGAGTATTTTTTGTTACTCAATTTTGCAGCTGATTTTAGAATGTTATAAAAAGCAAAATTATAAAAAATACATCTCTGCTTTATTTATTCCATAATTAGAGTCTGATTCATGGTGAGCCTCTTGTCAGATGAGAATCGTCCTTCATGGAGCTTTCCATGACTGAGTTTTCTTAAGAAGTTTAGCCCCCCTTTTAAGGTGCCCTTGGGTAGATTTGAACCACAGCTTTCCCAGTGAATAGCCCAGAACAGAACCCTTTGTATCACAGATGGCTTCCCATACAGGCATAAAACTTCCATGGGAAACAACTTCATCGATTGGGCTATAGCTCCTTGTGCCTTTAATTTTACAGCTCCTTGTCATTTCCAGCACCTATGATTCCCTGCTGCGAGGTTGTTTTATGTAATTATAATACATTTGTGTTGCTATGTCAGAGTCTGCATTCCATTCTGGGAACATCAGTTATTCTTTTTCTTTTTTTAATTAACAGTTAAATATAAAATGATATATTACATCGGGCAAGTCTACTGCAAAACAATTCTTTAAGACAAGCAAACAGAGCTATCAGTTTATAGACTAAGGTGTGCCTGAGCCAATCCCTCATAGAATGTACAAGCTCAACAATAAATTATCTTAAACTCGTGTAAAAATGGACAATAAATAAGAAAGACTAAATAATCAATTCCTTTGAAGTAAAGTGTTGGTGAAAAATTACTAAATATCCCATAGACTTCCAGAGGAAGGAACATAATCTATCTTGGAAGAAGTGCAGCCAGGGTGCTCCTTACAATGGTGCGATTTTGTCTCATGTGCTGCGGACATGTTATCAAAAAGTCCCCAACCCCCAAACAAACAACAAAACCAAAAGAAACCACAACTCACTGTCATCAAGTCAATGCTGAGTCATAGTGACCGCAGAGGACAAGGTAGAACTACCCCATGTCAATTTCTGAGACTGTTACCATTTAAGGGAGTAGAAAGCTCTATCTCCTGTGGAGCAGCTGGTGGTTTTGAACTGTAGACCTTGTGGATCTCAGGCCAATGCACAACCACTGTGCCACCAAGGCTTCTCTCAAAAAGGCCCAGTTCTTGGAAAATGACATTGGTGTGCGATAGAGAGTGAGTGAAGTAGAGGAAGACCCTTAACAAGACGGATGGACTCAGGGCTGCAAAACTGTGTCCAGACATCCCAAGGGTTGTGAGGATGGCATAGGCTGGGCCGTGCTGCCTTCTGCTGTCGAGTTGGAGCCCTCTTAACAACAAAGGTCAGTCAGAGCAGCAAGTTTCTCGGGGTTTTGGCAAATGCACAGAGCCACCACTACAATATCGTAAAGACGAGTATGTTTGCTTGTTTTTTAAACCCAATGCTTTGCTTATTTAATAACTCTCTTCCCAAATCCCAGGCCACTACTGATCTTTTTTCCATAATTATAATTTATCCTTATTCACGTACATGGAATCATATAATCAGTAACCTGGTCAGATGTGCCTCTTGTACTTTCAATATGCATTTAAGATTCACCTCCTCCCTGGAAGATGGACGACAGAGAAGGGGGGGAAGGGAGACTCCGGATAGGGCAAGACATGACAAAAGAACAATTATAAATTACCAAGGGCACATGAGGGAGGTGGGGAGCAGGGAGGGAGGGGAAAAAAAAAGAGGACCTGATGCAAAGGGCTTAGGAGAGCAAATGCTTTGAGAATGATTGGGGCAGGGAATGTGGGGATGTGCTTTATACAATTGATGTATGTATATGTATGGATTGTGATCAGAGTTGTATGAGCCCCTAATAAAATGTTTTTTAAAAAAAGATTCACCCATATTGCTGTTGGATAGATAGTTTATTTCATACCATCATTCATTAGGATTTCCTTGTAGGAATGTAAAGAAGTTGATCTGTTTACTTATTGAGGGCATCTTAAATACTTTCAGTATTATTTTTGCAGCTATGAATAAACTATTATGGGCATTTCACATGCAAAGGTTGATATATGTTTAAAATCACTTGGGTGAACACCCAGGCTGGTTTGTAAGATAAAACTGTTTAGTTTTTAAAGAAACTGCAAAAGTAGTCTTCCAAATTTGTTGTTTTTTGCACGTATCCTAGCAATGAATAGCAATTCCTAATGATTTGTATCCTTGCCAGCAATCTGTTTTTTTTGGTTTGCTTTTGTTTTTTAAATAGGTCAAAGTCTGCCATTCAAAACCACCAGCTGCTCCAAGGGAGAAAGATGTGGCTCTCAACTCCTGTAAGAAGTTAGTCTCAGAAACCCACCAGTGCAGTTCTACAGAGTTTCTATGAGACAGTATCGACTCTATGGCAGTGAACAGAGTCTCTCAAGAGCCTGTGGCACAGACACTTGAGCCTTAGTTGCTAACCACGAGGCTAGTGGTTCAAATCCATCTACAGTGTGATTCTCAAACTTTCCTAAAGCCATAACTCTTTAATGCAGTCCCTCATGTTGTGGTGACCCCTCAACCATAAAAATATTTTTGTTGATACTTCATAACTCTAATTTTGCAACTGTTGTGAATCGGGTGACCCCTGTGAAAGGGTTGTTCGACGCCCAAAGCGTTCACCCCCCACAGTTTGAGAACCGCGGATCTACAGGCTACATGGAAGCCCTGACAATCTACTTCTGAAAAGATTGCAGCCAGGAAAATCCTATGAAGATTTTCTTTTCTATCGCAGGGGATTGATGATAGAGTCTACAACAGTAATAGTTCATTGTTCTTTTATATGTATTTTCCCTAATGCTAATGTGGAGAGTCTTTACATAGGCTAATCTGCCATAATTCAGAGTAAGGTGGCTGTTCACACATTACCCACTTTTAATTGAATTGCTTATGTTCTTATTTCTGCAGTTTATATAATCATATATATGATTTTCAAATATGTCTTCATGGTTTGGCCATATGCTTTTTGTTTGTTTTGCTTTGGTTCTTTGATGCCTGATACCTAATCCCATCAACACCTCATGATCACACAGGCTGATGTGTTTATTCCATGTAGGCTTTGTGGCTTCTCAGCTAGATGGCCGCTTGTTCATCTTCAAGCCTTTAAGACCCAGACAGACTTGACTTGGAAAAAACTCGTAAAGGTCAACCTGGCACCGCTTGAGGGTTCTTTAGTTTTTGCTGTTGCTTTTCCTTTTTCTCTTTATTTATTTATTTTTCTTTTGTTGTATTAGCTGTTGTTGATTTATTTTTGTCTTCTTTTTTTTGTTATGTTTTACTCTGCTTTGTTTGTGAACATATTATTGTCTATGCCTGTCTATTGGGACAAGATAGTTGGACGGACAACCTGGAGAAGAAAACAATGGGATGCTGTGTTAGACAGGGGTTCTCTAGAGAAACAAAACCAGGACACTAATGATTATATATATATATTTATAGAGAGAGATAACATAAAAATAAACAGTTAATCAAATTATAAAGCAATGCAAATGGCTCAGTGAAACTCACTTCCATCAGACAGTGGTGAGACACCGGCAGTCCTTCAAGTCTTAAAGGCTGCCGGGTAGTCCTCTGTAGAGCAATTCAGTCTATCCGGCCACAGGCAGCAAACAGCAAGGCAGGTCACCAACAGTCAGCCAGATGACAGGGTCCGACAGTCCCCAGCTCAAGAGATATAAATTCCAATGGTGTGGCAAAGCAGGTTTTGAAGGAATCTCAAATTACAGTGACACAGTACACAAGTTAGGTGTCCCAGAGGTAGTGTAGCTTCCAAATTGAGGCACAGAACAAGCAAGGCAGCCGCACACTGGTCCGATGATCAAAGAGCAAGAGACCCAAGATCTAGAAAGGTGAGGCTCACCAAGTCCTTTATCTCTTTACCCTTCAATTAATCCCACATGTGTTTATCAGCCAGATTGGCACAATAAACTTTAACTAACTCATATGCTCTTAACTGTAATCTGTAACTTACTAAGGGTTAGATCCAAGAAGGGGGGAGTGGAAGAAGGAAGGAAGGAAGGAAGGAAGGAAGGAAGGAAGGAAAGAAGGAAGGAAGAAAGAAAGTGAGAAAGTAAGCAAAGTAAGAAAAAATGAATTTATTTAGTTGATATATGTTCTTGATTGCTCATGTTCAGATTCAAATAAAAAGCAAATTAATTAATTAGCTGCCTGAATCACTTTGATATAATTTTTCAGAAAGAAAACTGAGGCACAAAGCTTAAATAAGATATCCCTAATTACAAATATATTACTGTAGTTAAAATGGAATCTGATCTGAGGCTAAATACTGTGTTCTTTCCTGTTCCCAAAGTCACACTGAAGAGAGAAGCTTAAGCCATAACACAGGAGAAATAAATTATTATAAGAACTATAAATATTTTCCTTAACATGAGAAAACTTTGGTAAAATTGAAAATAGGGGAAAGGGGATGATTTATGCTTCAAATATGTGTTGTTCTTCTATAAGGACCATGAAAGAATAACAGAGGAAGAGCAAATGGGTAGAATTAAAAGACCCAAGACTTATATTAAATTAGAAATAGTTATGAGCTATTCAGAGGATATTGAGTTGATTTTCATGACATGAGAAGTCCTTATGCAGAAGCTAAATATTTGTTAACTGAACTGTGTGTTATATAGGGTATTTACTGAAAAGTTGTCATGCTAAATTATATTAATATCCTGATACACATAGATTTCATGCTTCTATGAAATTCTGGAAGAACATTCATATAGAGGAATATCTATGGACTAGTCTGGCAGAAATTTTGTCCAGGTTTCTTGTTCGATCCAAACTCATCAAAGAATGGCAACAACCTACAAAGGAACAGTGGAAAGAAACCCTGTTTGCTTCAGCAATGCAGCTTCAGTCTCAGTGTTACATACCATCACTGCCCTTAATGCTTGGGCCTCCAAGAGACAATCAGTGACAAGATATAAGCAACTGCAAAGTGATACTCACCTTAACACCTGCCCAGAATTCTGCTTCCCCTAAGGACCAAGTAACAGATTACCACTGGTCTAATAACACTTTGCTCGGAGGTCTTCTACGTCTGCCTCCCTCCATTAATGATGGGCTGCATGACCCTGACCCAGTTACGGCTGTCTCCTGGGTGTGCTGAGCAGCACCAGCAGTCTTTCAATCGAATTTACTGGAGGATTGAAAAGTAACACCGGGATGATCTATAGGAGTAGTGACAATGCACAGGAGACTTCGTGAACCCCAAAGCATGGATTTTGGAGATGAAGAGATCTACAGATCAGTAATTTAACATCCATCTCTGAGAATAAAAATGCTAGCATTCATTTTATTGCATAGATATTGCAAAATTTAGATATGCATTGCAGGAAAAAAAACTGTCTTAAGCACTAATAGGGGGTCTTTTAGTCGTCTTTGAGGATTTGAACCATCTCCAGGAGTAGCAGTTCTAATAAACAGAACACAAAATTATAATGAGGGCTATTTCTCACAGTCGCAGAAAGTTAAGTCTTGACAGTTATATAGCAGACAGGCTTTACTCAGTCCCTTTCTGAAGGCGGAGTCTTATTTTGAGAAGGCAGCTCTCCCCTGGTGCCTTCCAATCTGAGGACTCATCATCTAGCACTATCCCTGACCTTGTTCGGCTGGATGAATGAGGTTTAAGGCTTTGACGATGCTTTGATGCTCGCCATAAGGTTTACAGTGGTTTATTCTTGAGAAGTGGATAGCCTAGTCTTTCATCTTAAGCTGTTCTTAAACTGGAAGCTCTTTTGAAAGCTATTCACTTTGGTCGACACTACTGGTACTTGAAAATAGCAGTGACATAGCCTCCAGCATCACAGTATCATGCAACTCATTACAATAGGACAAACTGATAGACACATGGTGGGTTTCTAATGAGATTTAGCAAACTCAGAATATAAAATATAAGAAAATGTTTATATTGAAGTAGCTATAACCATACTTGTATTAATCACCATGGAGAATTCAAGAGAGTATACTTGTGCCATAATTTGCATAATCGTAAAGTATTTCTTATTTATGCAATTGTACTTTACACTTGAGTGTACAGTGTATTTTTATGAAATTCAACCATATATTATATTGGATATTGTAACACTTGTCCCCTACTAATTAGAAACCTTCTCATCATTTTTTCTTCACCTTAGAAACTATGGCAAATGGAAGAAATAGTCAAGTCAAAAAATCTGAACAAAAAATCTCAAAGGGCAGCTTGAGAAGACAAAATACAGTATTATAATGAACTGTCCCCTAGTTAATTTTGCCTCCTCGTACTCTTATGCAACTGTCTAAAAGAATTTTCAACTCTGCAGCCTTTATAGAAGCAGACTGCCACATTATTTTTCTGTAGCGTGTCTAATGGGTTAGAACTTACAACCTTTTGGTTCATAACCCAGTGCTTACCCACTGCCCCAACAGGCCACTTCAAAATCAGAATAGCCTAGGTCAAATCAATTTGGGTTCTAATGTGGAGTGAGATCTCTTCCACAGTTGACCTCTGATCTTGTTTTAGCTACTGATATTTACCTTCTCTATGGTATCTCCCCAGATGTAATCCATTTGATTTCTGTGCATTGCATCTGGAGAAGTTTATGTGTATAGTCATTTTCTGTATTGTGGAAAAGTGGTATTTGCTGTGAAGAAATCATTGGTCTTGCGAAATTATATCATGTGATCTCCAGCTGTGTTTCTATCACTGAGGCTATATTTTCCAACTATTGTTTCTTCCTCCCTTTTTAAACCTTTGCGTTCCAAATGCCAATAATTATCTATACATTTTGATTGCATGTTTGATCAACTTCGGACTGAGGATGTTGGTAGAAATTTGGAATTTCTGCATCACTAGATTTGGTGGTTGGTGCATGCAATTGAATAAGAGTTGCATTGACTAAATTCCCTTGTATACTGATAAATATTATCTTGTCACAGACAGCATTGTACTTCGCGATAGATCTTGAAATGTTCTTTTTGATGATGAATGAAAAGCCTTTCCACTTGATTGGGTCATTTCCAGCTAATTAAACCATATGATTTTAAAAGTCAGCGCCAGTCCATGTCAGCTCACTTACACCTAGAATACTCACTACCTTTGTGCACTCCGTTTTATTTTTTAACTTGCCAGCTTTCTTGGATTCATACTTTATACATTCCAAGTTGTGATTATAATGAATATTTATAAGATAATACTTACAGCTGTTTCTTCTCATCCAAAACTGAAAGCCTAACGAAGCCTTTATCCCTTCAGGCTTTACTCAGTCCCTTTCTGAAGGCGGAGTCTTATTTTGAGAAGGCAGCTCTCCCCTGGTGCCTTCCAATCTGAGGACTCATCATCTAGCACTATCCCTGACCTTGTTCGGCTGGATGAATGAGGTTTAAGGCTTTGACGATGCTTTGATGCTCGCCATAAGGTTTACAGTGGTTTATTCTTGAGAAGTGGATAGCCTAGTCTTTCATCTTAAGCTGTTCTTAAACTGGAAGCTCTTTTGAAAGCTATTCACTTTGGTCGACACTACTGGTACTTGAAAATAGCAGTGACATAGCCTCCAGCATCACAGTATCATGCAACTCATTACAATAGGACAAACTGATAGACACATGGTGGGTTTCTAATGAGATTTAGCAAACTCAGAATATAAAATATAAGAAAATGTTTATATTGAAGTAGCTATAACCATACTTGTATTAATCACCATGGAGAATTCAAGAGAGTATACTTGTGCCATAATTTGCATAATCGTAAAGTATTTCTTATTTATGCAATTGTACTTTACACTTGAGTGTACAGTGTATTTTTATGAAATTCAACCATATATTATATTGGATATTGTAACACTTGTCCCCTACTAATTAGAAACCTTCTCATCATTTTTTCTTCACCTTAGAAACTATGGCAAATGGAAGAAATAGTCAAGTCAAAAAATCTGAACAAAAAATCTCAAAGGGCAGCTTGAGAAGACAAAATACAGTATTATAATGAACTGTCCCCTAGTTAATTTTGCCTCCTCGTACTCTTATGCAACTGTCTAAAAGAATTTTCAACTCTGCAGCCTTTATAGAAGCAGACTGCCACATTATTTTTCTGTAGCGTGTCTAATGGGTTAGAACTTACAACCTTTTGGTTCATAACCCAGTGCTTACCCACTGCCCCAACAGGCCACTTCAAAATCAGAATAGCCTAGGTCAAATCAATTTGGGTTCTAATGTGGAGTGAGATCTCTTCCACAGTTGACCTCTGATCTTGTTTTAGCTACTGATATTTACCTTCTCTATGGTATCTCCCCAGATGTAATCCATTTGATTTCTGTGCATTGCATCTGGAGAAGTTTATGTGTATAGTCATTTTCTGTATTGTGGAAAAGTGGTATTTGCTGTGAAGAAATCATTGGTCTTGCGAAATTATATCATGTGATCTCCAGCTGTGTTTCTATCACTGAGGCTATATTTTCCAACTATTGTTTCTTCCTCCCTTTTTAAACCTTTGCGTTCCAAATGCCAATAATTATCTATACATTTTGATTGCATGTTTGATCAACTTCGGACTGAGGATGTTGGTAGAAATTTGGAATTTCTGCATCACTAGATTTGGTGGTTGGTGCATGCAATTGAATAAGAGTTGCATTGACTAAATTCCCTTGTATACTGATAAATATTATCTTGTCACAGACAGCATTGTACTTCGCGATAGATCTTGAAATGTTCTTTTTGATGATGAATGAAAAGCCTTTCCACTTGATTGGGTCATTTCCAGCTAATTAAACCATATGATTTTAAAAGTCAGCGCCAGTCCATGTCAGCTCACTTACACCTAGAATACTCACTACCTTTGTGCACTCCGTTTTATTTTTTAACTTGCCAGCTTTCTTGGATTCATACTTTATACATTCCAAGTTGTGATTATAATGAATATTTATAAGATAATACTTACAGCTGTTTCTTCTCATCCAAAACTGAAAGCCTAACGAAGCCTTTATCCCTTCAGGCTTTACTCAGTCCCTTTCTGAAGGCGGAGTCTTATTTTGAGAAGGCAGCTCTCCCCTGGTGCCTTCCAATCTGAGGACTCATCATCTAGCACTATCCCTGACCTTGTTCGGCTGGATGAATGAGGTTTAAGGCTTTGACGATGCTTTGATGCTCGCCATAAGGTTTACAGTGGTTTATTCTTGAGAAGTGGATAGCCTAGTCTTTCATCTTAAGCTGTTCTTAAACTGGAAGCTCTTTTGAAAGCTATTCACTTTGGTCGACACTACTGGTACTTGAAAATAGCAGTGACATAGCCTCCAGCATCACAGTATCATGCAACTCATTACAATAGGACAAACTGATAGACACATGGTGGGTTTCTAATGAGATTTAGCAAACTCAGAATATAAAATATAAGAAAATGTTTATATTGAAGTAGCTATAACCATACTTGTATTAATCACCATGGAGAATTCAAGAGAGTATACTTGTGCCATAATTTGCATAATCGTAAAGTATTTCTTATTTATGCAATTGTACTTTACACTTGAGTGTACAGTGTATTTTTATGAAATTCAACCATATATTATATTGGATATTGTAACACTTGTCCCCTACTAATTAGAAACCTTCTCATCATTTTTTCTTCACCTTAGAAACTATGGCAAATGGAAGAAATAGTCAAGTCAAAAAATCTGAACAAAAAATCTCAAAGGGCAGCTTGAGAAGACAAAATACAGTATTATAATGAACTGTCCCCTAGTTAATTTTGCCTCCTCGTACTCTTATGCAACTGTCTAAAAGAATTTTCAACTCTGCAGTCTTTATAGAAGCAGACTGCCACATTACTTTTCTGTAGCGTGTCTAATGGGTTAGAACTTACAACCTTTTGGTTCATAACCCAGTGCTTACCCACTGCCCCAACAGGCCACTTCAAAATCAGAATAGCCTAGGTCAAATCAATTTGGGTTCTAATGTGGAGTGAGATCTGTGTACACATAGTTTCTTATGGAAATGCTTCGACTTCTCTTAGTATGAGTACTTTCATTTTTTCAAGTGAGGAGACAGACAAGATTCTTTGTAAGGACCGTCTGTCTTCAAAATATGAGTCTAGCATTCATGTAAAATTGAAAATGCAATGCTATTCAATGCAGCGCCATCTGCTGTTTACAAATGAGATTATCTGATGGTTCATGCTAAGCAAAAGTGGGCAGGGCAGGGAAGGAAAATCACTAAAACAATTAAAAAATACACAAATAATAAATATATTCTATTTACCCAAGCCTCATCACACTTTGAACTTTATTCATTTTCTTGGATAATTTTTATGAAGTGGGTATTAACATATCAAAAGCATTGTATTAGCTCAAGGCGAACACTCTTACGTGCAGAGATGGGCACTACCTTCGTGTACAAGTGGAGTAGATTTATACCTGCATATTTCACATTCACAATGCAGTCAGTAATAGGTTCCATCACATTTTGTTGTAATTAGTGTTAAATACATTTTAATCCCATGTAGCTAAATGTATTTGAACAGAAACCAACACTATGTAATTATACACTGGATCTCTCGGTGGTACAAAATGTATAATTATGAAGTTCTCTACAATATCAGGAAGGGTAAAATGGTGTTGTGTTAGGGGGTGGGTGTTGCAGTGGGGTTATGCTGCCTATGATTCCACATTTTTCAGTTTGGTGCCTACTTAACTTTCTGTACAGTGTAATTAGGTCTGAGGCTGATTTGGATGGCAAACTATGTGTAATGTATTAACAGCATCTTTTATTCACCAATCACATAAGAGTGTTTCATCAAGTGCAAGCCAACAATTTCTCTTGCACATAATATAAGCAATTTGCTACTCCACACGGAGTCACACTATTATATTATGTGCCTTTTAAAACGAGTTTCTAAAAATATTTCCCTGTGCCACTGAAAATGTGTCCCTGGTGTGGTATTATACAGGTTTTTTGGATTCGCAGAGCATAATGGAACAAAGGAGTTGAAGTGGATGTGAAATGTAAAAAGGGATGCAAGCGAAACATAAGCTAACTGTTGAAGTCTGAGTTTGATTTTCAATAGATGGTAGGCCGCAGAGTGACGTTCTATTGGACACAGCAGAATGGTGTGATTTATTCTGAGCAATGCTCATGTCGCTTAATATAAAGTTTATTTATATTTGTTTAAAGTTAATTGAACAGCTACAGAATTTGAACGGGGTGGCTTTGTAGCACCTCCTTGGAAAACCTGAGTGGAGTAAAGGCTTCCCATGAGCCAATGAAAGGATATGCTAAGGACAATCCTCTTGGGCAGCATTATCAAGAGAGCTATGTTCAACTCTCAGAAAGTGAGTTAAACCATGTCTTGGTCAGGAGACAAAACCTCAGGGAAAGACGCTCAGGGAAATTGAATCAAGAAAAAATGTAGGCTGGATGAATTTATAGCCTTCATCTGGGCTTAAAGGGCAATAATATAACAAGCAAACAAAAATTCCAGATAATTAAAAGTACCACACAAAATCAATGGAGCCCTGGTGGTGGTGTTTGAAAAGTGGCCTCCTAACTGCAAAGTTGGTAGTTCAAATCCATCCACTGCACCATGGGGGGAAAATGAGGCTGTCTTCTGTAAAGATTTATTATCTCAGAAATCCAGAAACCCTATGACATATTTTTACTCTGTTCTATAGGATTGCTGTAAATCAAAATTCACTCAGTGACCCTGGGAAGAGGAAGGGGGTTACATATTTTGGGATCCCAGGTAGTCCAGTAATGAAAGCATTCAGATGTTATCGAAAGGTTGGTGGTTCAAATCTGCCAGCCACGCTGGGCGAAAGATGCAGCATACTATTTCCAAAAGAACTGACTGTCTGGAAAGCCCCGGTTCTACTCTGTCCTTTAGGATCTCTGAGTCAAAGTTAATTTATTGACAACACGTTTTTTGTTTATATCAAGACAATTGGTGATGTGATAGAGAAAACTTGGAAAGGGGAGGCTGAGATAAAATGGTGCCGAAATGACTTTTGGGGGGTAAGAGCTGAAGAATCTGAAGGATGTAGCTCTACAGGGGTCTCAGGAAAGAAATTGGAGAGAAGAGGGAAAACAATTGCAAAGTCCCGAGACCACTGAAGAAGCCAGAACACCTGAAGCCAAAAACCACGAGGACCATTAGCAATGATCATGGTACTGCGGAGTGGGGGTCACATCAACACCTTAGTTTAAAAAAGAACTTATTATTGTTGTTTGGACATTGAATTGGGAACGGACAACTGAATTGATACATCCAAACTAAATGAAATGTGAAAAATGCATTGCGGTATAATGGAGTTCCGTTTATTCATTTCAGGAAATCTATTAACTACTCTAAATGTAAAAGATCCAGTGCTACACAGAAACTCACAGTATTTTCTGTGTTTATGATTTGGAGACATTTTATTTGTAGCATAATTCATCACTACAATTCTATGAGATCAGTGTTGAAAACATTTGAGTCTTAAAGTAATCTGTAGATTCCTACATGATTATTTACTGCAGATTTTATACTTAATCTAAAAGCTTGAATTAAAACTTGAAAGCTGAATATTGTGAGGTTTAAGAGAGCTTAGTTTTCCCTCTATTTCTTAAATTAGAAATGGAAAGTGTCCAAATTTTTTCTTTTACTTTCTGGTAACAGTTGTAGTTTTTCTCAGGGAGACTGGCTGATACAGTGCAATAAGATTGTTTGGGTGCTAATTCTAACTTGGGAGCCTGGGCCTGGTGGGTTACAATTCAAACCCACCAATGGTTTCAAGGGACAGAGACAAAACTTTCTTCTCCCTTAAAGGTTCACAAGCTTGTAAACAGAGAGCAGCAGTTCTACGCCTTCCTGTAGCACAGCTGTGAATTGAAATCCACTCCACGGCATATCGATTTTCTTCAGTATTCCAACGTTCTACAATGCTTGTATTCCTGTTCTGTTCCAACAGACTCACTGAACATCCTATTTTATATACTAGTAGAATATTTCTAGTAGAATATTTCTATACTATATAAAATGTATGTTAAGATATATTATAAAATATTCCTTAAGATATGAATACTGTATTGCTTTTCAAATCTTAATCTAATTTGTAATTAAAGAACATACTTTCTATTTTCTCTCATACATTCCCTAATTTCGTTCATGGAATAAATAATATTGTCAGTTTCTCTTCACAAGTGATTTCTTGCTTCTTACATCTGTTTGTCCCAATACTTTAGCCTTCCAACAATTTTAGAACTTCTTAATCTTCTCTTTTATGTCAAACAGATGTGAGGCTTCTTGGCACAAATCCTACTCTCTTTAAATAATGAACTTGCAAATTAACTAAAACATTAATATTTTGAGAAGTAATTTACTAATTGAAATTATCTTTGCAGAATAATTTTTGATTGGGCTTACAAGAAAAACTCTTTTGTGTCACTACAGTGGGATCTTATTTGCAAAATAAATATTTCAGTCACATAAGTGATTTCTATTTTTGTGACCTGCATTACTTAATAAACACACATAACAACACTAGTATGAATATATTTCCCTCAATATTATGATACTGAACAAAATAAAATTGTCATTTCTCTTAGCCATAGATTATGTTCCATAATAGTGTGACTCTTTTAAAAATATTATAGAATAGATTTTTTAAATGCTGTGGTCTTATGATGCGCTCACATTTATATACACATACGTACCTAACTTTAAATATAATATATAAGCCTAGCTTTAAGACTTCTTCTTGAGATAGTTCAGCATTTATGTGGTTTGGAATAGATACATGGATTGAGGACAAAACAATATTAGTTTTCTATAGAGAAGTAGAACCTCTCCCACCCACAATTTTGGTGACATAATTGAACAAGAGTTCAATTCTCATTCCAGTATACTTAGAAAAATCCACTGTTCCCTGGGACCCTATGAATCAAAAACGTCTAACTTTAACCCTTAGAGTGACAAATCAAAGATAATAAAATATGAGCATCCAACTTCAGGGGACTTATTTTCTGATGAGACCAAACATAAGATCGAATTCTGAAATGAATGTTCAGTGTACCATCGGCAGAAGAACACATCTCCCTTTCAACGTCATCCTCGGAGGTGAGAACCAGGTCCAGCCTTTCCCCGACTTCCTTGGCGGGCACACTCTTGTGGAGGGCTAAGCAGCCGCTCATGGCAACAAATGGCCAGTGCGCATCATCTTCTGCGCATGAGAAGCCCTGTGTCTCCGTGTTGCACGATGATTCGTAGGCCAGGTGACACAGACCTGTGGCAAAGGGACATTTCTCCTCCAGGAAGTTGATTTTCCGTATATGTGACACATACGTTTAACGCAAGCCTGTTGCGGGAAAATGTGGCCCAGTTCAAGCTGTTAGGATTCAACACCTTCTTTCTAGATCTTCTCCTCCCAAAACAATATCAGAAAATAAAAGGGAGGGAAGTAAACAGGAGGAAAAAAGGAGAAGAGATGAGATACTACTTAGTAAATGCCACGCCTTTAAAATGTATAGGAGGTTTCCTTCATCTTCACAGCTTTTCTTTTAATTTTTAAAATAATTGTGACCACTATTTATGTAAAAAGATATTGTCCTCGGTAACAGTCTTCACATGCGACATTGGAGAACATCGTGTTCCGCAGGTTGTGAAACGGTCACCATTATCTGTCGCACCATGAGTCCATCGGCCACAACAGACGCTTATGGTCTCCTAAAGAATGCGAGTCTTTCACACGCCTGCCCGCGTCCTGCCTGCCCCCGGTCACCGCTGGACAGCCAGGGTCTGCACACTCCAGATGCTTCATACTTGCAGCATCATAAACTAGCTGCCCATTTTAGACTAATTTACTGCACTCAGTACGATGCTTTCATACCGATGTTTTACCCACGATGCTTTCCCCATGCCATAGCAAGATATAGGACATAATTT
The DNA here is from genome assembly GCF_050624435.1 of Tenrec ecaudatus. Classification (NCBI taxonomy): domain Eukaryota; kingdom Metazoa; phylum Chordata; class Mammalia; order Afrosoricida; family Tenrecidae; genus Tenrec; species Tenrec ecaudatus. The sequence continues at coordinate 88,340,446 of NC_134533.1, forward strand.
CTCTTACTTTTAGTCCAACTTTTACAGGAGATTCTGTGCTGTTTTAATAGCCCAAGATGTTCTATTTATGAGCTTCAAGGTGGTTTACCAACTTCAATGGACCTTGCTATTTTCCCCAAGATCTGAAGAAGGCTATCTGGAGGACCCCAATACTCTTCACACCCGTGAGAGTGTAACCATGGAGGTCCAGCCTGACTTCAGAACAAATAAGGAAAACATGCTACACGTTGCCAGAACTGGCGGAGAACCTAGATGGCATTGTGAAATATTTTCTATGCTTCCGATTCTGTGAAATTCGTGATACCTACTATGTCACTACTGTATTTTCTACATCTAGAAGCTTGATATGTGCTCAATTGACTTTTTCAATGTGAGTCATGAACTTTGACTATTAAAAGCCCAACTCATGGAAGCTAGAAATAAAAAAAAAAATCATCATGTGATTTTATGTGTGTGTGTGCTATGTGTTTATCATAAACTTGCTCTACTTAAATTCTCTGATATTGGTAGGAAATCCAGCTCACTTGTCAACAGCCTGGGAAAAGATGGATTGGTCCCAAGAGGGGTGTGTGTGTATGTGTTGGTGGTAAGGGCTGAGGCAATAACTGAAACCAACTTTGAGGGAAGCCTATCTTCCCAGAGAAAATGAAGAATTATTTGATTCTTGACCACGAAATTTCCTTCCAGACAAGAAGAGCATTTAAACTCTGAAATCACACAGGGTTGCAAGACATTTGTCTGGATAAGAGCCAAAGAAATATGTGGGGAGTGAGACATCTCTGAGACATGAAGTCGGATTAAATATATCCCTTTCTGGGAAGATGAACAGGAAGGAAAAGTAAATCAGAAGGTCTGGTTTTAATACTTGGTAAGATGTTCTTTATTTGGGAGGTGGGAGATTTGAAACAAAGGAAATTATATTTGATATGGAGATGTATTATTGACAGAGAATTTAAATGAAATCTATTTTAATGAAAAGATAAAGTGGAGGGCAAATACTGAGCTGAATATAAATATCTGGGTTTTATTCCAATTATGCATTTTATGAAGAAGTATTATCATAGATACAAATTAATATATAATAGTGTATATATGATCGTGTGTATATAAAAGTTCTTTGAACAAAAAGTTCATGGAAAAGGTACATTATATTAAATTCTATATTTTCACCAATTTGTGAAGCCTTCCCATATATATATGTAACACATACACACACCCAAATATATTTCTCTCTTTTAACAAAGTCATTGAACATTCATTGGCTGTATCTTTGTTTAATGGAAGTGACCACGAGATGGTTTCAATGAAATTTGAGCGACTACTCAAAATTTCCAAGTGGCTTTTCACTGAGACTGTCACGGCATTGGTCATTTTAAGGCCAAACTCTAGTCAGAAATCATATCTTTTCTCAGTGGGAAAATAGTAAAATATTTTCCCTGTCTTGGGCAAAATGTAAAAGAATCTAGAGCACATAGAGGGAAAATAAGCTATACCATCTCATAAACTGGATGTGAAACCAATGCTGGAGCTATAATTTATAGCAGGAACTTGGAAATTCCATTGGATGCACATTTTACATTTCCTTCTGCCAAATATCTTACAAAAGTCTCAGAAAGTAAGTAGAGAATAAGGGTATTGCTGTTAATTTTTTAAATGGCATTTTAGCATAGACCTTCATAGTGCAAACACCATATGCAATGGGAATGTGCACCGATTCAGCCTGAACTGAAAGAAGTGAAAAAAGATCAGAAAAGAACAGAGACAACTGTCTAATCCAATGACCAGGCAGCTTTGTCCTGATGAGAAACTGGAAACTAGCATTCTGAAATCACTATAAAACATTTATAGTTCATGTTATAAAACAATGCTTACCTTGACTATTCTGGGAACAGTTTATACTCATCCATCCATCATTCAGGCTCCTTTTCAAGCTAACCAGTGTTTTCCTCTATAAAGACCCAAAAGTAAAGATATCACTTTTGTGAAGGGATTTCCAAAAGTTTGTTGAAAAATACCTGTGTTAGTTACATAATTTCATGTCAACTTAATAGGTCTAGGGATGGAGTCTATCCTGTCAATCAGGTCACAGCCTGACAATGCCTCTTTGTGAGCAAGGCCTCCCCATAAGGATTCTGGGAACTTCCTCTCTTGATTCTGCTATCAGAAGAGGCAGCTGTCTCTCTCTTTCTCCTTTCACGTTTCTGTTGACAAGCCACATGGAGACACTCTGAGGGCAACCGGAACCCTGGAGCAGGAGGAACCACATGGATACCAGTGTCAGCAATGAGATGCTTCCACTACCACTGGATCCACAAGACTTTCCACCCACTGGCCTGTGATCTTCCTGCATTCAGCATCAATCCGCATGCTGCGTGAGTCTAAAGAGGAATTTATAGCCTAGTATTGGACATATGGGCTATTAGGAATATTATTAGATTATACTAAAATATATCATATTATAGTACAATATAGGATGTTTTTTCAAATACAATTGCTCCTTTATATAACACTCTCACACACCTCTGAGTGTCGCTGGATTTGTTTGTCTAGGCAATCTGGCCTAGCACAATACCAATATCATTTAGTGGCTTTGAAAAAAATGAAGCTCTGTCATATGCTGAAGAATAAATGGAGTGCAAAGAAGCTTACTTTTTCAATTAATTAATCAATACACCATTTGAACCATGTAATGGACAGATTGGTGGGGGTGGGTGGTAATAAAGAGTATAAAATGTTTCTTTTACATTTCAGAAATGAGTGGTAAAGGTCATAACCAGTCTTTCATCATAACTTCAACAAGTTATTTGAATACAGTTTTTTTTTCAGTCTGATCATATATATTCAAACTAATATTACCTTTTCTTCTTGTCACCTTTTTCTTCTTCAAAATCATTATTTAAATTGAATTTAACTAACCCTGGTGTTGCTCTTGCTAAGCATTGTATTGCTAACTGTATTGCGAAGGTCCATGAGACAAATCCATCAGTCATTCTTCCTGAAAAAAATGTGACTAACAGCTTCCGTTAAGATTGACAGCTTTAGAACTACTATGTGCGGTCATTGTGAGTCAGAATTCACTCGATTGCAGTGAGTTATGTTAATGAAATAATGCACGAAACACTAATATCAATTGCTGACATAATTATTTTTATATAATTTTCAAAATATATATTTTAATTATACATCTCATTGAAACATTCTCTGCATCTAATAAAAATAATGTCAATTTATCCCAATTTGGGGGAAAATGCAATTGGAATTCAGATAAGGGAGTTTATTATACACACTTGCCAAAATTTAATCAATAAGAATTTTCCAGTTGAATAATATTTAAGGTAAGGTGACCAGGCGTCCCACTTTTGGCGGGACAGTCGTGATTTTTAACAATTTGTCCTGCGTCCCACAGCATTTTTTAAAAGTCCCGATTTTTGGAAAAAATGCACAAAAAGCTAGGGAACAGCGGGAGAACGGAAAGGGAATATACGGTTTTCTGCTCCATGTGGCTATTTTGCCAGGATATGAGTTTTATATTATTTTTGTTAATTTTACAATGTTAAACTTTAATAATACAAGTAATTGTTGAGAAATAATTATCAAGAACTACTTATCAAAGTTCACATTGTTGATCAGTTGTATATAATAATTTATAATATAATTTAAACATTTTTTTAGATTTTTAACATAATAAGAAAAGAGAATGCAAATTCAATGATGATCTAAGAAGTGAATTTCTTTTAATTAAAAAAACCAAAAGCAATTGCATGGTAAAATGTGAGAAATGTAATGATGAACTTTCTATTTCGCACGCTGGGAAGAATGATATTTCAAAGCACTTGGAGACACAGAAACATAAAAGATATTTAAATACTGCGGCATCTTCCTCCAAAATATAGGAATATATTTGGAAAACAACTTATGGAGACGAAGAAAAGAAATTAGCATTAGCAGAAGGACTTATGTCTTTTCATGCTATTAATCACAGTCATTCCTTCAGATCTATGGACTGTACATCACAAGTTGTCAAAAAGTTATTCAACTAAAATTCTGCCTGTGCTAGAACAAAATCCAAAGCAATGTGTGTAATGTGCTTTCCCCATATGCATATTCAGAATTAAACAAAAATCTAGAAAAAATTAATTTTATATCCATTTATTCTGATGCATCTAATCATAAGGATATAAAGTTATTTCCAATGATTATTAGATTTTTTGATTCAGAAACTGGAATAAAAATTCAAATTTTAGATTTCGTTTCTGTGCCCGGCAAAACTTCTGAAATAATTTTCAGTTCCATTATTAATATTTAGGAAAAAACAATTTAAAACATAAAATGATTGCATATTGTGCAGACAACACGAACACACATTTTGGAGGAAAAGTGAGAAAGGTACAAATAATAATTTTTATATTAAACAAAAACCTTAAATCAGAACATTATTGGTGTTGGTTGTGCAGTGCACATAATACATAATGCCATTCAAACAGCTGCTGATTTGTGGCCTGTAGATGTGGAAAATAGTGTTAATAAAATATATTCTTATTTCTATATATACACTTTGCACATTGAAATGCTTAAAGAATTTTGTGAAACTGCGGATGTTGAATATCAGAAAATATTTGGAAATAGTAAAACGCATTGGTTAGCTCTTTTGCCAGCTGTCAAAAGAATTTTGAAAATATATGATCCTTTGAAATCATACTTTCTATCACAGAATAAGTGTCCTAGAATTTTAGAAGAGTTTTTTGAAAAATAATCTTGAAAAATTTGGCTAGAGTTTGTACACAATCAAGCAGCTCTTTTTAAAAATTCTATAAAACTTATTGAAGGTGACAAAATTTTGGTAATCAAAGTAGCAAATGAAGTTAATAATTTAAAATTTCGGTGTCAAGAGCGGTTAGAAAATAATTTTCTTCCATTAACTATCCATAATAGTATAAGCCAGCTAGAAGAACAAGGTGCAATAAATCGTGCAGATATCATGAATCACATTAAAAAGTTGTATAGTAACTGCATAGATTATTTAGAAGAGTGGATGGTACATTACAATGATATTGAACATTTTCATTGGGTTACATTAAAACAAGAACTTGATTGGAATGATGTGCAAAAATCATTCCTTCATATTACTCAAAATTTCCCATATAGTAATATTTCCAAAAATGATCTTATTAATGAGGTATCATTATTAAAAATATAAATTGATAAGGAAAAGGTTAACTCTTGGGCATCAGCAAAAATCACAATAGAGAACAAATGGTTAGAAATGTTTCATCATTTTGAAAAAAACATGTCCCATACAATAATACACTAACATTGTGGAATACTTGCTGTCCTTACCAGGAACTAATGCTGCAACTGAATGCATTTTTTTTCTATGGTAAATAAAGGGTGGATATCAGAAAAATCACAATTAAGTGTTGCGACTTGAAAGCCATTTTATGTGTAAAAATATAAATTAACAAATTCTTGTGAAAAATTGCATGACCTTTTAAATGACAGCAATCTCCTAAAAAATTCACTCAAATGAGAAATCCCAAAGAATAAAATAATATTATACATACTTTTTAATGTATTATATTTTTAAATTGTACTTATGTTGAAATAAAAATATATTATAATACTACTTTTGTATTCTATGAACATATTTCTTGCTCCATATAGACCAATTTTAAAATCAAACCTCCTCCCACCCCCGTCAATGGGGTCCTGCGATACCAATGCTAAAGTCCTGAATTCAAGAAATCCAACACAAAAATATATTGTGAGATATTGCTGGAGAAACGAGCAATTAGGCAAACTGGGGAATATTCCCAAGAATGGGGAAGTGTGTGTTGATGTTTCTGCTGTTAGAAGTCCTCAAGTCAGTTCCCACTCAGCATGTTCAAGAGAAAGAAACACTGCCTGGTTCGGCTCCATCCTCACATGTATTCTTACGTTTAAGCCCAGTTTTGCAGCTCCTGTGCCAATCCATCTTGTTGAGGGTCTTCTTTTTTTCTGGTACCCCTCTATCCTACCATACATGATGACCAGTGACTGGTCTCTCCTGCCAGCGTGTCCAAAGGAGGGGAGATGAAGTCTTGCCATCCTTGCCTCCAAGGAGCATTCTAGCTGTACGTCCTCTGAGAGAGATGTTTGTTTTGGTTTATTGGCAGTTCATGGGACATGCCATGCTCTTTGACAGTATCCTATTTCAAATGCATACATTTTCTGTGGGTATTCCTTGTTTAATGTTCAACTGTCAACATTCGTGTCAGGTTATTAAAAATACCATGGCAAATAATAATAATAATACCATGGTTTGGGTTAGACACACCTTAGTTCTCAAAGTAATATCTTTGCATTTCAACACTTTCTAGAGATCTTGTGCATCTGGTTTACCCAGTACAATCTGTCATTAGATCTTTTGATGGCACAGCATTGATTGTGGATCCAAGCAAGACAAAATCTTACATAACCTCAATTCTTTCTCTATTTATCATGATGCTACCTATTGGTACATTTGTGAGGATCTGGGGCTTCTTTACACTGAGTTTTAGTCCATTACAACTTTTTACATTGAGTTTCAATGCTCCATACTATAATTTGCAACCTTTGATTTGCATTCAGCAAGAGCTTCAAGTCGTCCTCACTTTCAGCAAGCATGTTTGTGTTATCTGCATATCACAGGTTGTTACTAGGTCTTTCTCCAGTTAGGATGCAGCATTCTTCTTCATATTAGCTAGCTTCTCTGATGATTTTCTCAGCATACAGATTGAGTAAACACTATGAGAGAAAACACACTGGCACAAACATTTCCTGATTTAAACCGTAAAGTTCTCTGGCTTTGTTTGCACAATTGCCTCTTGTCAATTTTGTTTAAGCCTATTTTAGCACCTACTGTGCCAATCTATCTTGTTCTTTCAATATCAACTTCTTGTCTTTTTGATTTTTTCATTGTTTTTCCATTTTCCATGATTTATTTCTTCTCTATTGTTTATCATTCTTTTCTTCTCTTTTCAGAATGTTTATGTTGTTGCCTTAAGGTGTTGATTTTAGATTTCTCCTCTTTTTTTAAGTATATGTCGATCGCTATAAATTATCCTTTGAAAACAATTTTTGCTTTGTCCAAAAATTTTGGTCTGATGTAGTATCATTCTCAGTTGTATCAAGGAATCTCTTAATCTCATATTTTATTTTATCTATTACCCAGTTATTTAAAAATAGTATGTTGTTCAGTTTCCTTGTGCTTGTCTTTCTGTTCTTGCTCTTTCTATTGTGGACTTCCTGTTTGATAGCACTGTGTTCTGAGAAAAAGGTTTTTGTAGGATCTCAAAGTTTTAAATTTTGTTCTGGCTTGTTTTCTTGCTTACCCTGTTTCCCTGAAAATAAGACCATGTCTTATATTGATTTTTGCTCCCAATAATGCGCTAGGTCCTATTTTCAGGGGATGTCTTATTTTTCCATGAAGAAGAATATAGTACACATTTATTGTTTTATTAAGAGACCTTGCACGTCCTGTCTGCTCAGGCTGCTCTGTGGCAACAGTGAGCTGCGCGGCGGCACCCACTGCTACAATAGAGTTATAGTAGTTTCAGGGGGGCTTATTTTCGGGCAGGTCTTATTTTCAGGGTGATGCCCTATATTTGAGCAAGAGGCAAAACTGTAAGTAGGTCTTATTTTCTGGTAATGTCTTACTTTTGGGGAAACAGGGTAGTATGCAATCTATTCTAGATTATGTACTGTGTGCACTAGAGAAGAGTATCTACTGTGCTACATTTGGGTGAGTTGCTCTGTTTATGTCTAGAGCAGTGGTTCTCAACCTTCCTAATGCTGTAACCCTTTAATACAGTTTCTCATGTTGTGGTGACCCCCAACCATAAAATTCTTTTCTTTTGTTTTTGTTGGTTCTTTTAAAAATCATTTTATTGGGGGCTCACACAACTCTTATCATAATCCACACATATATCAATTGTGTAAAGCAAATATGTACATTCATTACCCTCATCATTTGCAAAACCATAAAATTATTTTCGTTGCTACTTCATCACTATAATTTTGCTACTGTTATAAATATCAATATAAATATCTGATATGCAGGATGTATTTTCATTGTTACAAATTAAATGCATTAAAGCATAGGGATTAATTACAAAACAATGTTATTATATATTGTGAAATATTTATTTCTAATTAAAAATAAATTAAATTTTGTCTTGAAGCATGGTGCAGCATGGCTAACAATCTTCATGCTGGGTACTCGTATATAGGAGTACCTGCATGTGGGTGGACCCACCTGGAGACAGATAGAGGAGAGGTGTCTTGGTTCCTAAGACCATCAGAAATATGTTTTCCGATGTTATTAAGTGATCCCTGTGAAAGGGTCGTTTGACCACCAAAAGGTCTGTGACCCACAGGCTGAGAACCGCTTGTCTAGAAGGTTGAGCTGGTTGCTTGCCTTGTTTAACTCTTCTGTTTCTTTTTTGCATTTCTTGCATGAGAATCCGTCTTTCCTTGAGAGTGGTGTATTGAACTCTCCTACTATTATTATCAAGCTCTTTATTTCTCTTCTCAAATCTGTGAGAATTTGATTAATATCATTGGAAGGTATTTCACTGGATGTGTATAAACCTTACTATGTTTATTAGGGTTGTATGTTCCTGGTATAGTGTTGCTTTAATAATTATGTAGTGTCCATTCTTGTCTATCATTATGTTACTCACATTAAAGCATTTTATCAAAGACTAACATGGCCATTCCTGCCTTTTTAAGGCTGCCATTTTTATTTTTATATTTAAGTTTGAAGTGATTCTCTATTAGGCAGCATATAGATAGATGGGTATTTTTTCTAATAATTTCTGCTATCTCTATATTTTAAGTAGTGCATTTAGTTCATTGATGTTCTGTGCCATTATTGATATATATTTATATATACACACGTTTATTGCTTTAATTTTACTTTATGTTCAATTTCATTTCCCATTTTTGTGATTTTTTTTGGTTTCTTAGTGTTTCTCAATTTCTGTGCTATTTTGATTACTGCTTTCAGTGAATTTCTTCCTGGGTAGTGCTGTGTTATGTGATACTCTCAGGTGTGTCTACTGTGACTGTTGAGTCTCTGTTAATAGTGAGTTGATTAATATTTTTGTGATGCTAGTCATATTTTCATGAATTCCTTTAGGGTTTTTTCTGCTTTTCTGGTCTGGCCATACTTTTATTACTCCTTATATTTGAGGGATATATTTGCTGGACAAAGGTTCTTGTTTGGTTGTTATTTTCTTTCAGAATTTTATATATCCCACACTATATTTTCCTTTTACCACCCAATTTCTGCAGAGTATTGATTAATCATCTCAAAGGACAACTGATAAAGATCCTTATCAGTTTATCCTTATTAGTTGTCCTTTGAGATGATTGATATTTTTTCAATACCTACCTTCAGAGTTCTCTCTTTTTCCTTAAACTTTAAGAATTTGACTATTGTATACTATTTTATTTTACTTTGGGGATCTAGCCTACTTGAGGTTTTCTCAGATTCTGGGTTGGCTAATTTCTCCTCCTTTGTGATGTTGGGTAAATTTTCTTCCATAATTTCTCATACTATTTCCCCTTTAGCTTTTCTTTTTTTGTGTGCTCTGCATTCCAATGTGGCAAAGACTGTTTCACTTGACAGTACCCACATCACTCTCAGACTTTCTACAGATTCCTTTCCTTTTTTGATTATTGTTTCTCTCATCCTTGTCAATTGTAGTCAGAGTGATTGTCTTTAATCTCACTGATTCTATTTTTCTTTACTTCCAATCTAGTCCACCAGTGTCTTTTACTATGTTTCCTAATTCTATTATTTTATTGCTTATCTTCAGGATTCCTTTTGGCTTAAGAATTTGTTTGTCAAGTTCTTCTATTGTTCTCATGGTTGTTCCACATATCTCTTAAAAAAATTTAAATATCATGCTTCTGAATTCTGTTGGTAGTTTCAGGGTCTCTTTTTCAGTTTCCTTCCTTGTTTGGGGCTGATTTTTCAGTTATTTGTATTTCTTTTCTTGATTTTTGTTGTTTACTCTTGTTGACTCCTGTTTCTTCAGCATTGTAGTACACCTATTCTGAGATTCTGGCTTGTCTATGGGTAGTTGGCCTTGTGTAGTGATTGGAAGAGGTCTAATAGGAGCCAAAAAACATGTAGTGTTGGAATCAAGAAAATTGGAGAGTGAGGAAAGTGTGTTATTCTGGGTACTTTAGAGAAACAAATCCACAGAAACTCATACATATAAGATAGAGTTTTATATAAAGGTTAAATGCACATCAAGAAAACATCCCAAATCAGTGCTCCCCAAATCCACAAGTCCAACATTAACCCATATGTCTTATACCAATTCACAAAGTCATCCTCCACCTCACAAAACACACACAATGATGCCGACTGCAGGAGGAAAGCCTAATCAGTGAACGTGTAAGCATCTCAGCATTGGCGCGGTCTCCACACGGCTACTCTAGCACCCAGGGCTGCATCAGTGTAGGTCCATGTAGCTTCTCCTCAGAGATGTCTTGCAGGAAATGAGCCTTCCAAGCTGAAGCAGGTAACTGGCTAAGGCAGCTACACCCTGGTCTGACCATCACAAAGAAAGAGACCCAAAAACTATAAAAACAAGGCTCACTGAGCCATTTATCTTTCCACCCTTCAATTAACCCCAATGTTTTTATCAGCCAGATTAGCACAATAAACTTTAACTATCTCATAAAGTGAGAGGAAGAAGATAGAGGGAAAAAAATGAATGAAAGTAATAATAAGTAGCTGCCTTGGTAGGCCAAAAGATTTGTAAAACTAAAGGAGACATGACTTTTAAGAGGATAATCAGAATTAATAGTTTCATGGAAATATATTTCATGATGAAAAAGAGAGCAAGCAAAAGGAGATAATAGGTCGATGTGCAGAACAAAGAAGGAAGGACAAAAGACACAAAAGCCTCCATAGTTGCTGGGTCGTGGGTGGTGACATTCTTTTGCTATCTCAGTATGAAAGTTTGTGGGTCTATGTAAAAGAAGAAACGGAAAAGATAAAAGCCCTTATGTTGGTGTGTGTGCTGGAATCTATAGGACAGTCTATTTTTGGGACGTAGAAGTCATGTGTATTTTCAGAAGGGTGCGGTTGTACTAGAAAAGGGGGCCTGCAAGTGAAAGGGGAAATAACTAAAAGAGCAAATTTAAAGTATTGTAATATTAAAATGGGAAAAAGCCGAGGAAATAGAAAATATAGGAAAAATAATTGCTGACTGAGTATTCCACCTCCTTTGGATGTGTTTTCATGTTCTACATTCAACTGTGTATGCACATACAGCATTTACACCGCTACCACACAGCTATGGGATGGGTGAACCACGGGGGGAAGAGAGAATGCTGATCAAAGCAGTAAAAACAAAGTAAGGGAACAACTGCAGCAAGCGTAGCTTATGTAGTGAGGTTTTAAGGACCTGGCTGCCTCTATGAGCGGATACTCATCCAGGGGCGGGGGCTGGGCAGTGTGAGTTGCTTCAGGGGTCAGGAAAGATCCTTTGTGGCATGAAGGAGCGGGACTCACAGGAGCTGCTTTTGCCATTGCTCAATATTAAATGAGAGTCTGTCAGCAGGTTTGCTGCTCTCTCACATTAAGAAACTTTCATCTACTTAGCTTTTAAGTTGATTTTCTTGTCAGGAAGTGCAGGATAACTCTCCTAGTGGAGCCTCTCTGACTCCTGTGTTTTGCATTGTTGAACTGCCATTTGAAATGGTGTATTTGTCTTTTATTTCATCATTTCTTCCATTTGTGTTGGCTGCTTTACTTTCAAGAGTAATTTTAAGTATTTTTCTCTGAAATATAATCCAGTCTTTTTAAAATGTCTTATCTTTTATAAAATGTTTGCTTTCTTATGTATGAGAATCTTGATGCTGTCCCACAGTTTGTCAGATCCTCGATTATTAGTGTTCAATGAGCTTACTATGTTCTTGAGATGCTCACTGCATTCAGGTGAAATATAGTCAAGGTCATATTTTGGCTCTGTGGACTTGTTTAAATTTTATTCAACTTCAACTTACATGTGAGCGATTGATTGTCTTTTCCAAATTTTGGCTTAATTTTAGTTACTGGTATTGAGTTTTTCTGTTCTCTATTTTGAGAGATATAGTCAATTTGACCCATGTGTATTCCAAGTGCTGAAATCAACATGTATAGCCAACATTTGTATTGTTGAATAAATCTGTTTGCAACGAATAGCTAATTGAACTTGCCAAATTCTATCATGTAATCGGCAATTTTGTATATATAAAACAGGCTATATTTTCCAACTGCTATTCCTTCCTCTTTGTCCCAACTTTCACATTCCAATAACTAGCAATTATCAATGCATCTTGTTTGCATGTTTGATCAATTTCAAACTGAAGAAGTTGTTAGAATTCTTCAGTTTTTTAGATACTGGCTTTTGTGGGTGGTGAATATATTTCAATAACACTTCTGTTAGTCTTATTTGTAGGTGTATAATATTATTACATACAACCTTCTACTACAACAATGATATTAAGAATTCTGGGGGTAAATTAATGTAAAGTCACAAGAGTCTTTGTTTGTCTAGACTCAATAAATTTCTGGGAGTAATTTATCAGTGATAAAACCAAGACAGTTTCCAGAAGGAAAGGAGAATTTGGGAGGAGGTGAGAAAGAATTGTTTTATTAATTCAACTATTGTTATTATTAACTTTCTAATATTTATCTTTTTAAAAACCCTGGGGCATCTATCAACTTAAAAATAATTTGAAATAATACTCTATTTGCCCACACACTCATTATTGTGTGCCACTTTACACCGTTTCTAAAAAAATGTTTGAACTATGAAAAGCATTGTAAAGTATTTCTTTATGTAAACCAAAAATTAGTTCATTTAGCTTAATATTATTAATTTAATTATTTTCCCTGATGTATAAATTCACCCAAAGGGGGCAATATTATTTAGAAGTTGGCTATTTTATGTGACAAAATAATGCCCCAATATAATAATAATAGCCCAATATAATTGTACACATTAAAATAAACTTTGAACATTTTCCTGAACATATTTTTAAAGTCAAATTGTGCTATGAATTGAGAATTATGTTTTTTTAAACTGAGTGACAGAATGTCCCTGTAACAATTTGAATAACAACCCTACAAACACATTCCCCAAATGTAATAATGCCCAATAGTTATAAGAGTTAGATACTCTAATAATTGAGCTTATGATAATTCAGACAGAGGCTTTTATAGGTCACATGGAGCCTTCTAATTGAGCATTATTGCACATGGAAATTATCATCATTCTCTTATAAGCTGTGTCTTTATCTAGCTTTATTGTGAGCTTTAAATCCCATCATGACCGAAATGCACATTCAAACAGTCTTTGCCAGTCAAGATGTACCTAGAGTCAAATGATAGGTTTTTACTTTTAAGACTGCAGAAGCCATTAACCACTTCACTTCATTTCACTGGAGACGAGGGGGAAACACCACTGAAATGAACCATTGCGAAGGTCTAATGAGACACTGACATTTAAAGAGAAAAGATTTGTCTCATGAGAACAAGAGCTATGTTCCATGGACCCTATTCAGATCAAAGGGTGCAGCCAAGGACAATTTGCATGTTAGTTACTATGTCCTTGATATCACTGAATCAGCAAGACAGAATAACTGACTGGCTAGTTTAAATTGTGCATGCTTCAGCAACTTTTCCATGCCACTTAGAAAATTTATTATTCCCTTATAATCATGAAAGCATTCAAAGCACGTATATCGTTAATTCACAAGTGAACCAAAATGAGGAACATAAATAGCATTGAGAGCAAATGACTTCTTCTTTGGGTATCATTTGGATTGATGTAACCCACTGAATGTGGTAACTCCTAGTTTAACCTGTAGCATGAATCTGACCTGCACCAGTTCATACAGCATCTTTAGCAATTAATATTTGGGTTATTGCTACTTCTCAATTGAGATTCCCATATAGAATTGAATGCAATGGCCATAGTAGGGATATAAAGAACAGATACTGTTCAAAGTATACCTTAAATTATATTATCATGCACATAGTTTCATGTAGTCAATGTAAAACTTTGTTAAGAAAGGAACGGCCAAAAATGGCGACCAGAAAATTGGGAGGTAAGATGGAGGAAACAGAGAGGTGGAGTCCTGAAATTAGAACTAAGGTACCAGGGTTTCTCCTGAACCCCTTTTTGTGTGGGATTTCTTCTCACAAAGCAAACCAAGAACGCTTTAAAGTGCTCTAGCTTTGACGAGCCCCCAGGCGCCAACTGTGCCCTCACCAGGAATAGCGATTTTTACAGGCAGATGCCCGAAAGGGTACATAATCCCAGACATGAGGGGAACTTCATTCCAGAGCTCTCCACATGGTTGGCTGCCTTGAGCCCACGCCAGGGGAGTGGTGGCAGGTAGCCATAATTTAGAGTAAAAGAAAAAAATATTGTCTTACCTTAGGACGATCGCCGTGTGGGAGAAAATAAGCGGAAAGTTGGGAGTCCAGGGAGCAAATGTAGCTCCAATTGGCTGAGAAGGAAATAACCCCTGTAATAAGCTGGATTTCCCCTTTTGGGGGCCAACCTGAAAGCCCCTAAATCGGAGCACACCACAAGTAAAAAAAAAAGTGGGTGAAATATATATTATTGGCTTAAAGCTCAACCCCAAGTCTGGTTGCTCAGCTCCAAAGAGCACTGGGTGGAGGTCCTTAGCATAAATCAGCATAATAAGCAATTTAGCTAAGGAATGCCAGAATTTAGCTACCGAGCCTGGCTGCTTGTAGCATAGAAAAGACCCACTGTAGCAAGAGTCAGCTTTAAACAACAAGGAGCTGCAGCCCAGTGACTGTGAGAGACAATTATATTTGAGTGTACTCAAGCAGTCCAGGGAGATAAAAAATAAAATCCTCGAACTCAAAGGGGTTGCTTTTTAACTTTTTTGTCTCCTCTTTGCCTCTTTCTTGGTCTCTCACATTCTACTGCTAACCTCCAGACCACTCCTCTTAGCCTAGGGCATTTACACCTGTGCCACATCCAGCTAGGTGAGCTCCACCCTTTGTAGCTAGATAGGCTGGGAAAAGCCCTGCTGACTCCCACCAGGGGATACTCTGCTCAGCTTGTTACTGAGCAATTCCTGCCTGTGTGCCTGTGGGCATAAGGTAGCTCGGCCAACACTCCTCAACACTCCAAGATGCTGCAGGAGCCTCTGCCCAACCTCCACAACATCAAAGCAGGGAACCCTTCTGGGTCACTCCCCTGAGAGGGAAGTCACAGGAGGATAAAGTGGTAGGTTAATTCCATAGTGAAATAAACTATAGGCAGTTCGAAGAGGCACTCCTACAAGTGTCCCAGAGAGAGCCAGTGCTCTTCGACTCCCAGGAAAATGGCACCTGGCTCAACAAAAACAACGCAATGCAAACAGCCATCAGCCCCAATAACCTCAACCAAAAAAATGGAGAACAAAAGGCAATGCCAGTAGATATCCTGAACATAATGAATTGCACAGAAGAAGCACACATTGAGCTGCCACAGAAAGAAATTTTCAGAATGCTACTTGGAGTCATAGAGGATATGAGGGAAACAATACAGAAAAAGGATGAAATGATAGAAGAGGTAAAAGCCATAAATCAAAGAGAAATACAGGAGCTTAGGGAGGAGATAACAAAAACCAGTAGCACACTCATGGACCTCGAGAAGCAACTGGAGGAATCAGAGAACCGCATCAGTGATTTGGAGGGCAGCAAAGCATACTTTAACAAATGCTAACAACAATCTAATAAGATCATCAGAGATGCTGAAGAAAACTTAAGAGCTATGCCTGATGCTATGAAGTGGAACAGCATTAGAATTATAGGCTTACTGGAGGAAGACACAACAAGGAAGTCATCTGCAACAACAGTGAGAGAATTCTTGGAGGAAAGCTTCCCCAGCTTAGTAAATGAAAACCAGGCAACCATTCAAGAGGCTGAAAGAACCCCAACAAGACGGGACCCCAAGAAGAAGTCACCCAGGCATATAAAAGTTAAATTATCCTACTTTGAGGAAAAGGAGAAACTCATGAGAGCATCTAGGGAAAAACAAGCAATCAAATAGAAAGGTTCCCAAATAAGACTATGCTCAGATCTATCAGCAGAAACTATGAAGAAGAGGAGAGAGTGGAGTAACATATTCAAAAAATTGAAGGAAAACAATGCAAACTCAGGAATACTCTACCCGGCCCAACTATTGATCAAGATAGACGGAGAAGTAAGAGTTTTCCCAGACAAGGAAAAACTCAAAGAATATGTTAGAAGAAACCCAGGCCTACAAAAGATCCTTTCCGACCCAGTGTGGGTAGAAGAACAACACTCACCAAGCATAAACAAAAAACCACTACATAGAACAATCTCACCCAGAGGGCAAAAGAGAGAAAACACCCTTCAAGATAGTATTGACTTAAATATAGAAATACTTGAAAGGCTGCTGAAGTAAGCTTTAAAAAAAAAAAAGGCAAATGGGCATATGGAAAAAGTAGTGGTATACAAATATCCCTGGGTTGAGGACCAGATAATATGACAGGGACCAGACCAAATGCAGGGATACACATGGTAGACAACTAAAAAAGGAGGTGGGGAAAGGAAAAAAATAATAATAATAAAAAAGAAATGGGTAGAGGGGGCACACGGTACTAGCCCTCCCGAAGGGAGGGTATCGTTTGTGTCTCCACAGGGAAAGAGGGACCAGACTTCATCCCGATGCTCCAAGATGTGAATGCAATATGCCGGTGTGGAGTAGGGAACCAGTGGAGAAGTCTGGGGGGCCAGCCCCAACCCCAACTACTAAGGGGATATCTGCCACTCCCCTCAGAAGAATGTATATCAAAGGACGGCACTGAATATACAGCTCTGGAAGAGGGACATATCTGATTGGAGCACACGGGAGCGGATGAAGGGGGAGGAGGAGATAGTGGAGTACAACATGGTCCACCAGGCCAGGAGGTCAATGTTCCCAATTAGAACAGCCTGTCGACAGAGAGGATCAAATGGCTGGCCCCACTATGAGACACGACGTCCCTCACTGATCCACAGCCCTACAGGCGACAACACTGGAGACACAGTGAGGGAATAGCACTCGATTGGATCTGCCACACTGAGGCAAAACATGAAGGGTTGCAACAGAACAGCAAGGGAATGGAGTGGCGAGGTCCCCAGGGAAAGCTGGAGGTGGACTTTGGGGCCAGGGCATGGTGCCCCAACAGACTGGACTGGAAAACACTCCTAAAGGCCAATAAAGAATCCTTGAACTGACTACAAGCTTTTCTTTCTTGTTGTGTTTTGTTTTTGTCATTGGTTTGTTGTATATTGTTGCTTGGTTGTGCTCTGGTTTGTTTTTGTGCATGTTACTATCTCCGCAGGTCTGCCTAAATAAGATAGAATGGATGAACATTTGGAGGAGGCAACAATGGGACCGATAGTTCATGGGGACATGGGAGACAGGGAGGTGGGGGGAAAGGTAGTGGTGCTAATAAACCCAGGGACAAAGTAACAACAAGCAATCCAAATCGGTGGTGAGAAGGGTGAGGGAGGCCTAGTTGGGCATGATCAAGGGTAATGTAACTAAGAGAAATTGCTGAAACCCTGGTGGGTACTGAATATGATAGTGGGACAGGAGGGAAGTCAAAGGAAATAGAGGAAAGAGCTGGAAGGCAGAGGACATTTATAGAGGTCTAGATAAAGACATGTACATTTATACATAAATATATTTATACATGAGGATGGGGAAATAGATCTATGTGCATATATTTATAAGGTTAATATTAAGGTAGCAGAGGGACGTTGGGCCTCCACTCAAGTACTCCCTCAATGCAAGTATACTTTCCTCTATTAAATTGG
Source organism: Tenrec ecaudatus (assembly GCF_050624435.1). Lineage (NCBI taxonomy): Eukaryota > Metazoa > Chordata > Mammalia > Afrosoricida > Tenrecidae > Tenrec > Tenrec ecaudatus. Next base: position 88,358,324 of record NC_134533.1, read on the forward strand.
CGTTCTATGATGCTCACCTTCCCGACACAACCGCTGAATACAAAGTGGGTGAACAACTAAATGTGGTGAAGAAAACTATGGTGCCTGGCTATCAAAAGAGATAGCCTCTGGGGTCTTAAAGGCTTGAAGGTAAACAAGCGGCCATCTGGCGCAGAAGCAACAAAGCCAACATGGATGAAGTACACCAGCCTGTGCGATCACATGGTGTCAAGGGATCAGGTATCAGGCATCATCAGAACAAAATTCTTACCATAGTGAATGAGCGGAGAAGTGTGGAGTGGAGACCCAAAGCCCATTTTTAGGTCACTGGACATCCCCTTACAAAAGGGTCTTGGGGAGGAGACGAGACAGTCAGGGTGTGACGTAGCAACAATCAAAAATACAACTTTCCTTTAGTTCCTAAATGCTTCCTTTTTCCCCTTCCCAGTGTCATGACTCGAATCCTACCTTGCAAGCCTGACTAGACCAGAGGAGGTACACTGGTGCAGATGGGAACTGGAAACACAGGGAAGCCAGGGCGGATAATCCCCTCAGGATAGGTGGTGTGAGTGGCAATACTAGGAGGGCATAGGGAGGGCGGGTTGGAAAGGGGGAGCCTATTTCAAGGATCTGCATGTGACCTCCTCCCTGGGGGACATACAAAAGAAAAGTGGGGGAAGGGAGACGTGGGACAGAGCAAGATATGACAAATTAATAATTTATAAATTATCAGGGGTTCATGAGGGAGGGGGAAGGGACTGGAAAATATGAGGACCTGATCTAGGTGCTTGGGTGGAGAGCAAACATTTAAAGAATGATGAGGGCAACGAATATACAATTGTGCTTTACCCAATTGATATATGTATGGATTATGATGGGAGGTGCATGAGCCGCTAATAAAATAATTTTTAAAATAGTATATACTACAATAATGGTATCCAAATTTCAAAAGTTGATATATATTGGCCAAATATTGTTGATATTATCATTTATAATTGATATATATCATATCATATAATATCAATAACTCCTTAGGTCTTAACATAGTCTTTCATCCCCTTGTATTGCTCTATTCAAGATTATATTACTTTAATATTAAATAAAAGAAAAATTACAAATGCTTATATGGCAACTGAACTATGTTAAAATATGTATATTGTTATGACTAATTTTAAACAATGGGATTATAAGATTTTTTCAATGTTTTTAACTCTTATGTAGAATTTATACAGAGTCCTATAGGGAGAGAATTTTTAAAATTTACATAAATATATAAAACACACACACACACAAAGATAAGATGAAATTTTAACACTCAGAACCTGTGATCAGGGACTTCTTTGCAAATGTCACACTTTTTCAAGTTCAGGTATCAAGCATCAAAGAATAAAAAAATCATATCTTGTAAATGAGGGTGACTGCAGGGTGGAGACTCAAAGCCCATCGGTAGGCAACTGGAAACCCCCTTACTTAAGGATTGTGAGGAGGAGATGAGCCAGACAGGGTGCAGGGTAGCAACGATGAAACATATACCTTTCCTCTAATTCTTAAATGCCCCGACTGCCACCCCCTCCCCCCACCCACTATCATGATCCCAATTCTACTTTACAAATCTGGCTAGACCAGAGGATGTAAATTGGTACAGATAGCAATTGGAAACACAGGGAATCCAGGACAGATGACTCCTCAGGACCAGTGGTGAGAGTAACGATGCCTGGAGGTTGGTGGAAAGGGGGAACCAGTTACAAGAATCTACATATAGCCTCCTCCCTGGGGGATGGAGAGCAGAGAAGAGGGTAGAGGGAGACATCGGACAGTGTAACATATGACAAAATAATAATTTATGAATTATGAAGTGTTCATGGTGGAGTGGGGAGGGAGGGGGAAAAAGGAGGAGCCGATATTAAGGGCTTAATTAGAAGGCAAGTGTTTTGAGAATGAAAATGGCAGCAAATGCACATATGTCCTTGACACAATGTATGGATGTATGGATTGTGATAAGAATTTAAAAGCCTCCAATAAAATGATTTTTAAAAGTAAAAAAAAGAATTATCAAAATTATGTTCATTTTAATGTTAAACTTTAATGTTACATGAAATACATTAGTGGACTAGGCTAGCATGATCAATAATGGCCCAAATAATGTAGACATTATAGACACAGGTATTTTGAAATATGAGAGTTTTTAAGAAGATCATGGAACATGGAAGTTATAGATAGTGAAATTTTCTTAGAAACTTTTTGAAGTCCTCTTATATAGTCATAAATGATCTGTCATTGATGAGAACAAATACACAAACACCTCATAAAATAGCGAATATATTGGTTAAATCAGAACTTTCCTTTTCTGGCTTTCAAAATTGAGACCATAAGAAATATCTTTAGACATTTGAGACATCGGTAGAGATTTTAAGAATTTTAAGAATTCTCGTTCAACCCCATCTTTGACTTCTTCCAGATCTATTTGTTATTTTTAGCTGACTTTTCAGTCTTGGTATTTCCACTAAAAGCTTACCTTCAAATAGCTCATCATAGACAGTGGTCAGCTTTGGGAAGGATATCTTCAACTCTTTTTCAGTGGCATATATGAAGCTGCTTGGATAGCCTTAACCATGGATGTTACTTCCTCGCGGATTCCGATTTCATCAGGAGTTCAATTTGCACATGATCAATGCTGTGAAGCATAGCCCTCTTGTCTCTTCATGTAATGTGATTCCAGTTTTGCTTGTCACTTCCCATCTCCTGCCATCTTCTCCTGAGCCTGGCTGTTCTTTCTACTGACATTTCATATTTGTCTGATTTTAAAAGTGTCTGTTAAATTGCCTGCTCTGGTAGGGGATTGATCGTCTCATGCAGAAAGAGTGTGCAATGCCTCTATCTTTGTCATCACCTTGTAGAAAGTTAATCCCTTAGTCTGCAGGAACTGCTAGGGAAGATTAAATTTGTAAGGTCCATCACACCAGAAGTACAGATGGCATAGAAAAGTTAAATCAAATACTGTAGGAAAAAGACTGACTGCTAGTCTTTTTGTGCCCAAATTTTCATATGTATCACAAAGAGCTTCAATCACCACTACAAACTTATCAAACTTTTCTTTAAATGGTTTAACTGCAGCATGATGTTGCTAGACTTTTAACCCCTCCCACTCATGAGTGAAAAGAGCAAACAAGGAGAACATTGTTTCCAGTTCTAAAAACCAAAACCACACATGATGCATTCCTAGTAAAAGGTTGCTGATTATGCAAATTAAGTGCATGATCCACACCACCATGGCAAATATCTTTCTTGCTCTTGCCATAAAAATAGCTTGTGCGCTTCCATGGATTCAAGCCAGAGCGGCAACATTACCTTAGCCTTGAGCACAGCACAGCAGGAGGCCTAGTCGGGCACTTTCCAGTCTTTTAGGAATTACAGCGCAGAAGTCTGCAGCTTTCCCCTCCCACTTTTAATGCACAAATCCTAGAAAGTCTTTTTTTTAACTTCAGCATTCCTCTTGTTACTTTTCATATATCTGATCACGTTGGACATCTGGACAGTATGTGATATAGCAGATGTGCTGTTACGCATTGTTCTAAAGTGCGTTGCAGACTTTATGTCCATGACAAATTTCTCTTTCCACATGATTTGCTAGGCCACTCAGAAACTCATTCTGGGTTCTTTTGGTGCCAGTTAAGAGACTGATATTTTAACTTCACATGTGTTACACTTTAATCTCATTAGGTGCTTTTCAGCATCCCAGTCATCCCCAAAAGCTCCTTCCAGTGAAGATTCACCCTCCATGTGGCCACAGAATGCCAGAGAACGCTGGGCAAGAAACAGCCTTTCTGTGCCAGCTGTCCCTTCTTTCTGTGCAGTAGCTGTGAAAGACATCCTTGCCCCCTTCAAGTCCATTTCCATCAAGTAGTAGTCAATAATTTTGTGCAGCTTCAATCCTGCTGCCAATGTTTTCCTTTTTTCAAGGCAACATAGATGTCCTTATGTCTCATGATTATGTACTTTAAGGTTCTGTTGCCACCACCTCTGAAACTCAGCTGCAAACATGTATGCCATGCCTATAACACTGACTGCAGAAGCTGTGAATTCTCTCTAGAGAATGAGGAAATCATCCGTGGCCACAGTATTTTCTTGTAATTTGGCCTTACTTTGTGACATCACTCTTGACAACTGGCCCTCTGTTTTGGAAAGAAGAACTTCTCTTTTTGATGATTTCAACCCTGAAATTATCTGTGACTGGTACCTTTCAGAAGAAAGTGGTGCACATAATTTAAAACGTTTTTCTCCTTAATGTTACTCATCTTACTTAATCTAAGCCAAACTCATTGCAGTCGAGTTGATTCCTATTGAAAGCAACCCTGTAGGTCTAGATCGAAACCCCCCGATGACTTTCAGAGACCAATTACAGAGACTGAAAATACAGCTGCACCTGATTTAAAGTTGCCATGCAATTGGGCTTTAAGACCGCTCTGATTGAAGCACCTTGTAAACTTTAAAATATATACCTACTGTTTTAAGCTTGCAGGCATATTGATATGCAGCGACTCATAGCGCTGCTTTCGGAAGGAATAGAACTGCTTCTTAGCAGTCCCTAAATTGTAGTTTTATGGAAAGAGAGTGTCATACATATTTTCCCTAGAGGTGCTGGTAGGTTTGAGCTGCTGGCTCAATTTGGGTTAGTAGTTGAGTTGCTAAACATTAAGACACCAGGGCTCTAGACTTAGGTTTACTGTGAGACAGAATCAACTACAGAACAAATGGTTTCATTTTGTTTTGGTTTTTAGGTATATCAATACATGTGAACAGGGCTTAAAACAAAGGTTTTTGTTGTTATAATTAACTACAGAAATTATTTTTATTTGAAATAATTATTTTCTCTTGAAACGCAGTACAAAAAAGGTATAGAGCCTCATTTTAATGTCACGCCAACCCTACCCCTACAACTGTCACTAGGTGTGGCCCACTCACAATGCAACTCCTAACAGTTCTATTGACTCTGTAGTTATAATATGTGGCTTGGGGAATATTCGTTTAAAGGTTTCTTCCACCTAGTTTTATACAGATATATTTTTCCTTTATTTTCACAATAGGAGAATGAGTTAATGTGACTATTTTTCAAATTTATGTATGAATCAAATTATGTATGAATCACTAATGGAAATATGAGGAAATTGAAGTTTCCAATTGTATAGTTTAAAATTAAACATACAATCAAGGTGCATTGATAATTACTGGTGATTGGAATGAGAAAGTTGGAAACAAAGAAAAAGAATCAGCAGTTGGAAAATATTACCATGGTGATAGAACTGATATAGAGATCACATGATAGAATTTGGCAAAACCAATGAATTCTCCACTGCAAATATATAATTTTAAACAACATAAGCAGCAACCACTGGATGGAATACATGGAATAAAATAGAGAGATAAGAGAGAAGCTCAATATTATCAATGAAGATAATGTCAGAGACCTGCTCCTGAACAGATCATTAATTACTCTTATGTAAATTCTAGTCAATGCTGAAGAAAATTAAAAACAGGTTTATGAGAACCAAAGGATATATTTGCATATACTCCAGTTGAATTTAGACCCTCGGGACATCTCAAAAGTGGATTTGATTCATGGTACACTAATGAGTAAACACCACATGAGATGATATCAAAGATAAGTGATGAAGAAACCAAAAATTACGCAAATCAACAGACAGAAGTATATGCCAAATAATTTTCAAAATAAATGTCCTAAGAGGCTGAAAATTGCTCTTAAAGATATAATGGCAAAAAGGAGAAAGAAAAAGGATGAAGTAAAGCAACTTACCTAAAGGTTTGAAAGAGCATCCAAATAAAACAAAGTAATGTATTGAAATGTTCAAAGACCTAGAACTAAGCCCATCTGTAGGCAACAGGACATCCCCTTACTGAAGGGTCGCCAGGAGGAGACGAGGCAGTCAGGGTGCAATGTAGCAACGATGAAACATACACCTTTCCTCTAGTTCTTAAATGCTTCCTCCTCCTTACACCCCCACTATCATGATCCCAGGTTTACCTTACAAATCCAGCTAGACCAGGGGATATACATTGGTACAGATAGGAATTGGAAACACAGTGTATCCAGGGCAGACGATCCCTTAAGGACCAGTGGTGAGAGAGGCGATACTGGGAGGGTGGAGGGAGGGTGGGTTGGAAAGGGGGAGCCGATTACAAGGATCTATATATAACCTCCTTCCTGGGTGGTGGACAACAGAAATGTGGATGAAGGGAGACATCAGACAGTGTAAGATATAACAAAATAATAATTTATAAATTATCAAGTGTTCATGAGGAAAGGGGAGTGGGGAGGGAGGGAGAAAAATGAGGACCTGATGCCAGGGGCTTAAGTGTAGAGCAAATGTTTTGAGAATGATGAGAATGATGAGGGCAATGAAAGTACAAAGGTGCTTTATACAACTGATGTATGTATGGATCATGATAAAAATTGTATGAGACCCCAATAAAATCATTTAAAAAAGAGAAAAAAATGCTCAAAATTTCTCAGACTGAAGAAAACTGAAGAAAAATTCAAACATTAAATGTCATATTGAGTTTCTATGTACAAAATACTGAGTAATGCAGGAAGCATCAAAAAAAGATGAAATGAATTTAGTCATTATAAAAAAATAGTCAACATTCAAACATTTCAGGAAATATCACATAAGAAAGGACCTAGTTTATTAAAGAAAGAACTATAAGCTGCATTGATGATGTTGTTAAGAAACTATGCTTCAGGAATTAATAGAATATCAGTTGAAATATTTCAACAAATAAAAGCAGTTCTGGAAGTTCTAATTAATTTATATTAGGATATGTGGAGGAGAACTTTCCAGCAAACCAAGTGGAAGAGATCCATCTTTGTGCTCTTTCCTTGAAAAAAAAGTGATCCAACTTAATGTGAAAATTACCAAACAATAACCTTAATATCGCATGCAAGTAAAGTTTTCTTGATGATAATTGCAAATAAATTTTAGGGGCATATTAGCAGAGAAGTGGCAGGAATCCAATGATTCGGAAAAAGATATGGCACAAAGGATGCTGTTGCTGACTTCAGAAGGATTTTGGGGAAAATAAGAAAATGCCAGAAACTTGCTTGCTTGTGATTTATTAACTATGCAAAAGTATCATACTACGTGAACCATTATAAATTAAGGATAACACTGTGAAGAATGGGGCTTCTAGAACACTTAATTGTGCTGAAATGGAACTTGTGAGTAGACTGTTTTAGGGTACAAAATGGACCCCAGATTGCAAATATAATTTAAGGAGAACATTTATTGGGGTTTAACCAGGACGAGACAAAGTTATAGACACAACATCTGAACCAGGGAGCTGTTAGCATGAGGTCATAACGGTGTCCATTGGTTTCTGAGACAGGGAGTTTTTAAAAGGACTTAGGTGGCACAGAGCACTGCAAGAAAAGCATAATTGGCAGCAGATTGGTACTTTGTAGCTACAGGTGGCACTACAAAAGTGGAAATATGGCTGTGATTGGGGCACACACATTATGTTAGACAAATATATTTTATAAGATTGGTCCAGGACCTTCCGAAAAAGGCAGCCAGGGTCTCACGCATGACTATAAAACCCCATTACAATGATCCTCCATCAAGGGCCATACCCAGGCAAGCCCCTAAGGGAGACTGCTCTTTTAAGAGCTGGCTGCAGTGAGGTGGAAGGAACCCACATCCAAATGCAGTCTGCCTGAGGGCAAGACTATTCACATCACTAGCCAATGGTCAGAAGGAATTTAATGGAGGTTTTGTCCACATGGGAACTCTTGACCATGGATTTTGGGTTTTATTGTTATCCATAGCCCTCTGCAAACCTTATCCTGAGAACTTAACTTTCAATACAAGACCAAGAGGCATAGAATAGAAAAAGGGGCGAACTGCATGGTTTCAATGAGAAAGGTTGTACATCAGTATTCTATCTTTTTACTATACCCATTCAACTTTTTACTGAGCAAATAATCTTAAAAATTGGACTATATAGAGAACACTATATTAGAAGCATTCCTGGAGGTCTAGGGGACTTGAAGCACTTACAGATACAGATGAAAGACTACAGCCTACAATATGGGTTATCCATCAACACAAGGAACACAAAAATGCTCACAACTCGACCAATAGCAAGACTGTGGTAAACAGAAAAGGTTGAAGTGGTTAAGGATTCCATTTTATTTTGTTTTGTAATCAACCTTTCAGAAACAACAGTCAACAATTTAAAGGACACATTGCGTGAGGCAAATCTGGTGCCAAACAAACTAACAAATACCCCTTTACAATGTTAAGAAGCAAAGATGTCACTTTGAGATTATGGTGTGCCTGCCTTAAGCCATAGTCTTTCAATCACATCATATACATATGAAAGATGGACAATGAATAAAGAAGATCAAAGGAAAATTGATGCCTCTGGATTGTGTGGCTGAAGAATATTAAATGTATGGGAGACTACTAGAAAAGCAAATGATTCTGACTTCGTAGACGTACCTTTGGGATGCTCCTTGGTAGCAAGGATGGAGCGACTTAATCTCATGTATTCTTGACATGTCATCAAGATGGGTCAGGCCCTGGAGAAACACAAGATGCTTGGTAGAGTAGAGGGTCCACAACAAAGAACAATATCAGGGAGCTGGGTTGACATATTTACTACAATGGACTCAATGGCAACAATGATTGTGAGGACCGTGCAAGACAAGAACATTCTCCACTCTGTTTCACATGGTCTGACTATGTGTCAGAACTGGCTCATGGGCACTTCACAACAACATCTTTCACAATGCTGCCTTTTTATTTGAAGCTTGAACCTACACTTGAATATAGACTTCACATCTGTGGTTTTTTAAAATATATTCCAAGGCATCTCTATGGTGCAAATTCTAAAGGCATATGAAACTATTGTTTTAAATTGTAAATACCTCAAGCTATCATAACATGAAGTTTTAATTTATATACTTCAATAGCTTAATGTGATTGTATCTGGATGAGATTTTCCACTCCAGTCAAACCTGGGAAATGTTCAGTATCAAAGTCAGTTTCCACAAGGTTGAATCTTCTGAGAGCTTAACCCATGAAATCTGAGCTATGAGTCTCAGTTTTTGGCAATGGTTTTAGTACAAAATATTGAGTTGGGATGTTTGTGTTTTGATGTCATAGAGGAAAAGCAAAAATATAAACCACGCTATAAAAAATAGAAGCTTCTCAGACAATAAATATATGTTGTTCCCAACTCCTCTTTTGGACAGTTGCCCACTTTAATCTCCTACAACAATAAAACCCTCTGTCTACTTACCTAAAGTAAGTTGGGGCAGATTCTCAACCTTTTTTTAAGTCTATATATGTGACGTGCTTTCAAAAATTAGGCAGACTGAGACAAAATGAAAAATTATTCTTGGAATCCCATATGTTTAAAAGTATCCATTTATTACTACTATAATTAATAAAAACCAGGAGCATAAGTAATTTTAAAGTCATACTTTTTTCAGTTTTGTAAACTATGTGCATATGACTGTATTTTTTACAACTGAAAAATCTAATCAATTATCTAGATACATGCATGGTTTTAGTAACAAAAATATGTAGACAATGGCTGATTATATATTGCCATTTTTAAAACATGTTTTTGAACCAGAATCACACAAGTTATGTTAGATAATCTTTTAAGATGAAAGTGAAAGTTGGATTGTGCCTATTTATTGACTTATTTTGAATTAAAAAATGATCTCAACATAATGCTGGAAACAACACATTTTGTTATTGTATTCCTGGTAATTTATTACCTCATTTGAAAGAAAATCTGTCTACCAAAGTCAGAACATATGCATGGAGAGTAAGGCATTTATTTATCCAATTGATTGGTGTCATGGTATATTATAGCCAGATATTTGTAGACCCAAATCTCATCATATAAGAATATTGGTAAGTATGCTATGAGTCAGAATTGACTCAATGAGAGTTTAGTTTTTGACATTTCATTGAATATGCTTTGTTCTGCTCAGAAAAGCAATACAATGTGGAAGCAATCAAGGTAGCTTAAGTGATAGATATGCTTTTTACTAAACTGAGGTGAGTTTTTTGGTTATATGTGGGAAAGTAATAAATAACAACTTAAGTGAATTGATCAGTCTATTTTTACTGTATATACCCATTATCATCTAATTAATTCCAACTCACGTCATCCCTATGGGACAAAAAAAACCCAAAACTGCCCCATAGCAGTGTTGAAGCTGTGATTCTGTTTGGGGCAGATAGGTTCATCTTTCTTCTACAGAGCAACTGTGGGTTTAAACTGCCGAATTTGTGCTTAGCTGCCCAATACCAAACCCGCTATGCAAGGGATCTGTTTTATTGTATAAAGAGCTCAGCAAATTGTAATATAATGACAATTAAAAAATAGTACACATCCAAATATTTTTGGTCCAGAGGGAATAATCTTGATCAATGTATATGTTAGCAAGAGTCATAGAGATCCCTCAATAAAATGATTTATAATATATTTTTACTTTGCTATTTTTATCATGGTATAAAGTTTGCAATCATCTGAAGCTGCCTGGAGTGAAAGAATGCAATTAAATTATACAATAAAATTTCTGAAGACTGGAAGGATATGTAAAGAGAACTTCATTTGAAATTTGGGCATTATCCCAAACCACTGTGTCTGAAGGGAACTCTTTCCCAGGGCAAGATGAAATCCCAGAAAATACCCTCAAAGATGTGAAGTTTTCACCTCAAACTTATCCCTCAGATCAGTATTCACTTATCTCAATGATGAAGGAATGCCTCGTGATGCGGACAATCTACCAAGAAAAGGTTCTTTTTATTGCTGTCAAACCAGCAGATGATTATAAGCTGGGGGGGGGGGCGGGATTCAGTTTCCACACGGTCTTGGCATAAGTAGTAAGAGATAGCCACCAAAGGAAAATTAAATAAACAAATAAATAACAAAATAAAACAAAAGAAGCAATGGGGAAGGATAATAACCTGCTTTACAAAGGTATATCATGTTCAAATGTCAAGCAAAAGGCATCCAAAGACAAACAAACAAACAAACAAACAAAATAAAGCAATAAAATATTCCAGTTGAGGCTCACGTAATGAAGTGGCTAGACAAAGACTTTATAGGATTAATTATATTATGTTCCATCATGGATCACTTTTAGTTGGTATTTTTTTCTCATGATCTTGTAACTGATGGGAACTAAGCAAATATGGTGTTTGGGGATCATTAAAGTGCTTTTTTTGGCTCTAGTTAGATGTAACAAATTTGGTTTTGACTCATAGTAATTTCATATGCAACAGAACAACACACTGCCAACTCCTGCGCAGCCTCAAAACCTTGGCTCTGCGTGAGTTCATTGTTACAGCCACTGTCAATCCACCTTGTTGATGGTCTTCCTTTTATAAAATAACCTTTGATATAGCAAGATGTCCTTCTCCAAGGGCCGTTCCCCTCTGATAACATGTTCAAAGTAAGTGACAAAATCTTACCATTCTCCCTTTACCAATTGAAAGCTCAGACTCTAATCCTTATGATAGCTGGGCATCCGCTGTTTCCTTCAGCATACTTTGGTATAGCACTATATCTTCAGTGACCTCTTCATGAGGGCAAGTATCCAGAAGAGCCATCTCATGACATTGTATTGTTCTTTACTGGGGCTAGAACTAAGTGCTCATTATATATATATTGCTGTTTCATTTTAGAGACATCATTAATATTTTATGAGAGGGAACATTATCAATTCTCTGGAGCACATGTCAATTTTATTGATAGAATTAATTTAGCCAATGGCAGATAATTCATAACATTGTTGATAAATAGAAATTTTACAGACATATGTTGGTTCAGAACACAATATCAATTTGTTCACTTTTGCAGATTTAATTATTTATTTGCTGCATTTTATTTTTAGCAGTTTTATTGGGACATAATCCCCATATCATACATCAGATAGATCGATTGTATCAAGAAAGGATGTCCAATTATTATCATATCAATTTTAGAACATTTTCTTCTCTTTTGTCCTCCTTTATTAGTCTTTCTTTCCCCCAACCGCCTTTACAACATCCCCGACAAATCATTAATCCAAATACTATATCTACAGATTCACCCATCCTGAATTCCATACACTGAAAAATATAAAACAACAACAAATAAAATGAACAGAAAAGCTAACACCAATTACAAATTGAAATAGATGTAAAACAACCAGCTTAAAAGAAAGCAGAAAATATTGAAAACTAGATCAATCTTAAAATGGGTCAAAAAGGAGATCAAATGAGAAGGCGTTACCTCTTAACCTACCTACATCTGACAAAACCCCCTTTCCATTCTCTGCATGCTCACAGGCTATTCACACCCTTGCTCTCTGTTCAGAGGGAATTCACCTGAGGCTTAATCCGCGTGTATTTCCCCTTCACTTTTTAAAAGAACTGATACAACTTTCACATAGGACGAAAGGGAAACCAAATAAGATATTCTATTTTAATTTAAATACATCAACTATAATCCACTCTACAAAACTCTCTGATAAAAAGGCTATTTGTATTTCTGGACTATGATTAGGAGAGAGAAAAGACAAGTTAGGAGTGAGAGTAGGGTAGAGAACTGTGGGGTTCATAAGGGATTTGAATTGCTCAATACAGAGGTGATCATCCAAAATATAAAGCCCTCACCTAGTTCACAATAAAATGATACAACTAATACATAAGTGAAACATTAGACACTACACTAGGAACTAGGATGTAGAACAGAATACTAAACACATTATTAGTCCAGTTAACTGGGATTTCTCATGAAGTCATGATCTTAAGCCTACAAACCAAGGAAGCAAATCCACGAGGCATTTAGTTGTACATAAGTCGCCTCCCCAGCTACTTTTTTTTCCTTTTATGGATCTTATAAATAGAGCTACCATTCAAGTTTGACCATTCAATTTGCTACAGGCATACCACTTATTAACTGTAATCACAATCACAAATGTTAACCACAAGAATCAGATGTACGACCTTGCCTTTAATCAATGTGTTTCGTCACTAGCATTAATGTCTCTCTTCCCACTCGGGTAACCACCAATAAACTCTGGACTCTTTAAAAGAAAATAAAACTGTGTGGCAGTATGTTGCCACCGTTGAAAGGACAATATACTTAATCAGAAAAACATTTGTAAACCATATATCTGACAAAATTTAACATAAATCATTAAACCTCAAAAAAAATCAAAAAGAAAGAAAAATATTTAAAAGTTAACTAATGTCAAGTACAGTAATTTCTTCAAAGAAGAAATGCAAATGGCTAATTATTTCATGAAAATGTACCTGATATCATTATTAGAAAAAGAAAATAACTTCTACAATGAGATACTCTTTCATACCCACTAGAATGATTGTAACCAAAAAGGAAAATACCAATGACATTAAGGATGCAGAATAGTTGGAAAGCTTGTTTATAGCTAGTAGAAAAATGAAATATTACAACTACTATGACAAACATTTTATTGGTTTGTTATGAAGTTATACCCAGAACTATGAGATAATCTGGCCATTTTACTCTTGGTTATATATCAGCAAGTATTGAAAGCAAAGGTTAAAACAGGTACATGTAAACAGTGGCATGGTAAATTAAATACGTCAGAGACAAAATGCTAGATGTTGTATGGCCCCATAAACATCTAAAATTGACAAATGCATGGCCATAGATGATAGATCAATGGTTGCCATAAGCTGGGGAAGGGAAGATTAAAGTGTTTTTTGCCTAATGGATAGAAACTTTCTTTTCAATATGATTTAAAATATTTTTCAAGTAGAGATAGTGGAAATGGTTGTACAACTTTATATGTGTGCATACAATTAATGCCACATGCATATTCGAAAATTGTTTAAATGACAGCTTTTATATTGTATACATTTCAGAACAATAAAAATGGATGTTTATTTAAACATATCTATTTGAAAGTTGAAACCTTAAAGCATTTAATCAGTAAATTGAAATTTTCAGAGACTGATTCCTTCCATCCCACCCCTACCCCAAATGTAATTCTGGACTCGTGGGCAGACCATTAACATAGTGGCAAATATTCATTTGCTAAATATTTATTTATAATCTCTCCTCTGTCTTCCACCACTCACCTGCCAGTTAGTTTATTGTAGTGGCTTTTGTGTTGCTGTAATAGTGAAAGCTATGCTACCAGTGTCCTGATATCACCACAGTTTCTCATGTTGAATAGATTACAGGGCAACTCTAAACTAAGACGTACTAAGGGTGAGCACATAACACACAGGTTCTGAAACTAATGGCTACTAAAATCTTATGAATAGCAGTAGAACATGTTTTGCTGTAAGTTCATAAGATGAACCACTCAGTCCGGAGAAAAGATTCAAAAGTTGCCTGGAAAAGCACTCCCTCCACAAAATAGAGGACGATTAGATTTTATGTCCATTTTACATACTTGAGTGAATGTAGGTGTTGAGCCCAACCTGTCAATCAGGTCACAGTTCCATGACACCGCCTTGTGGGTGTGGTCTTTGGTATGAGTGATCCTAAGAAGAATGGGCCTCTTGCTCCTTTGCCTGCAGCTGGATGTGGATCCTAGGTCTGCTTTTTGATCTCCTGAAGTGTTGCCTGCAGACTCCAGGAGCCATCTGGGGACGCTCAACTTTGGATTCATTTGGCAGATCCCAGATTATTTCAGCTCGACATTGATGAGCTTGGGGCCCTCCTGCTTTGTCTCTCTGCTTTCTGTTGGTCAGATCCTGTTGACATGTAAAATATCAGACCTAAAAGTCTAAATAAAGGCCTGAAGTTAGAAAACGAAAAGGACACATTTAACATTTCTGAAACTGTAAGAAATGAGGAAGCATCAATCACTGAGTTTCTTTTTTTTTCCCAGTGACTTTCGATACTGAAGAAGTTCATGGATAAAATATTGAATGTTGTAGAAAGCATCCAAAGAAGACAGGAGAAATACCGAAAACCACGGTCGAAAAATAGCACTGCTGTCAACATCCAATCATTGTAGGAGGTGGCGTTGCAGCAACACTGATGCTGTTGAAAGAATTCCAAGCGGCACAGAGGGCATTGGCGAGAAGCAAGCTTTCTTAAGTCAAAAGAATACAGCGGTGTTTCAAGCAAACGTGAAGTACTACTCACTCATTTATTCCAAGACATTCAGAAACAGCCTGTGGCTCATGAATTAGATGAGGTCCATATTTTGTGTCTATTCCAAAGAATGGTCATCAAACAGGATATGGAAATCATAAAATAATATTACTATTCCACAAAATAAAATTTTGCTGAAAGTAGTTCAGAAAAGCTAACATCAGTGTATTTATATGGAAACTGCCAGCAGTTCAGCTGGAGTCACAAGTGGGTAGAGGATGTGGGATAACACTGCTGATAGAGATGGGTTTGGGCTGAAAATAGAAAACAAGAAAGACGCATGCCTGTGTTTTATTCACTCGGAAAAGCCACTCAAATGCATGAATCATAATAAATTATGGACAACATTGCAAAGAATGAGAATTCCAGATGTAAGATGCAGAATTTATACGTAGATCAAGTGGCAGTCATTAAAACAAAAAGGGGGCTACTACTTTGTCTAAAACTCAGGATCTGAACAAAAAAAAATTCAAGAGCTATGCATCATGGCTGTCTCTTTTTTTAATAATCATTTTATTGGGGGCTCATACAACTCTTATCACAATCCATCCATCCATCCATCCATTGTGTCAAGCACATTTGTACATTTGTTGCCCTCATCATTCTCAAAACATTTGCTTTCTACTTGAGCCCTTGGTATCAGCTCCTCATTTCCACCCCCTTTCCTGCTCCCCCTCCCACATGAACCCTTGATAATTTATAAATTATTATTATTTTGTCATATCTTACACTGGCTACGTCTCCCTTCACCCACTTTCTCTGTTGTCCGTCCCCCAGGAGGAGGTTATATGTAGAGCCTTGTAGTCAGTTCTCCCTTTCCACCCCACCTTCCTGTGGCAATACCAGTTGTATCTTTTAATGCATGAAATGAAACAATATAATGCACTGGCAAACTCGATCATGAAAGTCTTTGCTAGAGCAAAAGTAGCGCTTTGAGGACTCAGGTTCCCCTTCCCCGAGCCAAAGTACTTTCAATCGCCTCAGATGCCTGTCAAATCCGGATAACAAGTAATCAAGACTAAACGAAAAGTATGCCTTTTTATTATGGTGGTTAAAAAAACAACAACTTACTGCCATGAGCCACTGCTGACTCATAGCAAGCCCTCTGCGGGTTTCTTGAGACTGTAGCTGTTTATAGGAGTAAAAGGTTCCATCTGCTGCTGCAAACTGCCGACATTTCAGACTGCAGCCCAATGCACAACCACACACCACTAGGGCGCTCTGCTAGCAAAGAACATTTAATACATTATGCACTGTCACTCTCATTGAACCAACTCCGCCTCATAGAGACCCTATGGCAGAGGGTCGAACTGCCCCTGTGAGTTTCTGAGACTGTACCTACATGGGAGTGAAAAGCCATGTCTTTCTCCCATGAAGCATCTGATGGTTGTGAACTGCTGACTTGGAAGGTAATGAACCAAAGTGTAATCACTGGACTACCAAGGGCCCCTCATATTGTGAACTACTAGAAAATATTCTTCTATTCTTTTAATATTGTGAACTACCAAACATATATTTTTCTTTTAAGGACAGCTTCAATACCCTTTTGAAGTAAGAATAATGTGCCTTCACCTTATATTCTTTTGACATATTATCAGGAGAGACTAGTCTCTCAACAAGACGGATTGACATAATGGTTGCAACAATGGATTTAAATCCAGCAATGATTGTGAAGAGCCAAGTGAAGACAATGACCTTGCAGATATTAATATGTCTAAACCCTTAAGGGAAAGGAGTGTGATTATGTGAAGAAGAATGGAAGAGGTGACAAGGAAAGGATAAAGAGGATAAATGAAGAAAATATTGCCACTATGGTTTCAATTCATACAGAACATGTGAAAACAAGTCTCTATGATCGACGGATTGTTCCAGCGAAGTCCCCTCAGTAATACACTGGTGCCTTTTAAGATTTCATGCAAAATCATCTAAAACTCACCACCCTTGAGTTGATTCTGACTCATAATGACTCTATAGGATAGGCTGTAACTGATTGTGTGGAATCCGAAGACTATGAATATTCACAGCAGTAGAAACTTCGTCTTTCTCCTGGTGGTTTCAAGCTGCTGACCTTGTGATATGTAACCCATTGATTGCAATTTTTTTTGCCATCGAAAATGTTATATAGGTCAGAACTAGTGTCAGATTTTAAAACAAAATCCAAATAGCTGCAGTCCCCAGTCATTGGAATTTAATAAGTGTTTACAAAAATAAAATATAATAAAATTAAAACATGAGATGGATTAAACATTTTAAGGATAATCAGGAGACTTGAACGAGAGCCAAGAGAGGGAAGACAATCAACCTCAAGGAATGAAGTAACTGTGCTCTGGCTGTGGTCCAGAAGTGAGCCATAAAAGATTTTACAATTACTATTGATGTGATAGCTACACAAGTTGGGAACTGACGTGGCTTGTCACTTCTAATCTCTTGACCTGGACAGACCTCCTGCTTGAGGGGTGCCAGGACATTGTGTGAAGCCAGTCTTTGAAGCATGATCAAACGAATGAAGACAATTTTAAAGAATGAAGCTTAACTGGTTGATCAATGCAATCTACTGTGCGAGGTCCAAACTGAACAGTGGGTCCCAACAGGATCTTTTGAACCAGTTAAATTTCAGACAGTGGGGTCAGCCCAGAAGTTATGGAAACTGTTGTTGTTGTTATTTTGTTTTTAGGATTCCATAAAGGCAATCCTGATGTTGTTCTCAAAGGGACAGGGTGATCATGAGGTTTTATTAGAAAGACATTTTAAGAAAATTGAGAACAGTATTGATAAGGAAAATGCCAGGAAAATTGCTCAGAGAAAATTTTCTATCAAGGCAGTGCACTTATTCATTCCTTTAGAGTAAAATAGACTGTCTTATTAGAATTTCATTAGGCAACTTTATCCCATTCATTCCATATCCCTGATCTTGTCTCTTTAGACTTACATCCGTTTTTAAAATTCAAAGAATAGATAAGAGAAACATGATGTAAGTCCCGTAAGGAAGTCAAAGCTGTCGTTTTGAACTCATATGAATTATAAAGTTCAGATCTTATCTTATTAAACTAATCAAACCCAATATCAGGAACAAAGCGATATAGTGCAATCAGGAACCATTGAGGAAATAGAATGAGAACAGCAGTTAAGTATTCTTTAATGCTTAAACTAATGTTAAATTATCTCAATTTAACAATAAAGACAGATTATATAAACATAAATTGAACACCTTTTCACCAAATCATTGGTCCACAATATTCAATATTTCAAGATGATGAAAATGAAGGAAAAATAGAGGAAGTATTCCAGATGGGGAATGTTTCGAGGCAGAAGAATGACCATCAGATTTTCATGTACCTTAAGAAAAAGGTTGAGCACATAATCTTCCATTGCATTTTACTATATACACAACAAAGGTATATATCAATTGAACAATAATAGGATTGTGTTTCTTTCAGTTATACAATCATGTCATCTTCCTCTTCTGAGTTGTTCCTCCCCCATTAACATAAACTTATTACTCCCTAATGCTCCATCGAATCTATTATTTTGGCCAATTGAGATTCATATAGACAGTCCTTAGAGTAAAATGCATGAGGCAGGCATGTTTTAATACTTCAGCCAAACTCTTATTTATTTGTAAGAAGACTTTGGGGAATATTTTTATTTACAGGCTTAAAGATTATCTCAAGATGTTTTGGGGTCAGTCAAACATCCCTGGCTCTAGGGTAGAAATACTACATGAGGTAAAGTCATATTGAAATCGATTGCCACACCTTTCTTCTGCACAGTGGTTGGAGGATTAGAACCACCAGTGTCCTGGTCAGTAATCCAAGGTTCCTTAGGAACTAGAACAATTTATATATATTCAAACGATACAATGAAAGAATAGTGAATTACAGAATCAAAAGTACTTGATGAAGGCAACTTAGTACGCATTTATTGTCTATTGCAGAAGACCTTAAGAAAGGGCACTATTATATATGTATCCAGTCCCTTGCATATGTATGAAAGCATCACTTACTGTTGTATAAGAATTATTATTTTTTTGTTTTTTTAAACAATTTATTGGGGCTCATACAATTCTTATCACAGTTCATACATATACATACATCATTTTTATAAAGCATATCTTTACAGTCTTTGCCCTAATCATTTTTTTCTCCTCTTTTCTTTTTTTACATTTTATTAAGGACCTATACAACTCTTATCACCATCCATACATATACATACATCAATTGTATAAAGCACATCCATACATTCCCTGCCCCAATCATTCTCAAGTCATTTGCTCTCCACTTAAGCCCCTTGCATCAGGTCCTCTTTTTTTCCCCCCTCCCTCCCCTTTCCCCCCTCCCTCATGTGCCCTTGGTAATTTATACATCGTTATTTTGTCATATCTTGCCCTATCCGGAGTCTCCCTTCCCCCCTTCTCTGCTGTCCCTCTCCCAGGGAAGAGGTCACATGTGGATCCTTGTAATCAGTTCCCCCTTTCCAACCCACTCACCCTCCACTCTCCCAGCATCGTCCCTCACACCCTTGGTCCTGAAGGTATCATCCACCCTGGATTCCCTGTACCTCCAGCCCTCATATGTACCAGTGTACAGCCTCTGTCCTGTCCATTCCTGCAAAGTAGAATTCGGATTATGGTAGTTGGGGGGAGGAAGCATCCAGGATCTGGGGGAAAGCTGTGTTCTTCATCGGTACTACCTCGCACCCTAATTAACCCATCTCCTCTCCTAAACCCCTCTATGAGGGGATCGTATGAGAATTATTTACAGCACATCTGTGGATTGGTAATCCTCAGATATTCTTGGATATAGGCATCATCCAGCCATCTAGGAATCATATTAAAATGCCGAGCTGCAGTTGTAGGATGAGCCTCGGGTGTGAAATTTCTAGTTTCCAGGTAAGGCAGATGCTTCTGACCCAAGACCTACGCCTTGAGTCACAATGGTCTTGACTATCACAAGGTCTGAACAATGCAGAATCAGAAGATAAATGGTGGTAAATAAGACATACAGTGCACAGACTTGCGTCAACAACACAATTTATTTAAATGCATTACAACTGGAAAGGATAATTTGTTTTTAGATCTTTTATTGACTGGAAAAATTTTATGAACTAATCCCAAGGGCTCAATGGAAAGTTAATGTCTAGAAAATAACAATGGAATATATGTATGACTATGTTGGATACAATTGATGTAAGGATTATAACAAAAATTGTAAGAGTCCCCAATAAAATGATTTTTGAAACAAAACAAAACATTGTATCATAGTAATTAAAAAATTTATTGATTAATTTTTGGCATGTTCTGTGCTAAGTAATTTATTCACTCATTCATTTCTTCATTAATTAGGAAAATAAAATCTCTATTTAAAAAAATAAAATCTTTTAAAAAGTTATGTGCAAACATACAGTTACAATATAGATGTATGCATTCTTTTAAATGTTATTAAAATAAATAATTAATTTAATGCTAATTTACAATCCACTCTTTTCTCAACATAATCATTTAATTTACAGTTAGCAAGATGCATGTTGGTCATATCTCCCTCTTAAACAGCAGAAATGGCCCGCTCCATCTGCTTCCGTAGAAAAGGGTAGATACAAAATATTTTTGAGAAAAAGGGAAAATAGATGGTCAAAGCAATTAGAAGAGACTGAAAGGGAACATAACTATTTAAACAGCATCCACATTGCATTAAGTACGTAATGTAGAGATGATTTAACATATCTGGGAGTATGTATATCGGTTATATGCAAATACTGCACCACTTTGAAAAATAAATGGATTGATTATCCTCATAATTTTGTATACAGTGAGTCCTGGAACCAGTCCCCTACAGATACTGAGAAATGGCTGTGTTCGATTAAATGGACAGTGAATGAAATTCCCAATGCCAATCCTATGAAGTTTAGCCAAAGGCTAAAGTGACATAGACAAAACATTTAGTGCAAAATGGAGGCAAGCCTTCAGAGACTTTTTAAAAGAGCTATAAGAAATTCAAGCAACAACTTTTTCTACAATATGAGACTGAAAAGTATACACAGCTGGCATTAAAAGTGACTTCTAAAGGACCAGAGTGCTTTGATCTGAAGGAATACATTTTGAATTTGAACCAGTGATTGCATTAGAATTTTATTCTCCAAAGATATTGTTTCACATGCAATGCACCTGTTTTCCCAGAATCTTCCATACTGAGGGAATTCCCTTGTCCTTCTACAGCCTCGCTCTACACCAGAACGTCATAATCCTATAGGTTACTCAAATAATTTATCCAAATTAAAACATCAAAGATTTATGTACAACACATGCACACACACTTGTTTGTATACACACATGAAGTGATGATTAAGAAAAGCAATTTTCTTAAAAGAAAGTTTATACTCTCCAATTATTAAATCGTGTGTGTTTGTGTGTGTGTGTGTGTGTTAGTCTGGGTAGACTAGAGAAACAAATTCATGGACACTGATATACGTATAAGAAAGAGCTTTATTTACAAGAGCAGTTGAATGTTGAGAAAACATCCCAGCCCATTCAGATCAAATCCATAAATCCGATATTAGCCCTTATATCTGATACATATCTATAAAGTCATCTGCAGACTCATGAAACACAGGCAATTACGCTGAATACAGAAAAATGACAGGCCAGTGGGTGGGAAGTCTTTTGGATACAGTAGCATTGTAAGCAGGAGTCTCCACGTGTCTTCTCCGACGCCAGAGCTATGGCTCCATCAGCCTCTCTCCATGTGTCTTCTCTACAGGGATGTCTCAAAGGGAGTGAGCCTGCATCCTGCCTCCAGTGAGCTATTTATCTCCTTAGCATCTCCAAATGAGGTCACCAAGCTGGGACCTGATTAACAGGCTAGATTCTACCCCATTAATTCGTAATCCTCAAAGTGACACCAGATTATATAATTCTATCTATCTATATCTATATATCTCTGTCTCTCTCTCTCTCTGTCTCTCTGGATATATATATCCAGTTTTACCTCCAATCTAGACTCAGTTCTTATGCAAAACATTCATCAAAATACTTTGTAGTTCTCTAATAATTTAGTCAAAAATATTTTATTATGGCAGGAACCATATTCACAATGAGAATTAAACAGGTAGGAAAGCATGTGCAGAATGAAACAGGTGAAAAAAAAGCACAGAAAGGTATCCATGCAGTCAAGAAAGTACAAGGACGTCATTTGAAATAGCATAATACAGTGAAAATGGAACAGAGTAATAACATGCTTTCTATCAAGAAAATGACTGGTTGATGCTTTCTTTAGATGTCTTCTCCCCACTCTTTAATTGACTCAAGTTGTTTATTTGAAGTAAAACCATGTATTCTAAAGACTTACAGAAAGTGGGAAACAGGCTGTTTTGAGAATATAAAGTTCTTGCTATGAATATTGAGCAAATTTTCCTCTCAAGATCACTCATAATTCTAGGTAGAATTATTATATTGCTTTGATAGTTACAAATGATAATAAAACAGTGAGGAAGAATCTAGACAGTATAAAACTAAACACTGTAATCAAGTCAATGCTGACTCAAAGTGACCCCAATATGGGTTTCTGAGACTTGTAACTGTTTAAAGGAGTAGAAAGTCCAGTTCTCTGTCTCTGTGTCTTTCTGCTATTGAGTCAATTTTGACTTAAAGTTACCCTGTAGCAGGGGTGTCAAACTGGTGGCCCATGGGCCGCATGCAGGCCATGAGGAAATTTTTTTGTGGTCTGTGATGCTCTGAAATAAAATGAAATAGAAAAATTTGTTATGAAGAAAATATTGCTTAGGGGGATTAAGGCAATAGCGTACACACAATTCCCTCATTAACCCTTTAACTACTGAGGACGAGTAGGCACGTGGCCCAGTGCCTTTCCTGGGGGGCTGTGGATGTGTGTCAACGCGCTGACGCAGTTCCAGCGACATTTGGAAGCGATATGTCTGCCACTCTCAGTGTCACGTCATGTAAACAGATCCCAATAGCGAAAAGGTTAAAAAGAGCACTCTGGGTTGTGCTGTTATGAATCATACCTAGTGACAGTGCTAGTTAACATTTTTAGAGGGAAGCCATTATGATTGTGCATCACGTTTTGTCCAATTATTTTGTGTGTTTTTATTAGTTACGTTTTGTCCAACATTTTGTGTGTTTTTGGTATATTTTCTGGTCACAACATTAGAGGTAGGTGAAAACTAGTAGGAGGGAAGCACTGGCAAGTTTCAGGTAAAAAAGAATAATTTTAGTTATATAAATACATTAAATGAAATGCTTAAATAAAAGCAATTCTATAGTGTTTTAATTATCTCATCCATATTCCTGAATCCTCTCTTCAAAATATAAATTTAACAAAATTTGTAAATGCAATGTGGCCCACGTGAATCTTGGCTGTTGCACCAATTGGCCCACATTTTAATTGAGTTTGACAGCCCTGCCCTATAGGACAGGGTAGAGCTACCCCTATGCATTTCTGAAACTGTAACTCTTTAATGGAGTAGAGAGTGTTATCTTTCTCTAGCACAGCTGGCTGGTGGTTTCAAACTGCTGACCTCCAGGTTAGCAGCCCAAGACATAACTATTTCAGAGCAGCACCCAAAAAGCTGAACCTGAACATGTTATAAGCTCCAGAGAAAAAACCTTTCATACCATAAAATTAATGAAGCTTTCCAGGCAGCTTGCAATTTGATAAATTTCCAAATGAATATTTTACTTGACATGGATATGTTGTTCTCCCAACTTATTTGTACTCTCCGTGAATATCATCTTCTCTTGTATCCCAATAATAATATTAGAATTACCACATACTCTTCCTTTCTCTTACTTCCTTTAGCAAGATATATAGTCCTATGAGAACTACTGTTCCTAGCCCAAGAGTGTGCTGCTAAGCATACTGTTGCCAGATGCCATTGGGTTGCTTCAACGCCCGGCGACCCTGAGTATCTCACAGTGAAACGCTGTGCCCGCTGGCACCGTCCTCACGGTGTTCTGCTTGAGCCCATTGTTGCAGTCCCTGGGTCAATCCAGCTTGTCAAGGACCTTTCTCAGTTTTGCTACCTCTCCGCTTTACAAAGCGTGTATTTCTTCAGGAACTGGGCTCTCCTGAAAACATATCCAATTCTGTGAGGAAAAGCCCCATCATCCTTGCCTCTAAGGAGCACTGCTTGTACTTCTTCCAAGATGGAATTGTTGCTTGTTTTGGCAGCCCATGGTACTTTCAATGCTTTCCACTAAACCATAGTTCAGATGCAATGATTCTTCTTCGCGCTTCCTTTGTCAATGCCAAACTTTCAAAATCATGTGAGGTGATTAAAAATACGAAGGCTTGGATGAGGCATATGTAAGTATTCATGGAAACATCCTTATTTTCAACACTTCAAAGAAATCTTGCGCAGCAGGTTGACCTTATGCAATGCCTCATCTGATCTCGACTGCTTCTTCCACGAGCATTGATTGTGGATGCGCAAGATGAAATTTTTGACAACTTTGATCTTTTTCCCGGTTATCACGTTGTTACCTATTGGTCCATTTATGAGGATTCTGGTCTTCATTGTGTTGCAATCTATACTGAAGGATCTGATCCTTGATCTACATCAGCAAGAGCTTCATGGTCTCTTTACTTTTGGCTAGCAAGCTTGTTTCTTCTGCATACCACGAGTTGTTGATAAGCCTTCCTCCAAGCCTGATGCTTATTTTTCTTCATACAATCCCATTTATCTTACTCTTTTCTGAGTATACACATTCAATAAGTACGTCAAGAGGATGCAACGCTGATGCACACCTTGCCTGATTGAAACCATGCAGGATTGCCTTGTTCTGTTGGCACAACTCCTTCTTGACCCATGTACAAGTTCCATATGACACAATGAAGTGTTCCTGAATTCTCTTTCTTCTCCAGACTATCCATATTTGAATACCTTTGTACAGTCAACGACATGCAAGTAAACCTCTTTCTGGTATTCTCTGCCAAGATCCATCTGACATTAACATTGATATTCCTTGTTTGGTGTCGTCTTTGAAGCTTGAACTTCTGGCAGTTTCAGTGTCTTGCTGCAACTGTTGCTAGATAATCTTAAGCAAAATAAATAAATGTACATATATGAATATCTGGAATATAATATATGCAAGTTTATCATAAATGTAATTGACATAAAAGGCATGTTGCCCACAATTCACACACATATAAAACATGTAAATTATTATTTATTGAAGGTGTTGAGAACCAATTGATTCTCACAGATGGATTATATTTTTTCTATAATATTGTATGCATAGCCATTGTATGGTTGTAACTGATGAAAATTGATGAATAAATGTAGTACTGGCATGAATATTGCTCCACTTTTTCATTTACATTAAGAATAAAAAATGTGAGCAAATAAGGCATATGTGTTAATGTAACTCAGTAATTGATATGAGTGTCTTATTTGCCGAATTGTAAAATAATTTTCAAATATTGGCAAAATATTTCTTCAATTTTCATGCTATTTAAAAGACATGATATGCTTCTATGGCTAGTTTGAATTGTTACATTTTTACCAATACTTAAGCTTGGAAATATATACTAAGACACAATATAAAGCACTGATCTGTAGCATTTATGTAACTCTGTGACATCACCAAATGAGTCATTGGAAAGAGATATACAATGGACCAAAATACATTACCAACATACATGTGAAATAGAGGTAAATAGTCTCAGAAGCACAGGATAAACTGAAATGCAATAATCAGCAAGTTAATTATTTTTAGTGTTTCTTCCATTTATTTTTAGTGTAGTATATTACTCCAACACTAAACCCACTTCTATAGACTTGATTCGAACCCACAGAGACCCTATATAGGGTTTCTAAGGCTGTAAATATTTGCAGAATGAAAGGATACCAGGTTTGAACCACAGACCTTGAAGTTATCAGTCCAATACCTATTGGACAGTGCCATCAGAGGTCCTTGTATATTATAAGTTAATATAATTTATTTTTTATTAACAGTTTAATTTAAACATTTGACAGTTTAATTTAAAGGTTTACCTATTTTTTTTAAATTAACTATGGTTTCTCCTGAGCCAGGAAGAATTTGTTCCAACACACTTCTGCATTGTCTACTCCACTATGCTCTTTTTATACCATGATCTTGTCTGGTGTAAGCCTAATACTTGCTTTCCTGATCAGTTAGCCAACAAATGATGCTGCTTCATTATAGCCTGGTCTTGACTCCCTCTGCAGAGGAAAGCCTCTGCACAAATATGCTTAAAATTTTCAATGATTTCCTTTTAATTTTCACGATGAAATCAGATGCTTTGTTATATGATACACCTACAAGTTCTAGAATTTATGTTTCTCAATTTTGTCTTCCAAAATTCCACCAAATGTTCTAAAATACTCTAGGTGAAATAAATCACTGGGTCTTTCCTAAACACTGTGCTTTCTCATAAATTCCTTCATTTCATTTCATTTCATTGTTTTAAATATCCACAAACTTGATTCTCCCAACTTATACCTGAATATGCTACTCACAAGTACCCTTTATACTAGAACCCCCCTTGACCTATGTTGACTATGTCAAGTGGATGTTTTATGTGCAGTGAATTTCCAACTACAGTCTAAGTACCAATAGTTCCTTTCTATTTGACTATGATTGAATAGAAACAGATTAATATCTATTATAGTCCCCCAATGTTCAGGGCGTTGTGCTAAGGATTTCCATATCTCTCTCCTGAAGCATATGTGTTAGGACCCCTGACTGTGCAGTGGCTCCACTTGGACTGCCACACACACATTCGGCAGTTGGAAACCAGCAGCTCCACAGGAGAAAGCTGGGCTTTCTACTCCTGTAAACAGTAACAGCATCCGAAACCCACCAGGGTCACTATGAGTCAGTACCAACTTGATGGCAATGACTTTGTTTTGTTTGGGGATAGTTGCTATGTTATATAATAGGAAACAGAGAGTTAAGATTCATGTACACTCGACCCATGGCTCACAAATGGGAGAGCTCAGAATAAAATTCAAATTGGATTATCAATGGAATTTAAATTCTTGGCAATATTCTCTACCTCCTGATTTATCCCAGTCTAATTCTAAGAAACACACCGCCATGGAGGAGATGTCAACTAGTAGTGACCCTGAATGACAAGGTAGAACTGCCCTTGTGAATTTCAAGACTGTAACAGTACAAGAGTAAAAAACCCTATTTTTCTCTCCCGTACCACAGTGGTGATTTCGAAATGCTGACCTCACAGTTTGCAGCCCGTTGAGTAACCACTACACAAACCAAGTCTCTCATCCTAGCATGGTACATGACAACATACAATGCTTAGTAACAATGAAGATTTTTACGTGGAAGTCAGCTGATTCTAATAGTATCCTTACTGTAAATCAGTCAACACTAGGGTTGCCTCTTAACGTAGACTCATATACCCAATTCCAGGCTTCCAGGATTAAATTGGCTGTACACTACACCCTGAAGAAGTTTGGTTCTGATTTATAGTGATTCCATAATACTGTTGCTCAATACTGGACCAACCTGATAAACATTGCTATATTTGAGTCCATTTTTATAGCCACTGTGTTAATCTCCCTCACTGAGGGTCTGTCTCTTTTTCATTGACCTTCCTTGGTTCTGAACATGATGTACTTTTCCAGGAGCTGTTTCCTGCTAATGACTAGTCCAAATGCAGAAACAATATAATTATGCCCATCTGTATCAATGGCTCCATGTTAGTACATGTGCTGTGGAAGTGTGCACTTAATTGCTTCACATTATGGTCTTTCTTTTCAGGTCTTCTCAGCATTTTGGGAGCTATTTACTTACTTTCCAAAGGATGATCTTGTGGGAATTCAGTGCCATTTTTTTCCATGACTTTTTCATCACTCACACTTGAATATGCTAAAATTAATTCTTCATTATTTGAATGTAACTTAATATTTTCTTATTCACTGATTTTTTATAAATCATTGATGCTACTTGTTTTCCAACTAAAAATGAGATATGGTTATATAAGGATAGCATTTTATTTTACATAGCATTTACTCTGTACCTCCTTTCTCACATTTCTCAATTTCATTCCAGATAAAATTTATACAAGATTAAACACCTTCCTTTAAAACCATAGGTATATTTTTTCCCTAACTATTTGGAAACAGACTTTGCCTCATTAGTTGGGACTGTGAATTTGAATTATTTAAAATGGAGAAGAAAATACTGACTTTAAAAAGTAAAATGGGAAAAAAATGTAATCTATGAGTTGGGGGCTTGCTCAATGGAGCTGACAAGAAGACACCAATATTAACATGAGCTTTTTGTTTATGTTGTGACTTTGCTATTTTAGACTATTATATTGTACTTAGCAGAAACTTACTTGAGATACCTTTTTTTAAAGAGGATTTCTATAATTATACAGAGATATATTACAACAGCTAATATTAAGGATTAGAATGTTGGTAGGCCTAATAAGTGACTGGAATAAGAAAATGGAGTGCAGAATGAAACACAAAAGATTCTCTCCTATTTTTTATTTCTTTTCTCTTTCTGTATTTGCTTTGTTAGTCTCTACAGGTTAGTGCTTTGCTACACCGATCACAGTGTAGATTATTTCATCTCAGCTTCTGGTTTTTAAATATCCTCTGCTCAAGATACATACCAGACCAAGAATCGATGGTATTAATCATAATTACGCTAGTCCTAATCCTAATTCTTCTGCAAGGGACCTTTGATCCAGTTATTCTGAATACCATACCGCATAACAGGAACATGACTTTGAGGGAATACATGAGTTTTCTAATGCTGACTAGCACTATAAACTGAAAGGTTTAAAAGAGCACATTTTTATTATTTCAACTCTCATGGATCAGCAGTCTGTTCATAGTCTAGCTGAGTCCTTTTCTCACATCCTCACAAAGAGAAATTTAAGATGTTGGCTAGGCTGAGTTTTATATGAAAGTACAGCCAGAAAAGCTTCATTCACAAACTCATGAAGATTACTAACAAGATGAATTTCTTGTAGCTCTATAGCTGGTTTCTAGTGGCTATTGTGAGGGCTCTGGTTCATTGCTCCTAAGAGTTGCATGACAGTCCACCGTGTGTCTTATAATTTATTAAGAAATTTAGAACTTGAGAGACTTTAACTTGTTTGCATTTTGTTGTATTCTTGTTTTAAGTGTTTGCTTTCTTTCACACTTACTGCAGCACTTAGTTACATCACTACAGCTATGTCATAAAGACATGTGCATGCATGACAGAGGGGTAGCATCTGACATACTCATATTTCACAGAAGGAAAAGAGAATCAAACTTATCAGCCCAAGGTAAATTCTTATGGGTCAGAGGTCTGACACACCTTCCTGCCAAGCATACTTCCCACAGGATGTCTCTGCTGGGATAGATGATTCATTACAATGTCCACAGAACTCACAGACCATATTTAGGATTGCGAGTTTTATGAAGGAAGTTAACTGACACAGTTCTTTTGGTTAGGGCAGCCTTTTCCCAACCATACCGCAGGTAGGCTTGTTTCCTGTTCTTGATCTCTTAGGCATGTGGCCCCTTGGTCTTTGCCTTGCCCAGGCAAAGCTGTGGGCCTCTTTTAATGCTTTAATAAATTCTCAAGGGGAATGTCACTCTGCTATAAGCCTTAGCCCCAAAGCTCTAGCTCCATAGGTCAGCAAACCTCACTCTCCAATTAAGTGCTTTGAGGCAACCTACTCTGTAAGCACTTTGTCTTGAATAAGGCACTCAGCCTTGTTCAATGGGAAGCCCATTGCTCTGTGTCGTACTCTGGATTGTGTTTTGCTGCCACTTCTTTTCTGCTTCTATGCTGTCATAGCTTTATTTCCTGGATGTAGGAGATTTCAGAACATAAGGTATTTTGGGATCCAAAAAACATACTACACTGTTCTCTCTGCTTTATTAATAGTTCTGTGATTCCCTACTTCTGCTTCTCAGGTGGTTTATTTTATAACCAACTAAACCACAAAACCAAATGCCCACCATGAAAACAATTAGGACTCATTGGAACCTAATTTATAATTTTTAAGACTTTATAAATCTTTAGGGGAGTACACAGCCTCATCTTTCTCCCTCACAGCATCTAGTGGGTTTGAACTGGTTATCTTGTGATTGGTAATCCAACACTGTACAGCACAAATAGAATTTCTTTATTCCCATTAGTGAGGCATATTTAACAATTTCTATGTTTGGATTTTAAGTTTTTACAATTATAATTAACCCTGTCAATGACCACTCACAACTAAATTATATAACATTATTACTATCTTCATATTTAATATTAATAATATTTATATTTTACTTTGAGTTCTAGTAGAAATAGCTGCTGAATTACATAAAGTTCCTTCTCAATCTCTCTTTTTTGACCTTCTATATATGTTGCTATAGTGAATAATGAAGATAGGAATTTAATATTAAGGTATTAAATTAATTTTCCTGGAACACATCCACACTATCATTATACATTGTGTTATGAAGGTTATTATGTTTTATTTTCTAATATTTAAAAACACTTTCCTATGTGTACATGCATAAATTGTTTTGTAGATTTCTTTACTTTGATTATTATTTGGAGTAATTTTATACCTGATTCTCCACCTGAATTTTGAGAACATCTCAAGAACAGATTTGAAGATTTAAACTTGATTACAGAAGAACTGAAGTGTTTTGGAGATGACATCAAGAACATCATAAATCAAGTTAGTATGAGGTCAGTAGAAGTAAGGTAGAAAGAAAGATCAAAGTGGATGTCTGAAGAGACTCTGAAACATTCTTAATCATAGAGTAGCTAAGGCAAATGAAAGAAATAATACATTTGAGTTGAACAGAAAATTTCAAAGGCCAGCTAAAGTAGACGAAGTACAGTATGATAACAAAATGTGAAAACACATGGACTTAACAAAACAAAATGCAAGAACATGCTTGCCATATCTGAAACTGAAAGAACTGAAGAAAAATTCAAGCCTTGGGTTGCAATATTGAAAGATTCTGTAGGTTAAATGTTGAAGAATGCAGGAAGCATCAAGAGAAGGTACAAAGAATACAGAATCATTGTACTATAAAGAATTACTTAATACTCATCCGTTTGAAAAGGTAACATGATTAAAAAAACAAATGCCAATAAAGGAAAAGTCTAAACTGCATTGAAAGCATTAGCCAAAACAAGGTCCAGGAATTGAAAGAATACCCATTAAAATGTTTCAACAAACAGATAAAGCACTCACTTGTCTATGCCAAGAAATCTGGAAAACAGTTAGTTGGCTAACTGACTAGAAGAGATCCATATTTGTACCCATTCCCCCATTCCAAAGAAAGAGGACCAAACATAGTACTCAAATTATAAAACAATAACATCATATACAAGTACCTTTGCTGAAGACCATTCCACAATGTACATTGACAGGGAGCTGCCAGGGAATCAGGCCAGATTTCCAAGAAGACATGTTCTTGTTAGGTACTTTCTAGTTGGTTACATATTATAGTGGCATTACATACAACAGAATGGAACAGAAGAAGATGTAAAACAAAGGATATAATAGCTGGTATCAGATGGATCTTAGCTGAAAGCAGAGAATACCAGAAAGATGTTTACTTGTGCTTTATTTACTATGAAAGGCATCCGGCTATGTGTGTCATAAACTATGACTAACCTTGAGAAAATGGGAATCCCAGAACACCTTACCGTGCTCATGCAGAATGTATACATGGATTGAGAGGTCGTAGCTGAGTGATTACGCTGTCATTCCCAAGTCAGCCATTCAAGACCAGCAGCAAGCTCCATGGGAGGAATAAAAGCTTTCCACTCCCTTAATGTAACAATTACAGTCCTGGAAACTCACAGGAGTGGTTCTGCCCTGTACTGCAGGGTGGCTATGCGTCAGAACTGACTTGATGCCAGTGAGGCTTTTGGCGTTGCTTTGTGTGAACACAAGAAAATACTGCATGGTTTAAAAACAGGAGGTGCGGGTCAAGGTTGTAACCTCTCATTATACTTATTCAACCTATGTACTGAAGAAATCATCAGAGAAACTGAACTGTGTGAATAAGAATGTGACATCAGAATTGGAAGAAGGCATGTTAGCAACCTTCAATATGCAGATGACAGAGCCTTTCTTGCTGAGAGTCGGAGGGTTTGAAGCACTTAGTGGCGAAGATCAAGGACTGCAACATTCAATATGGATTGCAACTCAATGCAAAGAAAACACAAATCCTTATGTGGTAGTTGTATAATCTCATATCAACATGATGGCTTTAAGAGTGAAGGGGTGGAGTTTGACCCATCAATCAGGTCATAGCCAAAGGATGCCAATTTGGGAGTGTGACATCAGGATGAGGATTCTGGGAATTTCCTATCTTCTTCCCTGGACGCAGGACATACTCTCTCTTTGCTTTACTTTCCTGTTGAAAAGCCATATGGAGCCATGCTAATGGCAGCCAGATCCCTAGAGATTCACTCATCACCACTTGATCCACAAGACTTTGTACACACCTGATTTGTGGTCTTCCTACATTTTACATCATTGCATGTGACTTCATGAGTCTGCATGAGTCTATGGACTAGTTTTGGACTTATGGACTTGATCTGGACTGGATCTGGGATGTTTCTCTTTGATATAAAGCTCTTATACATATATGAGTGTCATTGGATTTGCTTCTCTAGTCAACTGGCCCAACACACCTTATAACTCAACCAATAGGCAACAAGATGATTGTGATTGCTCAAGCCCCAAGGCTCTGGCTGCCATCAGCATAGCTCCATCTGGCTTTCCACAGGCTGGTCTCACAGAGAGACCATGTGTACTGCATCAAGATAGAAGACAGTAGTTCCCACATTCCTCAGGAGAAGGCCATGCCAACACAGAGGCCTCATTGGGTATGACCTGATTGACAGGCTAGCCTCAACCCATTTGTTCATGCTGACAGGAGATTATGTAACTGCCACAATGATAAATGGAGAAAAGACTGAAATTGTCAAGGATTTTATCGTGCTTGGATCCCCATCAATGCTCATGGAAGGCAGTAATCAAAAGCTCAACGGTTGTATATTGGGTAAACCTTCTTTACAAGACCTCTTTAAAGTGTGAAAAAGCAAAGACGTTACTTTGAGGACCAGGGTATGCATTATGAAAGCCATGGCATTTTTAATTGCCTCATATGCATACAAAATTAGACAATGCATATGTGTTAGTCTGGGTAGACTAGAGAAACAAATTCATAGACACCCATATGTGTTTAAAAAAGAGCTTTATATACAAGAGAAATTGAATACTGAGAAAACATCTAACCCAGTCAAGATAAAGTCCATAAGTCTGATATTAGCCTATATGTTGGATACTGGTCTATACGTTCCTCTTCAGACTCATGCAACGCATGTAATGATGCCAAGTGCAGGAAGATCACAGGCCAGTGGGTAGAAAGTCTTGTGGATTCAGTGGCAGTGGAAGCATCTCAGTGCTGGCATGTGTACCCATGTGGCTCGTCCATCTCCTCGGCTTGGCTGCCATCACCATAATTCCATGTGGTTTATCAACAAGAATGTCTCACAGGGAGTGCGTGTGTGTGTGTGTGTGTGTGTCCCACCTCCAGTGAACTGTTTTTCTCCTTAGTGTCTCCAAATGAAGTCATTGAGCTGTGACCTGACTGACAGGCTGCACTCCACCCCTTCACTCTTAATAGTCACAAATTGACACCAGATCATGCAACTGCCACACATAAGAAAGATCAAAGAATAATCGATGCATTTTAATCATGTTGTTGGCAAAGATTATTGTAAATACTTTGCCCGCCAAAATACAATGAGCCGTGTCATGGGAAAAGTACAGCCCGAATTCTCCTTATGAGCAAGTAGAGCAAAATTTCATCTCATGATAAACTTTGGACATGTTTTCAGAAGGGATCAGTCCCTGGAAAAGGACATCATGCTTGGTCATGTAGAGGTGCAGTGAACAAGAAGGCCCTCGGCACTATGGATTGACATAGTACACGTGCAACACTGAACTCAAACACAGAATGATTATTTAAATGGCGCGGGCCTGGGAGGTGCTTTGATCTGTAGCACAGTGGGCCTTTGTGAATCAGAACTGACTCTACAGCACCCAACAATGACAATAATTTTTATAACAGTTAATTAGTAAAAGTATTCTGACATTTTAATGATCTTTAAGATTTTCATCTTTTCTTTTGGCCTTAAAATACATATATCAAACATTAACATCATCTAAAGCTTAAAGGAAACCAAAATCACTTTAGTAAACACTTATAATCTTTGGTCACTTTTCAATATCATATATGATACTTTTTTTCTGTTGGATTTCTCCTTTTGTGTCAATTTTTAAAATTTATATTTTGTTTCAAAATAGTCCTTTCTCCTAAGCTTACAAATAAAATGTCTTATGATTATAAATCTACTTGAATTCTCTTATATATTTTAAGCTTCTTTTTCTCTGTAGTCTTTTTATGTATAATTTTTTAACATTTTGATCTCCCTCTTTATCTTAGATCCATTAATGGTTACATATTTATTTATTGCTTATTCTGACAAAATACTGAGGTGATTACTATCCTATCTACTACTTTCTATCCATAAAAATTTCATGTATAATTTCACTAACAAAATTATTTTTGTGTGGGGAAACTAGCACATTTTATAGTGCTGGTAAAGCTTTCAATTAAAGATCTTTTGGATGGCAATTGGATAATTGAGGAAATGTGACAACACTTCTGCTACTTAATCTAGCAATTATGCTCCTATTACTTTATGCTAAGAAAATATATTTGAAATAATATCTTACTATCTTGAATGCCTACTGTAATATAATATAATCTTTTAAAATACAAAATAAATATTCATGAGGATGATTTGCATCAAACAATTGAACAGCAATATAATAAATTGATGAAGACATAAAAATGAAGTCTCTAGAATGCTGCTGCAACTTTAATCATATGGAAAAATATTCAAAAGATAATATAGAGATAGCAAAAGTTCACATTTAATATCCATTTTTTAAAAAACTGCATGTGTGCACATGCAAAAAAGAGTCTGAAATGTTAATGTTAATTATAAAAGTTAATACTATATGTTTCTGGTGGCAAACAATATGAATGTTATTTTTAACTAAATGCTAAAAATATTTTCACATATCCATTGTGCATTTATTATATATAAAAACATCCAAGTCATTATTCTAATACTTGTTATATATAATTGTGTTGATTACATAAGGGCAACAATGCTTTTGAGTTCTCAAACTATTAGATTAAAAGAGGAAGAAAATTTTTGAGAGTAAGCATACTATTAAGTGCAATTATCTGTACATTGGCTCCACCTAAACCACCAGGCTTAACTGCATTTTAAGATCTAGGATTGCTGTCATCAATATAATATCTGATCCCATGATTTCCCTCTAAAATTACTTTCATTAATCTTTTGCCTCTCATCTTTATCTACTCTTAAGCCATTTATGACTTTATAATTTTAGTATAGATATAAAATTTACCAAAGAAGGACAGCGAGGCAAGGAATCCGCAAGCATAGTCTTCTTGAAGAAGTAGCGTAAGTGTTCACTCTTGTAAGTAGGAAGACGACCCTGGAATCTTTCACAAATGCAAGGTAGTATTACTCTTGTGAATGTGACAATCTTCTAAAAAGCCTAATTCAATTAACTGTGTTATACTTTATAAAAATATTTTTAAATCAAATGCTAAAAGGCAAGAGAATTAGGTTTCCTTTTTCCTGTCAACATCCTTTTCAAAATGGAAGGTTTCTTCTCATTACTTGTGGCTTACTGATTTACAATTATCTCTTAATTGACTTCTGATAACCAAGTTGAATATTTAACATTATACTATCATTAGCACACTTATTATTCACCTAAATCATACAATTGAGGCAATTAAGTTGACTGCCGTCAAATACTTGGTTCATTGATCTTTAATTACACTTGTAAGAACGACACTGAACAGAGAAGAGATTTGATGGCACAGCTCCATTTTGTTGCTCTAAAACTTGTGATCACTTCCTGCACATCTGCAAAGTAGGACTGAATCTTTCAGTGATTGAGTCTTTCTTTCTTTTTTATCTGTAGACACAGATTTATCACAGAAATAGGTCGATACATAGATACCTCGATATATACATACACCAATGCGGTAGATAAGTAGGATCAAATTTGCAGGTGAAACAGAGCTCAGCTTTGCTGTGCTTTCAAATCTGCTTCTCTCGGATCTGGAACTGCTGGACTCTTTCTTTGACATACATGAAATTGTACAAACTTTCCTTTACTCTTATTGATTTTTTCTTTTTTCCTTTTTAATTAATGACC
The DNA here is from genome assembly GCF_050624435.1 of Tenrec ecaudatus. Lineage (NCBI taxonomy): Eukaryota > Metazoa > Chordata > Mammalia > Afrosoricida > Tenrecidae > Tenrec > Tenrec ecaudatus. Next base: position 88,394,788 of record NC_134533.1, read on the forward strand.
AATAATTACTGAGCACTTACTGTGTTTTGGTTTTCTAAATCTAGGTTTTCCTCTAGAGCAAGGTTCTCAACCTTCCTAAATGATGTGAGCCTTTAATATAGTTCCCCATGTTGTGGTGATCCCCCCAGTCATAACATTATTGTCATTGCTACTTCATAACTTTAATTTTGCTACTGTTATGAATCAGGAAACCCCTGTGAAAGGGTCGTTCAACCCCCAAAGTGGCCGTGACCCACAGGTTGAGAACCACTGCTCTAGAGAAAACCAAGTAGGAAGAGCACACTCAAAGAACTAAAGAAAAACCAAGCCTCAAGTTGCAATATTCTTTGAATCTATGTGCAAAATATTGAACAATGCAGGGAACATCAAAAGAAGATGGAAAGAATCCACAGAGTCACTGCGCCAAAATGAATTGCTCAACCTACCACCATTTCAAGCAGTAGCATCTGGCCGAGAACCAATGATCCGGAGGAAGGAAGCATAAACTGCACTGAAGCCGTTATCCAAAAAGAAGACTCTTGATATTGATGGAATACCCACCAAATATTTCAGCAAGCTAATGACGCAATGGAAGCACTCACTTGCCCACACCAAGAAATTTGGATCATTGCTATCTGAAAAACAGATTGGAAAATTAGTATAAATATATGCTAAATCCAAAAGCAGGTGACTCGATAGACTGCGCCCATGAAAGAACAATGCCATTAATATCACATGCAAGTAAAATTCTGCTGAAGATCATTTAACAATGGTTGCAACAGTACATTACAGGAAGCTGCCACTGATTCAGTCTGAATTCAGAAGGAAGTATTCTTACTGCTTTGTTAAGTACCATCAAGTCAATTTTATCTCCTGTGCAAAATCATTCAACTATGTGGACCATTAAAATCTCTGGGTATCTTCTCATCATCTTACTCAATCTGTAGCTGAGAAAATAATAAGAGAAATTGAAATTCATGAAGAAGAATGTGGCATCAGGATTGGAAGAAGGTTTATTAACAACCTGAAATATGCAGACGACACAACCTTGTTTGCTGGAAGTGAGCATTTTATCTTGCTTGGACCCACATCCAATGTTCATGGAAGCAGCTCTGAAGAAATCAAAGTCCCCAATGTATTAAATAAATCTGCTGCACAAGACCTCTTTGATGTGGTGCAAAATCAGGGAGTTATTTTTGAGGACTAGTGTATACCTGGCCCAAGCCACGGTAGTTTCATTCACTTCATGTGCATGTGAAACTTGGACATTGAATAAGGAAAACTGAAGAAGCATCGGTGGATTGGAATCATGCTGCTTCCAAAGACTCTGGACAGAACCATGGAGTGCCCAAATAACAGTGGCTGCCATGGTGGACCCTATAGTGAGGATTGGGCTTGACCAGGCAGTGCTTCGCTCTGTTTTACATAGGCTTGCAATGAGGTGGAACTGATTGGGAGGCACCTAACAACAATAACGTACTGTGTGACCGCCTTTATGCTAAGTTCCAAAAGCAAAACCAAACCTTCTGACATCAGGTTGATTGTGGTTCACTGGCACTGGCCATTAAACATTGTAAAGTGAGTAAGTTCCCTCCCATAATAGAGTTTACAGCGCACAGGAACCCCGAGATAAGAAGCAAGAACAAACAAACACATTGATAGTAGGGAGAGTACACAAAAGAAGTCTTATGATGGAAATAATGAAGTGGTGGGCAGCCCCATAATTGATAAGGTTGTTTAATTTTGCAGTGCCTAATTTTTCCATATCTTTTCTTAGACAACATTTTTTGAGGATTAAGTAGGTTAATTTATGTCAAGCAATTAAAAGAGTGAGTGACACAGTGTATTCTGGATAAGTAACAGTTATTCTTATCATTTTAATAAGTAGAGGTTCTGATAAACTCCACCAAGGGCAGCAGCTAGTTTGCTACTCGCTGTCAAGGAAAGGGATCCAGAAGCACAGTGAGGCAGTAGGAAGAGGGTGGGTGCGCACATTCGCTGTAGGTCTTCTGTTGGCCAAGGACTGTGCTAAACATGCGGGCTGGTTTGCTTCCTTTCCAGCACAAATTATTCGCATAGATGGAATTGTGTGTTTCATGATCGCTGTTGTCCCGTGAGTCTTGCAGTCTTCTCTTCGTGTGCTGTTGCAGGATGACGAATCAGTATATACTTGTTAGGTAAAAGTATGCACACAAATATGAACTGAAAGTTGTATAAATGATTAATGAATATAAGACTGGAAATAAAGAAGATGTGGGAATTATTTTTACCTACTTACAAAGTCATGGAGAGTTTTCTATTCGTTTATTCATTCTTGTAGGGTTGCTGTTATTAGGCATAGTCTACCCAGTGTTCACTTACAGAAACACAAGGCAGCACAGTAGCACTGTCCTACAAGTTCTTTTCTAGGCTGCAATCTACAGAAGGGAGCCCTGTGGTGTAGTGGGTTACAGACGTGGCATACTAACCATAAGGTGAGCAGTTCAAACCTGCTAGCTTCTCTCAGGAAGAATGGTGAGACTGCTTGTTCGCATAAAAACTCAGTCTTAGAAACTCAAAGACAAAGTTCCACTCTGTCCTGTAGGATCCCTGTAAGTCAGATATGATTTGATGTCACAAGTTCAGTGGTTTGTTGGTTTTGTTTTTAATCTTTACCGAAGTAGATTATCAAATTTTCTTTTTCCTTTTTCCTCTCACAGAGCAGCTGAGTGGGTTCAAATCGGATAGTGCAAGGCATGACAAAATAATAATAATTCATGAATTATGAAGGGTTCATGAGGGACGGGGAGCAAGGAGGGAGGGGGAAAAATGAGGAGCTGATACCAAGGGCTCAAGTAGAAAGCAAATGATTTGAGAATGATGATGGCAACAAATGTACAAATGTGCTTGACACAATGGATGGATGGATGGATTGTAATAAGAGTTGTACGAGCCCCCAATAAAATGATTTCTTTTTAAAGTGAATACTTAACTATTGCCCTAAAAGAATTCTGTACCTCGGAATTAACAATGACTTAAGCATATTACCAGTTTGGTGAGCAGGAGGTTGTTTTATTTCATCTATTTAGTGCAATACAAATGGCTTATGGGAAATTGACCACTAATGGAACTCAGGAAATCTAATTCTGAGTTTATTTATTTACTTACTTACTATATTCTGCTAATCAAGTGACTTCTAGGTTTTTCTTCTCAGTATCGAAAGGGCTTATTTCTCTATTTTTCCAAAAATAAGTCATTTAATTTGAATGATCAAATTGCCTTGGGAACTTAAGCATGTGAACCAATTTATCTGACTTAACTACCTGTGGTCATAAAAATTTCCTTGCAAGTGATTTTCGATGGAAGAGTTCCCTTTTGAGAATATGTCAAAATTCCACAAAGTGCCAAAATTTTCAAGAACTTTCATTACAAGCAAATTCCAGGACTTCCATGACCTTGCTTGGTGCTTTATCTAGCCTCAGCTCTGCTCATGTCTTTACACAATAAAAAATTCCAATAATGAAAAAAACGTCCCCAGTATTCTACACATACCACACTGTTTACCTTTGCTTGCCCTGTTTAGCTGCCTGGAACATCAATATTAAAATGATAATTTTTATGCTCCAGATTTATTCCCGAAATTCCTGATGGAGTGCCTATGCCCCTAACTTTGCATTGCTTTACTTCTATACAGTACCTTACGAACAATGTCATCATTATGTATCTTTGGGTTGTTTCACAGTTATAAGTGATTTAAATAAGTGCAAAGTAGAAATCTAGACATTAAGCAAATATATTTTCCATAACAAAGATCACATTATTTGCGAATTAACAATGTGGAGAGAGAGAGAAAGATATTATTCAATCATTGCCATCAGCCAGTTCTGACAATATCTACCTTATAGGTAGAGTGGAACTAGGATATAAATTTTATGAGACCATAAATCCTTATAGTAGATTACCTCATCTCCCCTCCACTCCTGCCCCGGCCACACCATTATTTACTGGTGAGATTGAACAACTTATTTTAGGGGACAAAAGAGACATTAGTAGCAAATATAATTAGAACTTTTATTAAGTCTTAAATAGGTAGAAGATTAGAGAAAGGCAAGGGGGAGACCATTAGCTTGAGGTCATAATGATGTCTAATGGTTTAAAGAGAGTCAGTAACTTAAATCGGGCATGGGGGACCAAGGAAATGAGACCATGATTGGTAGCAGAGCAACGTATCACAGTTACAGGCAGGACCATAGAAGTGGGGATGGAACCACAATCAGAACACATAGATTATGCTAGATAGAAAAACTTACAGTATTGGTCCAGGAGCCTCCATCCAAGGCAGTGAGGGATGACTCATGGCTATGTGACTTCAGTACCTCATAGACCAGATAAACTTCTAAGGGAGACTGCCCCTCCCTGAGCTGGTTAGATTAATGATATTAATACATTTCCCAATGCACTCTGCTTCAGGGCAAAGCTAATTCATGTTGCTGGTAAATGGCCAGAAAGAAAATCAATGGAGCTTTAATCCACATGGATACCAACATGGATTTGGGCTTTCACTTTAACCAGAGTCTCCTACAAATCTAATGCTGAGAATTTAAGCTCTAATCCAAACTGGCATTGCTGTTAGCAGGCCACCTCTTAGCTACCAGGTGTTCTATGTGTACATGTATTTGTATCAAGCTTTACATATATTTTTGATATATCTATCCAGAGATAAATATAGATATTTTTACAAATAATATTTTTTCATATATGAGAGGGTTTCAAAAGTTAGAAGCAATTTGAATCATTCAATTTTCTTTTCTGATTTGGAAGCACATTATATATATGTTTTATGTATGAACCTTTATATATATCTATATTTTTACATACTTATGTATATTTTCCTGAGCAACAGCAAATATTTAGTACAGCCACTTCCATTTGAAATGCATTAGTTAGTGACAGACTACATTTTCTTCAGCCAACCTTTGGGTATCTTTGAGAATCAAAGATTAGGACTTAAGCATTATGAAGCTGTAAAAAGATAGCACATGGCAGTTATAGAATATACAGGGCTAGGAGAGAAATGGAAGTACAATTTATCTTAAGAAAATTGCAGCCAATACGCAGCCCAGTCTCTGGTTAGATTATCAGTCACTACACAATTGACCTAATTAAAGAAAATCCATTTTTTGTATATTAATAGAACCTACATAAACATTGTAATGCAATATCTGCCATTCACTCAAAATTTCCCTGCTGTTGTTAGGTGCCATTCAGTTGGATCTGACCCATAAGAACCCTGAGTACAGCAGAACAGAACATTGCCTAGTCCTGCACCCTCCGTTCAATTTTGCTTGAGACCATTGTTAAGAGTACTGGGTCAACTGCTCTTGGCAAAGGTCTTCCTCTTTTTCTCTACCACCCCATTTTACCAAGTTTGCTGTCATCCGGGGACTAGTCTCTCCTGAAAACATGTTTAAAGCATATTAGCTGAAGTTTTGCCATATTTGCTTTTAAGGAGCAATCTGACTGTACTTCTTCCAAAGCAAGTGTGGTCATTCTTTTGGAAGTCCACGGGACTTTAATGTTCGTTGCCAGGACCATAATCCAAATGCATCGGCTCTTCTTTCATAATTTTTCATCTAATGTCCCATGTAGACATGCAGATGAGGAGATCGAAGGTACCAGGCCTCGAGTTCAGTGCTCCCTCATCCTCAGTTATGCCCCTCCTTCCAAGGCCATCAGGAGGCTTGTGGAGCACGTTTTCCCAACGTGACACTGCCTTTGAATCCTGCACTGCTGCTTCCATTAGGGATTATCTGTGAACCCAAGCAAGACAAAATCCTTGGCAACTTAAATCTTTTCTGTCTTTATCGTGTTCTTTCGTAATGGTGCAGTTGTGAGGGTTTCGTCTTCCTCTCATTGAGATGGGGGGCTGCCATCCTTCAACTTCAAGTATTCAAAAGTCCTACCTTCCGGCCAGCAAGATTATGCCATCTGCACATCACAAGTTGTTAGTAAGTCTTCCTCCAATCCTGGTGACTCATTCTTCTTCATATAATACGACTTCTCTGATGGTTTGCTCTGCATACAGGTTGAATCAGTATGGTGGGAGAATACAACACTGATGCACCTTTTCGTGATTTTAAGGCCCGTGGTATTCCCTTGTTCTGTTTACAAAACCACCTCTCGATCTATGAACAGGTTCTACAAGATTACAATTAAACATTCTATAATTCTCGTTTTTCTCGAGGTTATCCTTAGTTTGGTGTAATCCACGCAGTCGAATGTCTTGGCATAGCCAATGAAACACAAGTAAATATCTTTCTGGTATTTTCTGCTTTCAGCCTATGTCCAGGTGACATCAGCCATGATACATTTTATTTCCACATCCTCTCCTGAATTCTGTCTGAATTTCTGGAAGTTCTCTGCTAATGTACTGCTGCAATCATTTTTTGATGATCTTCAGTGGAATTTTGCTTGTCTGTGATATCAGTGATATTATTCAATAATGTAAGCATTCTGTAGGGTCACCTTTCTTTGGAATGGGTACAAATATGTATCTGTTCCAGCCAGTTGGCCAAGTTGCTGGCTTCCAAATATCCTGACAAAAACAAGCAAGTACGTCCAGTGCTTTCTCAATTTTGGAAAAATTTCAGTTGGTACCCCATCAATTGATGGAGCCTTGGTTTTGGCTAATCCTTTCAGTGCAGTTTGATCTTCTTCCTTCAGCACCCCTGGATCTTGCTCAGATGCAAACTCTTGAAATGGTGGGGTTTGGACACGTTTTCTTTTGGTAAAGTGACTGCCTCTTCTTTCCATGTTCTCTTGATGTTTCTGACATCATTCAATATTTTGCCATAGTATATTTCAATATTGCCACCTGAGCCTTGAATAGCTTCGTGGTTTTTTTTCAGTTTGAAATATACTGAATATGTTCTTCTGTGTTGATCTTTGAGCTCGAGGGCTGTGCACATTTCCATGTAATATTTTAATTTGTCTTCTCAAACCGCCCTTTGAATTTTTCTATTCAGATTGTTAACTTCATCATGAATCTCATGTGCCTTAGCTACTCTATTATTAAAAGTAAGTTTCAGATTCTTTTCTGATGTTCACTTTGATATTTTCATTTTTCTCATCTTTTTCTCGCGATTTTTCTTTCTTTATGAATGTCATTCTTGCAGTGTTCCCATGGCTCATTAATTCTTATGTCATTAGTGCTCAATGCAGCAAAGATGCTATCCAGATTCAGGGGAGATATACTCAAGGTTATATTTGGTTCTCAGGGACTTATTTTCATTTTCTCGATCTACATAGAAGCAATCGATGGTCTCTTGTGTCTTCCCACATCTGTAAGCAATTGATTTTTCATATTCCATCTAGAGACGCCCATAGGTATAGCCAGCTTTTCTGTTGTTGTAAAAATGTATTTGCTATGAAAAACTCTTGCAACATTTTATCACTTGATCTCCAGCTTCACTTCTACCACCAAGTCCTTAATATCCTTATTGTTTTTACTTTCCTTTTTCAACTCTTGCATTCCAATTGCTGCTAATTAATTATCAACACATCTTGATTGTATGTCTGATTAATTTCAGATTGAAGATTGTAGAGGAATTCTTCAATTTCTACATCACTAGTTTTAGTGCTTGGGGCATGGATTTGAATACTAATTGTATTTATTGGATTTTCTTGAAGGTAGATAGGTATAATCCGTCCAATCCTATTCAATAGAGCACTGTACTTTAAGATAGACCTTTAAGTGTCCCTTCAGACAATTGATGCAGAATCATTCCTCTTGGTTGTTTCTTTCCCAGCATAGTAAGTCATATGACTTTCAACTTTAAAATGATCAGTACCACTTAATTTCAGTCAACATTTCATTCAATTTCACTTTTGACGGCTTTAAATTTCCTTAGACTCACACTTTGTACATTCCAAGTTCCACCGATTCATTGATGTTTGCAGCTGTTTCCTCTCATTTTGAGTTGTGTCCCATCAGCAAATGAGGATCCCAGAAGCTTCACTCCCCCAGCTTTACCAGGTTCCTGTCATTATGCACCACTCCACTTTGCATAGGCAGTTCCTCCTCTGTCATCTTCACAGCGCCTGCAGGCTTGAAGAGCCTGTCCTGTGGCACTTTCTCGCGCCCTGTTCTGCTTCCATTCATGAGGTTTTCAGTAGCTGACAATATTTCTATTATTCATAATATTTTCAGAGGCTATTTCCTCCTAAGTGGACAGTCAATTGTCATTGTATTCTGTTTGTAGTTTGGAAGTCCTGCCGGAAATTGTTCACTGTGGGTGACCCTGCTGGCATTTGACATGCTGGTAACAGAGCTTCCAGCATCACAGCGACACACAAGACACCACAGTAGGACAAACTGACAGACAAGTCATGGCAACATTTACTAGCTACAGTCAAAACAGTTCAAAGATGATTAAAAAAATCATATAAAAAACTACAACTTCTGAGATGAATTGGGTATTGCAGTTGACTGACCAAACCAAACCAATCGCCGCCATGGAATAACCTCTGACCCAGACCACCTCTCTGAACAGAGGAGAACTTCCCGTGTGGGTTTCTTACACTGCACATTTCCACAGGAGTACAAAGCCCTGCCTTTCTCCATCAGAATGGCTGGTGCTTTCAAAATGCTGATATCACAGTTAGCAGCCAACTGCTGAAACAAAAAATTCAAATGGAAAATAAAACAGCTAAAAAGCATGCGAAGTTTAGAAAATATCACCACACTTTACAGGAGAAATATGAAAAAAAAATCTAAGAGAAGTTTAATTGGAGTCCTGGAGAGAAGACATGAGTTCCAGAGGGAAGGAAACATTTCAGTATAAAAACTGATATTTTCCTCTAATTGCTTTAAAATTTTAATTCATAGGTTCCAGAAACTCCACAAATTTGAAGTCTAATAAAGGCAGAAAAGAACATTTGTCTTCATCATAGTCAAACTGCTGTAAATCAAAGACTAAGGGAAAATTATAAAAACATCTAGAATTATGTACTTTTTTATTTAAATGAAAATATTTTGAAATTTTAGAGAAAAAAATGTATGTTTAAAAGAGCAAAAGGATTGATTAGAGGATTATCCCATATAAATATGAGGATCTATATAATATATAACAGATAAATAAGCTTCTGTAATAAAATAATTGCAATATAGTTTGCATATTTTATAAAAATATCTCACAGAAATAGGGGGCATGTAGATGTTTTCTCGCACACAAAAATCAATAATAATTGTCCACTAAACCAGTTCTTCCTTAAGAGATACTAATGGAAAATCTTCAGGTGGAGAGAAAAGTGTTAGAAAAACAAAAAAGCAATTAAATACCAAGTTAAAGGGAAGCTAGAAAGAAATATAAATGGATATTAAAAGAAAATTGACTCTTAAAAACAGTAGCTGCAACTTATTAAAGTAAAATGTATGAAAATTTAAAATGCATTGCAACATTATATTTATGAAAAGATGTAGGTAAATTGTTAAATTGTTTTCAGATTCCAGTATTACGGAGGAAAGAGATAAGCAATTACTTCTATCAAACACCAGTATGTCAAGAATACATGCTTAATTTCAAATACAAGTAGAATCTGTAAAAAGGCATGTGTAATAAACTAAGAGAGGAAGGAAAAATGGAATAAAATATTTGACTCATCAAAGGACGGTAAAACAGGAAAAGAAATATGAATACATGCATCAAATAGAAGCAAATTATAACATGGCAAATATAAATACTGATATATTAGTGATTTCATTAAGGTAACCAGGACAATCACAATTCCTTTGCACTGCCTCAGAGTCATGGCGCTCCCAAAGGACAGAGTAAAATTGTTCCCTCGGCTTCCACGAACGGAAACCTTCAGCAAAGCAGCATCACTTGTTAACTTCATGAAGCAGCTGGAGGGCCCAAACCACCAAACATTTGTCAGCAGCTGAGGGCTTTAAGCACAGGGCTCTCATCACTCTATCAGGGAGAAAATACTCCCAAGTTAGGATTGTAAAGCTAGATTAACAAACATATCCAAACCAAAACCAACCAAACAAAATAAACCTATGTTCTGCATACAAGGAATACAGATACACCAATATCACGAAATGTATACTTTAATAAAAAATAATTGCTGAAGATGGATATTTTATAAAAATAGGGACCAAAACAAAGGAGCCTTGGTGATATAGTGATTAATTGTTCAGCAGCTAATTGCAAGGTCAGCAGTTCAAAACCACCAGTGCCTCTGCTGGATAAAGACGAGGCTTCCTACTCCCATATAGAATTACTGTCTCAGAAACGCTCAGCGACACCCTGCCCAATAGAGTCACTCTGAGTTGGTATTGATTTGATGTAATTGAATTTGGTTTGGGGCTCTGTCTTTGATAATTTCACATAAAAAGATGCAGTCCAGGAAACTCACAGAGACTGTTTGACCCTCCCCTATCAGTCCCTATGAGCAGGCAGTAACTTGATGACCATTAGTGAATGAGCTAGTGACCAATTCAATAATAATACCCAATGATTACGTTTCTATAAACACAATCTCCTAGATTTAATATATAACACAAAAGTGGACAATGAAAATGAGAAATAGAAAAATCCAGACAGAATGGATCTCTTTCACAGCTTTCTTGCATTGGCTAATGAGAAGCAGAACAACAATCAAAGGAAAGAAAAACACAGCACAGATCAAGGAAAGGGAGCAATCAAATTAAACAGTACTTGCCAATATGTATATGCAATTTTAAATTTACATTCTCAGAAAACACAACCAAATACTTATAGGGTAAGCTTTCTTCTCAAGTATGCATTGAACACTTAACAAACTGACCACGGATGATGAGTAAAGTCACTACTGTCATTGCAGAAATTATATTTTTCTCTAGCTCCTACTTTAAGACACATAAAAATCATTTTTGATTAGAGTAAAACTTTCACTAAGGCTAATCTTGGACATAAAATCTACAGAAAAACTCACAAATATATATTTTTAATAAACTCTCATTACATTTACATTTAACAGCTAACATAAAAAAGAAAGTTCATGCCTCCAAATCCTCTTGTACGATAATAATCACTGTGTTTATGTCTTGCTCTATTTTACTGTGATTTGATCCAGGTACTTGAATAGATCTAATAAAAAGAAATTATGTTCATATTTCCTCATATTTTTTGAATAGCTTCATTAAACATAAAGTGCAAGCAGGTCTCAAACTCATATTGTACTGCGTTAAAATCCTGAACTTTGGAGTCTGACAGATCTGCATTTGGTATATTTCTGCTTTTTTGACAACTATGGTCTAACTAAGCAAGTTAGACAACCTCATTCTGAAACTGAAAATGATAATGCTTGCATCATAAAGTTATGATGAGTATTATATAAGGTAATTTTATAAAATACTTTGGAGAATGCCCACCACTTAAAAAACCCAGATGAAATATTGCTACATTTCTCACTTCAATTAGCTCAGGACTTCACTATGCTACTGTCATATAATTCTTTATTATTATATCATCTCAGGTAGTGTGACCAAAGGGTTCAGGGACGTGGCGGATAGGAGAAAGGTTCAAAATATTTGGAGAGTTATTTTGAAAATATTAAAAAAAGAAAATAATTCCCCAGGGATTTAGAAATGATTAAAATTACAAATATGCTTAAAATAAGCTGCTCAAATGACAACTATTTCATGGAACTTTTGAATGTGTGGGATGCATTCCATTTTAATTGATACTGAACAAAGGATATTTACGTTCATCTTCTAAAAATTTACCATGTTTTGTGACCAATTTTTTTTCTCCATGGAATCGTCCTCAGATCGGCACTGGCAACTTTCAGAGTTCAGCCCTTTCTCGTTCTCTGTTGTCATTACCACTCAATGCCCTTTGGATTGAACAGTTTTTGCTTTGTGCTGTTTCTTTCTTTCTTCTTTTTCATGTGAGTTGAAAACTTCAATCCGATTAAGAACAAGCCTAATGAACATGGGACCATTTGTATTTTCCATGAGAAAGTGCATATGTTTACTCTTTTCAATAATGAGCTCATTTATAGTCTCCCTAACATGATATTATTTTCTTTATTGCCACGATCTGGACTTCAGAGCATCTCATATCCATATTAACATATACCAAAAATTATAATCTTGTGTGTTTTCGCAAATGGGTCAGTAATCTACGCTTTTGAAAAAAACAACACATTCTTCTTTAACTTCACACTTATTCTAAGTGTTAAAAGCCAAGTCACAGCCTGTTTATGTCATGCATCACAGAGTGCAGAAAGTATAAAGCCCACCCCCATGAAGGTCATTACAACTCAAGACCCTATAGAGCAGAGTGAAAGTGCCCTTTGCGGTGTCTGATAGTGTAAACCATTGCCACCTTTCTCCCCCAGCAGCTGGAGGCACTGAGGTGAGCAGCCCAATCATTAGTCCATTAGTCTCGTTATACTGTTAACGAAGGCACGCCTGTTGTATCTCTATGTGCCTAGTGTTTTTAAACCAACACAAAGCAACGAATTGGCTACGTCTAATGAAGTTTGAATGCCTATCCATACATTTAGCTGCATGTCTCCTCCACTGGACTGTAAGTTACTTGAGAGTGGTGATCCGATCCTACACAGATATGTGTGCCTCCAGCTAAACCAGCCATGCATGAATAAAGGAATGTCTGGCTCCCAATTTTTAAACAGAAAGTGTTCATAAACCAGAACATGTTACACTGTCAGTTCTATCATACATTATGTTTTAAGTCGTGTGTACTATTTCATACCAAGAAACAAAGGAAACGTTTCCACATCTCATATCTCTTTTGTTCTCACCTCTAACACCTTCATATTTACACAGATTAGGAGTCTGTTCGAACTCAGCCATTAGAAAGTCAATGATGTTTCTAGAAAGTACCGGAGGGCAGTGAGTATGAGTCCGGATGATCACCAGCTAATGCCATTTGCTATCATGCGGCAAGTGGGCACTTACTTGTGAATTCTTTCCTAAGCTGGAAAACCACATCTCCATACCCCCACCCCGTTCCCCTAAACAGAAATCAGTATCAGTACTACAACATCAGTTCCACTGAGAATTTATCGGGTGCCCTGGTGGCTCTGCGGGGAAGACCTTTGTAGAAAGGTGGCAGCTCAAATTCACCAACAGCTCACCGGGTGGGGAAAGATGAAGCAGTAGGTCCCTATAGAGAATTCATCTCAGAAAACCCTTTACTATGATTTGGAACCAGCTCAATGGCAGTGGATTTTGTTTTGGGTTAGAAATAGCTGACTTTTCTTTATAGAATAACAAAATCATTTTTACTTCAGTCTTTTCAAAGCTCCAGAAAGAGTTCAGTCTTCAATCTAGAAAATCTAGGTTCGGTGCAGATCATTTCAGTCGTCATCCAGTCTTCCCTACTTTGTGGTTATAATAACATATGAGCAATGCTGCAATTTTCGCTTGACACATACTCATTTTCAAATAAATATACTTGTAAAATGAAGGTGATGGTAACAATAACTACTTCACAGGATTTTTTACAGATCAAATGAGATAATGAGAAATGCGTTTTGTAAAATACAAAGTGTCAGAAAAATATAAATCATCATCAGCGGTATCATTATTCTTATTACTATAATTATGTACAAGTGAAGTAGCCTGTCATCTGTATGGTATAGTTTAAAGCCACCTTGAAGCACTGTGGCCAAATTGTCCCGACATCCTCTGAATTCTATTCTTGCATTATATATTTAGGAACAAGCAGCCAAACACTCTTTGGAAGAAAGAAAATATTAGTCAGTCATTTACCCAGGTGCTAGTATGGATTCATCAGATTAGATTGTTTTAATTACTTATTAATTTAAAATAGTTATATTGGCATGTGAGACACGAGAAAATGAGCAGTTTCAAGGCATGGAGCAAGCAGTATATGAGAAGTCCAGTCATGGCCTTGTGAAGGCCAGCATTCTGTAGTTGTGTTACACGAGAAACCTTGTCAATTCAGAGAAGGAGGTATGGGGCAGCAGCAACTGAAAATATGCAATCAATAAGCTATGCCTAGCAAAACTTGTATGGCTTTTTAAAAGTTTGACCATGTTAGAAGAAAAAGGACAAGTGAGCTAGAGGAGAGAAGGCACCATCTAAGGTAGCATGATAATTTATATCTTTAGTTTGTTCAAAAAAGCTACAGAAAGTGAAAATCAAGGTTTTAAGCGTTCATTACTACCATCATGGATTCTGAGGCAATAGATGAATAAGCAGGATTATTTTCTGATAATATATGCTACCAAAGTGAAGGCTAGAGGAAGATATGGAGCGAATATTGCAAACAAATGATAGTAATAAATATGAATGTGTTGTTTAAACTAAAGGCATGGCCTCTGAGTAACACAGTTCTCCCAAGAGAACATCGCAAGTATGGTTATTATGAGCAGACAGGCGGTATTAAGCATGCTTTCTACCTTTCTCTTTGGATCACAACATTAGTGTCCTATGCAATTTTGGCACCACTCCTTAATTGAGACACCAATGAATTCATATGAAGATATTTCTTTAATGAACAAATGAAAAAACGTTCTGCCAGGGACAATTAAATAGGGTTATATTATTTAGATAAAATAAAGTCCTGTGAGGGAAATATACAGAAATGATTATTTATGAAATAGTATTTTGTAAAGTGATTGTTATCCCTACTCCCCCACCTAGTGCAGTGTTCATCCAGCAAGGGTGTAACTCTGGAAGAATTGAGCCATTGCTTTTTCAGCTCTGTTATATAGCTGTAACATGCCCTCAATATCCAAGACAACAATCAGGCTTAAAAAAAACACTTTTAAACCACATCCCATCAGTTTTAGATGAGAAGTAACTCTGGAGGAGGACTTTTAGGAACAGAAATTGAAGAGCCTCTGCCCGGCAAAAGAGCCTAAGTTGGTGAAACTTATCCTCTCTTAATTAAGTTTCAGGATATTGTTCTAAGGGCATATTTCAAATAAAGAAATATGTAAGAAATTTTCTTACATCTCACTGAGAATGGTGAGTCTATGAGCACCACTGACAATTATCCATTCAGTCTTTACATCTCCGTGTAGTGTTCAAAAACTTCTGCTCTAGACCAGCATGGTTAAGAAGACAGTTTCTATCTCCTTCCAGATCCTCAGTTGAGCTGGACAGACAGAGCCCATATTTGTCATCCTCTCTCCTGGCTTCATATTGAAGAACTTGCATTACAGGTAAGTATAGTTGAGAGAACAAGGATTAATTTAACCTAATCAGTCCTTACTTGTGAGACAGATGATAGACTCCAGGCTAGGGAGGCCAAAATATACAAGTACTCTTCATTCTTCTCTCAGAATTTAATTAATTTGTTTTTACTCTTACTGTTATTTTAGGGAAATTTAAAGATAAAATTGGGTTTTCCATTCCATTTTATTTCATAATATTGATGGTAGTTTCTATAATGCAAACACTCTTCCCTCCTTCTGCTTAGCATTTGTATTCATCCTTCTTTCCTATTTATAAAACAATATAAATAATTGTAGTGGTATATTTCTGGGTTTCCAAAACATACAGATCAATATGTAGGACAATAATCACATCAAAGAAAAGGAAAAGAGATGGAGTTTTATGAATGCAAACTTTCTATGTCTCCTGAAATTGAGTTAGTTTAAATTTGTATTAGATTCTCTAAAGGCAAAATGCATACCATGAGCCATAAAGCAACGCCTAAGGAACATGAGAACAACAATGAAAAAGATCGCCATAAAATTAAAGTTCTACCAAGAAAATATTCACTTAGTGCTAAAGAAAACAGAAAGGAGGATCAGAGAGAGGGAAAACAACCATAATTTAATAGAAACAAAATGCAAAATGGCAGGCATAAATCCAAAAACATCTAAAGTAATATAAAATGCAAACAAACAATTCAATGAAAAGGAAAACATTGTTAGTTTGGATTGAAAAACAAACAGCAGGTTCAATATGTACACAGGAGACAAAGATTCAAATACACCAACTTATCACTTATAGACAGCCTTATTTATCCAAACTTTAAAATTTATGACAACAGTATAGTAAAAAAATCTATTATCTATATCATTTTGCATATTAATGACATACAGATGCCAGTAAGAAAAAAAAAATCCTGAATGGGAGGCAAGATTAACACTGGGTATAATGATTGAGGTATTTCTCATTGGTTTCACCATGATTCTCGGTAGTTGTGCAGTTTTGTAATAATGTGACTTATTAGCTGCACTTTGGAGACTTGCTTACCAACTGATTTACTTGTTAGATTGCTCACTGTAAAGTCTGCCCTGGGAAACTACCAGCCACTCACAGGGACTGCATCTACAGAGTCATCATGAGTCAGAATCGCCACCACACAAGTGAGTTTTGTTTTTAGCTTGCTTTTGTTTTGTTTTTTTTCTTTTGAATGATGTAATTTGGCAGTTATGCAATGATGTAATGGTTCTCTAATATGTGGTCTGATTTGGTCCTCTTCAATTTTTTTTTGTAATACTGATTTTTTTCATAACAACTTGTTCTCTGAAACTTAACCATGTCCATACGTGAGAAGTAACTGTAGGTTGAAGAGAAAAGATGGAAAAAGATATACACATGACAACCATAAAAATTTGAAGTGACCATGATATGGCTTTAAAAATAGCTTTAATCAACAACAGTAAAATTTTACTAGAGATAAAGTGGGGCATCTTATGCAAGACACAACAATAAAATTCCTCCAGATGGGAAAGGAAGATGTAATGGGCCTCTGCAAATGATAGATCTTACATGCAGAAAATTCCAAGAGACCATTTGGAATCTTATATGCAGAGAATTCCAAGAGTCATTTGTGAAGGTTCCCGGTACAAAAACATTTTGCAGAAATCAGCTGTATGACTAGACACTCATAATGAATCTCCTGACAATAAATTTAGAAAGCAAATAGATTTAAAATGGTATCAGAAAATAAATACTTAGAAATAAATTTTACAAGTAAAGTATAAGATTTGTATGCTATGTGGCTTAGTTGAATTACTTCTGTGACACTTCTACCTGTAATCTTTGTAACTCCTATCAAGTGACTGGGTGGGAACATATCCACTAAATGAATAAAGTATGGTGCCCATGGGATATTTTTCAAGCATATTGGTACATGCTATGACATAGATGAATCTTGAAAACATTATAAGTGAAAGACATCAGTCTACAAGGAAGCACATTACAGGGTTATAGTTATATGAAACATTCAGAACCAGGAAACATACATCATAAACAGATTATTTTTTGCCTTGTTACCAGAGTGGGGGTGTAGTCGACTGCTGATGGGTATGCTTTTTAAAATTTTATTTATATTTGTTTTTTTATTTGATTTTGGGATGGGTGTTTACTAATGGGGATATTCTAATAATAGATTGTGGCCATTGTTTTTCAACCATCAATAATAGATTCTATGGAATGTGAATTACATCCCAATTCTGCTTTTTAAAAGTTACGTGGAATTAAGTCACAATGCATCAAGCCAATGAAAATCTAAATTAGGTAATGAGAAATTTTATTGAGCTATTTATTAATCATCATAACTGAATCTCCCTCACTTCTCACCTAATCTCAAAGTATGATACATTTCTATTATTTTTCATTTAAAATGTTGAAATATATTTTTTCAATGATTTTAAATAATTATTACAAGATAAAAACTTGCTAAGGCAATACTAAGTTCTTGGTTCAACTAAACGATCAGGAACCAAAGTACCTGAATGTGCCTATTCCTGTTCCACAGGTACATTCCTATTATGAAATCAGATATCTAGTTGCAATAATGCTTTAACTCACAATGCTTAGAGAAAGGAGAATGCGCTTTTTAACATGACTTAAACATGCAGTATTTTAACTTTACCTTGTATCAAAAGAACTCTTTACGTATCAACTTGTTGAGAAGTTTAGACTGAGAAAGGGAAGGTTTTTCCATAGCCTGACAGATGAGTGTAATATACTGTTCTAAATCCTCTGAATATGCTTACCAACAGCCAAAATTGATCTCTCTTCACAGTAGTAGGACATTCAAGGGGTAGTTATTTTATTTATCCAAAAAAATATATATATATGATATTCACCCTATTACCATATATACTTAAGTATAAGCTGACCCGAATATCAGCAAATGTATCTAATTTTACTACAAAAACTGCATTATAAATGTGCTGAAAAACTCAGCTTATACTTGAATATGTACGATAAATATTTTTACCAAAAAGAAAATTCAGGAAATTATATTCTGGCCACATAGAAACCTGTATGTACCCTTTCAGTAGACAGTTATACAACTGTGCTTTATATTTTCATATTTCTAACTAGAAATTCAATATTTTTTTCATTTTCTTATTTATATGTCAAACTTGGATGCTAAGAACTATGTATTCTCAATACGCTGTCCTAGAGCCTACAATTGTATGTGTTAACAAAAATTTAAATTTTTAAAAAATAATCTATCAAAAACTGGAATTATTCAAACTGGGTATGTCTGCTTTGGACAGTAGTGGTTTCTTTATATAAGGTGACTTGGTGATGGAATGTTCACTGATTTTGCAAAGATAATGTAAATGAGTAGTCACCAAAGGAGAGTTTGCCAGTTGGTTTTATAGACAATAATGTATCACACATTTATAGAAATGTGCTACATAAATTTATTTTTACATTTCTTTCAAACATTTTTGATAGAGTTAATTGTTTCCCCCAAATATGTGTCAACTTGATAAGGCCCTGCAGTATTAAGTAATTATCATCCTTTTTGTGATGTGCTATGTGCTATGAACTTATGTGTCACGAACTCTAGATCTATTATGTTAATGAGGCAGGATTAGAGGCAATTATGTTGATGAGGCAGGATTAGATCATAACTTGAATCAGATCCTCTTAAGAAACAAGAGATTAAACCAGGGAGGAGAGATGGAGTGTCTGCAGCAGCACCAAGCAAGCGAAGGGGGGGTGTGGTGTGTTCTTTGGAGGGTCCTGGCTGAGAGGGTTCCAGACCCGGGGCAATATTAATGCCTAGGTATACGGAGAGCTCCAGAAGATGCGAGCTCCACTGATGTAAGGACACAAGGATTCTCCTGCAGAATCAATGGAGAAAGCTTCCCCTCAGAGTTCTTGCCCTAAATTTGAACGTCTTTCTAAGCCATGAGAAAAATATTTCTATTTGTTAAAGCCATCCACTTGTGTTTTTTCTGTTAAAATAGTATTAGACGCCTAAGATATCTTCCCAATAAAAATATGCACCATCCCATTATTCGGTATTCCCTTAGCAGGTTCTAATGTTCTACTACATGAAAAGGGCGATAGTTATGAAAAGAGGATATTACAGTTAAAGCGCACACACGCAGAGTGAATCAAATCTTTAAGACAGAGTTTTATACATGAGTCGGGAGAAAAATTGAGGAGACTGAATTTTCCTAATGTAGTTTTAATAGCTGTGTTTACAATCATATTTCACCACGCAAATGTCTAACTCTAAATGCAACGTGTAATTAATCTCATGAAAAGTCTGTTTATTTTTAATTGAAATAATTTGTAGTCTCTGTAATTTTGCCAGGGAACTCAACATGAATATATTTAAACATGTCAGAGGTGACTAGCTACACATTATATATCCATGAGTATTGCATTCATGTGCTGGCAACATTGGTATTGTATATAATGTGCAGAGTAGCCCAGAAAGACAATTACACTGTTTTCACAACTTAATCACTCACCCTACAGGTTATTGAGAAATTAATATAGCAATCTCATGCTGATAAATGTGGGGAACTGATGGGAGTAAACAATGATTTTCACAGGTCCTTTGTTACAAGTAGATCTTTCATTGGCTTTAAAAACCAATCGGAGCCACAATGTTTGAATAAAAGGGGACACTCCTAGCGAGGACATGAACAATGAGTGCTGCACAGTCATTGTTATCCTCCCCCACGGCTTCCAAACACATTATCCCATTATGTCCTTATGAGAATTCTCTGAGGTCAATTCGAAACCTATTATTATACCCATTTTAGAGATCAAGGAAAAAACCCACTATGGTTTACCAAGTCGTTCAAAGCCATACTGCTAGTTATGAACTAAAACAGACATGAACTGCAGGTTACAGACCCAGAAAAAAGTAACAAAGCTTGACCCAAGTAGCCACATATATTGGAAGCAAACTCCACCCCTAAGGACACCTCCTTTCAGTTTATTAGCACATTATAGCAGATAGAATCATGAAAATAATTATATGACATATATTTAAGCTCATCATGGGAAGTGAATGTTTAGTAATTTAGAATCCTGGCCCAATAAAGTTGACCAGACTTTCAATTATCACACACTCTGTCCATCGTAAACCCCACTGCATCACAGGGGTTTTGCCCACGCACATCTTTCAGTGGTCGTCTCTGGAAGGTTTCATTCAGAAGAGTAAACAACTTCAGGTTTGGCTAAGCAGATCCTGAAATATCTGGCTGACAATGCATTCAAACATTTGAGAGATTGCGTTACTGCACTTGTTTGTGAAAGGACTCTGTCATCTTTGATGAATGAGGTTAAGTGAGAAGACTTCTGTAACAATGAATTAAAAACTTGTGGCAACCATAATCACATTATACCCCTCTGCCTTCTTCTGTCCTACATGCACATTAGTAGAAGGTCAACAGATCTCAATGTGGAGAAGTCATGGCAAGAATAATTACCACTTCCCAAGGCTTGTTAGTGTAAAACCACAATGCTTCACTGTCATATGGTTTTGGAAAAAAATGACTAGGTTCAGTTGTGTGCTGACAGGTTCACTTTATTTATATCAAAAAATAGAGAGTCCACCCAGAAGCTGTGGCTTATTTTGAGTAAATATGAATAAAAATTTCTCCAATAAAGAGAGGCTGCTTTGTGTGCTGACTTTGAGCAACATGATAGAGAATGCGTGCAATCAATTGAGAGGGATGCTGAAGGCGCCCTCTCTCCATTTCAACCCTGCTGCTTAGAAAGGTTTGGGCAGGTTTCTGATGCTCTGGGCTGAGAGATCTTTGAATCCCCCGTAATCCTGACTTTTTCTTTTCTTGGTGTTTCCTTACCTGATCTTGCCACCATTTGTTTTCCAGGGCTAGGATCTCTTTGGTGCTAGAATGACAGAATTAAAGTGACTATTTGAATCTTAGATTCCAGCCTTGGGAAAGAGGACCAGGGACCGCTGCACCACCTACTTACTGGTGGGTGTGCAGGAGCCGCTGGAAGGAGACCCACATCCACAGACAGTCTGAGTGTGTAGCCTCAGTGAATGAGAGTCATCGACTGAGTATCTGTACCAGGCAGTGCTCGCATCCAGGAGCAGCGCTGTAAAGGTATTTCTACATCTCTACTTGGTTATCAAAACACCTTTCCTATTCTCTGATAGCATTTAATTATGTTTAGTTTTATTTTAATAGTGAATACCATGTACTGATAAAGAGGAGGAAACCAAGCAAACCTGTGTTTAAAACTCGCTCCTCTGTGAGCCTCATTTTCATGTCTTAGGGAATTAGAAATAATAATAATAATAACAATGCTTTACTCAAATATTAATCTGCCATACACCTAAATCGAATCCAGATCAAATACTGAACTCACTGCCACTGAGTCAATTTTGAGTCACAGTGAAGCGGTAGGACAGCGTGGGACTGCCCTGTGGGTTTCTCCCCAGAGGGGCTGGTGAGTTTGAACTGCTTACCTTGTGATTAGCTGCTCAATATGTGACCAACTACACTACCAGGCCATGTTACACAATATGTGACATATGATACCAGATAGGATAAATACTATAAATAGTAAATATAATAGCCATTTTATTAGTAGCAATTATATTAGTCTAGCAGCAGGCCAACTGTTTACCAAGTCAGTTTTCTATCCCCCAGGACATAGAACTAAAGTTTTTTTTCTCTTGTGGTAATTTGCATGATGGCTCTAAAAATATCTCTATTTCAATACCTGAACCAGTGAATGCATTGGCATACATAATAAAAGGCCCTTCGCAGATGTGATCACAGCTCTGTGATGGGGAGATGAGCTTGAACTATCCCGCTGGAATCAACATAATCGTATGACTCCTTTTCAGAGGGAGGGAGGCAGGAGAATCAAAATTAGTAGTGGTGGTTATGACTACGTAACTTGAAGATCATGGGATGTGATGATAAGGTCACCAGCGGGGGAATGAAGGTGACCTCTAGAATCTGGAAAAAGGCAAGGAAACCGATGCTCCCTTGGGAATTTTTTTAACCTAGGGAAATTGATTTCAGATTTCTGAGTTCTAGCACTGTAAAGTAATAAACTTGAGCCATTTTCGGTCACTAAGTTTTGACAATTTTTATTGAGACAATTGGAAATTACTTTACCTCTCTGATTCATAGGTGATTATAGCAACATCGCCAAAATTCTAATCATTGCGTTTGGATGAGAATGAAGCACCTATCAGCAACCATGGCCATAACATCTCACACGGAATGTCCATTTCCTTCTTTCTCTGTCCACCAGGGGGTAGCGAAGGACTTGGAGGCCTTTGAGAATGACAAATTCACCAGATGAAAGGAGACTGGATCCATAACCCAATAGATGGTCACCATCTATTAAAATTCTGCTTTATTGAGATGCTCTTTTTGCATGTACTTACTATAATAATAATAGAAAAAGAAACATACAAAGGTAAGAGGTTATGTTTCCCATAACTAAATTCCATGTGGTGTGCATAAAAATTCATAAAGTGTTTATCAAAATCAACAACGGTTACAGAAATAGATGTTATTTACATTTATTCAGAGAGGAGGGGTGAAAAGTGAGAAACATGAAGAACAGGTTGCGAAGCAGAAGGCATTGCAGGTAAAAAATTGCAAGACACAGGCTGATAAAGTGTCAGGAGTCAACTCATAAAGGATATGAGACAATGCCTAATGATCCAGGGTGTAGTTACCTGCAACCACCCAATCATAGAGTGTCAAATCAATGCCTGCTAATAGGTCCACAGAGGATAAAGTTAGATTTCTCCATAGGCTTTCCAAGGCTTTCAATCTTCATGGGAACAAATTGCTTCATTTTCCTCCACTGTGGAGTGGTTCTAACCTCCAACTTCTCAATGCTTAACCCACTGAACCATCATCTCCAATTCCAGGCTACCCATTCACAGGAGAACATAGCACTCTCTCATCATTTATTATCTATTGATTGGCTGTGGATTGAACTGTTTTTGTTTGTTTGTTTTGAGTAGCTGAATCTTGGAAACAGCTTTCCATGATATTCTTGTTGGTCTTGATCTGGAAGCTCTACTGACGACACCTGTTCAAAATCACAGTAACACACCAGCTCCAAGTACAGATGGGTTGTGCTGCTCAGGGGCCTTGGCGAGGAATGGAAACTGCATCTCCCTCGTGGAATAAGAGAAATGTACCACTATGAGGCAGAGATCCATTTAAATATACAGAGCGAGATCAAGCATCCACTATAATGTGTAAATAGAGCAAAAATAGAGTTGAAGAGTGCACTTTTAGTTGAGGTTAGCAAAGAGGCTTTGTACACTGGAAACATCACCACTATCAAGTTCTTCATCCGAAAAAATTAGCCGTGTTTAAATTATTCATTTTTCTACACATCTTACTTTTGTAGTATGTGGTTAAATAAACCCATGAGATATTTTACGTACTAGTTCACATGGGAAAGCAAGTTTAAAAGGTTCACACCAGAATGAAACTACTTTTTTAAACAATAGTCAAACAAGACAACTGTCAGCTTAAAGAATTCAGTTGTCTCATGTAGAGAGTCTTCTGTTCATAAAGAACATTTGATTTTCCTCCTTTCAATCTATACAAATTTTGCATTTTTAAAAAAGTAATTATGTTTTTCACCTCAAGGCTTCTCTGATCTGGAACAAACTTTTGCTTTTATCAGACAGTTCTCAAGCCTTGCAACAGGCAAGATCATTGTCATTGCAGTCCTGAGATATAGTTTCTTTCTCAGTAATGCATAAAAGGATTTTCCCCCCTTCAAGTGATAATTAAATTAAAGGCAATGTGTGGAAGAAGGCTTTGAACTGCTCTGGTGAGAAAGGTCACTCACTGATCAGCAATCTGTTAGCACAGCTGTGTGAAGAAGGGACTCCCCTGCCCTATTCTCCACAAGTGGGTTCTTCATTATCAAGTGAGCAGGCAGTGGGTTTTGCTGCCTTTAAACCATTTTGCTGGTGACACTCATCAAAATACCTATAACAAACATACATTGGGAGAGCTTTGTGGAAACTGAGATGAAATAAATACCACTTTAAATTGTCAAGCAACCCCAAGAGAAAAAAATCCTCCAAATCTACCATTAAAAAAAAAAAAAGCAAAATATAAAACCTGTGAAATAGACCTGATATGGGTCTTTCCAGTTATGAATATCATGCATGGCTTTGCTCATTTTCTTGGTCTTTACCCTACTACAACAGAGGAAGTGCATGCAGCATTTCTCCTTAACATGTGCTACTGCTACAGGGCTCAAGTAGTCAACTTATTTTTATTTAACATTCAGTTACTGCATGTCTTCCAATCTAAAACATGCATCTATGTGGCAATAACAAAAATATTTACCATTGCTGTAAAAATGGAAAAATATATGCATCATGAATAGCAAGACATGTGACCTTTCCCCTCAATTTCCAATAATAGTTGATTTGAGGCAGATAAAAATATAAGTTTAGCAAGTGGCAGTACATTTCCCTAGAGACTGGAGCTAGAGAATTAGAAGACGGAAGATCTTTAAGAAGTTTCTTAATAAGATGAGGGTTTTAACTTGCTCTACTGAATAATTTCAGGTTTAAACATGTATCTCATCACCACCTTTGAGTTTCAACCTGAAAACAATAATAGATTGAACCTAGTATAGAAATTGAAAAGTGATTTTTAATCATTTTCAAATCATGTTGTAATTTGCTCCTTTTAATAAATGAAAAGTGTCTCATCATTTCCACTGTACAATAAATATTAATGAAGATTTGTTTTTCATAGAGTTCATTATACATAGTAAAAGTTTGATGGCCATTGGAAATGTTAGCATTTGTTGAGTGATATCTATATGGTGATGATCTTTAATATTCTTTTAAAAAGCAATAGGCATTGGTGTGTCTCCATTATAAAACTTCAAGTTACTTTTATAATTAAATATGTTATTTAATCACCACCATAATCCATCAAGGTAATTCTGAAAAACAATTAAAACCACTTATTTTGAATTAGGTAAAGGTTGACAGAGAAATTCAGTTTTCCACTGAATAAATTACACACGTTTGTTGTCATGTCATTGATTGCAATCCCCACAATGCAGCATCAGCCATCCCACCTCTTCCCTGCCTTTCTGTTTCCATGACTCCTCCTTTCCTTGTCCTTCTGAATTTGATTCTAGGATAAATGTTGTCCCTTTTAAAATTATAAACTCCATAGATTGCAGGTAATAGTTAAAAGTCTTTGATTACAGTCTTGTAGACTTCCCTGATTGCTTCTTCTAACTTCACATCTGGATTGAGTGGGTTTTATGTCAGAAAACCTTTACATATGGTAAGATTTAGATGGGTTTTAATTCATGTCAAACAATGTGAGAATGAATTTGTGTTGAACTAGAAATTTACCAAACTGTCCTTGAAAAAGGCACATGAGGGAGGGACATGATGTGAACATTTCAAGATCTCCCCCACCCCAACCCAAACTCACTGCCATTGTGCTTATTCCAACTCACGGAGACCCTATAAGAGGGTAGGACCACCCATTGGGTTTCTGAGACTGTAAATCTTCAGAGGAGCAGAAAGCCTCATCTTTATCCCTTAGAGAAACTGGTGTTTTCGAACTCCTGACCTTGTGAATTTAAGTCCAACACATACCCACTACGCAACCAGGGCTCCTTTCAAGATTCCAGGAACCCCATTATACTGTCTCCATCGGCTCCATTTCAAATCATCTCAAAAAAGCACCACCTGCCACTGAGATCCAGTTTTAATCACCAGCTAGTTGGAATTCTATGATAATAACATCAATTTATGAGCTTATTATTCTAAAATGATTAGTTAATTTACATTTTAACTAAGTATAAAAACCAGGACAGTGTTATCAACTCCATTTCTTGAAAAAAAGCGAGGTTTTACTCATTTATTAGTTTATCCATTTAAAATATATGTTTACCTATTTTTAAAAAACACTTCTCATTGCCGGAGTTTCAATAAAAAAACAAAAGAAATTAAGCTCTCTTCTATTACATATAGGAATAATCAAATGAAGAAAAATCATCAGAATTAATTGCTAGGATAGATTAGAGTCAGTCTGGTAATTAGTTCTACTTTATAAATGATGTTTAGAGAAGGATCTCTAAGCCCCCAATAATGTGTAAATATCTTAGAAAGACACTTCAGGTTAATAAGACTATTGGGATGAGTGATAATTTTGTCTTCTAGGATCATTAAAACTGTCAGGTTGGCTGAGAACTCGTGGCCATGAGCAAAAGGTAGAAAGAGTTAATAAAAGAAATAGACCAGGCCTAGGTAAAGTAGTATCTTTTAGGTGATGTTAAAAACGAAATTATTTGGTTATGGGAAGACTTTCAGCAGAGGAATTAAGTGATCTAATTTTAACTTTAAGAGATTCTCTCTCTCTGTGAATGATAGTGGAAATAAATTTGGTGGATGATAGACTATGAAAACTGAACAGGAGTGAAATCAGAAGAAACCAGGAAAGAGCCTGTGGATGGGGTGAGAGATCTTGGTATGTATCTTTGATCTGAGCTTTTTGCTTATAGGGCTAATGAGAAATAGTAAATTTTGAGATTGATTTTTAAGGTAAACTCTATAGGACTGGAATGTCAATTAAATGTGGCATAAGAATGATAGTCACAACAAATATGTAAATTATGGTAATATATGTTTATATGACTAAAACTATATAAAAACAGAAGGGAAAGGAATGAGAGTAAAGAAAGCAACTTGCTACCGATGACCCAGAAGTTGTAGAGTTTGAATTTGGGTCCAGCCTATTTGGTTCTAGGGCTGCTCTCTTTGCACCGACTCTACAGCAGTAACTAAACAATATGGAAACTGCCCGTTTCTTCTTTTCTAAGTCAACTGGGCATTCACTGCTGACCTGAGTATCTTTCAACTGACTTGGTAAATCCATTATGCTACTTACCCCAATAGTTCTGGAAAAAGTGGAAAGGAGATTGACCCACCTGGACCATTGGCAACGGAAAGTGGATTAGACAGAAGTGCGAGGAAGACATTGACACCAATATTTAGAGTTTGTGTATTGTGGGAGGCTTCACAATAATGTTCGAGAACAGTCTCAATTACCTGTGGGCACACGCTTAAAACATATCTGCAATAGTTCTTGAGGCTATCATAACCAAACATTATATGCATTTTCCCAGCAGTAGTGGAGCAGGTATGAAAACAGTGCAAGCTAACACTATCAAAGAAGCAGCTAAACAAATTATGATTGATAAAACTTGTGGTTTCCTATGTTGCCTCAGCTACTTCTTTTAAGATTTCATGTAAACACAGAGGAACTCTAAAGGGTCACTAAACAGGACGTATTTGTCCGTTATACTCCGGAGAGTGAAACTCGACAGAGCAGACCAAGGTCAGTTCAAAACCCCTTGGAATTTGTTCAGCATTCTTGGCACGACCGCAGTAGTGATGGAACAGAAGTTACCTACTGCTATGGCCGCCTTTATCCATTATCCATGAAAGGTACCGTCTGATACCCTGAGGCTTTCAGAGAAGTAAAACCATATGTTCACTGCTGCTAGGGCGACTGTGGAAAACCAGAGCCCTTGAGCCATACTGATGATGTTTGCTGGATAAAATGATGGCACCATAAGGTCTTTCTTTGTGAATTTTAATAAGTTAAATGTTCAGAAACATAAGGTTACGTACTCCCTAAGACTCCAGCTCCACTAATCTATTTATGTTTCCCAGTCTAGTTGGAAAGTGCTGTCAGGTGGAGTCGGATGATTTCTTGAAGGCTGAGGTAACAGATGATGTTCACAGTCTTTACCTTGACATTTATTTGCTGGTAATAAGGCCACGTGCAAGCTAGGTGAGGCTCCAGCTTCTCGGCAGATGGTAGAGATTTACAGAAGAATAAGCAAAGGCGTTTTCAGCGGCTGGGTTTTAAATAAAACACTGTGCCTGCACAGGATTTTGGAGGCTGACAGACCGACATTCAAATTCACGGACAAGTTATCTAACCTCTCAACGTCTATGCTCCGTCACCAGAAATACAGAACAGGCAATGCCTGTTTCTTAGGGTTATGGTGCGGATTAGCTATAATAATGCGGATGACACACTTAGTAAGTGGGTGTAAACTTTTCTAACCTACCACCTCTATGTGGGCTTCAACTTCTGTTTAGAACAGAAAACAAATCAAAGCTGTGAGTTATCTATAAGTTGCTGGAATTTACAATTTGCTTTATAAACTCCGCCCCTCCTGCCCCCCCACCCTCCATTCCATCATGCAAACCTAGCATGAGTTAAATCTGCAAGCTCCAGTTATGGTACTACAAGGGTCTGGGAAACTGTCCAACTGACTTACTTTAGAGAGATATCCAGGATTCTAGCTTGCCAGCAGGCAGGTCGTGTCACAAAGCATGATAGAATCTAGGTTGGACATTTTTGTTATGAAGGCTCCAGTAATCCATGGAGGGATGTAATTCAAAAAATAAATGTAAACAAATAGGTCCCATTAAAACAAAGGCTTCCAAGGGGATCTATTGGGCTATCAGTCTATAGTTAAATTCAGTGGAGAGAGCTGATCTAGGGAAGTTATTGCAATTGTTGTTGTTGTTGTGTGTAGGTAGGTGGCTTGAGTCGGTTCCGACCCATAGCGATACTGCACACAAGAGAACGAAACTCCGCATTGTCCTTTGCATTCTCACAGTTGTTCCTATGTGTGAGCCCACTGTCGCAACACAACTCTCTTCAGGGATCCCAGAGTGGTAATTGCAAGAGATTTTCTCAAAGGACAAAATATCCTAAACTCTGCATCGATGAGACAAAGGCCAGGAAAAATGTGCCAAGGGATTTTTAATATTTTTCAATCAGGGCAATGTACTTGTTATCATTCTTCAGAGGTAGTGAGACCAATCCTGTGAGAATTATGTTGTTAAATCTTAATCCATCCACCGTACATCCCGTCCTCGCCCCTCCAGAGTTTTTTTATTGCCCAAACTAAACAACAGAAAAGGAACAACATGTAAAATTAGATTAGTTTGGTCCTCTCCAAGATGCCTTTTTGAAGTGTGGTAAATCGAAGAGATCAGCATGCTTCAGGGAGGAGTGAGAGATGGAAACACCACCTTCAGAACGGTGTAGATATAGAGGACATGTACAGAAACAATAGCTTCACATTTTAACATTTACCCAAAAAGGTCTGATTTTTTAGCAATGCCTTTTTATGTACCCTCATAAATACTTGCTCTAGCTCCAACTGTTAGTGGCTAAAAAGGAGAGGGAGTATCTACACAATGGGATTAGAGAGGGCTCATTGACACAGTGCAAAGTTTATCCATGGGACATCACTATTGATTGACTAGTATGTCGTTGACACTGCAGTGAATATTCAACACAAAAAGTGCCATAATGCCATGCAAAATGATTGCTCCAGAATCAAGAACACTATGCTGGATAGTCTGGCTTCATTATTTAAAATATTGAAATATTATGCACCAATGTTCCCCTGGGTTTTTTTTTAGGCGATGCTGAAAAGTAGTTGGTCCCATGTTCATCACATGTGAATTACATACACATAGGTCAGACATATGTTCGTGTAGCTCATTCCATTTTGTTCCTTGCAGTGATTCTGACACTGAGCTACAAAGGACAGGAACCATATTGCCCACCTTGTCTGTGAGGACTACACTTTTTGCTCTGTAAACCACATGAGAAGAAAAAGCATACACCCACCCTGCTTATTCCCTAGGCCAGGTAAAACTCTGAAGTCCATGGCTTATCATTTGACTGCTATTTATCATTTTATTATATTATCCTATCAGTCCACCTTGAATGTAGCATCTCTAATACATGAAAGCTTTCATTGACTTTGAGGTTAATGTACTACATTTTTCATAAATGTTATCTTTTCTTCTGCATACACGCATGCATTAACCTATCTACCTCCCTCTCTGCCGATGATACCTTAATTATTCTTAAAAACTCTAATCTACTTTTCCTGTGTGAATCCCCATTAATATTACTAAAAATTCTGTATTTTGAAATTTGGAATACTACAGAATTTTTTACAGCTTTATTTACAGCAAAAGGGACATGGTGACACCACAATTAAGTACTGGGCTGCTAACCAAAAGGCTGCTGGTTCAAATCCACCTAGTGGCTCCATGGGAGAAGGACTTGACCATCAGCTGTCATAAAGATAACAACCAGGAAAGTCATATGAGGTATTTCTATTCTGTCCCATGAGCTTGCTCTTCAAGGTTATCATTTTGCATTACTTTTTCTCACATTTATCTCAATGATCTTCCATTCTACAAAGTACCTCATTCTCTCATAAGCATTATAGATTCTGAATCCCAAGGTCCTATAGAAATTCAGTGAACCTAGGATCATTTTTTTTCCCTTTCAAAAACTATAGCAACTGACACGTCAATGGATTTTGATGCCTTTGGGGCTCAGATAACCTAGTTCCTGTCAGGTGAGAGTGTGTCTTACATGGGGAAATGTTTTTCCAATCAATAATTCATCACTTCTGAATATGTCTCAGGTCATGTGAAACACCCTGTTTCACCCTGTTTTAGAAGGTACATTGAGGAACAAGATGCACATGCTGTGAGCCTGCAGCTGTGGAGACCGGGACAGACGGTAGAGGGGTACACAAGGAGGGCTGTTCAACTCCTGTGAGGTAAAATTGACTTGGTGCAAGTGGGGTCTTGTCCTCCCTCCTTAAAGGCTTGCACCCTGAACATGATGCAGACTTACTAGACACAGAAGGGATATCTAGAG
The DNA here is from genome assembly GCF_050624435.1 of Tenrec ecaudatus. Classification (NCBI taxonomy): domain Eukaryota; kingdom Metazoa; phylum Chordata; class Mammalia; order Afrosoricida; family Tenrecidae; genus Tenrec; species Tenrec ecaudatus. The sequence continues at coordinate 88,425,739 of NC_134533.1, forward strand.
CATTTCTACCAAGCAATCATTATCTTTATTTAACAAACAAAGCAGCAAAATATGAAGCAATTCTTTCCGCAGACATCCCCCATTTAGGGCTCCACACTGTGAAGGAGGCACCTCTTTTTCTCTAACCCCCACCCCCAACAAGAAGGTTTGTTTTTTCGTGTCCTCTTCTATGTCTACCATGTCAAAACAGTAGTTTGGACTTCCTTGAGGGATTCGATTTATGATCCTGTTAAATGTTCTTTCCATTTAGGTAGAAAAGGTGTCTGAAGGGGCAACGTTTGGCTGCGATTTCAATGGAGAAAGGTTTTCCACTCACGTCCTTCCTGGACAAGCTTTGCTATCATTGAAGGTGACAGCATTGTCACTGTGGAAGAATAATTCCTCAGAAAAAAACTTCCCTTGATATTTTTTTCACAAAATAATTTTCAATTTTCTTAATTTTTTTCATAAGATCTCCCATGACCATCCTATGTTCTTAGAGAAAAATCTATCCATTTCTGCATTGGAATCGCTAAAAATGACCATCACAATCTTCAGAGCTGACCTAGAGATCAGTAGCAGAGCTCTTGAAAAGCAGCTTTAGTGGTTGGGCCTTCTTGGAACCACGCTGATGAAACTAAGACAAGTTCATTGCTGTGAGAACTTGCACGCAGTCATTCATTGCTCACGTAGACATGTTTCAATGCATTTTGCTTGGGAAGCAAACCTGTGCACTTCTAAACTGGAATTGTAGTAGCATATTTTTGCACTTACCCTCTTATTCTTGTTTTAGCTAATGAAAAAACAAATTTATTGGTACATACTATATATTCACTGCCAAAGCTCTGTAACCACATCTTGTTGGGGGGAGGGGCTTTTCAACTCAAGCCACCAATCTACACACCCTAATTATGAAAAGCGATAATGTTCAATGAACGAGAGTCTTGTCAACCTGGTTTCAATCTTTTGGCTACATGACTAACACCTCTTCACCCTGCTTCTCAATGAATATCTTGAAAAGTCTTGGCAAATTCAGACTGCCGTCTCTGTGCAGTGGAGCTGACTCCTGAAAGAGCACTCCTTATAAATTGTCTTGTCCATATGTTTCTGGAGGATGTGCCATCTGGGATTAGAAGACTCATATTTTATGAAGCAGGAGAGCAAAAATATGTTCACAATTTAACAGTCCCAATTTGTTGAGGAAGTGAAATTGAATTTATGGCAAAGTTATATCCTCTCTACATATGAACATATGAACCCACTTTGTGCCATGTTAGACACTCTTCACAGTTAAAATGAATCAATAATCTTTGCTCTTGCCTTTAAAGAGGAGGGGAAGTCAAAAGAAAGACTTAAAGTAAATCTGCCCTTGGCCAAACAAATAAACCGAGACACTACTTTACAATCTCACGAGAATAGAGAAGAATGGTCACAATTGTGTACATTATGGTGGCAAAGATTCTAAGGTTTGTAGCCCTATTAAAGGGTTTTGCCAAAGTACGTCTTGCTTATTCGAACCATTTTCATGAATTTATCAGACATTTATTGAGAATCAACTAATGCCAGATTCTATTGTGCAAAGTGACCAAGACCCAACTCTTCTCATCATGAGTTTATGAGACCACTCTCTTCTTATTTTAAATTGGCATCTTTACATATTTTCCTTCTTGGCATATATATATAATGAAAAATATTAATTGGCCAATTGCCCACTTAAATATTTTCAAACTGCACATCCCAACACATTATTGGTTTATTAAATTAAGTTCAATAGGATGTGAACATTACTTGGTTGTTATAAACAATATAATGGTTTTTTTAATGAAATATTTCAAATACACACATTATATTTATATACCACATACAATACCATGTAGTAACTTCTGATTTATATTTACTCTATGTATGTTTCCTGTGGGTGTTAATCTTTATAGGAACAGATAGCCTCATCTTTCTCCTTTGGAGAAACTAGTGAGTTAGAACCACAGCACTTATAGTTATCAGTCCAATGTTTCTCTCTTTCTCTCTCTCATATATTGACTCATTGTATTTATTATAATGGATCAAATTGAGAATATTTGAAACCATCTAACTAATAAAATATTTAAAATATATTATAAAACTGTAAGGGACATAATTAAGAGATAATAATAATACAACACTTCTATTATGTTTCTCTCACTGTTATCAAGTTGATGCTGACCCATAGAGACCCTACATTATGTTTAGGAAATACTAATATTCCTCTCTGGTAGCTTATCCAGTGAGCTGCTAACTACAAGATCAGGGGTTCAAACACACCAGCTGCTCCATGGAAGAAAGATGCGGCTGTATGTTCTCAGGAGGACTTGTAGCCTCAGAACCCCATGGGGGCAGTAGTACTCTGTCATATGGGGCTGCTATGACTCAGAATCAGCTTGATAGCAGTGAGTTTGTTTTGGTTTTGAGTTTGGAAGTTTGCATCTGGCTTTAGATGAGGGGGAGGGACATTGACACTAGGTCCTCTGGGAATATAAGTCTATTTCATTTCCCTGCTCCCAGCATTCACAGTATCCTGTGTGTACATCTTCATCACAGTACCACCCACATGATAGGATGCGCACATCATTCCCCTAGGTGTCTTCCTACTAATGATGCCTAGGGGCAGGGGATGTTTTATTTGCTTTGAGATTTAGCTCAAATCTAGGAGTCTGCTAGGTGCTTATTAACTGTGTACTGACATACATAGACCTATGGAAGGTAAAGGGATTAGGTGGGGTTTTTTTGTTTGTTTGGTTTGGTTTTTATTTTTTGACAATTCAAAAATGACTTAGATAAACCATAGGATAATAGACTGAATTGGGCTATAATAGACTGAATTAGACCATAAGTAAGTTGAAAATTAACCACTAGTAGGTTAGTCATGTAGGCCTGATGTAGTGTTTATGTTTTGGACTGCGATCTGTATGGTTGGCAGTTCAAAGCCTCCAGCAGCTCAGTGGATAAAGACAGGGTTTTCTACTTCTGTAAACTGGTATAATCTTAGAAACCTCCAGCAGGGTTGTTATGAGTCAACATTGACTCAATGGCATTGAGTGTAGGCTAGTCAGGGTTAGTATGGACTTTTTTAATGAGAATATTACATACATTGGAGGATTAATTTGACTTGCTATAGGTTTCTGGGCATCAATTTAAAGTGTTTATATATTATTTCTAAGGTAGACTAGTTAATGCTGAATATATTATTAGAAGGGAAACTGGACACTCAACCTATAAAATTTATTAACGGAATATAAAATTGAGTAGTTGAGGGGGAAATTAAATTGAGATAATTGATTTCATATCAAGAAGTGGCATAATGTTATTGTACTCTCCAAGACCTTTCACATGTTCAGAACATTATAACAAAATACCTACTATTATCTTCAGAACATTATAATAGAATAGGTACTATGATCTCCAAAGTAGTCATTTTCCCAGGAATGAGTGTTACTCCCTGTGTGAGATTTGTTGTGGCTAAAATGTCATTGAGGTACTATGATACCTGATTCTGATAAACTTTCATCCAACTTGGGAACATTTGGTGTCCATGATTTTCGAATCTGGCACATCCCAGTCTAGGAGCCCATGTGAACTCAATGCAATTAGTCAAGACAGGACAGTTAGCTGGGATTTTCAGACTGTAACTCTTGATAGGAGTAGAAAGCCTTGTCTTTCTCCAGCAGAGAGGCTAGTGATTTCCAAAGGATGAAAACGATGAGTTGAAATCTGAAAATATAGGGCTGGATGATGGACAAAGGATGTGTTTTCAGAATTCTCATAGCATAGGGTCAAATTGTCTCAATACAGAAAAGCTTACATTTTGTTTCCCATTTTTGTTCAGTAAGATTATTTCTATAAATTATATTTGAACGTGGGAATGTGATATCACTGATCTCTATGAACAGGGGACAGAAGCCTTTCCTTACAAGCTGTAGTGAGAACTGCACAGAGGCAATGGATATGTGTGCACTACCTGCCTACCTTATATTAAGGAAGTCCTGGAGACATAGCGGTTCAGCAGTTGGCTGCTAACTGAAACGTTGGCAGCTCAAACCAACCAGCTGCTCCCTGGGAGAAAGATGTGGCACTCTGTCTCCATGAATGTTTATGGCCTGGAACTACCATGGGACAGAGCTACTTGGTTTTATAGGATTACTATGAGTTGCAAATATGTCAATGATAATGGGATTTTATGTGTACAATTTGAGGAATTTCTTGCATGTTCTATGTTGTCCAAACAGGCAAGCCCTTTACAGAGGGACTTATCGGTTGTGATGGACTCAATCCAACTCATGATAACCTCATGTGAGTCAGAGTAGAATTAAATCATCAGTTTTTTCTTTCAAAGTTGCCTTGGGTGCACTTGAACCTCCAACCTTTTGCTTAACAGCTGACCATATTTTTCAATTGTACAACCACTCATGAACTTTATGCTGTTATTTTTATTAGCATACCCAGTTTATTATTAATAATCTATTTTAAGTATGAAAAGGAGAGACTCGGAGAAGAAAATGGATGTTCTAAGATTACATGATTATTACAAAGCAGAGCAGGCTTAACTACAGGTCTCTTTGACTCAAAGAACCACTGCCCTTACACTACGCCGAATTCAGCCAATAGATCCACTGAATGGGAAGTACAGTTTGTTGAAAGCTTCACACTTCCAACATATATAACCTATATAATTTGGGCAAGCCATTTACATGATTGGTTTTCCATTTCCTCCCCTTCTATATCTTCCCCCTCACTCACTTCAGCTTTACCCTTACTTATTTAGCTAGGCTCCTCCTAGGATCATATGAAAGGAAACATGAAATGTCATCTCATAAATGGAATAGTATATGAGGCTATGCGTAAGAGTTGTACTACTGTCTTTCAAGAGTCTCATAATTACATGATAAAAAAGCAAGTATGTTGTTTTTCAAATTCTCGTAATATGCCCCAATGAAGCAGCTCAGTGAGCACTAACTACACTCGTTCTTCTGACTAGCTGCAGTGGGAGCTATGATTGTGGATCATCACCAAAGAAGCCAACTTGCGAACAGTGCTGGGACAATCTCTCTTTCCTCCAGATGGACTTCTGACCCTGTGAAGTGGAATAGAACTGGGCTTGCCCTCTTCTCCTAATTATTCAAACAGCTATCAAAATGTGGCTTTCAAGACCCATAAGCTATAGACTAACCTCTTCTGAAATCTAAAATAATTAGGCTTCAAGCATATAGAGTATCAACTATTTGTGATACTCTGCAAGCCGAAGAAATCCAAAGCCCTAAGGGTGAGTGTAAGGAGCAAAAGCTTCAGGATTGTTAGTATATTTGCGTCCGTTGTTGCTGCCATTGTGGCAGTCTAACTCATCCTGGGTTTCTCTGTGTTTTGTTTTGTTTTGGTTTCTGATCCTCTGGTTTATTACACAGTGAAGGGCTTTTCTAGCAAGTGTCCTTTCCTGATATGTCAAAGTCTCACCATTTTCTAGTCTCAGAAACATTTTGGTTGTACTTCTTTAAAACTTGACTTTTTTTTTTCCATCGACAATCCTGGTATATTTCATCTTCTTTGCATCTCTGCATTTCACTAGGTAGATGGCACAGGAGTAGGCAACCGTCTCATCCTTCTGTATATAAGATCTTCTTGGGTCAGAACCAAACACTCAACAAAAGAGCCCATGCCTGATACCTAAGTTTATGATAAACTGTAAGAAATGCAGTATTCCTCAGGCCATGTGACACTGAGTGCAAATGAAGAGAATGGGTGTAAGGGTGTTTTGACTAAAACATAGATTCAGGTCTGCAAGAATATTATCAGCTTTAGCACTTTTCCCATTTGTTGAGAGTCATAAGCTTTTTGTTTTAAAAATTACACCAAAACTTAAAGCTCAGTGGCATCAAATTGACTCTGAGTTATAGCGACCCTTTAGAACAGGAAGAAGCCCTGCTGGTTTAGTGGTTACACATTGAGCTGTGATCCTCATGGTTGGTGGTTTGAAACCACCAGAAACTATGATGGAGAAATACTGGGCCTTCCACTTCCATAAACAGTCAAATCTTAGACAGCCACTGCGGGTCGATATGAGTCCGTTTTGATTCCATGGCAGTAAGCCTGTTTTTTTTTTTTTTTTAAACAGGACCAGGATGGAACTGCTCTTTGAGGTTCCTGAATGGTAAGGGTGTACAGAAATAGAAATCCATAGCTTTTTTCCTGCAAAAATAGTTGATGGATTTGAATTATTGACCTTGTGGTTCACAGCTCTCTGTACAAACCTCTATACCGCCTGGGCTCCTTAGAAACCTTGTGCATATAATTTAAAGCCCACTGTGTCTTAGAATTGTGGACAGTTAATAATTTTCTTGAGTAAATTTAAGATTCTTCCTGGGGTCTGTAAATTAGAAATGAAAATTGATTGAAAATCAATGAGCTTCAGCTTGAACTTCAGCACAAGAAAGAAGACTTTCAGTACGCTGATGCTAAAAACAATACTCTGATTAATTTGATTTAATTAAAAATCATTTAATTCAGTAGGGGGAAATATTCTACAGATCATTGGGTGAAAACCCAATTGAGTGCTTTAATTTACTCATGTTTCTAACTGTAGTTTGAGCCCTTTTCTTTCATGGTCAGTTGGTCAGCCATTAGAAAATGCGTGCGTATTTAACTGATTTTCCATCCTATCCCACCCAGCAGACAGTATCATTTGGACTACCTTAGACTGCAGCAAAAGAAAGATTCCAGTTTGTAGGATGCCCCCTGACACCAAATGGCTTCACAGGTAGATCTACCAGATTAAAAATCTGTCAAAGTATATTGTTCTTACAAAGTGAGCCTCCTGGGAGCCCTGGGGGTTCTTTTAGGTAAGTGTTGGATTGTCATCCATACGGTCAGTAGTTCCAATCCATGTGCTGCTCGGTGGGAGAAAAATGAGACTTGTCTGCTTTCGTAAAGATGTATAGTCCTTCTTTAAGTTAGAATCAACTCAGTAGCAGTGGGTTTTTGTTTGGTACACAAAGTCTGCTTCTGCCGGTGTCAGAGGCTTAGCTACAAAAATAGTCTCTGTGGCATTACATTTAATTCTCTGAATGAGCTCTCCAAGCTGGCTATCCGAACGCGGAGGGCAGATAGAACCTGCTCACTGGGGTCCCACTTCATGTGGTGACCAGAGCATGTGCCTTTGCTGCCACGCCTAGAGTACACAGCCCACTGCTGGTCTTCTAACTAGACCTAAGTGTAAACAACTCTGTCGGTGCTTCAAGACCATCTAATGGTGGATCTCTTTTAGGATCCTTCCTATGCTAATTGCTTTTACAAGACTCCAGGGTGTAACAGAATTTGTCTTTGCAATTTGCATTTCTCTAATTAGTGAATTTGCACATCAGGTACCTTCACAGCAGCCCCCAGCTGCCACTTGTGTTTCCTGTGTGGTGTGACACCGCCTGATACTGCAGAGCCTTCCACTCTGAATCCGCAATTAGAGAGCAAGATTGCATTTACGTTAGCTTATAGGGAAAGCATACACCCTTGCTACTTTTGTGCTCCTTGAAATGAACTTGGACTTGACCATGTTTCAAAATGGGAGAAGACTAAAGATACTGTCGCCTCCAGCAAAATGGAAGGAAGCAAATAGTTCAAAGTCGACTACTTATGATATTTGTTATTATAGTTAAAAATTAAAATAATTCAGAAAAGCTTAAATATAGATGATTCTTAGAGAACATGAAGGTGTTGCTAATAACTATTATATAGAGAAAATATGTGTTTTTGCCCAAAGCCACTCTCACTTTGGCTCAGTATGACCTCACCTCTACAATGCAAGAGAGTGATTATTTTACAATGATGGGAAAACCAGCAGTGATAGTTCCTGTGTAGATCAAAATAAAGTGGTGAGGAATGACATATCCTTCATTCTTAACTCTTCTGAACTCCAGCAAGACATTTCAGAGAAAGATCCCCGGGCCTTCTACACAGAGGATGTTCTCCTGAATTCTTTTTTACTCAGTTGAATATAATGCCTTTTGATTACATAAGCAAGCACTGGTGAAAAACTCCAACAATAATGAAACTCAATCCAAATATGGAAACTATTATATGGAAACATCCTTCATTTCTGCCTCACATGATCAATCAATTGAATTGTGAATAATAACAGTCTTGGGGGCTTGGAATACTACCTATTATGTTATATATTATAGCTCTTATATTATGGATTCTATACTGAGAGAATCCAAACAGTTTGATAAATATCACACACTATACAGCAAGCAAATAAGCAAATTTGATGTGATAATAAGCCATCATTAATTCAGCAAATGAAAGTATTTAGCATGAACCAAGTATTATGTTAGATGCTGAAGATGTAGAAATAAGTAAGATAAGAATTATGCTCAAATAATTTTTCTAAAGAAGATAAACCTTTAATAAAAAATAACAGGAACCTGCAAGTTTCTTACAATTTATTTCCTGTTCATAGATGAGAAACAAATCAATATTTAGCAAGTTCTAAAGCCAAAACTTAGAAAACCAGGATTCATGTCCACATTCTTCTCTGCTTTTCATTAGTGCAGATATGTTTTGATAAACATGTTTGATTTCATGTGACTTGGCCAATGATGGGAAAGATTTACAAATAACTTATTTAAATCTATGTTTTTTTAATCCCACTCTTGTGAGGTTTCCAACAACTTGTAGAAGTTTAATACTAGAGACAACATTTTCTCTACAAGGGCTCACCTCTGACCAGAACTGTTTTCCAGCGATACAAGTAAAATTCTGTAAGTCAATGTTTTCTACCTTGTTATCTGTTACAAGATTTTCTTGATCTAACTTGGCTACAAATAGAGATCAGATTTGCCAAAAGCTTTCTAAAACACTGTCTCTTTTCTCTGAGCCGCTCATCCTGAGAAATATAAACTTTATAAGAAAATACAAGTGCAACAGCATAAACGGAATATTTTCTGTTAGAGTACTTTCTAAAGGAAGTTGCAGCCTACATTTGCATGGGATAGATATAATCACGTTAGGGTGTGTGTGTGTGTGTGTGTGTGTGTGTATGTAGGGGTGATGTTCAACTTACGTTGGCTTTACAAGGGGAAAGAGAAGAAAAGAACATCCTTCCCAGACTGATCGCTCTGAGGCAAAGTTCAGACATGTCTCCACCCTCCAAACTTCTTCACCAATTCTGACACTAGCGGTCCCTCCAAGGCCACCTTCCTCTCTCTGCTGAGGGTGATAATTTATGGCAATGGGCACACTTAACAGGCTCAAGTCATGAGGACGCAGCTTAAAAGGTGATTTGACTGGTTACACTTCAAGACCAGAAATGCGTAGATTACTGTTTTCCAGATGGGACAACTTCTTCTCATCCATGCCCACAGTCATGCTTCTATCTCACCTTGGCCTATCTGCTACCTGCTGCTTGTCCTTTGCAATAGTACAAAGTTCCTTTATCATTGGCCCTAAAAAAGCATTGCCACCAATAATTTCCCAATGGGGATTCCACCCCACAGTAAGTCTCAGCCATAGGTTTCTGCTTTAGCTTTGTGACAGAGCTCTCCCAGTTAAATGCCAGAAGGTACCCCATTTGACATGTCAGAGCTGTGTTAGTCTGGGTAGAACACAGAAACAAAACCATAGAAACTCATATGTGTATAAGAAAGAGTTTTGTCTAAAGGGTAATTATACATTAAGAAAGCATCCTGACCCAGTCCAGTCTAGGGCCACAAGTCCGAAATTAGCCCATATGTACCATACCAATCTATAGAGTCCTTTTCAGACTCATGAAACACATGCAACGACACCAGATCCAGGATGATCACACGCCAGTGGGTAAAAAATCTATGGATCCAGTGGTGTTGTAAGCATATCAGCTCTGGCAGGGGTCTCTACATGGCTCCTCCAGTTTTCAGGACAAAGGATCTATCAGCTTAGTGCATTTGTCTTATCGGTAGAGAGTGTACAAAGGAGTGAGCCAAGAGAGAGTGTGTCTCCTACCCCCAAGGAGGAAAATACAGGGGTTCCCAGAATTCTCACTAGAATGCCGTGCCCACATAGAACCTCATGGGCTAGGACTGGATTGAGAGAGTAGATTCCATCCCTTCACTCTTAATCCTCTCAAGTCCCAAATTGTCACCAGATTATGTAACTACCCCAAGACCCTAGCCTGCAACCACTTTGCTAGATTCCCTTTTGGGGATATGAAGTCCAGCTCTGTGCTTTGTGCTCTTGTTCCTCTTCGGTTCAAGGAGATTCAGTGTTCAGGGGTGCAAAGGGCATGCCCCATTCTGGCTCATCTGACTCGATGACAGTGAGATCCTCCATTGCTACTTTTGAGATGGCTCATTTTATACCCAGTGGGAACCATAGTGAATAAGAATTGGGCTGCAATCTACATGGTCCACAGTTTGAAACCACCAGTAGTTCCGAGGGAGATAGAAGAAGCTTTCTACTGCCATAACAAGCTACAGTCTCAAAACCCCACAAGGGTCACTATGTGTCAGAATTGACTGGATGGCAGATTTTTTTTCTTTTTCTTTTTAAGTATGGTAAATTTGACCAATTTCATTAGAGTTTCAAGTTTTTGTATATAAAACTAACTCTGTTGACTATCACTGGCAAATGAATTATATAATTCTATCAGGGCCATTGCCCATGTTGTCTTGCCCAGACCCATCAGGAAAAGGATACACCCAATCTTCACACTCCCATTCAGTCTTCTGGTGGGTGCTACAACACAATCACTAGAAGAGTCATATCAAGTCAAAGAACTGCATCACAATATGTAAGCAGTATCCCCCAAATAAATGTAGCAAACATGACCAACTGAAGGGAAAAATACAAACAAAAAGATAACTTCAATACCACTCCATCAAAAATAGATACAACTATACAATTTCAATAAGGAAATTGAACATTGAAGATAACTTGAAATACACTATAAGCCTAATAAATCTAACAGACATTTATAGATTATGTCACAAAAATATTAGAATATATGTTCTTTTCAAGTTTACTTGAAACATTCTCCAGGTCAGGCAATATGTTAGCCAGTTGCCCGCCAGAGGATTCTGACTCACAGCGACCCCATGCTTACAGAGTGGACTCGGGATCCACAGGGTTATCAAGGGCAATTTTTTTTTACTAAATCACCAGGCCTGTGGTCCAAGGTGCATCTGTGTAGACTACAGGACCTCCCAATATGCTAGACCCATAAAGCAATCTAAAAAAAACCATTAAATTATTTAACTTAGACATAGTTTGTCCTCTAACCACCACAATAGAGTATCATTATAAATCATTATCAGGATAATTAAAAATATTTGGAAATTAAGCATTAAAGTTCCTCAATAACCAATATGGCTAAGGTGAAAATAGCACAATAGAGAGTAGAAATACTTTGAAATTGTGGACACAAGACTAGATTACTTGGGTGAAAAAATATGAGGACACTGAGGGAAATGTGAATGAATGAGTACTTATATTAAATAAAGAAATTAAAATCGGCAAATGAAATTTTACCTTATAAACAAAATGAGTGGATCAAACCTAAAACAAGTATAACAAAGGAAGCAATGAAGCTGATAAAGTCTACCAATAAAGAAAATAATAGAGAAATGCAAAGAAACAAAACATTGTTTCCTTGAAAAAAATCAATACAATTCGCAAAAGATTAAATATGCTGATGAAGAAAAAGAAGAAATTCGACAGAAATGATTACAGTCATGGTAAAAGAAGATCGGCTCTTATGAACTCACAGAAGTAAAAATGATCATAAGGGAAACTTATAATTCATGACCGTGGTGATGGGAGTCCTGTAAAGCCTTCCGGACCTTCACTTGCTGATGGGGCAAGCCTCATGATAAAGAGGAAACACTGTAAAAATATGCTAATGATTGGAACTTGGAATGTGCAAAGTATAAATTTAGGAAAAATGGAAGTGGTCAATAATTAAATGGAATGCCTAAAAATTGATACGCTAGGCATTAGTGAGCTGAAAGGGACTGGCATGAGCCATTTGGAGTCAGAAAATTAGTATATGATTTACTATGCAAGGAATAACACAAACAACAGTAATGGTGTGGCTTTCCTTGTCAGAAAGGATCTCGCTAAATCCATCATGAAGTTCAATGTTATTGGAGATCAGGTTACATATAACTGCCTTCAATTAATATAAATCTTATTCAAAGTTATGTACCAAGCACAAAAGCTAGTGATGAAGAAATTCCAACCACTTGGGTCATAAATTGACAATCTATGCAACCAAAGTACATTGAAAGTTATTAGTGATTAGAATGCAAAAGTTGTCAACAAAGAGGAAGGAACAGTAGCTGGAACACATGGACTTGAGGATAGAAATGAAGCTGGAGATTACATGATAGAATTTTGCTAAAGCCATGAGTTGTTCATAGCAAATACCTCTTTTTCAACAACAGAAAAGATGAGAATACACATAGACTTCCCAAAATAGAACATGAAGAATTCAAATTGACTGCCTCTGTGGGAAGACACAATGAAGAAGTTCAATGTAAGCAGCTAAAACCAGACCGGGAGTTGATTGCAAAAGATTGTGAAACAGAGCAATTGCTCACATGTAAGTTCAGGATAGAGCTTACGAGAATTCAAACAAGTCCACAGGAGCCAAAATAAAACCTTGAGTCTTACAGCAGTACATTGACAGGGAACTGCCAAAAGTTCATGGCATATTCAGAAGAGAACACGAAGCAAAGTATTTCATTGCTGATGTCACTGGATCTTGGCTGAAAGCAGAGGATACCAGAAAGATGTTCCCCTGTGTTTCACTGACTGAGCAAAGGCTTTCCCCTGTGGCATAACAAGCTGTGGGCATCCCTGAGAAGAATGGGAAGTCCAGAACACTTCACTGTGCTCATGAGGAACTTGTACATGGATAAAGAGGCAGTTGTGAGAGCAGAACAAGGTAAGGTAATACTGCATGGTTTAACATTGTGAAAGATGTCCATAATGGTTGTATCCTTTCACAATACTTGTTCAAATTATATGCTGAACAAATCATCAGAGAAGCTGAATTATATGAACAAGAGTGTGGCATGAGGATTTGAAGAAAGCTTAACCACCTGGGATAGACAGATGACACAACCTTATATGGTGAATGTGAGGTGGAATTAAAGCACGTGTTAATGAAAGTCAAGGATTGCAGCCTTCACTATGGATTACAACTCAAGGTAAAGAAGACCAAAATTCTCATAACTGGACCATTGGTAGCATCATGATAAATGGAGAAAACGTTGAAGTTGTAAAGAATTTTCTCTTACTTGGTTCTAACACTGTGTTACACTGGGTAGACTAGAGAAACAAATTTATAGGCATTCATATGTGTATAGGAAAGAGCTTTATATACAAGAGCAATTGAATATTGAGAAAACGTCCAAGCCCCGTCCAGATCAAGTCCTTAAGTCCAACATTAGCCCATATGTCCGATACCAATCTAAAAAGTCCCCTTCAGAGTCACAAAAATGATGGCAAATGAAGGAAGTTCACGGGCCATTGGCTGTATAGTCTTGTGGATCCAGTGGCAGTGTATGTATCTCAGCGCTGGCAGGGGTCTGTATGTGGCTCTTCCTGCTCAGGGCACTAGTGTAGGTAGCTCCATGTGTCTTCTCAGCTGCAATGTCTCCCAGGGAGTGAGTGTGTGTCCCATCTCCAGTCAGCTGTTTATCTCCTTAGCACCTCCAAATGACGTCATCAAGCTGTGACCTGATTCACAGTCTAAACTCCACCCCTTCACTCTTATGTCTCAAATTGACAACAGATTATGTAGCTACCACAACCATCAATGCTCATGGTAGCAGCAGTCAACAGATCAAGAGATATATTGCATTAGGTAAATGTGCTGCACAAGACCTCTTCAGAGCATTTTAGAGTAAGGACTCCGCTTCCAGGACTGAGTTGAACCTGACCCAAACCTTGGGAGTCTCTGTTGCATCATATGCATGTGGAAATTGGACATTGAATAATCAAGACTATAGAAGAATTGATGCATTTGGATTGTGGTGCTAGAGGAGAATATTGAAAGTACCATGGACTACTCAAAGAACACACTGATATGTATTGGGAAAAGTAAGGCCAGAATGTTCCCAAGAGACAAGGATGGAAAGACTTCATCTTACATATTTTGGACATATTTTGGACATATTTTCAGGAGAGACCAGTCCTTGGAGAAGGACATCATGTTTAGTAAAGTTGAAAGGCAGAAAAAAAGAGGAAGGTCAATGATGAGATGAGTCAACCCAGGGCTGCATCAGTGCTCAGGCACAGGAACAATTGTGAGGATTGTGCAGGACCATGCAGTGCTTTGTTATTTTGTTCAAAGGGTCACTGTGGGTCAGAGCTGGCTTGCTGCTACCTAACAATAACAATATAAAAGAAAACTGAAAATCAGGATGCCAGCAATTGATAACATTAAGAAAGCAAACAGAAAACCAATTGAATGAGGGGAAAATTCAAATGATCTGTCTTACAAAGTTTGTTGAGAACAAGTAAAGGGTACTTATAACTCAGTTGATATAGATAAATTGCTCCTTTAAGAAATTAGCCAATAATTTGAATAACAGTTTCTCCAGAGTATATCTAAGTGGCAAGTAACCACACAAAAGCATCCTAACCACCACCAGACATTAGGAAATGCAAATCCAAACCACAATGCACTACCTCTTCACATTCATTAGAATCTCTGTAATTGAAAATAGAGATAACAACAAATTTTGAAGTGGAAAATTGGACCTCTTCTACATATAGCTGTTGGAAGTTCAAATTTGTGCAACTGTTTTGGAAAGAAATTAGTCAATATTTTTCCAAAGTATTAATCATGGACTTTCCATATGACCCAGCATTTCTACCTCAAGGTTTATACCAAAGAGTAATCAAAACACACAAGTATACCTAGCTATAGCAAAGTATGGTAAACAAATTAGATGATGCTGGCTATCAGATAAAATAGAATCTGGGGTCTAAAAGGCTTGTTTCCAATTAAGCAGTCATCCAAATGATGATACTGCATGGAAGTCCACATGGAAGAAGCACACCAAAATCAGTCATCATCAGAGAATCCAAATTCAAAAGAGGGAATAGGATCAGAGCTTAAACTGTGAGAATCTGGTTTGCCAAAGGCCAAGCATGACAGTGGGAGCCCGAGGTACATTTGTGGGATCTACCTAGGAGATAAGTCTCCGGTAGTAGGACGAAAGTAGTTACTAAATAGAGTGTATTGCAGAGATGACTGTAGAAGATCACAATGATAAGCCTCACTGGAATGGTTAAAATGTTGTCAGCTGGTTGCCCCTATGATGTGTGTTAGGCCTGATCTGGTTTTCAACATTTTCTGTATTTTTTTGTTTGTGAACATTGAGATTTATCTTAGATGTTTTAGGTTATTAGAGTCACCCTCTTTAATTTTTTTTTATGTTTTTCATTTTTCAGTATAGAAAACCCAGGATTCATGAAACTATAGGGATATTAAGTAGAATAAGGGTTCTGGGGCTACAGTGGTGATGGTGGGGTGTAGGGTAGAAGGCAGGAGATGTCAAGGAGTTCAGGAGGAAAATAGTATTTTGAAGCTGAGTGAGGTAGCAAGTGTACAATATCGCTTGATGTGATTTAACTATGGAATGATATATCTCTATTAACTCCCAATAAAGTGGTTTTGCTTTTAAACTATAGTTACCCCCAAAGCTTGTAACAATATACTTATATCTCCTTTACATATTTATAGCCATGTATTTATAAAACAGGAAAAACATGAAATGACATAATTCTTCAGTAGCCAATAAATGAATTAAAATGTTTCTTATATGTGCAATAGGATATTATTCAGCAATAAAAGAAATGTGGTTCGATAATATACTACTATAGATGGAGCTGGAAAACATGTTAATTAAAAGAAACTAGACACAATATTTCACATGTTACATAATTTTATTTAATTTTATGCTCAGAATTGCCAACTCCTTACAAACAAAAAGCAGATTAGTGATATCTATGAGATAAGGGCTGAGTTTCTTTAACATAGGGTTATATAACTGTGAGTAGATAAATATTACTAAATTATTCCCTTCAAAATGGATGAATTTTATATATTATTAAATATATTTCTGTTATTCTAATTAAATACATATTAAAATGAGCAACTTGCAACCATGTAGAACATTATCAAGTCCTTAAGTTATAGCTGCATTTACCCTCATGAGAACCTTAGGAGGAGTCTCATTATTCTTCCCCTTGTCACCCATTATAAAACAATTGGTGTTACACAGTGCACTACTCTCTGAAGGGTCCCGTTTCATTTATTTGTTTTTCTGATACTTTCCTATTTATTTTTCTAATCAATTTATTTATTTATCTGAGTATGTGCTATGCCTTTCAACTTGGCCTCATTTGCAAACTTCCCATGCTATTTACACCATTTGAGAGAGCGAGTCAAGCTGCTAATTAAATTGGATCTAACACAAATCTCATGAGACCTACCGAGACACCCAAACAAGGTACATTTATATTTATTAATTCTTTTTGTTGGTAGTCTTTGATCACTTTGCTCTCTTGGATCTTTCTATGAA
Source organism: Tenrec ecaudatus (assembly GCF_050624435.1). NCBI lineage: Eukaryota > Metazoa > Chordata > Mammalia > Afrosoricida > Tenrecidae > Tenrec > Tenrec ecaudatus. The sequence goes on from NC_134533.1 coordinate 88,442,310, forward strand.
TATGACTTTATTTTTAGAAAATAGGAGCATATAAATCTCTATTGATTAGTACATAAAAGGATAAATAAACATCTTTTGAACATTTTTAATTAATTCCTATCCTATTTCAAGTTTCCTAAATAGTTTTATCACATTTAATGGATAAGTTGGATTCTACGATCAATATTTTAGAACTCTGGGGTTAGAGGGAATTTAAGATCATGGCACTGTGAGACATTCACACACCATAATTTCAAAGTGGTTATTGTTGGAAAAGGTCACTTATTCTAATCTCTCAGTAACATTTTTTTCCCTCAAAGGGAAGAGAATGGCTTCTAGAATATTCCCTAGAAAGGAAGGCAGTCCCGACTTCCAGGACCATTTTCCATCCCTATCATTGGCTCATGTCAGCTGATTAGTTCAGTGAGTAGCAGTAATGATGGTGTAGTTGATTAATTAACACTCTAAGCAGTAACACATGACACCATAAGAGAGGTCATTTTAACATATAGAGCCAGTGCCAAACAGAGATTAAAATGAGATTTCAGTCTTATAACCGAAGCAGCAGGTTTTCTAATGAAGCAGCATTGGACAACCATGAAATTTCCTTTTTGCTGAGTTGAATAACTCTTCCACCTAATTAAAGGCAATGGAATTGTGGAAGTACAGGCTGTCCATTTCAGTTAAGGGAGGAAGCTGTAGAGGGGTAGAGGAACAGAATTGACACCATCTGAATGACCAGGACAGAAATAGTAATATCAAGGCACACTTTACTGCTGTCCCAAGTTCATTATTCAGAAGTCCAATTCCTCCTTTGTAAAAAGGAAATAAGTCTGACACAGAGTAGAAATATATCTTCTAAGAGTTCCCTTCTCAGGAGTACAATCTCCCATCCTACTTGTGTAAAACATAAAACGTAAGTTAATCAGGAAATCATTCACCTCACCACAATAGTCAATTAGATAGCTATTAACTAACTATTTGGTCAAAGGTTTCTTCCTATTTTCTTTGCCCTTAAAATCTGATAAAACAAATCAATAAAATGAATAATCCCTTCTGGCTCTTTCATTCTTAAGAACATTTTATCAATTTTCTGACAACTTTAGAAACTGACCTTTTATCTGATTTCAGGATAATGCCTCCCCTGAAATCTCTATACCATGCCAGCTCACTTTACTTTTAGTGTCTTTTGTTACTATTGTTTCAGTTTCACACTTCCTGACAAGAGAAATATTTTAACTAATCTTCAACCCAAGCCAGATTGCTAGCTCCTCAGCAGAGAAGCAGGGCTTCCGACTCTGTTTATATAAGAGAAGACATTGAGAATATGTATTTCCTACAGAGCCAAATCCAATTTTATCTCATGTTTACTCAGCACCCACCATGTCACAGAATGAAGCACTATTTTAATTCTTAATTTAGTTATGAAGAAGCAGAGAAACATAAATATTAAGAAGTTTCTCAATAGTATAGCTAATAAAACACAGGTCTGATTTTAAATCAGATATTTCTCCCCAGGTAGGATGCTTGAGGTTATAAGAACAGAATAACTTGGCCAATATCAAAATTAACAATGGATAGAGTTATAATTCAAAATTTACACTATTTTTCTTTTTTAAATCATTTTATTGGGGGCTTGTACAGTTCTTATCGCAATCCATACATACATCCATTGTGTCAAGCACATATGTACATTTGTTGCCATCATCATTCTCAAAATATTTGCCTTCTACTTGAGCCCTTAATATCGGCTGCTCATTTTCCCCCTTCCTCCCCACTACCCCCTACCTCATGAACCCTTCATCATTCATAAATTATTATTGTTTTGTCATATATTACGCTGTCCATTGTCTCCCCCACCCACTCTTCTCTGCTGTCCATCCCCCAGGGAGGAGGCTATATGTAGATTCTTGTTATCAGTTCCCCTTTCTACCCCACATTCCCTCCACCCTCCAGGCATTGCCACTCTCACCACAGGTCCTGAAAGAGTCATCTGTTCTGGATTGCCTGTGTTTCCAGTTGCTATTTGTACCAATGTACATCCTCTGGTCTAGCCAGATTTGTAAGGTAGAATTGGGATCATAATAGTGGTGGGGGAGAGGAAGCATTTAAGAACTGGAGGAAAGTTATATGTTTAATCATTGCTACCTTGAACCCTGACTGGCTCATCTCCTCCCCACTACCCTTCAGTAAGGGGATGTCTGGTTGGCTACCAATGGGCTTTGAGTCTCCACTCTGCACTCACCCACATTTAAAATGGTATGATTTTTTGTTCAATGATGCTTGATACCTGATCTCTTACCTCGTGGTCACACAGGCTGGTGTGTTTCTTCCATGTGGGCTTTGTTGTTTCTGAACTAAATGGCCACTTGTTTATATTTGAGCCTTTAAGAGCTCAGAGGCTTCATCTTTTGATAACTGGGCACCATCAGCTTTCTTCACCACATTTGCTTATGCACCTGCTTTGTCTTCACTGATCATATCAGGAAGGTGGGCATCCAGTGATATGATTTTTAGTTCTTTGATGTCTGGTAACTGGACCCTTCTACACCTCGTGATCAAATAGGCTGGTGTGCTTCTTCCATGTGGGCTTTGTGCTTCTAAGCTAAGACCCCAAACACTATATCTTTTGATAGCCGGGCACTGTCAGCTTTCTTCACCAAGTTTGCTTATACACACATTTTTCTTCAGCGATCATGTCGGGAAGCAAAAATAAACATATATAATTTTTATTTGCTCCTGGATTTTATCTATTTTTGCTGGGCCATATTCACCCAGAGATTATCTGGTGGAGGTACTAAATACTACTACATGGATTCACTATTTCAACATATGCAATCCTTATGAGTCAAATTCTCCAATTATAATATGTGATAATGATACTGTGAAGTCCTCAAGGGTATGTATTATGTCTTATACACACTTATATGAACAAATCTGAGAAAGTAGTAGATCAATATTTGGCACATATATGAAAGTAATCATTTCTGGACTAATTCCACAAGATATTGAAATTACCAGATATTATGGATGCTTCTAAAAATCATGTGTTACAAATCCATGTACTTATACCTGTGCTGATGGGAGAAAGATGAGGCATACTACAGCCATAAATAGTTATCAACAGATCCTCCACAGGAATAAGAGGTGCACCTTACTGGAAAACCAAATTAAGACCAGGGAAGGGGAGCATCTAGATTTCAGAGGAAGCACTGAAATTTCTTTTGGTGACTCTGGGGGCAAATGGAAAGGAGCATCCTCACATTGGGAAGGGATGTTAAACAATAATTGTAGAAAACCTAAGAAAAGAATAAACTCAGTTTATGTTATTTGGTAATCATTTTGAATATGATTCTATCCAATCCTCAGTGAACCTCACCATAGTCTAAGCACTATGATGATATTAGCTGCTGACCTTATGGGCACTTGGCATCCCCCAAGAGACACAGCAGAAGGACGTGACCTGGAAGCCTGATTGAATAAACTGGGCCTATCTCAAAATTACCTGCACCCTTGAACTAAAGACTGAAATTTCCTGATTAGAGAAGAAGCAATTGATGGCCACCCCAAGACTGTAGAAATGTTGGTCATTAGATTTTAGGTAGGACTCTTGCTTAGTGGGTGTCCAAAAAAAAGGTGACCCAGAGCCACCATATATTTAGTACTGCAATGCTCCCCTTTCTTTAATGTGACAGGTATAAATCTGATAGGCAAGGATCTGACCATATAAGAAATGGTACAGGAAAAGTTCCGCTACCATCAACCCCCATGCTCAATGGAAACAAAGCTCATTCAATTAAGATATCAATCTGTACAAAGCAACAACTCATGGACTGCAGCTTGGAGTTGAACTAGACTCACAGAAACTCATATGAACAGTACGTTAAAATCTATGTGATTGATCAATTATTGGTGTTATCAGTGCAATCACCTTATACCCCAGGGGAGATGATTGACAATGATTTTTGTTTGTTTGTTGTTGTTGTTCTTGTTGACTTATTTTTTGCCACAACATGACTGACAAAAGTAAACCAGACTCCTTTATAACCCCTGGACATTCAGATGGATTCTAGGCTTCTACTTAATTCTAGCCCCGATTCAATAACTGTTAGTTCTTATAACATGGCCATGTGAGATACTCCTCTTCATAAAGAGAAAACTAAAGATAAGAGTGGTACCACAACATGTGATGAAGCAAGTATATCTGCCCGGCTATCAATAGACACTATTCAAATAGTGTCTGTTGTCTTAAAGGCTTGTATTAAACGAGCAGCCATCTAAGTGAGGCTTCAAATAAGACCATATCAAAGAAACACACCAGCCTATGTGATCCTAAGATGATGATAACAAAATCCAAATATGATGCAAGGAAATATATCAGAGCTTAAATTGCAAACACTGAATTTGTAGACTGCTGTAGAGGGCTGTGGAAGCAGAAAATCCTTCTGCAGGCGTCTCTAGTAATATTAAGCCTCCAGCAGATTCCCTCTGGCCACAGGTGAGGTACTTTAACACTTTGCTACCAGATGGAGATTGTTGTAAAGGTGATTTTGGTGGATGGATCGTGGTATAATATGATACTTGGGCAGTTTACATACCTCTTGACCCAAGCTGAATTTGCTCTGAGTTGAAATATTCCTCACTTGTTCCAAGACAGAAATTTCTTCTCTAGCTTTTAAAATTTTGTTGGTAGTCTTTCCTTTCTTACTCTTTATTTTTTATTTTATCTTTATAATATTTTTCTTCCTGTTTCATTTTGTATTTGTTTATTTTTCTGTTAGGATTCCCAGTTTATGAAGCACAGAAGGAATGGATGCATGGAGACAATAACCAATGCAATGTTTATCTGAGATATGGAGGATGGGTGGCAGGAATGAGGAGCTAACAGTGAATTTTGGATGGGGGAGGGAACAAGAGAATTGATTGTGATGATGTATTTACAACTCTTTTAGAAATCAATTTAACTATGGAAGTGTATGATATGTGAATATTATATAAAGAAAAGTACTAACACAATAAAGAAGAGAAACCAAACGTGATCAATGGCTACCATAGGTGAAGGAAGGGGAGTTTTTGCTTTGGGGCTGTTGAGTTTATGTTAATGATAGTGGAATCCTATGGAAAAGTATATCAGTAATGGTTGTAGAATGCAAAGAGTATAGGCAATGACTGAATTATACATAGAGAAGTTGTTGAATTGGAGAATGTTTTAGAATGTATATTTTAGGCACAAGTAAAAAAAATTACACAATTAAAAATGAGTATAGGAAGAAGAATGTTTTAAAATTGATTGCAGTTATGATTGTATCACTCTTCTTGATATGATTGAGTTATTAAATTGTATAATATGTGGATGAAGTGCCAATTAAACTGCTCAATATCAGAAACCCAGGGGGCAGTTCTTCCCTGTCCTCTAGGGTCACTATGGGTCAGAATCAACATGATGGTAGTGAGTTTGAGTTTATCTTCTTGTAATTAAGAGTCCTAGTGACAAAATAGTTAAAGCATTTGGTCACTAATGAGGTCAGCAGGTAGAACCCCCAGCCACTCTGATGGTAGTTTGGTTCTATAAAGGCAAACATATCCAGTAGATTCTGATGCTTAAGGACCCAATAGGACACAGTAGAAGTACTCTATTTGGTTGACAAAGCTGTGAATTGTACTGAAGGAGGATGCCACATCTTTCTCCGGCAGAGGTGCTAACGGGTTCTAACCTTTATCCTTCCAGTTGGCAGCCAAACAGTTTAAACACAGCACAATAGAGTCCCTCCCATTAAATATTACAAATATTTATTGAAATTTAAATATTACAGCTTTGGAGACCTTAGGGGGAAGTTCTACTGTGTTGTGTAGAAGAGCTAAGTTGGAAATGGCTCACTGACAAGGTTTTTGTTTTGTTTTGTTTTGAACCTGTTGGTCCCTATTGACTCAGTTGGATCATCTGATATAATAGTAAAACATCGGTGAGTTGGATGCAGAAGCAAGATCCAGTAGAATTACAAGAATACCTATGAAGTCTGCTTAACAAATATCAGACTACACCCCGAAGGAGTCTTTCTTTCAATTGCATTGTGACCTGAATAAATGAGCTGGTTTACAACACACAGCTGACTTCTCACAGACTTAAGTTTATCATGGAGTTTCCATTGTGATAGGTCACTCCTTGGGAGACTGCTGCCGAATTACTGAACACTTTGGTCCTGCCAAGTTGACACAAAACCTGTCATGGAGCTACACATACTTTACCTAAAATCATTTAGTAACTTTTGAGATAGATACTATTATAATTATTATTTTACTTTAACTTGCCTCAGGTTACAAAGTCAGTGATAGAATCAAAACCTAATCCAAAACTGTCAGGGGAAAAATAAGTTAAAATTTTAATCACATTCTCAACTGATATAATAAAATTGAACCATTAATTTCCAGTTTTAGAGTTTCATCACAAACTTATACCTAGAATTTGTGATTCACATATTTAAATTCCTCCTCTTCGTTTTCAAATATATCTCACTCCTTCAAAATATTTCCCAACTTTAACTAATTTTCTTCTACTCTATCACAGCTCCCTAGATCTTTCATATGGACTACAACTGTAGTTATTATTTAGCTCCTTAGTGAATATTATGACCCTCTCTAAAATTTATCAACCATCAAGTATATAAAAAGACTCAATTAAATTTGACATGAATTCCTCTACTACTTCATTTTTTAAAATCATTTTATTGGGGACTCATAGAAGTCTTATCACAATTCATACATACATACATACATACATACATACATACATACATTGTTTCAAGCACATTTGTACATTTGTTGCCATTATCATTCTCAAAACATTTTCTTTCTACTTGAGCCTTTGGTACCAGTTCCTCATTTTTTCTCTCTCCCTCCCCCACACTTACTCCTTCATGAACCCTTGATAATTTGTAAATTATTATAATTTATTCATGTCTTACACTGATGGATGTCTCCCTTCACCCACTTTTCTGTTGTCTGTCCCTCTGGGAGGGGTTTATATGTAGATCATTGTGATTGGTTTCCCCTTCCTCCCCCATCTTCCCCTTACCTTCCTGGTATCACTATTGTCATTATTGGTATTTAGGCGTTTATCTGTCATGGATTTCCTGTGTTTCCACCTCTTATCTGTACCATGTACATTCTCTGGTCTAGCAGGATTTGAAAGGTTGAATTGGGGTCATGATAGTAGAAGAGCGGAAGCATTAAAAACTAGAGGAAAGTTGTATGTTTTATTGGTTCTACACTGCACCCTGACTGGCTCATCTCTTCCTTGTGACCTTTCTGTAAGCGGATGTCCAATTTTTTACAGATGGGCTTTGGGTCTCCACTCCACACTCCCACTTATTCACATTGATATAATTTTTTTGTTCTTGATCTTTGATGCCTGATACCTGATCACATTGAAACCTCATGATCACAAAAACTGTTGTGTTTCATTCACGTGGACTTTGCTGCTTTTCTGCTAGATGACCACTTGTTTGTCTTCAAGTCTTTAAGATCCCAGATGCTATATCTTTTGATAGCCAGGTACGATCAGCTTTCTTCACCATATTTGCTTATGAACCCATTTTGTCTTCAGCAATCATGTTGAGAAGGTGAGCATCACAGAATGCCAGGATATTAGAACAAAGCGTTCTTGTGTTGAGGGAGTACTTGAGTAGAGGTCAAATGTCTGTTACCGTAATATTAACATAGTAAAATATGTACACAAATCTATTTCCCAATCAGTAGATATAAATATATTTACATATGTACATACCTATATTTAGGCCTCTAAAAATTCCATTTGCCTCCTAGTTCTTTCCTCTCTTTACCAGGGTGAAACCCTAAGGGAGTGCAACAGAGCAGCAGGGGAGCAAAGCAATGTAGTCCCTGGGAAATACCCAAAATAGACTTTGGGGCAGAGTGTGGCAGCCCAACTGACTCCACTGGAAAACACTCTTAAAGGTCAACAAACAGACCTGGAACTATTTATAGGCTCTTCATTTTGTTGCTGTTATTGTTGTTTTGTTTTCTTTTGTTGCTTTGCTAGCTTTGTCTTGTGTTTATGCTTAATGTTGTCACTGCATGTCTATCTAGATAAGATAGGCGGGATCAACAATCCAGAGGAGAAAACAATAGGACCCACAATTCTGGCTGGACATGGGAGAGGGAGATGTGAGGGGAAAGGAAGTGGGTGTTAAGCAACCCTGGGACAAGGGAACAAGTGTTCTAAAATCAAGGGTGAGGAGGAGCCTGGGATACCTGGTAAGGCTTGATCAAGGGTAATATAATGGAGAGGAATTACTGAACCTCAAATGAAGTCCTCTACGATTTCTATGCTAATAGAATTTGATGCAAGAGCAAAAAGGAATAAAAACAATCTCTATACCCTGAAAGAAAGTAGTTTCCAAAAAAAGTGAAAAGGGAAAATACAGAATGGAGTAACATGGAAGAGTATGAGTATGTATTTATATTTGAAACACATTTATATATATAAACACATATTTGTATTTATAAACACATGAGTATGTGTTTATATTTGAAAAATAACACTGGTGTCTTACAAAAAATGCTACTCAGAAAAGAGAGATCTGGGTGTAAAGAACAGGAATAAGAATTTTTAATACATATTGATATATATATATAGTTTTTCCTTGAATGACCATGGTGTTATAACATTCAAAACATAATTAAATCAAAATAAGCAAAAAGTAATTTTTAATATTTGAAAATGAAGAAAAAAATAATTTACATAATTGCCTATCAAGTGGGGACATATCCTATATTAAATACATTTTTAGTCTCTTCAAAACACAATAGTTTAAGAACACAAAGTGTAATATATTCAAATAGCATTAAGAAATTATAAATTCCGGGCCCTTTCCGCTCGCTCCCCCCCTCCGCCCTCTCCAAGCGTCGCTCCGGCCGCACCGCGCTCGCTCAGAGCTCCGGGCTCCTGCTAAGCTAGCACCGCCGCTGTCTCCCTTCAGCTGCCATCATGATCATCTACCAGGACCTCATCAGCCATGATGAGATGTTCTCCGACATCTACAAGATCCGGGAGATCGCAGACAGGCTGTGCCTGGAAGTGGAGGGAAGATGGTCAGTAGGACCGAAGGTGCCATCGATGACTCCCTCTTTGGGGGTAACGCCTCAGCTGAAGGCCCGATGGTGATGCAGCAGAAAGCACCGTGGTCACTGGTGTTGATATTGTCATGAACCATCACTTGCAGGAAACCAGCTTCACAAAAGAAGCCTACAAGAAGTACATCAAAGACTACATGAAATCAATCAAAGGAAAACTTGAAGAACAGAAACCAGAAAGAGTAAAGCCTTTTATGACAGGTGCTGCAGAACAAATCAAGAACGTCCTTGCAAATTTCAAAAACTACCAGTTCTTTATTGGTGAGAACATGAATCCAGATGGCATGGTTGCTCTGCTGGACTACCGTGAAGATGGTGTCACCCCATATATGATCTTCTTTAAGGATGGCTTAGAGATGGAGAAATGTTAACACAGTGGGCAACTCACGACCGATGCCTCATCCCGACTGGCTGCTGTTCATCCACAAGACATCAGGACTTAGACAGACGGAACTGATATCATCGTGAGCTCTTCATTTACTTTTGACCTTGATTTATTTGGAGCGGAGGCTTTTTTTTTTTTTAAGGAAAAAAAATGTCGTGTAGGTTGTCTAAAATAAAATGCATTTAAACTCAAAAAAAAAGAAATTATAAATTTCGCTCAGTAGTCTTACTGTAATAATACCAGTATTATTATTTGGAATTATTATATACATTATGATTCAATCAAATGCTAAAAATCCTGAAAGAGAGGTAAGACTGGACTAAAGAAGGAAGGAAGAAAGGAAGGATGGAGAAAGAGAGAATGACAAAGGATAGCAAAAAGGAAACAAACTTCTTTGTCTAAAAATCGCCATGCAAGAAGTCCTAATTTACCTTTCCTTTTTAAATCACAGTGAAAGGAAATAGTAGCTAATCATAGTTAAAGGAAATAGTAGTTTGGTATTTGGATGCTTAACATAGTAATAATTATATATGTGTGATAAATGTAGAATGACTAAAAATTAGAAAATGCCTAATAAAATAACTGAAATCATCACAGAATGATATTATGAGACAAAATGCTGATTAAATATGTTGCAATGAAGGCATAAGTCTGCTGCTCAGTAATGGAGCAATCAGATGCCTTCAGACTACTGTTGTGACACAATCTTAATAATATTGCTTTTTTCTTTAGAAAAAAAATATATAAAACCTTGTAGCTAACAAATTAAGTGGCATCATAATGAGCTAGATAATTAAATCCTGCAGGTGGGAAATTTGGCAGAAAACATGACAGAATGTTAAGGTGAAAATATGGTGGCTGGGACTGAGATGTTCTGATCTGTATTCAAGGATTTTGAATAAATAACTATAGAATGCAACATGTGTATTGATTTTAAACCTTCAACTAACATAGGAACAGCAGGAGATCATATTTAAAACATTGAATTTGAACCACTTTGAATATGGAAAGAATATAATGTGCGATCAAGTAGATGTTTGTAGTTCAGTTGAGTATAGTGGATATGCAAGTACTTTCCATAATCCTTAGAGTTCTACATGCAGTAAGTATATGATATAAGACATGAGGCCTGATAACTGCATATGTTTATGCAAAGTAGTAGTAAAAACACAAAATGAAAACATAAAATTGTGGGCATAGCAAAATGTCAATAATGATTGAATAAGAGTAATAGTTTATATATTGTTTGAAGATAACGGAATATATCCACAAGCTTTTTGAAGCCCCATTTTATGAATATGCAACAAAATATTGTCTTCATTTTCATTACCTGAAAATCAACTTCATGCAGTGAAGCAAAGTAAATTATTATAGTGGAATGTGGAAAGATCTAGAATTCAAAAACAAAAAGGGAAATCATGCTCAGCATGTCCTAAACTAAAGAACTCAAGAAAATGCCAAGCCTAGAGTTAGAGTATTACAAAGTTCTATGGGTAAAATGTTGAACAATGTAGTAAGCATCAAAGTAAAATGGAAAGAGCACAGAGGTATTATATTAGTACATTTGACATTCAACCATTTCGAGGTACCATAAAATCAAGAACCATTGATATTGAAGAAATTTCAAGTTATGCTGAAGGCATTAGCCAAAAAGCACACACACAAAAAAACCCGGCTCCAGTAAATGATGGTAAACTAATTATAATGTTTCGCTGGGAAGGGAATGATCAAGGGTAAGGTTGCGTAGAGAAGAGGTATAGCTGTAGCCCAGGTGGGGACGGAGCATGGTAGTGGGGCAGGAGGAAAGTCAAGGGAGATGGAGGAAGGAGCTGGGAGTCAAGGGGCATTTATGGAGGTCTAGACAAAGACATGTACATGCAAACATATATATGAGGATGGGGAAATAGATCTAAGTGTCTACATTCAAAGGTTTAGTATTAAGGTGGTGGAAGGACATTGGGCCTCTACTCAAGCACTCCCTCAATGCATGAATACTTTCTTTTATTAAATTGGCACTCTATGATGCTCACCCTCCCGACACAACTGCTGAAGCCAAAGCGGGCGAACAAGTAAATGTGGTGAAGAAAGTTGATGGTGCCCGGCTATCAAAAGAGATAGTGACTGGGATCTTAAAGGCTTGAAGATAAATAAGCAGCCATCTAGCTCAGAAGCAACAAAGCCCACATGGAAGAACACACCAGCCTGTGTGATCGAGTGGTCCCGAAGAGATCAGTTATCAGGCATCAAAGAACAAAATATCATATCATTGGGTGCACACCTCCATGATACGATCGCTGAAGACAAACGGATGCATAAGCAAATGTGACAAAAAAAGCTGATGGTGCCCAGCTATCAAAAGAGATAGTGTCTGGGGTCTTAAAGGCTTGAAGGTGAACAAGCCGCCATCTAGCTCAGAAGCAAATAAGCCCACATGGAAGAAGCACACCGGCCAGTGCGATCACGAGGTGCCCAAGGGACCAGGTATAAGGCATCATGCAAAAAAAAAATTAGATATGTATATATGTGTGTGTATGTGTATATATATACCATATTGAATGAAGGGGGAAGAGCACACTGGAGACCCAAGGCTCAAGTGTCGGCAACTGGAGATCCCCTCATAGAGGGGTTTAGGAGAGGAGATAGGTCAGTCAGGGTGCGAGGTAGTACCGATGAAGAACACAGCTTTCCCCCATATCCTGGATGCTTCCTCCCCATAACTACCATGATCAGAATTATACCTTGCAGGACTGGATAGGGCAGAGGTTGTACACTGGTGCATATGGGGACTAGAGGCACAGGGAATCCAGGGTGGATGATACCTTCAGGACCAAGGGTGTGAGAGGCGATGCTGGGAGAGTGGAGGGTGAGTGGTTTGGAAATGGGGAACTGATTACAAGGATCCACATGTGACCTCCTCCCTGGGAGATGGACAGCAGAGAAGGGGGGAAGGGAGACTCTGGATAGGGCAAGATATGACAAAATAACAATGTATAAATTACCAAGGGCACATGAGGGAGGGGGAGTGGGAAGGGATGAGGGGGAGGGGGGAAGAGGACCTGATGCAAAGGGCTTAAGTGGAGAGCAAATGTTTTGAGAATGATTGGGGCAGGGAATGTGCGGATGTGCTTTATACTATTGATGTATGTATATGTATGGATTGTGATAAGAGTTGTATGAGCCCCTAATAAAATGTTAAAAAAAAAACACCCCGGCTCTAGTAATTGATGGTAAACTAATTATAATGTTTCAATGGGAAGGGGTGTGCATGTAGTGGAGACTCGGAATTCATCTTTATGATAATTGGGCAGTACCCTTCTGAAGGGCCACTTGGAAGGGATGATAAATGCAGGCTACATTATAGCACTGATGAGCTACCTAACGATCCTCCAGTTCTTTAAAAGTTCCTCCTCTTGCTATTTTGGTTTTATTTCTTTTAACTAATTAGTCATGTAAGACTTGCATAGGTTCATTTGTATATTTAAGAATGTCTGATACATGAAAGCCAAGATAGATAACCCTTCAGAAACAGTAACAGCAGTAAGGTTCCTTAGGCTATGAGAAGATAAGGGTGGTGGGGGGGGGGGAGGGTGCGGGGGGGGGGGGGGGGGGAGGGATAGGGAGTTAATGCCATTGATGACTGTATAACCCCATTTATTGGGATTGAACAGTGTAGGGAACTGCATGTCCCCCCACCCTGGATTTCAACCATGTACAACCTTTATGAATTTACTCTCAGTTTCCTGCCATACAAACTGCCCTGAGATTTTACTGCCCTTTGTTCCTTTCCCGCCAGAGGATTGCTGCCTTGACCCTTTGTAGGATTGGTGCTCTTTCACTAGCAGCTGCTATGTTCATTGGTCAATACATGACTGATGACACCCACCCCCCAGGCACCAGGTATGCTTCATTAGCATACTTACCTGTTTGCCTTATTTGGAGATGCATGACTATTGGCTACCTCAGTTGTACCTTATTTTACATGTGATGTAATGTTGCCCGCCTTTCACTGGCTATTTAATCCTCTGCTCTCAGCTCAATTAAAGAGGCTTGATCAGATTTCTGTCTTGCCTCCATCTCTCCACGCCCTTTCCCATCTTCATTCCCAGTCCCTCTTTCAGGTACCCACATTGTTAATGTCCCGTGGGACAGGACATTTTCGTGCCCCAACGTGCCACAAGATCAAGTTGAGAAGCCTCAGCTCCTGTGAGGCTGGCATCTGGCCGTATTTCTAAGCTGTACCACTGAGCTGAAATGCTGAAACAAAATGGTGCCACTGGCGCCTCACTGCTAACGCAGCGCCGCAACTGAGCTGACAGTCTAAGCTGCTGACACTGAGGTGGCACTATAGCTGAGCTGCTAAAGCCGCGCTGAGCTGTTAACACCTGCAGAGCTGCTAGCACGGTCGCCAAGCGCAAGGCTAGCGGTCGCTGAGCACTAGGCGCGAGCCCGACGCTGCAGCAAAGCGCGCCCGACGCTGCCGCAAAGCGCGCCCGACGCTGCCGCAAAGCACGCCGACGCTGCCGCAAAGCGCGCCATGCCTGCCTGCTTCTGCCATGCCAGCCAGCACCCACTCCCGCCGGCGCCCACTGCGCCAGCTTGGCTCCAAATGCGGGGCTTGGAAAGCGCTGATTTGCAGTGATACTCTGCAACATCCAGCCGCTGTGCCTTTGTTGCTTGGAAGCTTCAAGACGCTCCTCGTTCAATGCACCCTGAAAAGGAGGGAATCCACTGAGGAAGCAGACAAGTCAGCAAGGATAGGCAGATCGACTTATCAAGCCTACTACACCATCGTTGTAACCTGCGACGACGGATAACCGGGTGAGTTTTTTGTCTGATGATGGGTCAAGAAATTAGTCAGCATCAATTTTTTGTAGGACAAGTTATGGTGATGCGTTCCAGGTGCGGGGAGTAAAGGTTAAAAGTTGTGATTTAAAAAAAAAATGATTCCATGACAGACATCACTGAAGAGCACGGCTGTGAATATTTACAGAGAAAATTAAGAGAAAGTGGTGAAAAGTTGAAAATAATAAATTATGGAACAGATTTCTAAAAATGTATATATGTAAATATGTTTCAAAATATGTTATAAGCTAAAGGAACAAAAATAAGTTACCAAAGATTAGAGACGTTTTCAGATTTTGTGGTTAAGATATGTCCTTGGTTTACTGAGGATGGGACTGTAAATATTAGGGATAGCCTGGATCCTAAGCATGAGGGACTCCGTGGAGTGAATAATTCATTTGCATGCTCAAGCAAAAGTTGCTGCTGAGCCTCCAGCTCCTCCCCCTCCGCCACTGAAGCCACAGAAGCCACTGGAAAGTGAACCTGAGGGCTTTGAAAGTGGGCACAAGCAGTTAGAGGGCGGGGCAATACATTATCATGATAAGGATTTAGGACTTTGCAACCAGGTGCAGGAGACTCAGTCCTGCTGTGATGAAACAATGGAAAAGGTGGTAGCCTGGGAGCAAGAGTATGAGTCATTAACTTGTTGTGGAAATAGAAATTTACTGAGAGTTTTCAAAATACAGCAGATATAAGCTGTTTGTGTGAACAGTGTGTGTGTTTGTGTGTGTGTATTACATACTCTGTCACTTGTATGAATGGAGAGGTTTTTCTGAATGTTTATTTTAAGGATAAAATCACTTGCTTGTGTTTATTACAGCTTAAAGTTGAGTTTTTTTAAGTATTTAAAAAGTAATTATACCAATGATACTACTCTCTCAAGGAAAATATTGCCATCATTTGTAGACTATGTAACCTTCAAGTATGTGCTAATTTTTTGTCCCTTTGTCTAATTAAAATCAGGAATTGCATTAAAAATTAAACAATTGGCTTTTAAAAATGCAAGGCAGTGCTGAGACCTTTTTTTAAAAAAGGGAGCAACTTGTCTGTGGAAAACAGAAGGATTTCTCCCAAGCTGTCTCCCCCAAATATATGCCAGACAGCTGCTTGGGAATGACTATACTTGGAGGTCATCAGAAGTAGGTCAGGGGTTATTCTCCCTGAGAGCTATCAGCCATCGAGAGCAAGTAGTTACCACTGTTTATCCCACAACAAATAGGGCCCACTCCCTTCTGATAAGGATAGTAGTTGTCTGTTTCCTTGTAGGAGACCCCTGAGGTCAAACCCATCCAAGGATGATCAAGGTTAGGTCGCCATCTTGACTCTAGGGTCCGCCCATCTTGTCACATGTATAATCCCAATTCCTCCCCTTCCTATTGCGTGTATGTCCCTAGACCACCCCTTCCCATTACTGTATTGCCTGTAGTACAGCCCCTTCCTGTGACATATGTCCTCACCTGTAATTAGGGGGCTTGCACGTCCCCAGAGAATATAAAAGGAGCCGGAGCTACCATTAAACTCTCTCTCCCTCCACGTGGACCATCGAGTGGGGCTGAGGTGAGCATGCTACCATGAATCTTGTCTGACTCCCATTTATTTCCGTACTTCACTTCTATCTCTCATGCTCTCTATGACTTTACTATGATTTTTACTTATTATCGCTGTACAATTGTGCCTACCGGACCCATAATGATGTGCTAGGGGCTGGCTTCCCCTGACACTTGTCGAATTATATCAAACCATACTTGGATCCCAAAGATTATAAAAGATTTGCTTTTAGTGTTCCTAGTGTTAATTTTAAATAAACTATGGAGTGTTATCAGTGAAAAGTCTTATGTCAGGGAATGTCTAATAGCGTCACCTTATGTCAAAAGTTTGTAACTGCAGGTATAAAGTTAGTAAGAACTTCTGAAATATTGGTGTTTATCATTCACTACATGGATGATATTTTAATAACTCATAGGGACTAAAAAGTGATTCTCTTTATATTTGACTTATTGCGATAAGCATTAAAAAGGCATGAGTTATAGCAGAAGAATAAGTACGAGTTATTGAACCTTACAAGTATTTAGGACATATTTACAGAAAGGTTTTGTTAAACCCCAGAAGGTAGAAATAAGAAAAGATCACTTACAAACTTTAAATGATTTAAAAAAAATTATTAGTAGATATTAATTAGCTTAGACCATATTTAAAAATAAGTACTGGAGAACTTAAGCCTTTATTTGATATTTTAAAAGGATACCCTGATCCAAATTCGACTTGGGAAATTTCCCTTTTAGCAGAACAAACCTTAAATTTAGTAAATTTATGTATTCAAGAACAAATGATGTACATTAATTATGGTAAACCTTGGTACTTTTACATCTGGTGTGTTATGGCAGAAAAGACCATTATTGTGGGTATATTTAACTTCTTCAAGAAAAAAGAGTTCTGAAACCTTATTTTGAAGAAATAGCTGAATTAATGATGAAAGGTAGGTCTGAGTCTGTTAAATATTTTGGAAAAGAACCTAATTCTATAGTCAGACCCTATAATAGACCCCAAACTTCTTGGTTAGAGGAAAGTTGTGATTCATGGGAATTAACATTTGCTGAGTTTTATGGATTGGTGAAAAATATTTATCCTCCAGATAAATTGTTACAATTTGCTAAAAAAAACATTTATTTATTTTCCCCAGTATTTATAAGAATAAACCCATACCTCACATCCTTACAATATTTACTGATGGTTCCTCCAATGGAACTGCAGCCATTTCTTACGTAGGACATACTATGACTAAAAAACTTCCAGCTCAATCTGCACTAACATTTATTCAGACAGCCTATGTGTTGTTTTTGTATTAAATAATTTAAAAACTGTTGCTTGTGTTCAATCACAAAATGCGCCTATTTGGGTTTTATTTGGTGAATTGCAACAATTGATTTGGAACCGCAAATATCCTTACTTTGCAGCACGTATCAGAGCTCATTCTTCCCTACTGGGGGCTTTGAGAAAAGGCAACAATTTAGCTGATTGTGCAACTCAGAGCTGTGGCAACATTTGTCAGTTTATCTGAAGATCATATTACTTTAGCCCAGCGTTCTCATCAACTGCATCACCAAAATAGCCAAGTTTTAAAATATCAATTTACCATATCTAAAGAAGCAGCAAGGGACATACCAAAATCTTGTCCACATTGTGGAACTCATTTACCAATCCTCATCTAAGTGTTAATCCCAGAGGACTGCTCCTGGGACATTTTTGTCAGATGGATGTTACTCATATTCCTTCATTTGGTAAATTGAGTTATTTGCATATTACAGTGGACAGTTACTCTAGATTTATTGTGGCCACTCCTATGACTGGTGAAAAAACGTCTTTAGTTATTCAACACATGTTACGTTGTTTTGCTGTAATTGGTGTACCTAAATGCTTAAAGAGAGATAATGGATCTGATTATATTAGTAAATCATTTGTTCAATTTTGTGTCACTTTTTGAATTAAACACATAACTGGAATCTCTTATTATCCTCAAACCCAAGGTATTGTGGAAAGTGCCAATGAAACTATGAAGCGACATTTAAATAAAATAAAAAGGGGTCGATATACCCTGCTACTCCTTGCCATTTAATTAATCATACTTTATTTTAACATTTTGAATTTGGATATACACGGTCAGTCTGCTGCTGACTGTCTTTGGAAAAGGATTGCCAAATATAAAGACAAAGCATATGTAAAAATGGAAAGATCCACTTAATGTCAAGAGCCAGCTCCCCTACAGATTTGGGGGCGAGGGCATGTTTGTGTTTTTTCCCACAGGATGCTGGTGGAGCTTGGTGGATGCCTGAACCTTTGGTGCAGGTTGCAAACCATGCAGATGGTACTTTGTCTGCAAGTGCTTCTGGAAACTTCTCACAGTGAGCAGTACTAGGCTTATGTTCCTGATCCACCACTCTTACATCCTATCTGTCTGGGAAGTCTGGAAATCATGGGGTGAGTTAATGATTCACGTTTTCCCGGTACAAGGTGAAGGAAATGTATTATCATCTACTGCGCAGTCCTTTCTCTTTTTGTGGACTAGAGACGTGAAGGAATAATAAAACCATATTGTGGAGCTCATGTCTCATGGACAAGCCCATCCAGTATAACATCACAAAAGAGAGATATATCATCGATTGGTCCGGCAACCAGGACAATAATAAAAAAATATTGCCGAATAGAAAATAGAGACTACTTTGGAAATGTGAAGCTTATGGACACTTCCTCCAAACCGCAAGAAAACGTTACTGCCTGTGTAATATCGTCTTATGTACTTTTGGCAGGGAATATTATTATAGATCATGATGATTGTAAGTTAACATGTCTTGTAATAATTGTAATTTGTCTAATTGTATTACCTAGACCCCTGAAAGTATTGTCATTACAATTTTGTATTAATCTTCTTTTATTATGCTGCCAATGAATATTACTGGGTCTTGGTATTCAAAAAGATGGTTACAGGTATTGGAAGAGATTTGAGAAAGCATTAACCAGACCTAAGCGTTTTGTAGGGTTGCTTATAGCAAGTATTTTTAGCTATATTGTTTAGTTGCTACTGCTATTACTGCAGCAATTGTACTTTCACTAAGCATACAAATTTCCCCCCTTTTTTCTTCAATTGTCCCCTTTGTTGGACCTTTCATTGTAATTCTGATCATTATTTCCCTGGGCCCTATATTGTTCAACAAACTTATGGCGTTTGTAAAACAATAAATTGAGGCAATCCAGGCTAAACCTATCCAGGTGCGTTATCATTGGCTAGAGATGATTGACAAGGGTGGCCCACTCTCGGACTCACCTGAGTGATATGACCCCCTTCCCTTGTGCGCTGGGCTGGACAACCAATGACGGGTAAGATTGGGCATGACTCGTAAGATTGGGCATGACTCATACCAACCTAAGCAAGGAAAAGTTTTGCTTTTGAAAAATGCGCATTCCTTGAGACCAATGCCGGGTAAGGATGAGTCAGTGGGCCGACGACCTAAGCCAGTCGCAGTCCCCGAAGGGATATTCCATATTAAAATCATACTATTGCCTGTTACTGTCTTGGTAAAGAAGGGGGACATATAGGAACCTGCGTGTCCCCCCACCCTGGATTTAAGCCATGTACGACCTTTATGAGTTTGCTCTCAGTTTCCTGCCATACAAACTGCCCTGAGATTTTACTGCCCTTTGTTCCTTTCCTGCCAGAGGGTGGCTGCCTTGACCCTTGCTAGGATTGGTGCTCTTTCACTAGCAGCTGCTATGTTCATTGGTCAATACATGACTGATAGCATCCACCCCCAGGCACTGGGTATGCTTCGTTAGCATACTTACCAGTTTGCCTTATTTGGAGATGCACGAGTATTGGCTACTTCAGTTGTACCTTATTTTACATGTGACGTAATGGTGCCCGCCCTTCGCTGGCTATTTAATCCTCTGCTCTCAGCTCAGTAAATGAGGCTTGATCAGATTTCTGTCTTGCCTCCATCTCTCTGTGCCCTTACCCATCTTAATTCCCAGTCCCTCATTCAAGTACCCACGTTGTTGATGTCCCGCTGGACGGGATAGAACAGCAGAATTGTATGTGAATGGATATATTGCATGTGCAAGATAAGGTGATTTTTTAAAATTAAAACACGTGTTTTTGGTGGTATGGTGGGAGAGAGGGGGAAAGGCGCAGCAGATAACAAAGTTCAAGAAGAAAGAAAATGTTTTAAAACTGATTTTGATAGCAATTGTACAATACTGCTTGTTGTGATTGAATTATGGAATGTTTATCTGTAAGAGCTCCCAATAAAATGATTAAAGAATATATATTTCAACAAACTGATAGAGCACTGAAATCCATTAGGCATCTAGTCCAAGAAATTTGGAAGACCTTTAGTTGGCTAACTGACTGGAAAAGATCCTGATCTGTACTCATTCAAAAGAAAGGTGACCCATGGACTGCTCAAATTGTAAAAATTGATATCACATGCAAGTAGAATTTTGCTGAAGATCATCCAACAAAGGTTGCAGCAGTACATTGATGAAGAGCTGCCAGAGGATCAGAGAAGAATATGGAATAGGGAGTATGTTTGTGTTCAGATGAATGTTTACTTGTATTTCATTGACTATGAAAGATATTGGAGTGTGTGGATCATAAAAAGCTATGGACAGCTTTGGTAAGAATGTGAATTCCCAAATGCTTCATGGTGCTCATGTGGAACTTGTACATGAATCAAGAGGACATTGAACAAACAGAATACAAACATGGATTAAAATCAAGAAAAGTTTGCATCAGGGTTTTATCCTCTCATATTTTTTCAATATGTTTGCTGATCAAATCATCAGAGAAGTCACAGAAAGAAGAATGAACTATCAGAATTGAAGAGAGACTTTGATACGCAGATGGCACAAACTTACTTGCTTGAACTGAGAAGGACTGGAAGCAATTGTTGGCAAAGATCAAGGATTTCTGCCTTCAGTATTGATGACAATTCAAATATCCTCACAACTAGACCAATATGTAACAAATGAAGAAAAAGGTAAAGTTGCCAAGGATTTTGTCATGCTTGCATATGCACGTATAAATGTTTAAGTACCAATTAAATAAATGTATAGCTGTTAAGGATTCAGACCAAATAAATAAATAAAACATAAGGCCAAAAAATAAATTCAAATAAGTGACAGTTGTTATTTCTTAACATTGATGACTATTTTTAGTAATGTTTGAAAACTGTTTCCGACTGACACAAAGTAGCAGTTTTTGATGTTAGTTGCCTATGAATAGGCTCTAGTTTTGGAAAGCTAATAATGATAGAACAAAACTCAGCTCTGTTCTAGCTTCAGGAATGCTGGTATGTTTAATTTGATTGTTGTAATTGTTGCAGTTAATATCTTTGAGGATTTCCTTCATATTAATTGGTTTTCTTTTAATTTCGTTGGTCCTCGTGGACTAACAACTACCTTATAAAGCTCATAAAATGAGTCTGCTTAACTCAGGATTTAATTTTCACAATCCAATGTGATTGTATAAATGTAGGTAGCTATTTGCTCATTCTTCCTGGTCACATCAGTAGACATGTTGGTGTCCATCAATAGTAATATTTCACTTGTTTCTTATAAAGATAGAAGATGTATGTCAGACAATTAAATACAGTTAGATTAAATTGATAGCATCTTTTTCCTCTTCAAAAGTCAGACATAGGGATTGTGAAATAGTGTCCCCAGAATGTCTTAGAATTCTTTGTTCCCTTTATTCTCTCTCACTGCCCCCAAGGGTGATGTTCATGTTTCTTCCTAAGACACTGAAGCACTGGCCAGATTTTAAACAAACAAACATAGGAACAGTAAGAAATCAAAATGTAATATTTTTTTGCCTTTGAAACAGAATAAATTTTATCCAAAAACAAAATTTACATAATAAAATTGGTTATTGCCTATGTCTGGATTTTAAGGAGCCTTGGTGGCACAATGGTTAAGTGCTGATGTACATCCAAAAGGTCAGTGGGTGGAGCTTACTCAGCAAGGACTTGAGAGAAAGGAGCTAGAGGTTTGCTTGTGTTATAGTGGTAGCCAAGAAAACATCAAGGTGCAGTTTAGAACTATGCGTGAAGTTCACTACTAGCCGGAATTGGCTTGATGGCAACTGACAACAACAATACTAAGTTTTACCATGCCTTCAGACATATATTTTAAGAAACTCAGGATCACATGCTTTTAGGATTTTACTCAGTGTATGCCCCCAACCATACACAAATTATAGGCTACAGTATTCTATGCAGTCTCGACATTGAACCTACAAAGCACAGTGCTCTCAATGAGAGAATGAGAGGTTGTCTCATAAGTAACATAATAACTCTCAAAATGATAGTCCAGAAAGCTTGTGCTGCAATTTATGCGCAAGCATGAACTCCCATCCCCGAACACTTGTAAAGTCTGATATTCTATAGAGCGTTATGATCGCTTTGCATTTCTCATCATTTGCTTCACGCCCTATAAATCAATACAAGAGAATTGCTGGGACAGGGGTCAAGGCACCGGTCGTACTGATTGAATTACTCCACGAGAACTTGCCCCCTTAAGCTATTATAAAACTACATTAATGGCATTGACTAAATGACAACTGAATATGAGCTAACTTCGTGATTCATACTATTGCAACCCACTTCTCTTTCAGAAAAAAAATAGCATTTCATCTTCTCTTTTATATTCTCTGGGAAGAGAATACATTCTCTCAAATTAAAATGAATGAAGCTATAAAATGATGTAGTTATGACATTTCTATCTCATTTTTGAACATTAAAATACAATATTGCTAAAGTTCTAATTTCCTTTAATTAAGGAATCATTAGAAGGATTCAAGATGACTATTCAGAAATTCAAACAGATGTGAAATGTATTCATTTATCTTTAGATCAGCACTAATAGCCACATTATTATTACCATTTGTATTCATTTGCCATTTAAAATGAGAGGACTGTCCACTAACTTAAATTCTGAGTTGTGCATGTCCCATTTTACAGTCTACTGTGTAAGTGATAGTTGGAATTTCGAAGAGACAGTCAATTTTTCTTTTCTTTGACAGCCCTTAGCATATGGTGCCCAACGATGATTTTATGGATTTGACTTTTAAAATAAAAAGTAACGTCATTGTTAATATATATATAGATGATAGGTATAGATAGATGGTTATATAGACATATATGATATATATTATAGATATAGATATATTGGCAGACCATTAAATGTCTGTAATGAAGCCAAACAGATTAACCTGTAAAAATTCATTAAATTTTTGGCACGTAACCTGTAGACTAGCATGAACTGTGTCTGTCATCTCATGCTGCATCATTCTTTGTTAATGTGACCAAAGTGAAATTCTAAAAGGATGGAGCAGAGTCCTCAGCAGAATTGTACTCTCACTTTTTGCAAATGAAACTGCATACTAGACAGACATTCAAACTTTAGCTAAGTTGTCATGCCTAATTTTATCCGTCAGGTTTAGCCAGCAACAGACAGGGAGATTGTTTAATTTGGATCATCAAATAGAATGAAAGAAAAAAAAAACTGTATTCAAATGTACTTTTTTTTTTTATAGCGGAGCGGTCAAGAGATGAGAAATGAATGTGCCTGGCTGTCTGTTGAAATGGTCATATTATTTTGAAATTATTCACTGAATCATCAGGATTTTCTTCATTAAAAAAAGCAAATAAGACTCTATGAGTAACCAAAACAAAATGAAAGAATATCTGTTTCCATCCTGTTGATTCTAAGGTGTCTGCATCCATGTATTACAAAGTAGAACTGTTAATTAGAGTTTTCTTTATTCTAATCTTTATGGAAGACTCTAATATTTATGACAGGCCTTTCTCCTGTGGTACCACTAGGTGGTTCTGAGCCAGTGACCTTTTCAATAAGTAATCAGGTCCAAACTTCTTGCACCGCCAGAGATAGTTTGAAGAATTTAGCTCACTAATGCACATAAAGCTGTTAGCTTGCTTTATGACCTGCTCACAAATATGGGGATATTTTATTTTTCCATGTCTACTATCTCCTTCTGTAGAAGGGAATAATCCTGCCTATGAGAAAGAGGCCACGCCAGCTCTCTGATGTTGTTCTTGCCCACTCCAAAAGAAATGCGATTATCTTCTACCTGAAGGACTCTCTTCCTCGACTTCTATCTCCTTCGTTTTTCTTCACCTTTCCTTAAATGTAGTCACCTATCACAGGGAAAGTTTCCCTCCTCGTTCCGGAAGCTCTTTATTGTGTTTAACAGAAAAAAACATGACACAAAAACATAAACCATAGATATTAAGAGTATAGACTAAATTACTTGATTTGTCCGAATCACATACTTGGCTTCTGACTTTGTAAAAAACAATTTGTTCAAAGTCAGAACATTTTACTTAAAATCTCCTAATTTTCTTAGGTCTAAAATAGAAAATTAATAAGAATTATAATAAGCCTAACTCAGATTTTTGGTGATAATTAAATGTGTAAAACACAGAAAATATATTCCAGTCCACTATGTTCTAAAAAAAATGCTAGGACTATCTAACACATTTCCTTTGCTTGACATTATTCAGGATTGAGCGTGGACCCAATTATTATTGGGACCAAAAATACATGAGAAAACATTTTGGAAAGTTTGTTTTCTTGTAAGACTCTGCATATGATGTTTGCATGCGGCACTTGAAGCCATCTTTCTCTTAGCTTGAGGAAAAACCAACACTGCGGAAGGACGGGCAGAGATGAAAATAAATTTGTCTTCTTTGACATAAATAAACTGCTTGATAAACTGTCCTGAACTTCACTCTGTTAGAGATGATGTATCTCTTTGTAGTTTTCGTCATTTGAGCTTGAGTTTCAATCATAATTTATATGTCAGGCATTTGGTTCTTATCATATACTGCCTTGTATATTGTATTTAATATCTGCCAGCTCCATCTTAAGTGCCACCACAGATATATTGTCAGGCCTTTGAGAGAAGAGGTAATCTCATGGGGGAAAAAAGCATAGGCTTTGAAGGTGGATACATACTATACTTTAACATTTTCAAACATTACTTATTCTGAATCTCAGTTTTCTTTAAGTCTGGGGAAATAATTTCCATTTTGCGGTGAAAGTTGCTGGTAGGTGCCCTTGAGCTGGTTGCAACTCATACTGACCCTCTCTGCAACAGAACGAGACCCTGTCGCACCCTGCCCCACCCTCGTCGTGGTTGTGTTTCTGCCCGTTTGCTGCAGCCCCGGAGTCAATCCATTGTGTTGATGGTCTTCCCCTTTTCACAAGGCTTTCCTTTTGCAAGCACGATGTCTCCCTTTATAAAGACCAATATCTCCTGGAAACATGTCCAAAGTACTTGAGACAGTCTCGCCATCCTCAAGTCTAAGGAGTGTTCTTGCTGTAATTCTTGTGAGGCAGAGTTGTTAGGGGAGATTTGCTTCTGGCACTATAAAGTTCCACTGGTCTTCAAAAGTTTTGGGTTTTTTTTTTACCTCCAAAATGTGGACAATCCCTCAGCAGTGGACACCTTATTTCTTCTCCTAGTCTCTTCTTAATCTGAAAGCTCTGCTCAGACCTGTTCACCTTGAAGGATCCTGCTGGTGTTTTAAATACAGGTGACGGCGTTTCCACCATCACAGCAACACTTGAGCATCACTATGACAAACTACTAGGCAGGTGCTGGTTGTAAAATTAAGTGAAAATTCCTGAAAGTGCCAGTGAAGTATCACTTCTATGGACCATTATAATGTTCACCTGCTTTTGCTTCAATCTCAATTAATGAACACTCTCCAAATAACCATTGCAGCCTCAACTGTTATTTTTGATTTTTACATGATGCAATACTTCAGTGAATATACTGTAGATTTAAGAAGTATGTGTGTATGTGTGTGTGTGTGTGTGTGTGTGTGTGAAAGAGAGAGAGAGAGAGAGAGAGAGAGAGAGAGAGACCGACCTTGATGTTGACTGAGCCAGTGCAGGCAGAGTGTGACCACATTCCTTCCTCTCTGATTTTCTCACACACCCCATCAGTCAAGGTCCAGCCCCAATTCTCTTTCCTCAGTGTATCTCTTCCAGTCTGTTTAACTCATAATTCTTTTTCTGGGGATTCTAGAATGGCCACAAGCCCAGTTACAGGCCCGTACAAGTGTATCAGTTTATAAGAAATTACTTGTACACAGTTTTTATTTACAATAGAGATTTCTAAAGTCATGTTTTCAGATTGCTTTGCATCTCTGAATGGAGTTGAGGGAATATGGTAGTTACTTAGCAATAATAATTGCATACGTTTAAACTTTACTGGTTGCAAGTCACTGCTTAGGCTTTCTAATCCTGTAAGGATCTGTGGTCTTCGGAAGCCATGGGTTCACTTATACTCTGTTCTATCAGGTTGCTATGAGTCAGAATTAACTCCATGGAAGTCAGTTTGGTTTACGGGTAGGCCAAGTCTTTGAAGACCCTAGATTCAAAAGAAGCCCAGATAACTGACTTAGTGCTTACACATTGGGCTGATAAACTCAAGGTCAGCAGTTCTACACTCCAAAGTCCCCAAAGAGGAGACTTTCTACTTGTGTAAATATTTAGGAGTCTCAGAAATTCAGAGGTGCAATTCTAATCTATACTCCAGGGTTGCTATGAGTCAGAATTGTCTTGATGACAGTGGGTGAGGTGCTAAAAAGATTTAGCAGGCTTGGCTGCTAGCCCAAATATTGGCAGTTCAAATCAACCTACAGGTACCTTAGAAGGAAGTCCTGGTGATCTACTGAAGAATCAGCCATTGAAGAGTCTAGGGAGGATAGGTGTACTCTGATACATAGGAAGTCACTGTAGTTTGATGTTAACTAAATAACAATGTTTTTAGTTAGATGTTCTGTAACCTATTATCCTATTATACTCCTATTGTCCTATTAACCTATGAACTTTTAATAGAAAGTAACTATGTACTTACTGCTACTTAGTAAATGAAGAGGTAGACTTAGAGAGAATAAGCAAGCTATCCATGGAAATATATCTAACTAGAAACCCAGTGTTTCTCCAGGAGACTAGGCTTGATGGATGATGTAGAGCTTTGATTTAAGGCATTCTCATTCCCTTTTTTATTCTCACTCAAAAATGTATAATAGAAGGCAACGTAGGAAGAATGATGTTGAATCTATTCTAATTATATTAAATCAATACTTCATAAACTTCGGTAGTGTTTTATTAATAACTTATTTGTCTCTCACCTTATAAGGGATTGCAATACATCAATGCTTCATCACATCTTTTTTTAGAATACTGGTCTAGGAAGCAGATACATATTTCTTTCTAATGAATTGGTAGGAGCCGCTAATTTTCTGTGTTGGAAATTTGGGGTACTATTCTTTCAAAGTACTGTCATCCTTGGCATTCTTTCTGTGTAAGTGATATTACCCCCTCCTTTGAGTCAATTCTGATGCCTAGTGACCCTATAGGACAGACCTTCTAGGTAAAACTGCCCCTGTGAGTTTCAGAGACTGTAACTGTTTATGGGAGTAGAAAGCCCTGTCTTTTTCCCAAGGAGTGTCTGGTGGTTTCAAACTGCTAATCTTGGGACCTGTGTTATTCTGAGTAGACTAGAGAAACAAATCCATGGAGACTCATATGTGTATAAGAAAGTGCTTTATATACAAGAGCAATTGTATATTCAGAAAATATTCTAGCCCAGTCCAAATCAAGTTCATAAGTCTGATATTAGTCCCTATATCTGATACCAATCTATAAACTCCACTTCAGACTCACAAAACACATGCAATGACACCAAATGCATGAAGATCACAGGCCAGTGGGTGGAAGTATTGTGGATCCAGTGGAAGCACTCAGCACTGTAAGAGGTCTCCACATGGCGCCTCCAGCTCCAGGGTTCTACTAGAGCTCCAGGTGTCTTGTCATTGCGAATACCAAGCAGAGAGTCTATGGGATCTACCTCCAGGAAGCTATTTATCTCTGTAGCAACTCCAACTGAGGTCATCAAGCTGTGACCTAATTGACAGGCTAGACTCCACCCCTCCTCAAGTTGACACCAGATTATGTAACTACCACAGGACCAAAATCTAACTGATAAGAATATTCTTAATATACAAGTTATAACACCTCACTGGCATCAAATCAATTCTGCATTGATAATGTCCATATAGTACAGGGTAGAACTACTACTTTTGAGATTCGGAGACTATAACTCTCTACAGGAATAGAGAGTCTCATCTTTCTTGCATGGAGAGTCTGGTGATTTCACACTGCTTATCTTGTGGTTAGCAGTCTATACATCACCCACTATGCTAGGAGAGCTGGTTGTTATAACATACAGTAGCCATCTTTAAGACAACTGGATGAAATAACATTTGTTGATTTTATCTACATAATATTTTCATGCAGACATTGTTCAGTTGAGTTACTCAGAGTTTCAGACTGACGAAGGACCGACCTCTCCTTGCCCATATTTCCTTATTTTGTAGTCTGGATCTGGTCATGAAAAAATAGACATTGGCTTTTGATGCTTCTGCCCAGGGCATGCATATCTTGCTCTCATTGCAATGGCTAAAGCACATCGGTTGGGTTCACATAAAGTCAAAGATTTAGGGAAGTGTAACTATGTGGAAGGGAGACTCTGACTTTTTGAATAGCATTACTGGTTATAACAAATAAATGCTTAGATTTATAACCACTCCTGTTGAAAGTGATTTGGCCAGAAGGCCAACATCCAATGTGATAACAATAATCTTGTTTGTAATAATAATAAATAGTTAACCCAGACCAAAATTTCTATTCTTTCTAATCCAGTCAATTCTGACCCATAATGATCCTGTAAGACAGACAAGAACTGGCCCTGTCAGTTTCTGAGACTGTCAGAGTTTACCCACTCCCATTGAGTCCATGTTAACTCATAACAACACGATAGGAAAGTGTGGCACTCTCCCTTTGTGTTTTCTGGCAGGAAACTGTTTACCAGCGAAGAAAGCCTTATATTGTCCCTGAGAATTTGCAGATGGTTTTGAATTGCAGCCTAGTGGTTTGTAGTGCAACTTGTAACACCCCATAGCCAGGGAATCTCAATAAGTTTTCTCTTTCACTCTGTTCTTTTGTCTGTCTCTCTATTTGTCTTATCTCCCTCTCCCTCTCTCTCCACTGTTTCTCAATCACTCCTTTAGATAGATAGATAGGTAGATAGATAGATAGATAGATAGATATAGACAGATCTATAGATCCATAGATAGAGCTATCTAATCAAAGATCGATAGATATTACAGATACAGATACCTAGAGAGAGAGAGAGAGAGAGAGAGAGAGAGAGAGAGAGAGAGAGAGAGAGAGAGAATAAACTGTCCCTGTGGTTTTTCTACAATTACTTATGGGAGTAGCAAGCATTATCTTTCTCAAACATATATGACACAAACATATATATGTATTCATATATACATATATAATCTTTAACTCATTTATTTCATACATAGAAAGCAAAAAATAATTTTCTTTTCACTTTTTTCTATTTACCTCATCTTTCTCTAACATGCAGACCCAAACACTCACACACACATACACACTCACGCGCACACACACACACACACACACACACACGAGTGGATGCAATCTTTATTTGTTCTCTAGTTCTTTATAATTTTCACCCTCTTCTGCCTTAGTCATTTCACACTCTTGACTTCTGTGGGCCCCTTTTAATTATAGCGGCTCTCAAATACTTGGCTGCATTAGCCTACTTTCTACATTGATGTCTTTATACGTCACCTCATGCAGAATGGTTTGGGCACACACCATTACGTAGCTGGTGGGAACAATATGTGGGTGCATGCTCCTGTAAAGATTTACAGTCTCTGCAGCCCTGTGGAGAAGTTCAGCTCAGTCCCATACTGTCTGTAGGAGTCAGAATAGACGCCACAGCTTTGAGGTTTTAGTTTGAATCACCTACCTGATCATCGATGTTTCCTCCAAGACAAGTTTAAGTTGCTTTTTCAAAGAAGACTTCCTTACCTTTGAAAACTAGATTAAGTTTCTCAGTTTAATATATATATATATGTGTGTGTGTGTGTGTGTGTGTACATATATATTAAATCTATCTATCTATCTGTGTGTTAAATCTATTTTTCCCCATTTTCTTGGCTAGCTATGAATACACTTCTCTGGGAGTGAAACTGCGAAAAGCTCTTTGTTCCTCTGTGCTACCCTTCCACTCTGGCCTTTTTCAAAGAAACTGCCTAGGCCATTAGAACTAGGTCTTTGGAGAGACTGACATCTAAGCTTCCCCTTGAACCTGGTGACAGGAATTTGAGGTGATTAGGGCTTTAGATTGTACTTCGCAGAATAACTGTCAAATGATTTATATTCTCAAATTCTCAGGGTAGACACAACAGGATTACATTTCCCTGTCCTTTTTTTTCCTTCTTCCAACGTTTGGCAAATGAATCACTGTATCACCATAACTACCAACTCCCCTGTCTCCTTCTGAGCCGGTGCTGAGTTGTGTTCATTTTAGAACTCTAATCCCAGGATTTATACCGTCCCCGACCTCTTCATACGCATTTCATTCTGCTGATCTCACAAAATCCAGCTTGGGATGAGTTGCTTGGCTCCTTGATTTTCATCTCTAGAGAATGTCCTTGTTACAATATAACTCCCAAGCTGGGAGCACAGACAACTTGGAATCCCAGTCCCCTCTAATTCTAAATGTATTGCACAGATCAGCATGCTAAAGAAACTCAAATGCCGCAATGTGGCAAGACTTTATTAGACAGCACGGGATAGACAGGTCTACTTCCTCCCCACTGCCTCTGAAAAAGGCAAACAGATGAGAACTGCATTTAATATGCCAGATTCCTGGCATTGATTTTCTCACCTAGTCTACGCTCACCTTCCTTTCTTTCTCTGGTAGTTTACCTATTTTCACGAATTTTATTTTTTCTGGCTTGAATATGTTAGGCCAATCACAGTTAATAAAAATTTGATTGTGCCTAAATATTAGGAAATGAAAATCTCACATTGTCCATAAAGCCCCAAATTTAACCTAATGTCTCCAATCAAGTTGCTCAGTATAGCGACTGCTTGTCTCTGATCCTGTTAGACGTGGTCACTTCATGTACCTAATTAGTTACCCGCTCTAAAGATTTTATTTATTTTTCTGTCTTTCTCTGTAGTTTATTTTTGCTTTTGCTTTGTTTTCTGGTATGTTTGTTGTGGTTGTATTTCAAAAGATGGAGTCTTAGACTAAGTGCTAATTTATTCCCTGATGATGAAATCAAATGCATCCTAAAGCACACATACATCAATCATCCTGATCAGTATTTGGAGTGAGAGAGCCAACCTACGCCTCAG
Source organism: Tenrec ecaudatus (assembly GCF_050624435.1). Lineage (NCBI taxonomy): Eukaryota > Metazoa > Chordata > Mammalia > Afrosoricida > Tenrecidae > Tenrec > Tenrec ecaudatus. Next base: position 88,473,496 of record NC_134533.1, read on the forward strand.
AGGCCCCGTGACTATTAACCTGTAAGATCCACTTCCATGTATCTCTTGTCTTCACATAATTAAAGACATTCCATTTCAGTCAAGTCAAGTTTCACTTGAGTACATTTTAAATCATTCTTTAGAGTGATTTGCATACAATGACTCATTAATTGTCTTTATCGATTATTTTCTTAGAGTTACATTCAGTTTCTTTTCTTTACCTGTTTTTCTTTAGAGAAAAAGTTGGGGTTGGGGAAAAGCTGAGAATGTAAGTGAGGACAGATGGGAATCAAATGAGAAGCCGCTAAGTCCTTTGTTTTACGTTTCTTTTCACTGATAATAGACTTAATTTAGAGTCACATTTCTTGCATCAATCTACCTATAAAAATTATCTATGTTTGTAGAGCCTCATGTTACAATCATCTCCTTGTTCAAAAGCATCTTAAATATTACTTTTGCTTTATTTCCCAAAGTGTGATTCCTGGAACACATGTGAGGGTTGATGTGGGACCAGGCTGTGTTTTTCTCTGCTGTACCTGGGGTCATGATCAGTTGAGATCTATTTGTTGGCACCTTACAACCACAGTAAAACTACCAAGCATATCTGTCTTGAACTCTACATTACATTTTTTTCATATTCCACACTTTTCTTAAAATAACCTTCTCATGGGGTTTCCTGAATGTGTTTCTTCCAAGTACCAGCACCATTATCTTTGATAGCATTGTGTTTATGTTTCTCTCTGTAAAGTATACAGTGGACTTTGATCTACAAGGTGAGCAGTTTGAAACCACCAGTGACTCCAAGAGAGAAAGAGGGGGCTCTCTAGGCCCTTCAAGGGTTACAGTCTTATAGATTTCCAGGGGGGCAGTTCTGTCCTGCCTTCTAGGGTCGTTATGAGTTGACATAAACTGGATAGCATGAGTAATTTTTAGAAGATTTCCTTGATTCTAAAGATAATACATCTCCTTGGTTAATCCTCAAATATTTTGCTTTATCTCTTTATAGTATGTATAACAATCTAGTTTCTAAAATGATTTATTTGTGATTTCATCCTCTCAACTTTGATGATTTGTCTGGAAGGGTTTGAAAGGCAGAGACTGAACTTTATTTATTGTGACTCGGCTGTAATGTCATGTGAACAGTAGATGTTAAAGATTGACTTTTGTCTCCTGCAATTCCTAAACACAGGTACAAGACCTATTTCAGGAATCAGATTGTTTGAAGATGTTAGTTTAGTTAACATGCGGTCAAACTGTAATAGCATGGTTTTAACACAGTCATAAAAGACAAGTGACACTGAATGAGCAGAAATAGCCACGTGAAACTGCATCTTTAAGCCAATAAGGTTGAGAGAGAAAAGAAAGGGCCTTTCTACAGTGGTTTTAGAGAGAACATAGGCCTGCTGCCACCCTGAATTTGAGCAACTTGTCTCCAGAAAAGTGTGAAAATAGATAACATTGGTTTAAAATCATTCACTTTGTGACACCTTGTTGAGAAAATCCTAATAAATTAATATAGTAGGAATTTAGGGTGCTCTTTTAATTAATGTCTCTATTTCACCTCTCTGGGGTCTAATCTATTTCAATTGTTACTCACAAAAGTTGTATGTTATATATATATTAGAATCAGGAGAAAATCAGAGCAGGCTGAGGCTACTTACATACAACCAAACATCTCTTGGGATTTGGTTTCTTAGGTTGTAAGTTTAGGGTCATGGTTTCATAGGACAGTTAGGTTAATTGGATGAATAATGTTTATAGCGCTTCGGTTCTACTGCCTAGTTTGTTGTGCAGTGAATGGAATCACAAAGCTTCCATATGGCTCTCCAAGACACAACGATCAATCTGCATATACGAGCAACAACAGAGGAAGGAGAGTTAGGAAGAGGAGGAGGATGTGGAATGTTAATTGCCTGAGTGAACTTTCTTTGCTATGAAACAAGAAGAACTAGATGGTATACGGCTTCCATTACTGTACATTTTAATCAAAGATTTATTACAAGAATCCTTATCAAAATGGGAAAATGGAGAACCGAGTTCCAAATTTTCATGGCCTCCAGATTTCTGAAGGCATGGAGGCAGAATAAATCCTTGAAACTATTATCCTGAGATAAACATAATCTTAAAACAAAAACACCCCCTGAAATTAAAAACAAATCTGAACAGTAGTTTATCTTAATTAGTAGAAAATATCTCCCTTGAGCATGATGATCTTATAAGAGACAACAGTAATGTACAGATTAGCTAGTCATCGTAGAGAGCATGAGTGGAGCTCAGGTTGATGACGGAATACCTCAAGAAGGGCTGCTGAGAACGGTTGCACAACTTAAAGAATGTAATCAATGCCATTAAGTCATACAGATGCATACAAACTGTAGAATTAGTGTGTATTGCATTGTGTGTATCTCAATGGCAGCAAAATAAAAGCAATGTAGACAGAAAACAAAACATCGCCCCACGTACACAAAAATATCAGTTGTTAAGAACTCTTGGTCATTCTTTATGCAAAATGAGACATTGTTCTATCCCACCAGGACCATGTGCTATGGATCCCTACAGTTTCTGCTCTACAAGCTAGCTCTTCACGCCAATGTGCTCACCTATCAGCCAGCATATTTTTAGCTGCTTTACACTCAGCCCCAATTCAAGGTGTCACCATGCTCAATGTGAGGCTATTGTGAGTCATAGGATTTTCTTTGGCTCATTTTTGGAAGTATATCACCAGGACTTTTTCCCAAGTTCGTCTTAGTCTAGATGCTTAATGAAACCCATTGAGCTTCACAATAATACACAGGTTTTCACTGAAAGACCAGTGGAGGCTGTGTTGGTATTAAATTGCTTGGAAATCAAACCCTGGCCTCTGAATTGAAGGGAGAATTCTTCCAGTGAATCACCACTGCCAGTTCTTACAGTTTTACATTGCTGCCTCACTACCTTTCTCAAAACACACTGGCTTGTTTTCCCTCCTCTTAAATCAGTACAATTTTCATGCTGATCACTCCTGCCCTAATAAAAATAGCTCTTTAATATATTGAAAAATATAAAACATAACTCTAAACATGTTAATGAATAGGCTGCTTTGGTAACTTACATGACAATGAACATCGATTTTCAGTTAACCTAAATAAGCATGGAAAATAAAATGTATCAGTGCTCTAGATCCGGATGTTTGTGTGCATTTATACAAATAGATGTCCCAGTGTTTTCATTGGCAAAACCTATGACAGCTCTAACTTTAGTACCACGTGAACTTTCTTACTATGGTCTGCATAATCATCAGTAGGAATTAATTAATGAGGGATCTCTTCAAATTACATCATGTTACTTGTATTACATTATTTCTTCTTAATTGAACCAGACATTTTTGAAATGTTAATCAGTTCTGTCTTACATTAGTTGTCCTTTTAAAATTGTACTTCATTTTGGTCAATGTAATTCTGAAATATAGGTGCACACCTCCATGATACGATCGCTGAGGACAAACGGGTACAGAAGCAAATGTGGCGAAGAAAGCTGATGGTGCCCAGTTATCAAAAGAGATAGTGTCTGGGGTCTTAAAGGCTTGAAAGTGAATAAGCAGCCATCTAGCTCAGAAGCAACAAAGACCACATGGAAGAAGCACACCAGCCTGTGCAATCATGAGATGTTGAAGGGATCAGGTCTAAGGCATCATCCAAAAAAAAAAAAATCGTACCAAAGTGAATGAAGGGGAAAGTGCAGAGTGGAGACCCAAAGCCCATTTGTCGGCCACTGGAGATCCCCTCACAGAGGGGTCTAGAGGAGGAGATGAGTCAGTCAGGGTGCGACGTATCACCGATGAAGAATACAGCTTTACTCCAGTTCCTAAATGCTTCCTCCCCCCCTACTACCATGATCTGAATTCTACCTTGCAAGTCTGGATAGAGTAGAGGTTGTACACTGGTGAAGATAGGAGCTGGCAGCACAGGGAATCCAGGGTGGATGATACCTTCAAGACCAGGGGTGTGAGGGGCGATACTGGGAGGGTAGAGGGTGAGTGGGTTGGAAAGAGGGAACCAATTTCAAGGATCTACATGTGACCTCCTTCCTGGAGGATGGACAACAGAAAAGGGGGTGAAGGGAGACACCACATAGGGCAAGATATGACAAAATAATAATTTATAAATTATCAAGGGCTCATGAGGGAGGAGAGAGCGGGGAGGGAGGGGAAAAAGAGGACTTGATGCAAGGGGCGTAAGTGGAGAGCAAATGATTTGAGCATAATTAGGGCAAAGAATGTACAGATGTGCTTTATGCAATTGATGTATGTATATGTATGGATTGTGATAAGAGTTGTATGAGTCCCCTAATAAAATGTTAAAAATAAATATTGATTATGTTCTGATTGTCCTTATTTTGTATATAAATTCTTGCAGTAACCTTATTGCACATATTTGATATGTTATCAATATTGTAGCTCACTGTAGTACAGACACACTGTAGTTCAAGTCTGTTCTAGAAACCCCACCTCTTTTGGTAGGCGGGCAGTAGACATCTAAAGGATTTGGCTTTACCTTTGTGTATGTGTGTGTTGTAATCACTTTGAATAATCCAATTTTAGCTTATTTTTTCTAAGCTAACTGATCCTGTGCAGTAAATCCCTCTACACTCGATGCCTTTGAGTGCAAAGCATTAGGACAGATGATTGGCATGTTTGCAGGCTTTGCACTTCTGTTGAAAAGCTCTGTTTTGGGCTCCGATGGGTTTCACGTATATGGTCATTTGGACCCCAGTTGAGGAAATAGTAACTTTTTTAGAATAATGCTTTTCATGCAGAAGGCAGAGGCAGAAGAAGGAGAGTGGTGGTCTTTTAAGGTCTGTGTGAGTGATACTTCCTTTTGTTCGCTGAATGAAGTAAGACACAGAAGAGAACTTAAAAGAACAAGGAAACAAGGAGCTACAACGTACAGTTGTATGGCTACAGGGAGACTGGAAAACTAGGGGTTAACACAGTAACCTACAGTAACACTGTTGTCACAGATTGACATGAAGATATTAAGCACTTCATTTGCCCAAATATATTATCAGCCAAATTTACCTGTTGCCCTCAAGCTGATCACCACACCTGACAGAGGAGACCTGTACTCTGTAGGGTTTTCAATGATTGTAATTTCATGGAAGTGGAAGTAGGCCATTCTTCTGTGAGGCTGCGGAGTGGATTCAAATGGCAGATTTTCCTTCAGTAGCTAAATGCAAAGCATTTGCAACATTTATCACCGAGTAACTACGGTCTCTAAAGGGTTTTAAGTTAAAAATCGTTATAATCTTATGATTGAATGAAGATGGATTACATGAAGTGCTTATCTTTGTTAGCTCCTTGAGGGTGATATCATTTTGCCATGCTTCTCTCTAGAATTTTGGCTCTATGAGTCAGTGAATAGAAGCCATTCCATTGAATCATTCTAGTCTTATTAAAATATATCATATGATAACAAGAAGGTTTGATTTCAAATATTGATTCTGCCACTTATCAACTCTAATCTGATTCTTTAAACCGTTTGGCCTCGAGTACTCATTTATAAAATGGGTATTATTCTATTTTCTTGGAAGTTTACTATAAGGATTAATGACATAATTTTATAAAACACCTGGCACAATACCTGGTATATAATACTAGTGAAAAGTGATCAATGTTCTTAGGCTGTAGCAAATTTTACCTATCTTGAGAAACTATGGAAGCTATACAGGAGCAGGCACAAATTTTGGTACCAATAGTGTGATTTACTTTTATTTTTCACAAGTTACTTCACTTTTTAAGTCACTCGTTTTTCAAAGGAAATAGATTACCTTCTATATTCTAAACATTACCTAGACATCGAAGGTATAACAAAAACTTGCTTTGAAGCAGAAGAGTTATGTAAAAAGATAATATAAATATGTTTATATGTGCATGTGTGGACATATCTAGATGTTAAGATATAACAAGCATGAAGGAGAGAAAATAAAACTGAAGAAGAATGTATAAAATCATTGGTTGAAAGGTATAACTAGTTAAAGAGGCTCAAGGAAATTTCATGAATGCCTGTCTACTACCAAAGCCTCTGGCCAGAGAGTTTTAATATGAGGTTAAGGGGGTATCTTAATAGGCTTTTACAGCTCTCCAAGGCCTTTAAAATTAAATACTGACTTTCTGTTTGTGTCCTCTTCCCCGTCCATCACCCACCAGAAAGACAAGATTCCTGAGATTTCATGAGACAGTCAAAAGTCTGTGAAAATATACGCATTTTGTTAAAAACAAAAATGCAAATAATTATCTGGGATATTGGTTATAAGGTTACTTCTCAGTCTAGCATGCAATGCTTAATATACAACTTGCATCCTGCCCTGTACTCAATCTCACCTCAGTGTTTAACCTAAAAAGCATGCAAGCCACCAACTCATCCTCATTGGCAAAGAGATTGTACTAATGGCAGGCTTATTGAGGCACAAGATACCATTCCTCTGCCCAGAAAAAGAGTCCCATTAACCAAAATAATTACAATCCCATATCATTAGTGTTTTTTTTTTTTCACAAGAGAAAAGCTTGTAGTTAGTTCAGGGATCGTTTGCTGGCCCTTAGGAGCGTTTTCCAGTCCAGTCTGTTGGGGCACCACGCCCTGGCCCCAAAGTCCACTTTCAGCATTCCCTGGGGACCTTGCTACTCCATTCCCTTGCTGTTCCGCTGCACTCCCCCAGTGATTTGCCTCGGTGTGGTGGGATCAGGTCAGGTGCAATTCCCACACTGTGTCTCCGGTGTTGTCCCCTGTATCGCCTTTAGTCACTGAAGGGCATCATGTCTCATAGTAGGGCCAGCCATGTTGTTCTCTCTGTGGACTGGCTGCTCTACTCAGGAACATCATCATCACGGCCTGGTGGGCCAGGCTGTGCTCCACTCTCTCCTCCTGCCCCTTCATCTGCTCCCGTGTGCTCTGATCAGATATGTCCATCTCCCGGAGCTGCAGAGTCAATGTCCTTTGGAACAAATTCTTTTCGGGGAAGGGCAGGAATCCACTTAATTTATGGTGCTGGGGCCAGCCTCCCAGACCTCTCCACTGGTTCCCTCCTCCACGCCGGGATATTGCATTCACACCTTGCGACACTGGGTTCAAGTCTGGTCCCACTTTCCCTGTCATTAGTGTTTTTATTATTGTTCCTGGGTGCCTCTGAGCAGGTTCGGATTAATAACCATGCTCTAGGTAGAGAGTGAGACCCTGCTCGGTCCTGTGCCCTCCGCACAGGTGTTCAGAGAGTTCAGCCCGTTACTGCAGCCGCGGAAGAAATCCATCTCACAGAGGCTTTTCTTCCTTCATGACCCTCTACTTTACCAAATATTATATCCGGTGCCTCGTGATAACATGTCCAATGTATGTGAGAAAAAGTCTCCCCATACTGGCTTCTAAGGTACATTCTAGCTGCATTTCTTTCAAGAGAGATTGGTTTGTTATTCTGACAGTCCATGGTAATTTCAATATATTTTTTACCAACATCCTATTGCATCCAATGCACCAATTCTCCTTCGATCTTTCTTATTAATTGCCCAGATTTTCCATTCATGTTAGGTGACTGGAAATATCACAGCTTGGATTTGGCACACATTATTCCTGCATGTGACATTTTTCCTTTTTAACTCTTTAAAGAAGTCTTCTGCAGCAAATGAATCCAAAGGTGTTAAGTGTTTCAACATCTCCACTGCTGCCTTCATGAATGTTGCTGTGGATACACGGAGATGAAGGCCCTACAACCTTTAATACCTTATTTGACATGATGTGGCTGGTCCAGCTGTGAGGAAGTTGTTTTCTTTACAGGGTGGTATAATTTATGCTCAGTGCTTGAGGAAGATTATAAACAAGGAGTTACAGATTTTGTTTTGCTCCATTTTTGAAATACTGTTTACAATGGGTTTACAGACACAGAGGTGTGTACAAGCTAAGTATTATTTAGCCTCTCTACACAGTCAGAAGGAGCCCTGGTGGTTTAATGGGTTGCAGGTTGTACTATTAGTTAGGTGTCAGCAGTTCAAATCCCACAGCTGCTCTGTGGGGGAAACGTTGGGCTTTCTGCTCCTATAAAGATTTACAGCTTCAGAATCCCCCAGGGGGCAGTTCCACTCTGTCTGTCCTATGTTGTACTTATGAATTGGAATCTATTTACTGGCAGGGAATTGCGTATACAATGAGAAGTCTCTGGATGGTGAAAACACGTAGCACACTCTGCTTCTAATCACAGTTTAGAGGGTTGGGTCCACGCAGATGCACCTCATAAGACGGGCCTGGTAATCTATTTCCCAAAAAATTAGGCATGGAGAATGCCATGTATATTATTGCACATATGGAATTGCCATCATTTGAAACTGATTCGACCAATTGTTTTCCTCTTTTGTTTGTTTGTTATACAACAGGATTCCAGGTCTCTCTCAGACCATTTAGCAAGATCTTACATTTATCATGTGATAAAAGTACTCAGCAGCTAATAAATAGATTGTCAGTTTGAATTCGCCAGTAGCTTTATGGGAGAAACATGTGACAGTCAGCTTCTTTAAAGTTGTATAGTTTTGGAAATCCTATGAGGCAGTTTTCACTCTGTCCTACACGGTCCATATAACTCAGAATCAACTTGATGCCACCGGCCTGTGATCTCCCTGCCTCCCACTGCCCCATTCATCTCCATTGACCCACAACTACATGAGCCTCAAGAGGGCTCTGGCTGGCATCAGACCTATGAACTTGAGTTGAACTGGGCTGGGACTTCTTGATAGAAAATTGCATATTGGTATAAATTTTTTCTTAACATATGTAAAATAATCAACTCGATGGCAGTGATTTTGGTTTGCAGTGTTGTTTTCATTTTGTAAAGCTTTTGTCAATCCCTGGTCTCATTTGGAGTGCCAAGCTACAGTAAGTTTACCAAGAGTCATACATTCAAGAAAATGGTGAAACAAGTATTATGCACAACACACAATGTCTGATTATGGGCTTAAAGATGATAAATACCTTTGAGGTTAGGTAGTTAATTTTTAAAATGATGACCTAATTATTCAACTCTTGTTTCAGCATTTAAATGTGCTCTCTACGTGCTTGGAGAGACATGAGGCATTGTGCCCCTGTAAAGAATTAGAGTCCTGGGAACCCGCAGGTGCAGTTGTACGCTGTCCCACAGGCTCCCTGGGAGTGGAACCGACAAGCTGGCAGGGAGTGTGGTTTGGAGCTTGTATGTGTGCTGGCATGCAATGGTTAAACGTCCAATTAATTCTGCTGCTCGGATGATGTTATCAAAACAGTTTTCATATCCATTTACCAAATGCTGTGCCGTGAAAAGCACCATATTATTACTATTTAGGGTAGTTTCCCTTTTCATAAGCTCTTGTTCTCAAATGACGGTTATATATCTCCAGGGTATTCTTATCCTGAAATCTCAGACATCTGAAGCACTGATTTCTTTTCTTTGATAATTTTCTGAATATTTTCTTTCATCCAACTTAGTCTGTTTTTATCCCTGATACAATCATTATGAAGAGAGTCTTTAAATATATAATATTTTTTCTTTGAATAGGCTGAGCTATCCTCCATTCTAATATCCATCACATTTAATTGCACTTAGCAGATCTGACAGGCTTTCAAGTTCCATATTTTATCAGAATGCTATGTTTTATCTATACCAGGCTTTGTTCAGTTTTTCTGGGAGGATGGTGGTAGGCAGACGGCAAGCAATGTGATTTCTGTACTTTTTTCTCAGAGATACATGGTTCATTTATTGTTCATTTTAAATCCTGCTGAATTTGCAAGCACATCAGGCAAAATTAGGGGTATTTGCATCTCAAGCAAGCCTCAGAAAAATCAAGTTGCAAAGGTGGATAGATTTTTTATAAGCCTTACCAAGTTAATGGTCTTGCCTGCCTGTCTCTTCTATTGCTGTCTGTCCCCTTACATTTTCTCTCTGTCTGTCTCTCTCTGTCGCTGTCTCTCTCTTCTTTTCACACTATCTCTTTATGTTTTTCTTCAATTTTATGGACATAACCTACTTTTTAGAGAAGATCTTTGTTCTCTTTGAATTTTATATTTAACTTGAATTTTCAAAAGGATGTCCTGGCACAAAAGTTCAAAGACCAAATTCATTAGTACTAGCATGGAGTGAGTGAGAAGGGTGGATAAATGAGTGCTCAATGCTTCGGAGACCTCTACAGAGGGTTGTGGTATAGGACAGGAAAGGATAAAAGTAGTCATTCAACAACATATCAAACAAAATTAATATCATTGAACAGTACATGGAGTGATTATTGAAATATAAAATATTTTGTCTCGTGTGTAGTTACCATAATGAAATATAATTAATCCAAATAAAACCCACCTAATATAGAAGTACTCCCAGGTAACTTTAGAGTATTAACCTTTGCAACAAAAATGGTAGCATGTTTGATGTTACAGGGAGTCAGGGTGGTCCAGGGGTAAAATGCTTAGCTGCTAGTATGAAGTTCATAGTTCCATCCACTTATTTGCTACAAAATGTGCCAGGCTGCTTCCATCATGGGGTACAATCTGGAAACTCCCTGGGAGCAGTTCACTCTGTCCTGGAGGGTTACTAAGAGTTGGGACACACAATTCAGTAAGGGTCCAATAATACATCACATGTTAACTTGTTACAGTTGTCTATTGCATCTTTAGTATAACCATAATGAGATACAAGAAATAGATGCTAGTGTTTGAAATGTATAGATAAAGGAACTATGTTATTATAAGGAACATTTATCAAAGAAAAAGTAAAGCATTTTTTTCATTAAAAATTAGCATATACACAAATGTATGAAAGAGAATAGTACATCTGATAATATTACATACTAATGTAGTAAACATAGTCTGAATTATCATTAAACGCCATGAACTGTTTCCGCCTCATAGCAAACCTATGTGCAACCAATTAAAATAGTGCTTAATTTTGAGTCATGTTCAAGTCGGTGGAACCCATTGTCGCAGCAACTGTGACAACCCATCTTACTGAGGGAACTGGTCATACTTGCTCAGCTGACCAGAGTACAAGGGGGCCCCCCCAAACTGAACGTTTTTCAAAGCTATATATTTAAATTTTTATAAACCAACTTATCACCTTCAAAGCTTTTTATTTGTTTGTTTATTTGGTAGGGATATATATATATGATGTTTATTTGGTAGGGATATATATATATATATATGTCTGTACATGTGTGTATATATATATATATATATATATATATATATATATATATAGACACACATTTTTCTCTCCATTTCTCTTTTGGACTAAAGAGTTTCATAGACACCTTCTATCAAAGAACATATAACCTTATTTTCTATGTTTACAAGGAGGTACCCACCCCCCAACAAAAGAAATCCAAACAAACAGAAAAAAGCTCCACTAGGCAGAGCCTTCAGAGTACACATTTTTCCTTCTAGGTGAGCATCAAACAACCCACTCCAAGTTAGTGCACTCAGTGGCATCTCCTGGGAAGGTAATCTCTGGTCACAGTGAATTTTTTCGTAAAAGCTGTTTTACTCAAACATTATTTTTTGTGATGGCCAATGTAAGGGAAGAGCTTGCAGTTGTGAAATTTTGTTTCCTGCTTGGGAAAAATGCCACAGAAACTGTTGTGATGTTGAACATAGATTACAAGGACAGCGCTATAAGCAAAATTCAAGTGTATGAGTGGTTTTCTCATTTCAAAAGAGGTGAATGTCAATCAATGAAAAACCTCTTTATGGACATCCACCAACTTCCTAAATGGATGAAAATTTCAACTCATAGTGCATTAAAAGTTTGTTCCTCTGGGTTAGACTGTAAACCCTTCTATTTAGAGGTTGTGACAAGAATGAACACAGTGTGTGACTAAAAAGGCATGGCAGACAGGGGACTGGTTTTGCCACCACAACAATCCACCTGCTCACACAGCCATCACAGTGTGCCAGTGTTGGGTAAAAACACCAGGCTTTTTTTTCCCCACTCACCTTACTCACCTGACCTTGATCCTTGGGACTTATTTTTGTTACAGTGACTGCAAAGTGACATGAAAGGATAGCTATTTGACTATGTAGAGGAGGTGAAGAAACGAGGGGGGTGCTGTCAGCCATCAAGTCAAATGAGTTTGAAAAATATTTCCAAGAATGGAATCACAGATTTGTCAAATGTATTAATTGTAGTGGAAAGGACTTTGAACGTGGTAAGGTTATTTTGTAAGAGTTCAAATACATAGCTTTGAAAAAATGTCTGCATTTTTGGGGTACCCCACTGTACACACACACAGCAACATGGAAGAATTACAAATACATTCATGCCAAGTGAAAGAATTCTTAACCATAAGACTGTAGTCATTGTAATTCCATTTCTATGATATAGTCCATGGTTGGGGAAAAAGAAGCCATGAAAGTTCTTTGTACTAGAAAGGTGGGGGATTTTTTACTGGAAAAGGTCAAGAGGTAATGGCACTAGTAATACTCAATATTATGATTTTGGATAACCCCATGTAGTCATCACTAGTGCTTAGTTCAAAATTTAGATGTTGCATTTAATACATATTTTGCATTGAAAGAAAATTTGTCTTCAAAAAATCACTTTCTCTGTATTTAAATTTTTTTCACAAAAATAATAGTGAAATACTTGGTAGTTTAAAATGCCCCCAGATAAGTACAGATTTAGTGCTAAAATAGTTTAGTAGTAATCTATAGTTTAGCTAAGGTAGCTTAACACTAAATATAGTTTAAGATGGTTTATCTGTGTTTTGTGTTGTTCCTGAATATTATATAGATAGATATAAGCATATAGATATATAGGTACACACATATATAATGATTCTTAATATCTAAAGCACAAAAGGATATGTAGAGTGAAGTTTATCAAACTGCAGATTGTCAGGAAAGCATCAATAAGCACCCATGTAGAAATGCATATTTTATCATTTCTATTTGATCAGTTCATTTTATAGTAGTCCATTCCTGAAAGCGTATGCTGCTCATATTTTCCATTTTTCTTAATTGTAAGCTTATCTCTAGTAGAGTTTTGTTTTGCTTTGTTTTCCCGTGAAGAATTCCCTTACTGGCTAGGTTTCCACGGTGGTTTATCTTTAGCTTCTTCTACACACCAAAGGGGTATATCTAGTGTTTATATTAACATTAATATTAATGTTAATCTTGGCTATTTAGGTAAAACCCAAGTGAAATAGTGGCCTTTGATTTGTATATCTCTGTAGAGATTTTCATTTCTTCCCTTACACAAAAACAAATGAAAATCAACTGACTTGCTGTAATTTCTCTGTGTTAATGGGTCTATTTTGTTGTTGTGATGGTTAGCTCTTCTATGGAGAGTATATCCCTTTATGTGTGTTGAATTTACCTAAGAGCTTTAGAGTTATCTCATCAACTTAGAGACTCAAACCTTATTTATTGTTCCTTACATTACATCCTCACCATAGCCAACTCCACTATAAGGGGGAACTTAATGTCAACCACTGTACTGATAATAAGCTAAGCAAACAAACAACCCAAACACTAACAATCTTGGAGACATTGCTGACTCATAGCAGCACCTTAGGTGTCTGAGACCGTAACTCTTTAAGAGAGTTAAAAACTCTGCAAGTTCAGTGATTCAAAACCACCAGAGGCTCCCCGTGAAAAAGACGGACTTTCTACTCCTGTAAACAGTTACTGTCTCACAAGCTCATGGGGGCAGTCCTACCCTGCCCTATAGAGTTGCTCATGTCAGAATTGACATCATAGCAGTGGGTTTGTTGGTTTTGAATTGCTTACCATGCAGATCGCAGCCCAGCATGCCACCACCATGTTACAAGGACTCATATTGTTTTTAAAATTCACACTGTATTTCTAGTCCTTGGTGACATCTGCTTTTAATTGTAAATCATCCCTGCATTGAAATTAATGCTATAAAGTACTACCTTTTAAGCAGTTTTGTATAGATGAGCATTTTTCTTTCTTTCTTTTCATAAATCATTTTATTGGGGACTCTTACAGCTCTTATAATAATCTGTACATCAATTGTTTCAAGTGCATTTGTACATGTTTCCCTCATCATTTTCAAAACACTTTCTTTCTACTTGAGCCCTTGGTATCAGCTCCTCTTTTTCCTTCCCTTCCCCACCTTCCCACTTCCGTGAATTCTTGATAAATTATAAAATATTATTCTGTTGTTTAATTGTTTTTTTACCTTCTCCCCCCACCTTCCCCTTACTCCGGATGTGTCACTATTCCCATTACTGTTCCTGAGGAGTTCATCTGTCCTGGATTCCATGTGTCCAGAGCTCTTATCAGTACCAGTGTACATGCTCTGGTCTAGCTGGATTTGTAAGATAGAACTGGGGTCATGAGAGTAGAGGGAGGAAGCATTAAAAAACTAGAAGAATGTTGTGTGTTTCGTCGGTGCTATACTGCACATTGATTGATTTGTCCCTTGTGACCTTTCTGTGAGGGGTTGCCGAATTGTCTACAGATGGATTTTGGGCCTCCACTGTGAACCCCCTCATTTGCATCAATATATTTGTTTTGGGTCTTCTGATACCTGATATTTGATCTTATGAACACCCCACAGCCTGGTGTGCTACTCCCATGTGGGATTCGCTGCTTCCCTGCTAGATGGCCGCTTATTTAACTTCAAGCCTTTAAGAACCAAGATGCTGTATCTTGTAATAGCTTGGCACCATCAGCTTTCTTCACCACATTTGCTTATGCACCCATTGTGTCTTCAGTGACCATGTCGGGAAGTCAAGAATAACAGCATGTCAGGTTATTAAAACAAACTGTTCTTGTGTTAAGGGTGTTCTTGATTAGAGACACAACATCCATCTGTTACCTTAATACTTAACATTTAAATATATGCACATAGACATAGCCCTACTGTTATATATTAATATATTTACATATGTACATGCCTATATTTATACCTCCCTAAATGTCTTTTGTCTCCTAGTTATTTCCTTTTACTTTCCTCCTGTTCCACTATCATGTTCAACCTTCATTCGGCTGCCAGTATTTTCTCTCAACTATATTGCTCTTGATCAAACCCCACCATGCATTCTACACCCACCTTGCTGCTGATTTTACATCTGTTGTTGTTCCCTTGTCCTGAGTTTGTTGGCTCCCCCTCCCTTTCAACCACCTCCTCCTCCTCCTATGTCCCCAGGAACTGTTGGCCCTATTGTTTTTTCCTTAGAACTGTTAATCTTGCCTATCTTATATACATAGACATGAGAAGAAAAAGAAAAAAAAGCTTATAAATAGTTCCAGGTCTTTCTGCTGACCCTTAAGAATGTTTTCCTTTCGGGTCTGGGGAGGTGCCAAGCCCTGTCAACTGATTCCGAAGTCTGTTTTCAGGATTCCTCAGGGCTGCTCTGTTGTTTCTCTCTTTGTGTTTCTCCACAGCATGAAGGGTAGGGGTGTCATACCAGGTGCATTTCCCAAACCGTGACTCTAGTACTGCTCCACATAGCGTGTGGGTCAGAGAAGGGGTGTCATGTCTTGTGGTGGGGTCAACCCTACAGTCCTCTCTGTATTGACTGCTATGGAGCATGAAAGTAGTCCTTGAAAGCTTGGTTTGTCAGGTGTTCTCTCTCTCTCTCTCTCTCTCTCTCTCTCTCTCTCCCCCTCTCCCCCACCACCCCCACCCCGTATTAGTTTGCTCCCACATGATCTGGGAAGACCTGCCACTCTCTCCAAGCTGTATGTTCAGTGCCGTCCTCCGTAGTGCAGTCTTCTGAGCAAGGATTTGATGTAGCTGGAATTGGGGCCCTCCCCAAAGACCTTACTGTTAATTCAATGCTTCGTGTCAGTAAGTTGTCTTCAAGGCTTGGTGCACCAGGTTGAGGTCTGGTCCCTCTCTCCCTTTTCTGTGGAGACAAACAATACCCTCCTGTGGGTGGGTTAGTGCCCTGTTCCCCCACTATACACGTATCCACGCCCTCTTTTCTTTTTTCTTTTCCCCTCCTTTTCAGTTGGCTGCCATAGGCATACCTGGGTTGGGTCTGACCCCTCCAGAGTGCTTGAACCTTGCCCCAGAATTTATGCATTTAGTGGCTTCTCCCATTTGTGCTCTGTGCTTTTTAAGCTTATTTCCGTGGACTCATGATGTACCTGTCCTTTTGTGCTTCACTTACTTCAGTTTGCATAATTTCCTCCAGTTCTTCCCATGAGACGATGTGCTTCATGAGTTCATCACTGTTTTGTAGGGATGCATAGTACTCCATTGTATGTATACATCTGAATTTTTTAATGTTAGTTAGTTGATAGAAATTTAGATTGTTTCCAACTCTGCAATTGTGATCTGCACTGCGATGAACTTTGGGGCACAGATGTCTGGTCGAGGTCTGTTTTTTTGTGTGTATATGCCCAGTAGGGGATTGCTGGGTCATATGGTAGGTCAATTAGCATTTGGTTTAGGTATCACAAAATTGATTTTCATGAGGGTTGTACATACCTACAGAACCACCAACAGTGCAGGAGAGTTCCTGTTTCACCACATCCCCTCCAACACTTGTTGCTTTCTGAGGTTTTGAATTGGGCTATCTTTGAGGGTGTTAGGGGGGTATCTCATTGTTGTTTTAATTTGCATTTCTCTGATGGCTAATGATTGGGAATATTTTCTCATATGATTAGTAGCCACTTGGATTTAGCCCTTGTGAAAATTGTGCTCAGATCTTTTACCCACCTCCTCAATGGGCTAGATCTATATTTTTTTCTTATTGTGGGTTAGTAGAGTATTATAGACTTTAGTAATAAGGTCTTTGTCTGATGTGCTAATGATATTTTCTCAGTCTGTGGACTCTCTTAGTACTATCTAGGTGAAGTCTTCCAATGTACACTGCTGTTTTATCTGCAGTAGATCCCACCAGTCAACTTGTGTTTCCTCTGTTTGTGCCCTTCCTTATTTCCAATAGCCTATGTATTCCTTGCACAAGACTTCTTACGTTTGTCCCAATTCCTTCATTGATGGCCCTAATAGTTTTTGGTTTTACCTGAAGGTCTGTGAGCCACCTTGAATTTATTCTTCAGCAAGAGCGAGGTAAGTGTCTTCCTTCATTTTTCTGCAGGTACATATCCATTTTCCCTAGCACCACTTGTTGAAGAGGGCATCTGCTTCCCATTTGATATGTTGGGGGTCTTATTGAAGATCAGTTGTCCGTATGCTAATATTTTAATTTCTGGATTTTCAGCTCTTTTCCAAAGACCTCTGACTGCATTTCTTCTTGAGGAGTTCTCTCCTTTTTTCTAGGCTTCTTCCCTCTCTGTATACAGTTGGTAGTCAGTTTTTCCAATTCTTTGAAGAAAGATCTTGTTATTTGCATAGGGATAGTGTAAAACTTATATGGGGCCTTGGGTAGAATTGACATCTTTACTGCATTAAGTCTTCTGACCCACAAACATGAGATGTTCTTCCATTGGGGAAGTCACTCTTGGTTTATTATAATAGTGTTCTATAATTTTCCTCGTACAAATCTTCTGATTCTGGGAGGTAAGTATATCCCTAGAATTTTTTCTATCCCCAAGACCATGCCTTCCAACTACTGTTCCTTCCTCTTTGCTTCCAACTTTTACATTCCAATTACTGATCATTATAAATGCATCTTGATAGCATGCTAGATTAATTTCAGACTGAAGACGTTGTTGAATTATTTAAAATTTTTTCTGCATGCTAGCTTTAGTAGCTAGTACAGAACTTTGAATAATAGATGTATTCACTTGAATTCCTTATAGGCACATAGCTATAATCCCATTAAAGACAGCATTGTACTTCATGGTTGGTTTTGCAATGTCATTTTTGGTATTGAATGCAACACCATGCCTCTTGCATCTGGCATTCCCAACACAGGAAACTATATGATTTTCTGATTCCAACACCAATCCATTTCAGCCTGCTATTGACTCAAATTCTGATCTTTATGCGTTCAACTTAATTTTTGAAAATTTCTATTCTTTGAGATTCATATTCCTATGTTCCAATTTCCAATTATTCATCAATATTTTCTGTGTTTCTTCTCATTTAGAATCGTGTCCCATACACAAATGAAAGTCCTGGAAGAATTACCTCCGAAGGCATTACTCCATCCACATCATTACGGTTGACTAGTTAGAGAAGGCAGCCCTTTGCTAGTCATATGTTGAGTGCCCTTTGCCCTGACAGGCTCATCTTCTGGCAGTATCTCTTCAGGGTTCTTCTGCTGTTCATGAGGTTTTCAATATATGACAATGTTTCCATGACACCCGTTAGGTTTTCAGTAGCTAATTCCTCTAAAGTTAACAGCCTCATCTTCTGTGTAGTCTTTTCATAGTGGGGAAGCTCTGCTGAGTTTTTTTTTCACTGTGGTGAGCCTGATGGTGTTCGAAATACCAGGGACACATCTTCCAGCATCCAGCAACACGTAAGTCATCAGAGTGGGACAAATCAACAGATAAATAATAGCTAATAAGTGGTCAGTATTATTATGAATATCGTTATTATATTTATTTGTTTTCTTGAAAATTGTTACATAAATGGCAAGTTTTATTAACATTTTTACACAAATGGAAAATTTTATTAACATTTTTAGGACTATGACTGGAGCATGAGACTACTAGGCTCTGCATATGAATTTCTTTTCACCTCAAAGAAACATTAGACACTGCCATTAATTTAGAACACTAGACAGTGTATGTATGTTTGTGTTTGCATTGAAGAGCCATTTTTTCCTCTTCAATGATATTTGACCTAAAAAGCTGCAAGAAATATACCAGAAAACTCATTTGTGTTGTTATTCCACCTCAAACCAACTGCAATACAATACGCTCTAAAAAGCGTCTTCTCTGGAATGTTGAGAACCATCAGGAGAACCATTGGAATAAAATTAGCTGGATTGTGGATTTTGTCCATAGCTCTCTTATTAGGCTGGGTATTTTAAACCGAGTCATTTTGAGACAGGAAAAGTGAAGCAGAAGGCTAATCAATTACACGGTAAACTCAGGCTAAATATTTGTGTTAGCTTTCTTTACCACTCAGCTCTAGGGACAGATCTCTCTAGGTTGCACTCATTACCCAAATTCTACTTCATTTTTGCCAAACAATCTTTGCCTAATACCTCACTGGAATATAAAATGAGAGAAGTTAATTAATAGTATCAAGCTTCTGTTATATCCCATGTCTAATGTTTAACCATCTCCCACTCCTCAAACATTCATGTACACAACAGAAATTCAGTGATATTAATCAACTTACAATATTTAGAGCCATCAGAGCAAAAAAGATGGTAACTTTATTTTCCCCAGCCCTGTGATAAGTGTTTCCTGATAAGTACATGCAGTTATTTATTTCTGAAATTACAATTGAAGCATAGATTTTTTTAAAACCTCACTATGCCCCATTAATCTCAATTATTTTTTCACTGGCATTTTACTTTTATTTATTTCTAAGATCAAGAGAATGGCGTACAACTCCAGGGAAATCCAACCTAAGTGCACTTATGAAAATAAATGCAAGCAAAGTAACTACCCTTATAGGTTAAACATAAGAAACTTGTGAAGATGGCGTAGGCCTGGGCAATGTTTCAATCTGTTGTACACAAAGTTTCTTTGCGTTGGAACCAACTTGAAGGCACTCAACAAAAATAATATTTCTCAAAGTTATCACCATCTGTTAACAATGAAGAGTAAGGTGAGGCTAAAATGTAAAATTTTAAATATCTCCTACTCACTATATCCATGCTCTACACGTATGGATGGTGGTAGTTGGTGGAGGAAGAAATTCTGAGGAAAAATGGACAATTGCCACAGTGGGTCTGATGTTGAGTTATTTAAGCAGAATTGCATCAGTCACAGTTGCTGCTAAGTGCCACCGAGTAAACTAATAGCAACCCTACATTCAATAGAGAGCGATGGGAACATGGCCAGTCCTGTGCCATTTTCAAAACCCATGGTATGTTTGAGCCATTGCTGCAGCCAGGGTGTCAATCCGTCTCATTGAGGGTTCTTACTCATTTCCCCCAATTCACGATTTTACTTAGTTCGATGCTCTCCAGAGGGTGGTCCTTCGTGTTCAAAGTACATGAGACTAAGTGTCACCATCCTCCCTTCTAAGTGTCAAATTAGAGCTGCTGCCAAATTAGCGAACAGAAAGACTTGAGTTGTCATTCAAGTACTTTTAAATTTAATTTTTACCCACTAATAAATGATGATAAGATTTTATATGCTTTTCTTCCCATAAAAATTCAAGAAAAAATAGAAATATAGCATATTGAGGCTAAATGAAATTACTTGGTATAAATCCATATTTATTCTATCCGTGTTCTTTAATGTTGTCCTTCTTAGTTGCCATCCCATCTATTTCAACTCATCATCAGTTTGCAATGGGACCAAACACTGCTAGGTCCTGAACCGTCATCACGATTATCCTTATGTTTGAGCCTTTATTGCAGCCACTGTCAATCCATCTTGTCAAGAGCCTTTCTTTCTTTCAATATCCCTCTACCTTACCAAGCATAATCTTTCTCCAGGGACTAGCCTGTCCGGATAAGAATTCGTGGCATCAAAACAGAATTAAGAAGATAGAAGGACCAAAGCATGTCTGACCTCCGCCTTGTAGCAATCAGTCTTAGGTTAGTGCGAAGTTGGTTCTCCTTCCTCCTTGTGTAGAAGAAGGAGGTCAGGGGGATAGACTCAAGGTCATATTTGGGCTCTTGGACTTATTTTAATTTTCTTCAGCTCCAACATGAATTTATGAACAATTGATTGTTACACAATCAGCACCTGACATGGTTGTCTCTTTTCCATTGTCTCTTCACACAGATGTCGTCCATTTGATTTCTGTGTATTCCATCTGGAGAAGTCCATGTGTATAGTTGCCATTTTTGTTGTTGAAACAGATATTTGTTATAAATAAATGATTGGTCTTTTAAATTTCTGACATGGATTTCTATCATGAATATCTTGATTTTCCAACTACTGTTCCTTCTTCTTTGTTATTAACTATTGCATTCCATTTGCCAATTAAAATGCATCTTGTTTGCATGTTTGATCTATTTCAGACTAAAGATGTTGGCCGAATTCTAAATGTTTGACATCAACAAATTTATTAGTTAGTGCATAAATTTGATTAATTGTTGTATTGTTTGAAATTTTATATTAATATTACTACTACAGGCAAGACCATATGCCACCCCCTTACTTTTATATTTTAGACACCATAAAAATAACAAGGTGCCTTCACTTCAGCTGGGACAGTTTCCCATAATGCATAGAATGGGGGGAAAACAATGAGTTCCTGCTATGTAATATTCTAAGGTTACCCCATATTAATTTTACTCAAGCAGTCTCTGGTATATTTTCAATACAATTAAAAATAATATGCTGACAATTCAAGATTGTGTCAAGACACATCAAGAAAGTGTCAAACTACAGAAAATGAGAAAATATTTGCAAATTTTATATCTGCTAATGAACTTGTGTCAATATTATAGAAAAGTTCTTATAATTCAACAAAAAAGACAACACAGTTTTAAAATTGTTATACAGTCTAAATAGACATTTATTCGATTAAGTTATGCAAATGACAGACAACTACCTTAAAAGATGTTCAATGTTTAATCATCACACACACACATACACACACACTCTGCCGCTGAATCTTTTAATTTAAAGTGACTCTATTGGAGCCCTGGTGGTGTAGTGGGCGCATTACCAGCACTTCCGGGGAGAAAGATTGGGCTTTCCACCCCCATAACCAGTTATAATAAATAACTTATAAACTATCAAGGGTTCATGAGGGAGTGGGGAGGGATGGGAAAAATGAGGAGCTGATACCAAGGGCTCAAGCAGAAAGCAAATGTTTTGAGAATGATGATGGCAACAGATGCACAAGTGAGCTTGACACAATAGATGGATGTAAGGATTGTGATAAGAGTTGTATGAGGCCCCAATAAAATAATTTCCAAAAAAGAAGGAAACCCTGAGTTACTATTGACTGGATAGCGGTGAGTTTGATCTTATAGGACAGAGAGCTGCTCTCTTAGGTTTCTGACACTATAAATATGTCTAGGAGCGGACAGCCTCCTCTTCTTCAGCTAGAGCAGTTCTTGAAGCCCTGATTGGTGATTAACAGCCTGACACTTATCACACAAGGCAACCAGGGCTTTTAGTCATGCCAAACCCAAACCAGTTGATTCTGACGCATAGCGACCTTTTAAGACAGGGTAAAACTGCCCCTGTGGGTTTCCAAGATTGTAAACCTCTATGGGAAAAGCAAGCCTCATCTTTGTAATTGTTGCTATTAGGTGCCATCTAGTCATGAAGCACAGTGACTCTGTACAAGAGAGCGAATCACTACCTAGCTCTGCTGTAGCACTGTGTCGCTCCTACTGGTTGAGGGCTGTATTTGGCTGGTTGTCCAGAGAAACACATGCAGTAATACTCATCTGTTTATGAGAAAGAGCTTTAAATCAAGAACTAATTATATATTAAGAAGCCATCCCAGCCTAGTCCATCTCAAGTCCATAAATCCTTCTTCAGAATCTCATAGCCACAGGTCAGTGAAGCAGAACGGGAAACCAGAAAGCAGAAAGATCACAAGTCAGTAGCTGTTAAGTCTTGTGAATCCAACATTGGAGGAAACATGGCAGTATGCCAGCAGCTTCCAGCGCCTCGGGACACACTTGGCGTCACCCCTCTGGCAGACAGAGTTCCAGCAGGCAGGAAGTTGGAGAAGCAGAGAGAAGGGCTCTTTGCAGAGTCCCTCACTCTCATACAAAAGACTAAACCCCAAAGAGGGGTCATCAAGCTACCACTTGCTGACAGGCTTGGCTCCACCCCTAGCCAGTCGTATGTAGTTGACGTAATTAATTCCTAACTACCACGAGACCGTTCCTCATTTTCAATGTCTCTTTATTTATCAAGCTTGCTGTTCCTTTCCAAGGTCTGTTCTCTGTAGTTACCAGCTATACCCTTGGGACAGACATCATCTCCTTCTGGGGTGTTCAGCCTGAGGCGAACGAGAGTATTTCCGTTCCTTTATTCAGCTACAGGCGCATTGATGAAAAGCCTACTTCACTTGGTGGGCGTTCCAGGTAGTAGTCATCTATGAAGATGCTGTGCCCCTCAAAAGGGTAGAGTCTAAAGTTCTGGCTGTCTAAAGTACATACCTGGGTCACCACTCGGTCAAAAGTGCTCCATTAGGACATGATATCAAGCTTATTCTCCCATTAAGTCTGCATACTTAATGTTCAGCATTTTTCCCAATGTCATGCTGCCGCGCCCTGTGCACCCACTGACCACATTTAGCCCCCTTCTGCTGGAAAGACATGCTTTGCACTTGATGCTCTATTCACATGGGTATCAGAATTTTCAACATATATTTTCAATTTTAATGAAAATACACCAAAGACTGCTTGAAGGATGTGACATTGGTAAAATTTGGGGGATACCAACCTCAAAATATTTAATTATAATAAAGACTAAAATGGCCTAATTCAATAAGAACTATGAAAGATATGGCACAAATTAGTAAACCCACCCTACATAGAAGTAAGTTCTAGCTTTAATATAATACAATAGATAATGTAATTTAATATCAAACCACTTAATGAAAGCAGGCTTTAGATTTTAATTTGGCAACCATGTTTC
Organism: Tenrec ecaudatus; assembly: GCF_050624435.1. NCBI lineage: Eukaryota > Metazoa > Chordata > Mammalia > Afrosoricida > Tenrecidae > Tenrec > Tenrec ecaudatus. Next base: position 88,497,081 of record NC_134533.1, read on the forward strand.
TTTCCTATTTGTCACTGTACAAATAACCACAGATTTGATGGTTAAAATAATAGTTTATTGTCTTATATATCTGTAGGTCAGCAGTAAGACACGCCTATCACTTGACTGAAAGCAAGGTGTCAGGGGGGACGGATTCCTTTTTGAAGAAAGAGCCTTTCCCAGACACCAGCAGTTTTCCACATTCCTTGATTTTTTTGTTCCCTCCCTTCATCTTCAGAATCAGGGAAAGAAAATTTGATTCTGGTTCACATCACATCCCTCAGATCTTCCTTTGTCAGTCCACTTCTTGGTGAAGGACTCTTATCTTCTGACTCCCCTTTTACTTTTATGGATCCTACTGATTGCACTTGGGCGGTGCTTCTCAACCTGTCAGCCGCAACCCCTCTGGGGGTCTAACAGCCCTTTCACAGGGTCGCCCAATTCATAAACGTATCAAAATGACAGTGATGAAGTAGAAACAAAAATAATGGTATGGTTGGGGGGTCACCACAACATGAAGAACGGTGTTACAGGGTCACTGCATTAGGACGGTTGAGAACCACTGTAATAGGGCCACCTAGATAATCCAGGATAATCTATATTATAAAATAAACTGATTTGTAACTTTAATACCTATTGAAACTTCAATTCCATTTTGATATAAAGCCTAAGAAATATGTAAGATGAGCATAAGGATCCTCTTGTGTTGGTGTTATTCTGTAAGGACAGAAGCAACCATCATAACAGTTTATTTAGTCAAGAACAATTAGTGGATGCTAAGAATAGTGGGACTGATTTTTAGAATAAGAAGATATTTAAATAGCCCCCCAAATATGCTTATTAATTAAACAATGGAAAATAGTAAATTTAAAGTGGAATAACTTGACAGATACCAATTTAACCAATTAACATCATTGTCCTTCTTTTCAGAGAACAGACAATGGAACATTTAGGGCTAAAATGAAATGTCGGTAATTTATGTCAAACAGAAGAAAATGTGCAGATGTTACATATATTATGGTATATTATATTATATGAAATGATATTATGATTTGTGGAATCGGTATAAAGAATTATGTAATTTTTGCATACCCCACTTTCTTTTGTATTATTTCAACTTTTCCACGACTGTGAAATTACATAAAAGGAAAAGTAAATAGAATAAAATTGGACTATACTTAAATTGTATAATTGATAGCATTTGCTTATATGTTATATTGAAGAAAGAAAGTCATGATGGGCCAAAATTTTATGTTAATAGTGGTACATTTACTGAGACCAGGAATACTGGAGGTGAGCCATGTTTAAAGGTAAAACAAAGTAACTGATATTCAACATGTTAATTCTAAGATGCATGCTGTATTAAAAATCTAAGTAATATTGGAATGTTCAGTATATACCTACTGCCATAAAGTTGTTTCTTTGTATAACGACCTGACATAGGGTTTCTGAGACTAAATCCTTATGAAAGAAGACAGCCTCATCTTTCTCTCTCAGAGTGATTGGTGAGGATGAAAGAACAGACCGATATCTAGTCCAGTGATCATCAGGGCTCCTCTTCAGAATCTAGGACAATTTGAAATGGCAGGTAGGTGAATGTTGAGACTTTATTACCCCTGTTAAAGGGGAGTCTATCTGTCCTAGTGGATCACTGTGAGTTGGGATGGACACGATGGCAGTGATTTTGACTTTGAAAGTCACAAGACTGAGATCAGTTCAGGAAATTTAAAAAGAGATATTGAAGAGATTGAGAATTAATTACAAAGGATTAACAACACTAAAAAGATTAGGACACAAAGGACACCAAGAATAGTTCCTACTTTTGGAGGGTTAATCACTCAGACCAGTCTCCTTGACTTAGCAATATGCATGTCATGTTCCTCCAGGCCTGATGGCTCATTTTCTCTCTACACTAACACTCCAGTGCCGTAGTGCTGTGGGCTAGAAACTTGGCGATTCACCACAAAGTATGTGTTTTCAACTCGCCAGCTTCTCTGTGTGAGAAGGATGAGGTTATCTGCTTCTGTAAAAAAAAAAATATATACTGTCTATAAAACCCTACACAAATTTGTTATGAGTCAGAAATAATTCAATGGCGGTATATTAGTTTTGGTTTGTATAGGAGTACCACAGTTTGTTGGTCCATTAACCAGTTAAAGAATATATTGGTGCTTATTTATATAAGAATTAAGCTTGCATAAGTATTTGTGTGCAAGATTTTGTGTAGAGTATTTTGTTTATTTGAGATGAGTGTTATTTTGATATCTTGAATGATGATGGCCAATGACCAGGAGAAGACAGGACACTGATAATTCAGGAAATAGATCATTGGGAGGAAGTTTTTCTATCAGTGAGAAAGAATAGAACTAGTCCAAACGGTGTGAACTGAATAGGAACTGTCCCTATCTTCTATCGAGATAGAAAGAAGGGTATATCAAACAGCTGCAAATATGATGATATATTTGGCAGTGGGAAGATAAAGAAATTACCTTCTAATTTCTTGTAACCTTTTCCTTAAAACAAGAAAATCAAATAGCCAGTTATGAGTTAAGAAATAAAAGAATGAGGGAGGATTTATAGAAAAAGGAAATGTGGGAACAGCCTTCTCAGAAAGCAGAGCATGATTTATCTAATGAAGTGTAATATTGTTCCTGAATAGTGCCCAGGGTATAGTTGAGTTTTATGCTCATAAATGTAGAATGAAGTCAGTCAGTAGCTATCCAAATTTAGCTGCTCTGTGCTAATGTAAGGGGCTCTTTTGAGTCTGTGGGATAAACATTGCATTGCTATCTGCAAGGTCAAGGGTTCAAACCCACCAGCTTATTTATAGCTGTTCCCATAAAGATATACTGTTCCAGAAAGCCTATACGGTGTGGCACTATGTTGGTGTTGGTGGGAGCTAATGTGGAGTGCATTTCATTTGAACTTATTTGGTATATTGAACATGGAGAATCAAAGAAGGAGAAATGGGCACATATTTTGAGACTGGCATAGGGAATGCATGGGGCAATGGACAAGCAGTTTGAACAGGGCAAAAAAAAAAGATGGGTGCAAATAATAGAAACTAAGAAAATATTTAGGCCAAAGGATTTGGCAATGAAGTCGGGGATCAAATGATGATTAGACTTGAAAAATTTGAAAGATAGGAAGAAGATATAGAAGAGTGGGGAACAATTGTCTTCTTTATAATGGATTTTTAAAAACTGCAATTTCACTATAAAAGAGTATTCTATATGTGCTACTCATATTACATGAGTTTATGTATTGTTTACGTGGGTGCATTATATGCAAAAACAGAGCACTTACCTAGATAGTTGACAGCGGCACAGTTATTGAATGAAAGGTTTTAGAGAGTGACCATGTAGTTAGGAGAGGATAAATGAGGAGAATTTTAAAAGTTTGCTATTCACAAATTGAGAACACAGAGTGTTGTATTAATAGATGTTGAAGTCACAGTGAATATTGTAACAGAGAAAAATATCATGTACAGTGTTTAAATTTTGCATAAATGAAAAATGATTATGGGTAATATAGAATATATATCTAGCTTACATATCTGTTGGCACCACGTTCAATATCAGTCACTGTAGTGTCAATCCCAACTCCATGCATGTGAGAGTAGAACTGTGCTCCACTTTCAGTGATTGATATTTTGGAAATAGATTTCTTGGACTCTCGTTTGAAGAATCTCTGGGTTTATTTTCACCATGCAAGGGCTCTTGTTAATTTTTACAAATATTTTCCAATGATAATGGTTGAGAAACAACAACAGGAAGCAACATAAATCCCTACCTAATTCCAAGCCGCATGTCAGTGTGGAGAGTGAGGAAATAACCACTGCAAGTAGGTGCAAGGAAAAGAACCCTTAAGTGGGTGCAAGGAAAAGCAATGTTACAGAGCAGAGCCAAGTTCGAAAGAAAGATGAAGAGATTATGGGAATGAGTTGAAATTACTGCTACTCAAGGTTCTAGTTCATTCATATATGTACAGTTTAATTCAAAAGAAAATGTGTTTAGCTATGTCTCTGACAATTGATGGCTGCAGACAAGTTCTCTCAAGGTTATATGAGTCAGGGTAGTTATGAGTTGGGCAGCAATCAGCATGGTAGCCAGTTTGAAACTGCCAGCAGCTCTGCAGGAGAAAGACAGGCTTTCTCCTCCCATCATAGAGGCTCAGAAACCCTCAGGGGCTTGTTATGAGTCAGCATTGATTTGATGGCAATGGATTTATATGGGTTAGTCTCCTAAGAGTAGAGGCAGGAGGTAACAATAGCTCACCTCACTGCCATCCAATCTAGTCTAACTTACAGTGACGCTATAGAACAGGAGGGAACTGCCCACGTGGGTTTCTGAAACTAACTCTTTATGGAAGCAGAAAGTCTGGTCTTTCTCCTGGAAGGGGAGAGGTAGATTAAAACAAAAACAAAAACAAAAAAACTAAACAACAACAACAAAAAAGACTTTATACAAAGATCAGCTAGCTCAAAGAGCTGATCTTTCCATTAGTCTTTTAAGCAGGGTCAGAGCTAATGAAAACATTTTTATAAAATCAATCCTTAAAATGGTAGACATATTTTGGATTTGATTTAGAGAGCAAAGATTAATCAAAATAGTGGCTTTCACAGGAGTATCTGAGACAATTAAAATCAAGACAGAGGGGTCAGCTCTGATTTGGGGTTTCAAAGAAACTCCGAATCTCAAATATAACATATACAGAATCTTTATTAAGTCTCCAAGAGGACAAAGAAAAAACCAAGACAACATCCAGGTGGGGGAGATATTAGAATGAGGTCATAAGGCCGTCCCAGGGTTTTCCTGAGCACAGGCAGGGGTGAGATTCAGTCAGTTCCCACTAGTTCTCAGCAGAACCGATAGCTTATTTTGGTTTAATTGGGTGAACTGGTTATTAAAATGGCACTTGTAGTGAGGATTCTCTCTAAAGTAAGTGGCTGGATAGCCATCCACTGTGGAAATCCCAAATTTATATTCCTTACCATTTTTAACATTTATTTGCACCACAGCATATTCTGAATAGTGTCCTTTCTGTACGTGGGTATAAAGACATATACAGAACTATGCGTGTAAAATCTGTCTATTCATTTTGTAAAACTCGACATACTTTTGATGAAATACATTTTTATTCCCTTGTGTTTGCTACTTCTTTCAGCAAACATATAAAATGTAAAGAGGAAAAGTATTGAGCAACTAGAAGGTGACAAAGTGCCATTCATTTCAGCGTTATGCTATGCCACAAATTTCCACGAGCTATCATTAGTCAATTATGCAACTCCTGAATGTTTTCAAAGAGCTAAAAATATTATCAGAACAAAAATTGTGAGTTCAGCAGAAGAGGAAAGGGGTTTCTCAAAGAGGAACAACATAATGTTCTGAGACAGGAAGTGACCTAACTCTTTCTAATCTAGCAAACACAGGGATGACTTTCTAATTGCCCTACCACAAAAGGAATGAGGGTCTACTCCTACAGTGAAAAGAAGGCTAAGGGTAAATCACAGTCAGTGAAGCTCAGATAAAAGCGTCAAATATTGCAAGTGAGGACACCAATCAAGAACTAATATGGAAATAGTTTAAATAACAGTTTAACAGGTATTCGTTAATTCGTTTCACTGCAATTTTAAAACTCGTTCTTATGACCTAGTTTGGTGAACCTCTTTTATTGTTCTTATTTAAGTATTAATGGTATGAAATAATAAACTCCCTTTCAGAATGTCTTTCTTTATATACTTCAAATGGTCTTGAGGGCAGTGAACAGACGGTGCAATGGCTCGAATCCCACCATTGGATACCGAGGTTGAAAGGGGCCATGGAAAGGCAAGGGCCTTTCACACAGAAGCATGAGAGGTGGATCAGTACATTACAGTGAGAGGTGGCACTATAAAAGCAGGAACAGAACCATAATTGGGACATGTGCATTATGTTAGACAGAGGAGCTTGCCAGCTGGGTCCACAGAGCTCTGATCAAGGCAATCAGAGCATGACTCATGATTTTGAGATTTCCCGATGATCTCTATCAAAGACGCACAGAGGCGAGAGCCTGAGAGAGTGCCTCTCTCTGAGCTGTTCAAGGGGGTGGATCTAATTCACGTTCTAGTATACGCTGCCTAAGGGCAAGACAGCATCCCTGGTCAATGGTCAGGAGGAATTCCATGAAGGCTTAATTCTTGTGACTAAGCAAATGGATTTGGGGATGTCAACGTTATGCACAGCCTTTGGCAATTTTGGTGCTCTAATAACACTCATAAATTATAACATTTTAAAAAATATGCCAAATAAGGATTTTGAGTATATTTTATCAGATGGCATAGGACATCCTGGGGGTTATGAAGGAAAGAAATCTATGAAAATTAAAGATTGCATTTGTGAGAAAAATAAATTTGCACAAATGTGGGTATAATTTTATTTATTCTTTCCATTACAACTTGCCTCCTCTTTCTTCCAAGATAGCAACACTTTTCTCTGAAAAAGTTCATTGGGAAACCTTCCCTCATCTATCCTATAGCCTGATCTTATCCCTCCAGATTTCTGTCATTTGAACTGCACATTTAGAAGTAACGCAATTTGAGTCCAACATAGAGAATGGCCAAGCTGCCTTTTTGATATGGTGTGAGCAAAACAGCACAGAATTATTTGTGGAATGACTAGAGATGTACAAACACTACCTTCTAAATCGAATAGACCTAGATGTTGGATTTGTCATGAAACAATAGCTTTACATTTTGCTATTTTCATTTAATGAAAGTATCTGTGATTTTGTAGAAAAGCTTTTTGACCCGCCCTCTTACATACATATTCACGGAACCCCTTTGCTTTAACTCTGCTTATTAACTGAAGCATTTGGAGGCCGTGTCAATTTTCCTATTTGCCCAATTGAATGCCATGTAAGTAGAAAGAAGATACTCTGATGCCTGCATCTTCTTTTCTCTTCTAATTCTTTCTAATACAGAAGTAGAACTGACCACTAGCCCGTTTGTCCTGCTGTGTGATGGAGATCACCCCCTCCTAAAATTTAATTTGTGAGAATTGCTTATAAATGTACCCTGGGAATGATTTTGATTAAATCCAAATAAATGATAAATAGGATGCTTAAGTCCATTTATATTTATTTCCCCTTTGTTAACTGTGCTGGCAACACCTCAAAATTTAAAGCTATCTGCAAATTTCATTAGCAGGCAATTTATTCCCTCCCCCGGAGATGATTAATACAGATGGAAAATAAAAACTGACCCCATGCCAAAGCTCCTGCAGCCCCCCTACCAGCCACTTCCTCACAACTGGATGCACTCCCATTTATCACCACCCTCCCTTCCCCTCCTCAGCCAGCGTGCCAAATGATGTGACAGTCCTCTTATCCAAGCCAACCCGAGACAGGTTGGAATATTAACTTTTCTGGGACACTCCACTAAACCCTTAAAACATTCCCCTCATAAAACACAGACTGGATTTTATAAAGCTACCAGCTTTTTTCCCATTCTACACATAGAAATAATATTTGGCATCATTTGCTCTTCATAAGCCCACGTAGTCATATTACTGAGTCTATTGTTCAGTGGGCGTTTATGGATTCCATTTCAATAGCTGGGTCTTACAAAAATATAAAAATACTCTGACATCACACATATCGTATCACTCTAACTGTTCTCTTTCCTTTGAAGTTTAGGGCTCAGTCTGCTTTTCCTCAATTGTTTGGCATTATTCCCATTCTTAATGATATTTCTAATATTCTTCTAAGTAGTTTAACAACTGTTGACTCACTTTTTTCTGCTCCTATGTGATGGTGAGGTACATTATTCTGATATTAATTTTCTCTGAGCTTGAGTTTAAATATATTCCTAGGATCAAGTAAGTTGAGGGCTATTTTTTTTCTACTTCCCCATGGCTCAGATCTTTTGTTAAGAATGTTTTATAAAATTGATGGAGTCTCTGTGCAGTTGATATAAGTTCACCATTAGGAATTACAACATTAGGTCACCCTCTATTTTCTCCAAGTCTCTTACTTCTTACTGAATAGCATAATCCTTACTGTTACATATTGTGACAAAAGTCAATTTGGGCTATCACTTTGAATATTACTTTAACTTGACCAGGTGGGATTTCGCTTGATATTTCTCTTTTGCTTGATGTTCTTTACTTCAGTGCAAGTATAAAGTTTCATTTTTATATGTGGAATTTAAATACAAACTTGTCTGAATGACAATATATTTGTAAATCTTATAAACTTTATTAACTTCATGTAGACATGGTAATTTGAATTATACTCCCAGTTTTATAGAGATTTTAAAATAAACCTTTGAAGAAAAAGAAAATGATTAGTAAATAGTTCATTCAAATTTTTATTTTATATCACATGAATATTTAATAATTTGGGGAAAGACAAAAATGTTGGATATTTAATACTTTCTGAGAATTCATTGTAAATCTTAAAGAGATTAATCATTCAAAGAATTTTTGTTTATGTTGTTGTTAGATGCTCTTAAATCCAATCCATTCCCACACATAACAACTCAGGTACCACAGAGCGGATGCTGCCTGGTTCTTTATCGTGCTCACAAGCATTGCTGTCTTTGAGTCTATTATTGTACGCACCTTGTCATGAGATTTCTTTGAAGGTCTCCCTCTCCTTAACAGACCTTTCACCTTATCAAGTAGGTTGTCTTCCTCTGGTACTGGTCCCTCCTGCTGACATGCCCAAAGTACATAAGACAAAGGCTCACCACCTTGGCTTCTAAAGAACATTTCAGCTGTAATTCTTCTCAAACCAATTGGTTCATTCTTCTGTACACTCCATATTATATTCAATATTCTTTGCAAACACCATAATCCAAGCCTGTCAATTTTTCTTGTCTTTGCTACCCATTTCCCAAGTTTCACACAAACCAATAAGTGAGACTTAAGGAACAGCTAAGATAATTCATTGTATTTTTCAATAGTACCAGAGATGTCCCTTGCCACACCATTAATGCATGTATTCGGCATGGAAATGGTCATTTTCATATCACTAGATTTTTCTAGGTACTTGAGAATTTTTTAAATTGCATTATATTTAACAGATGGGTATTTGGAGTATTCACATTGTGTTTCATATTTTTCTATATAAATATTTTAATATGTCTGTCAGGTAGATTTGTTGACAGAAAGAAGGCAAAGGAAGAAAATAGTTTTAAAGGTCTATTTCAGAGTTCCCGAACTAGGTTCACGGGTCCCTACTTGGGGCCAGAGAAGTTGCGCACCCGGGAGGGAGGGGGGTGCAGAGACAAGGACTGAGTGTCCCATGCTCTCCTTGGAGGTTTCCTGGTCCCCAGCAGGGTCCTGGGAAGTCCTGCTGTCCAGGTGAGAGGTGGAGAGTTTTTATAGCCTGGATCTTTGGGGAGGGGGTAGCTGGGGAATTTTCCATTGCCACTTTGCTGTCTGCAAATCCGGGGCTAAGCAACAATGTTCAGTGTTATCTGCAACAGACTCTTGTATCCGTGTTTGGAAGGCCGCCAAAGGGGAGCGTAAGGTGGAGGGGGAGGCTTGGTTATTTGCAATGTCCTTGGAGCGTTCTTTGACCTGCTAAGGGTGTTTTTCCAGTCGCTTGCCCCACCAACTCCGTTTCTGGCTGACAATTTCCATTTCACACCTCTCATAGACAAGAACTGCTAGAGAAGCAGAAGGAGTCTTAGCATTTGCTTCCTGGTTTTCGTTATTCATGTCCAAACCGTTGTAGAAATAATAGTCATAATAACATGAAAAATGTTACTAAATGACTGCTTATAGACTTATCTTCAATAAATATTCCCTCCAAATAAATATCAGCCAACTTGAGGTCAAAGTATTTGTTTTGTAGACAACGAATAGCCAGATAGTTCTTAGCAGAGCGCTACTAGTATCTCCATAGCTGGCTAGCACTGCAGTAGTTTCCTGGAACGAACAAAGAAAAGTAGGAAAGCAAAGTGTTCTCGAATTGCCAACATACATCTGTCACAGTAGAGTCAGGTAGATTATAATGAAGCTCAGTCACAGCCTTAGCTAAAAATGGAAAGAAAGCTGTGATCTCAAGGTGAAGGGGTCAGGGACAGCATGGCGAGGGTGTACCCATTTCATGTCAGGAAGGGTACATTGACGTAAAGAGTTAAACATAAGTACATGAAAATTGTTGAGCTGCAGAAATGCTAATCTGCCACTGTATGGAAACTAGATGGAGAAAATATTTAATGCCAGAAAACTAATTTAAAGGAAAGATTTGGAGGACGAAAACTAGCTAAGTGAATATTTTAAAAGGCAGGGCAGAGGACATTACAGTTGACCCTATGACAACCTAGGATTTAATTATACAGGTCCATGCTGCTTGAAAAGGTTTCTTTAAAAATAGTTAAAAGAAAAGGCAGCAAAGAGCACCCAGCTCTTCAAGAAAGGACTAAGGTGAATAATGAGCAAAGAAGTAGGAATTGAAGTTGAGTGGATATGGAAAGACCATTAAGGATTCTGTAGGGTCCCTTTAGGGCACCTTGGGTGGCATAGTGGTTATGCATTAGGCTGTGATCCGCCATCAGCCACTCTATGGGAGAATGAGTTGGCTTTCTAACTTTCTACCCCCTTAAATGGGCAGTCGTGGGGTTGGTCACTATGAGTTGGCATTGCTTTGATGACAGTGAATTAGGAGAAGCTAAAGATTAGCTCTCTTTCTGAATCAGCAGCTACTGGGGAATTTGGGGAATGTGAACAAAGGAAATTATTATGTTTTCCTAAGATAATAATATGTTGGCAATAGAATTTCAGTCATGGCAAAGATTAGCGCAGGAAAACATATTGTAATAATAACAAGTTAACTCATGACCAACTTATTTTTGTTTTGATTTTTTGATATCATATGTTTTCATTAATGAGTGGCATGTTGAATCCAAAGCATTGTTGGAATTTTGTTATGAAGTATATATTGTGAAGTAGTATATGGGACAAATATGTCCCTCTGAGCTCTAGGGTGGGTTAAATGGGGCACACTTGTTACTCCAGATGAAGAAATGTAGATGGACACTATATATCTCATAGGGTTCCATGAAAGGTCTAAACACTGAGGTGACAAAATCAGGCTGTTAACAATGGAAGGAATAAGTGGTAATAAAGACCTAAATTAAAATGGCATTCATAGAAGTGGAAAGATCTGAATGAAATAAGTATTAATAGGATTTATTAATTATAAAAATGAGGTGAGGTTAAGGGGGTAATCCCTGATCTTAGGTTTTGCATCTGGTTCCCTGAGAGTGCAGTGTTGCCTTAAATAGAAACAGATCCATGAGGAGAAAATGCCAGTTGGAAGAAAGAACAGTAGGTTTTAATTATACTGATTTATTGAATCTGAGAAGTTAGTGAACCCTAGAGGCCAAAATAAAACAAAAAAGTACTTGAAATATACTAGGGACTTCAAAAAGTTTGTGAAGAAAATGGAATTAAAGACCATGTATTTCTCCATCCACTACTTGAGCCCAAACATGTGAAATATGGGCAGAGACAGATTCTGTGCAATGGACCTGAAGCTGATAGCAGTTTTAGGGAGAGACTTCTTTATGAAAAACAAAACCACACATACAATATCAGGCTAACAACATTGGAAGTGGCATGTAATAGTGAAAGCTTCTGAAGCTTAAATTTGACCATGAATGAATCTCTGAGTCACACCATAATTAGTAAACAGTTTTCATTTGGTCAGTTCTGACTTATGATGACCTATTTCAAGGTAGAACTGTGCTCCATAGGCTGTTTGATGGCTGAACATGAGAAGCAGATTACCAGGCTGTTCTTCTATGGGGCTTCGAGGTGGACTTCAGCCCACATTCTAAGATTGAAAACTAGGGATGCTAAATAGCGGGGTCATGTTGGGGCTCTGAGTAACCTCATAGAATGGCTGGACTCTCCAAAGGAGTGACTGAGGACTGAATGTCATTCTGGAGGATGATGGGAGAGGATCCTTTGGTAAAGAAGGGATGATGAAAGTAAAAGCAGGAGTATCATTGAAGCCACAGTCTTCAGTTCCAGGAGCCAGAGGAGACTGTGATGGCCAAATATTTATGTATATACATATTAGAGCATCGTGCTGAGATGCTACAAGTATATGGTCACAGGGTAAGGTGATTAGGCAGGCTCTTGTGAAATCAGATTAAAAGAGTGGTTCAACACCCCCTATCCCCAAATACAGAGCACTCATTTGAGAAATAGATCCACATAATTACCTGTTTTCTTATAGCTCGTAAACCTATCATCAAGCTAATCACTGCTTTAATGCATGAATATGAAAATATCCTGATTCTGTAAATGCGTTCATTACATTTCTTACCAATGAGAGGCAACTTCGAATCTCCGAGACTATGAGTTCTTGAATCTTCTCAGAGGTGTTTATGCTGAACTCCATGTACAAGTCACTGATTAATTTATTTTAATTCACTCCTTTCGTTAGACTTCTTCTTAGAGTAGCATGCTTTTTGCTCACTTAGAATTCAAAAAAGTTAAAAAGGGAAACATAATATTCCTTACTTCCTGTTTCTTATTTACACAATTAAGCAACTTCCTTGAATGTAATGTTTATTCATTCTAAATTCTATAAGTGTCTAGTGTTTTTCCTTAGAATAATCAAACATCCCAAAACTACACCACCTCCGTTGTATTGCTTTACTGGAGAGTGCTTTAATGATTTTTAAATTTGTAGGATTTGAGGTATGTTTTAAAATTTTAATGCAGATAATCCATTATGAATTAATCAAGGGATGACTGGGTAATAAAGACTGGAAAGGTGTTTCTTTTTTACAGATGAGATCTGAATTGTAAAAGTTGTCTGAAAACCTGACATACACAAGTGCACACACACACACAAATAATGTATAGAGATGGTAAAAAAAAATTTTTGTCTTAGTCATATTCTCTAGAAGAAGAAATGAAAATAATGTTCTAGAAAATAAAATTGAATTGTACAAGGAAGTTTACTTCAAAAATAATTATAAAAATTCTACATAATCTTATTTTGTCTCTTCAAATTTTCACTCCAAAGCTTAGAGAATGAATTAAACAACTATGCTTAAATAATAAGTGCCAAAGTTAACCAAGGAAGTAATATATGCACCTTATCTTTCCAAAGAGTAGGGGCTGTGTCGGGTTATGTCTTTAATAGACTCTTTAGGTTCAGAGATGTAGGGGAAAACTCCATTATAGCAAAAGAAAGAAGACAATCGATTAGAGCCCGAGTTTAAATATAGGGCCTTTCATTCCTAAGGAGTCCTGTGGGTTAACTGCTGGGTTGCTAAACACAAGGCCAACAGTTCAAAACCAGCAGTTCTTCTGTGGGTGAAAGATGGCGCTTTCTATGCCGGAGATCTACTGTGTCTGATAAGGTCACTATGAGATATAATCAACTCCATGGCTGTGAGAGGCTTGTGAGTCACTCTCTAGCAGGATTGCAGCAGGCATGGCACCTGAAATGTCAGCTTCTGATAATTAAAATGAGAACTCTGCCTGCTTCAGAGAGAGATGAGCTTACATGTGCCCCGTGTTACCACTCAGCAAATTTTTCTTAGCATTTGGAGACAAGTAGGAATTGAGTATTCCTGGAGAATTAGAGTTTATTTCTAAAATGACATAACATTTTAAACAAAATCTAAATATGTATTCTCCCCCTTTCCCTCATTTTTTCTCCCTACTGGATGATTACAGGGTGAACTGTCTTGGTAAGGTGACGGCCTATCTATCCGTTGTTGGAGACCCGGGCGTAGTGGTTATGCATTGGACTGTGATGCGCAAAGTCTGCAGTTTGAAACCACCCGCCTTTCCCAAGGGAGAAGCCTGGACTTTCCACTCCCACAACAGTTACAGCCTTGGAAATCCACAGGGGCAGTTCTACCCTGTCCAACGCATCGACCAGATAGCAGCACATATTCCGTGTTATTCTCTCCCTATTTAGAGGTTGCGCTTAGTACAAGAAACAAGGCGCCATCCTTCACACCTCTGAAAAAAAAAAATAGATCTTAGAAACCAAGTGATCACAGAAGAGTGTAAATGACCATGTGTTTAAGTTGTATTTCTGAATAGGTCACCAGCGCATAAGTCAAATAATGAAACCCAAAATATAGAATATCAAAAGTATAACGCTTTAAAGCCCCCCCATGTGTAGATTCTTTTTCCAGTTTTCCAAAAGCATAGTACAGCACGTCTCCTTTTATAGTTTAATTTTGACCCTTGTCCTGTGAATAGTTAGGGTAACTAATGTGTATTCGTAAGTGTGTTCATTTCTTATCTGAAAATGTTATTAATAAAGGCTACCACTCTTGCCTTTGTGATGATAAGACAGCCTATTTGGGCACAAATTATTTAAAAACATAGGCAATATACACATAAATAGATGTCCTGTGAGGTAGGCTCACATGTTTTATTTAACCTTCTTGGAAGGACATTAGTTTCCCATAGTCAGATGAAAACTTGAGAGCCTGAGAAGTTAAATAATTCAACCTCAGATATTAGGTGTATTTGATTCTCAAAATTGTACTCTTGCAGCGAAACGTTGTTCCACTTGGAAATTCTAATCACTGTCTCTTCTTTCCCAAGGTTTGCAAGTTTTCAGTCTCTCGAGACTTCTTCTCATATTTCATTAACATTCTCAGGTCTTGCATTTCAAGACCGAAATGCTCCCTTTATCCCTTGTCACGTCAAACCACTAGCCCCTCTCTGCTGTCCTTTTTACAGGCAACTTAATTGAGAGTTGTTTATCCTCGGTCTTTATTTCCCCAGCTCTAAGACATGAACAGTCATGTCTTACTCAAGTGAAACATCATTTACTTTGAAAATTCAATGATTGCTCTCAGTATTTATATGTTGTTGCTGGAAGGTACCACTGGGTCATTTATGATTCTTGCCAACCCGATGTACAGCAGAACAAAACAGTACTTAATTCTGTACCATCATCACTATCTTTACTATAGACAGTATTCTGCTGCTATCCTAAAGATTTTCACTAGCCAACATTTCTCAGAAGTAGAAATCTAGGTCTACTCTAGACATTGTGTGCAAACTCTCCTGAAAGTCTGGCTATGGCTTGGGGTTTCCAAGGGTATAAAACTCCAGAAGCCGTCTGTCATATATTTCTCCTGGGGAATGCCTAGAGTGTCTGAAGCACCACAGCTTGGTTAGCAAATGAGTGCCTAAACCATGACAGCAGGACTTCTGTAGAATGACAGGCTCCAATATTTAACTTGGACCTTAACTTCATCTTTGAAAACCCTTCTCTAACATTCTCATGCCATCACTGTTCTTTTCTCTCCCACATATAAATACCCACACATACGGTCAGTATTTACTACCTTCCCAAGTATGTCAGAATATTGTGTAGTCCTTCCTCTCCAACAGTGAATTTATCACACAGCTATGTAATTGCATGGAAATATATCTATAATACTAAGATACCCGTACTTCCTCCTCCAAAATATTCTGTTTTCTATGAGGAGAGAGATTATCTTTTTTTATTTGAAGATTTTTATTACTAGAACCAAACATGGTGTTCGACACACTGGACATTGAAAGAAATGTTCTTTGAATGTGTCGATGACAAACTGACAAACTGAAGGAGAAAAATAAATGAACTATGCTAACTTTGCATGCTCCCCTCCAGAAGTTCTAGAGAAGTGTGTGCAGCTGAATGGTCTGGAATGAAACTTTTCTGTATACAAAAACATGACCGTGTCCTTTCTGCTCCTCTTGATTCTTTCAAAACATAATTAATTTCCTGTAAGTCTGTGGGAAGGTCAAGTTTGAAAGATTACTCAAATAAATTGTCTGCTGTAACCACTCATTGAAAATTTCTAGTATAGAAATGAGAATCCACAGAGACCCTCATGCTATTACTGAAGTCCCAGGTCTACATGAGCATGGTTGCTATTCTAAGTAAGAACGGATGTTAAAAATAAAATCATGTTTAGTAAACATGGCTCTTCATTGTGACTTTTATTTCCAGGTTGCAGCAACAATGACATAAATTGGTTTTACTTTGTCAACATTGTATTGCCTATGGGGTCCCTGTCAAAACTGTTCATGTTAGAACAATGATGTGCTTTTTCATGGTGACGGAATGTTATTTTTTGCATTTGAGAAGCTAATTAAATAAACTGCTTCTCTGAATTCTGAGTAATTAATGAAGTGTATAGAAATTAACAGCTGGAGGTAGAACACTGTGAGTTTCCCCCCTCTATCATTGTCCAGTAAATTCTTAAAATAAGCAAGAGTCATTTACTAACTGATCTATTTTAGACTTTAACATAAAAAATGCAGAAAAAATAGGAAAACAAGGTAGATCAGTTTTATGTGTAGTTATTTGTGTTTTTGTCATTGTTATTGTTTTGGAATTGTATTTGCTTTTGTTTTGATTTTTACAAATTCTCAGTTCAATAATCATCAACATTTTATAAGCAATACATTTCCTGTTAGGTGAGAGCTAAAGCAAAGTATGCTGAGATGATAAAATGTGTACCCTAGGAAAAGAAGATTTGCAATAAGAAACTGGAATTTTTTAGTATAATTTACCAGTTCTCAAGACTCCCTGAAGCTCAAAATAGTGGCAAAGTGGAGCCCAAAAGCAGAAGCACTGCCACAGATGATCCATCTGTTGTGGGTCTTTGCATCAGCTAGCAAGCCCGGACTCACAGTGTGTTCAGTAGAATTCAGTGTGAGTGGTATCAGAAATAAAGAGTGTATCTCTTTCTTCTACAGCCGAACAAATCATATTTGTTGTAAGTCTACATCTTTTCAAGGTCCCATAAGTGGAATTTTAATACACTCACCCTCTTAAGTGAGTCAGTTCTACCCAAACTTTTCTAAAGTGCTAGCAGACATGAGAATGTCTACTGTGGGGTACCTTTCAGAGAGTAACCGTAATCTTTCTTGCTGTGTCAGGTTAACTCTTGATTGTTATCCAAAGATATTTTTTCTCATGAATAATCTCATTAGAAATTTCACAAAGGTGAAATTGTGTACCACCCACTGGTACACAATTATTTTCTACCATCCTCTGCATAGAGTAAAGGCCTAATCATATCAATCATATCAGTGACTAATCATTATTGTAAAAATTAACTGTTCTAAGGTAGTTCCATAGGAGAGAATACTGAGGCCTAATCTCTTTCTTCCAAACATCAGTTGTCTAATTTCCCTCATATATATACAGGGGCGCTCTGGTTAAGCAGTGAGTTGCTAATCAAAAGGACAGTGCTCCAAGCTTATAAGGTTTTCATGAGAAAGAGAGAAAGTCTGTTTACACACATTCTCTCCCTCTCTCTCTCTCTCTCTCTCTCTCTCTCTCTCTCTCTCTCTCTCTCTCTCTCTCACACACACACACACACACACACACACACACACACACACGTAGCCTGAGGACCACTAAGGAGCACATCTATTCTGACCCATGGGGAAGTAATGAGCAGGAGTTCCTGGACACCGTAATCTGCAGTAATGTGTGTGTGTGTGTGTGCGTGTGTGCGTGTGTGTATGAGTGTGTGTGTGTGTGTGTGCGTGCGTGTGTGCGCGTGCGTGCGTGCGTGTGCGTGTGTGCGCGTGCGTGCGTGTGTGTGTGCGTGTGTGTGTGTGTGCGTGTGTGTGTGTGCGTGTGCGTGTGTGTGTGTGTGTGCGTGTGCTGGTGTATGCATATATAATGCAAACAAGGGATGAAAGAAAAGGAAGGAAGGAATGAGGGAGGCAAGAATGGAGGCTGAGTTGAAAAGTACAGTGGCCTAAAGATACCAGAATTTCAGCAAGACTGAAAGTGTTCAAATTAACACAAATGACTAAATGGTTATGCTAATATTAACCTCGAACAGTAAAAGAAAACCTTAACTCTGAAAATGCCATTGATTTCTAAGGTGCTGTGAAGTTCAAGGCAAAAAAATGTAGACTTTTTTTTTCAAATCGAGGAATTATAAATGAACTCTGATTGAAGAACCTTTTCCTTGCCTTGAAAATTGCTGAAGCTCCTCCTTTCAAGGAGCTGTGGTTGGCTTCCTGTCCTTCACTAGATGCGATGCTAATTATATACCTGTCAGCCTACTGACTCGATTGAGAAGGCAAGTTGCACATTTTTCAACAACCCACTACTTAGTTCTCTTCCAATTTTTAAATAGTGCTGACTGGTACTTTTTAATTAAGATGTGACAGTTGAAATTTGCATTCCAAAAGCTCATTGAATTCTATGGAATTAGATTGCCTATTTTATCTTACACACACACACAGCCACACACATACACACACACACACAAACCATATTCATTCCTAAGCCACTTTTCTGCACATATAACTAATAGATTTTCCTATTCCTGGGTCTTTGATGGTATAAATTTTTCAGACTATCAGCAATTCGGCTTTTAAATGTTGTACATTGGCATTTTGCAATCTGATGGTCTGTTAATGTAGTGTAATTTGCCATGGTAGAAAATGTGTGTAACCATTAAGATACTTGTCCTTGTCCTATTCATTATTAATTTATATTAACTACAAGCCAAGGAATGTGTTACAGCTTACTGGCTTTCAGTCTCATAATTCTGTGGCTAAAGCTGAGATTTTGATCTGCCTAAACTGATAGAGACTACATAAACAGAGGGCTAATTTTTGATTTATTGAGAAAAAAACTGATTCATTAAAATTTTGTTAATGACATTTGTTATCATTCATAATACCCCATTTTTGAACATTTATTTCATACAAATGCTTATTTTATGAACATATTTCTGAAATATAAAAGAAATATAAATGGGTAAATATATTATTATAAGCTATTCTGAATGTTAGAAATGACTATAGGATATTAAAACATTTTCCATAATACATCAAAATAATCATGTGATATATCATACACACTCATTGTGCTTTTACAAATAAAAAAATTAACATGATTTGAGATGTACATTTAAATGTACATTGAGATGTAAGCAACATTTTTTTGTTATTTACTCTAAAAGGCAGTCATTTCTTTTTTTCTTTCCCAAAGCCACACACCGGGAGTCATTTCTTAATAGTAGATATGGCTTTTAATTATGACTTGTGGAATGTATATTAAAAAATACATAGTAATTGGTCAAAACAATTCAGAATGGAAAAGCCTGAGTTTACCACAAGTTACAGAAATTTCTTTGGCCTCAATATACCAGATGAAAGTAATGAAACAAAATGAAGGGGTGTATACAGAGAAGCCTTTGTTTCCTAAAATGTCTATCAACCCAGTTTAGGTCACATAAAGCAAGGGAGCGCCAGATAGGTAAAAGTTAACCTCAAGAAAAATTTCTTAGCTGCCCTTTTCAACAAGATCATCACATATCAGTGCCTTTTTATTGAATTGTGATATGAAATAATGGATTTATATCTGTATCTATTGTATAAAAGGCTATGGATGCAGAGAAGCCTCGCTCCCTCCAACTTCACAAGGGAGAAGAAGGATCAAAGATCATTCCAATGAGGGCTAGGTGAGACATAGCTCTACCCTCCCTCCTTCTTTGCTAATTCTAACACTGATCATCTTTCCCACAACAATCTATACATCTCTACTAGACTCAATAATTCCTTGCCATGGCCACAGCAAATTTACAGTTAAGGAGTGTATTAAGCAAGTACAGTTTACAATTCAGGGTCAGAAATGCTCAGGTATTTAACTTAGTGTAACTAAGAAAGTGTTATGAAGATCATTTAGCACTGCCAATAAGTGCCCAGAGGATTTCTACTCTGACATCAAGCCATAAACCAAAGATTCTTCACTCTTGGTATTTCATTCCTCTAGCAAGTTCCTCTCAGATGTTCAGCTCTCTCACACCATTCTGTCTCTTGCCAATAACCTATCTGCTGTTGTCTTGAATCTCCATCTCTCCTAACTTTCCATGTTATAACTCCATCTCTCTGCCTCCTCGGACTAGATGGTTCTCAGTACAGGGATGCTGGATTGAAAAGATACTCTCTACTCCTGGCTATTCCTTCTTGTGGCCACAAAGTCACCCTTTCCCCTAAAGGATAGGCAATTTTAAGACTAGTGAAATGGAAAAATCAACCAATCCTCTTGTTAGATTTCCATACACCTTATGTACGTAGTCCCATCCCTACATGTATGCCACCTATATTATTTAAATTTTCAAAAAGCTATAAAATCCCCTAGGTGGAGTACAAACACCATATTTACATAGTACCACTTAATTATTACATAGAAGTTACAAGGTCTGTAGCTAGAAGGGCTATATTAACCAATTTATCGTGTGTGTGTGTGTGTGTGTGTGTGTGTGTGCATAAGGGGGCTACCCCTAAAAAACAGAATATTTTTTCAAAGTTATGTATATACAAATTTTTTACAAAACAACCTTATCATCTTCAGATTACTTTCCATTACACTTAGTACTTTTGTCAAATCTGCAATGCTATTCTAAGAAACATTTTTCAAACTCATCTGTTTGCATGGCTGACAGCACCTCCCTCATTTTCTTCTTCACCTCTTCTACTTTGTCAAATCACTGTCCTTTCATTTTCATGTGCCTCTTGATTCGTGGGAAACAAAATAAATTTTACAGAGCGATGGAAGGTGAGTAAGGTGCATGGGGCAAGACAGACATGGTGTTTTTGCCAAAAATTGGTGCACTATGATGCTTGCATGACCAGGTGCATTGCCGTAGTGGCAAAACCAGTCCCTTGCCTGCCACAAATCAGGCCTTTTTTGTTACACGCTGTTATGCAATTTTTTTTCAGAACCTCTAAAGAGAAAGTTCGATTAACAGTCTGACTGATCTGGTGGAATAAACTCCAAATGCACTCTCCACCTCACATAAAAAAATAAAAATAAGCATCATCTGTTTTATTTCACTTGATGAGCATGTTTCGGTGAGGTAACAATGGCGTCTTCTGCTGGCTTGATTGGTGCTTGCTTTGAGGATGTTAACGGTAACTCCGTGTCTCCTCACTAATAATGACCTTGGAAACAAGTCTGGGTTCCTTTGGAGCTGCTTTTTCAAAGCATGGCAGGTTTCCACTTGATTCCTTTTCTGCTCAGTCAGCACCTGAAGGACACAGTTTGCAGTGACCCTGCTCATTCCCAATCCTCTGTTAAAATTCACCGAGCCTGGCTCCCAAAGAATCCAGAGAACTTTCTCATCTCTTCACTGGTCCATCTTCACTGGTCTTCGAGCACAAGCGTATGAATTTTGTCAATGTTTTCATCCATTGGGGAAGTTGACAGATGTCCAGAATGAGGTTCATCATCCATTGATATTCACCTTTTTTGAAACAAGAAAACCATTCACGCACGGTAGTTTTTCCCATAGCGTTTTCCTTGTAAACTGTGTTCAATATCACAATAGTTTCTGTGGAAGTTTTCCTGAGCAGGAAACAAAATTTCAGAGCCATACATGGCTCTCTTAAATCAGTAGCACAAATAATGATGTTTGAGTGAAACTGCTTTTAGGAAAAAACTCACTGTGATCAGAGAGAACCTTTCCAGGTGATGCCACATGATGCACTAACTCAGAGTGAGTTGCTTAATGCTTGCCTAGATGGAAAAAGGTGTATTGTGAAAGATCCATTGAATGGAGATTTTTTCCATTTTTTGGAAGGCTACCCCTTCATATACACACATACACACACACAAACACTGCCATATAAGTCATAAATGTGAAGATTACAAATGGAGTTAATTTAGAACCAAATACTATTAGATTTGAATGTTCTCAAATCACATAAGTTATGTCTCTATTATGCTATATAACATAAGAATAGCCAGATTGTGTAGTGGGTTACAGGTTGTGCTGCTAATCAGAAGATCAGATGTTTGAGACATATTTCTCCAGCTGTTCTACAGGAGAAATATGTAGCTTTATATTCCTGTAAAGATTTATAGACTCAGAAATGCACTGAGGAAGTCCTACTCAGGCTTATAGTATGACTATCAGTCAGACTCTCCTTGATGGTAGTGAGTTTGTTTGAGGTTTTTGAGTTTGGTATGCTCATAATATGAAGTTTGAAAGGTACTGTGTTACTCTGGGTTGACTAAAGGAATACATCCAGAGGCACTCTTATGTGTATAAGAAGAGTTTTATATCCAAGAATAATTGTGTATTAAGAAAACATCCTGGCCCAGTCCAGATCAAGTCCATAAGTCTGATATTAGCCCATAAGTCTGAAATTAGCCCATGAATTCCTCTTCAGACTCACGCAGCACATGCAATGATGCTGAATGAAGGAAGATCACAAGCTGGTAGGTGCAAAGTCCTGTGGACTCAAGGGTAGTTGATGCATTTCCAGGACTCTGACTGACATCAGCTTGGTTCCATGTGGCTTGTTAACAGGAATGTGTAGCAGAGTGTGTCTTGCCTCCAGGGAGGAAGAAAAAGTCCCCAGAGTATTCATAAAAAGGCAATACCCACAAGGAGGGATCAATCAGGATGTGACCTGATTGACAAGCCAGACTCCACCCCTTCATGATTTCATCAAGTTGGCATAAAATTGTGTAACTACCACAGACCACCCTTTGTCCACTAGACATCTTTACACGACTTTTTAGCCATACATAGGTTTTAAACAAAGCAATAATAAATCTTATCTGTACCTAAGAGGATAAAACCAAAATGCATACAATTTAAAATGTGCCAGCCTCGTTTAGTCGTAATATTCTATAAGTGAACAAAACAACAATATGCTATGCCTAACAATTGTAGTTAAGTGAACACCTACAGCTTAATTTTATAATCCTATGGACATATTCCCGCACCTATGAGAGTTGTTTGGTTATTCAATTTCTATACTGCCTATTTACATCAACCCAATGCTCTCAGGATACAATCATATTCTTTGACATGAAGAATCTTCATTCCAGTTGGAACCTTGCTAGTCCACATCCATCATCAAAATCGAATCAGCACAAGTCATCCATAAAGTCAGCCGCAATATGCACCAATTCACAGGCTCAAAATCTCTCCATCTGGTTAGGTTCTGGTCAACACTAAGTAGGCTGCTTCACTCAGCCTCATCAGGGTGCCCATTGAACACCTTGCCTTTAGACCATGACTCCCTTCTAAAACTCTTAACAACCTCAGCCCCCTGGAGCTAGCTCACAAACTTCAGACCAGCTAACCAGCTCGTGTTTCTCCTCTAGTCCTTGTGAACCAGGTCCGTGGCTGTCAGTAGCTAGACTCACCCAATTTCTTTATTTTTACATTTATCCCACTTCCACTAAACAAGTAGATCTAGGTGGTCAACTAGCAACTATTTCAGACTGAATGGCTGCTGGCTCCCTGTAGCATTCATTCCTAGGAAGGAGAGTTCTTCCATGGCTCCACATTTTCCCAGCACATGTCACAAACCACTAGTTCCAAATTCAAAAAGCCAAAGAGTATACATTCATGAGTCTCTCTATTAAGCATAAGTCATTAGACATCTGTAAGTCATTACAACATTATTTAGAAATGTTTGAGCTTGAACATAGAAGTATGAGGAGAAAGTGATAATTCTATTTTATATTGGCTTTAATGCTTTCATGAAGGTTAGATGGGCATGCCAAAAGCCCATGTTTAGAAGCCAAAGGCACAAACATCACAAGTTCAGGAATGTGAATCCCTGAAACTGTGGAAAGATCACTCAGTTAGAGGACAGCATGTGTCATTCTGTTATCTGTTTGTTATCTGTTCTTGGGCAAGCAACATGGCAGCCCTGTATTGTATTTCCTCTGATTATAAGATGAGGTCTTGGACCAATGACCTTTATATTCACTTTCATCTCTGAAATATTAGGAGACAAAAAGCTCAAGATTCTTGCCTCAGATTACTCCTAGTTTCTTGTAAGACTGGAAAAATATTCACTGTAACTCTCTGGTCTTCATAAATGCACCTACTCAATTGGGGGGAAAAGCAATGGCTTGAAAGAACATTAAAGAGCAGAGAAGGAAACACATGTGCATGCACATACACACACACACACACAACTCTATTTGTGATCTTGCCAATCAGTAAACTCATAACTTCTATTCTCTTGAATCTAATCGGCATCCACAGCCGACGATGTTCTTTCTACTTTTCATGGACCTCTCCTGTAAGAGCAGGCCTCATTTACCTGGTTGCTTTATGGAACGCACCTTAGTGACGTGTGCAAGCTGTTAACTAAAAAATGGTGACTCTGGTCCCTCATTTCCGTAGGAGAAAAATGTTTCTGTGAAAATTACAGTACTGGAAGCCCAATAGGGACATTTTTGTTGTATCAGGTCATTCTGAGTAGTAAGCAACCAAATGGTGTTTTGTTTTCATGTGCAATGAAATTGTGAGACAGCCGTTCCCATTTCGCTTCCGGGGGGAAATTAACATGCTTAAAGGTCACTGGTTGAGTAAAATCTGCCTCTCAATTTTTTGTACTCACTTTCTTGTATGCTGACCGCAATCCTCGTCTCAGCTGACTGCCGCTCCAGCTCCACCTTTCCCACACTTCTAATAAACATATCGGAATATTGTTCCTTTTTTCCTTCATACTTTTGTAAGCAAATTAAACCCCTTTCTATGCTATATTTGTATTGATTGCTTTGGAATTACCATTAAAAGACATATAAAAGTAATAATTCAAATAATGTCACATTGGAAAAATACATGCTGGTGATTATAAATTATATAACAATTACATGGTCTAATAGTTCCTCTGAGATTCTTTAAGACCGACTACATGAGCATTTTCTCATTATTCTTATTTTTAACAGAAAGACTGACTATTTTCATTGCTTCACTTCAAGCTGAGTTTGCTTTATTACAGATAATGTAACACTGCACATTAAGCTAAAGAATTAGATTTCATTTTTTAAAATCTCTCTTTTTTAAAATATGAAAAGTCTGTAACAGGATACACTTAAAAAAAAAAAACCCTTGTAGTAAACCGTCTTTGGTGGATCCAGATCCATGCTCCAGGGGTCAGAATATGCCTTGACCTCTTGCTGTCTCGTGATAAAGAGAGGACTTTGTGTATCATACTGTTGTCTGAGGCACAACTCTGTTTTCAGAATTTCTAAATCCCTGGATTATTTTTCTAGTACCAGGGAAGTTGAAAAGCAATACCTTTGAAATAGTCCTCTAAGGGATAAGACCTATATACCTTTAGCGTCCTGCACAATACTCTCTGCTCTGCTCTTCAGGGCTCACTAGAAATAGAATCATCATCATCATCATAAAGCGTCCAAGATCAAGAGCACACAGAGTGGGGAGAGGGGCAATGAATGTAGAGCTCTAGGGGCTCGCACTGCAGGCTCATATCACACTGTTTCACTCTCCCGAGCTGCAGGTACTGCAACAGCTGTTTTGCTTCCTCTGCTGGAAGCACAGAGCCACAGCCTGACTCCCAATGGCACCTTTTCAGAGCAAGATGTGCATGTTTGCTCCAGGGTCTGAGCAATAGAATCATTAAAACCTAACAGAAGCCAACAAGACAGTGCTCTCAGCAGACCAGGATTCTTCCTTTGCACATCAGATTGAGCATTTGCCAGGGGTTGGTCAATGAAAATTGCACTATACATCATTCAGGATCATTGTCTTTAAAAAATCATCATGTGCATAGGAAACACACACACACACACACACACACACACACACACACACACACACACACACCCTTTTGGCTTGGATTCAAAACAGGGAGGTCAAATTCACTGAGACCATAGTGATTTCAGGCAAAATCCTTAACATTTTAAAAAGGTAATTGTCACCCCTAACAATGAGAAAATAATTAGAATCCCTAACTGGAAGGTTTGTTTTGAAAATTACATAAGATCAAAGAAGTCATTATATTTATTACATTGTCTATTAATATGTATAAATAAAATGGAAAGTATATATTCACTAAACAAAGACATTTAGCTCTACTTAGCAGCTTAGAGGAAGAGGCTATTCAGAAGGAATAAAGAGACTTCCCTGTGGTTCTCTGTTGCTTGGTGGGGAGGGCAGAAGACAGTGGAAGCCTCCCAGTGGTTGTGGCTTCTCATGGTGACAAAAAAATCCAATCAAACTGTGAGAATTTTAAAAGAGGTTGGTGAGAATGTGTGTTGGTGTATTGAGGGTGGGGAATGAGAGATTACTACATAATGGTAATTCTGAAAATTGTTTCCATGACTGGGCACTAATGTGTGCCTGGCCCAACACAGGTATTTCAAGCACATCTTCTCAATCTCATTACAACCTTAGGAGATGAGGATTATTAGACACATTCTTGGAAAGCAAATCAATTACTAGAGAGTATATCTTTCCAAAATCCTCATCTCATTTGTTGGTAATCTTTGACTAAGTCCTCTGGTTAGTTCGTAGACTATGGACAGTGTTGACACAAAAGAAGAGAGGTTCTTTATCTCTGAAAAATACCTTTGCGTGGCTCATAAAATGGTGCTTAATTCAAGGTATCGGCACCATGCAGATTTAATTTTATTAGTAATAACAATAGCTAGGGTTTTGAATGCTATAGGTCAGGGGTGTCAAATTCAAAACACAGGCCATTTGGTGCAACAAGCAAGATTCACGCGGGCCACATCACATTTACAAATTTTGTTAAATTTATATTTTGAAGTGAGGATTCAGGAATATGGATAGGATAATTAAAACACTATATAATTGCTTTTATTTAAACATTTATTTTATTTAATTAATGTATTTATAAAACTAAAATTATTCTTTTTGTACCTGAAACTTGCCAGTGTTTTCCTTCTACTAGTTTTCACTTACCTCTTATGATGTTACCAGAAAATATAACAAACCAACTTAATAAAAAACACAAAATGTTGGACAGCTGACAAACGTGATACACGATTGTAATGGCTTCCCTCTAAAAATGTTAACTAACGCTGCTGCTAGGTATGATTCATTACAGCACAACCCAGAGTGCTCTTTTTAACCTTTTCACTATTTGGGATCTGTTTACATGATGTGACATTGAGAGTGGCAGCCATATCACTTCCAAACATCGCCAGAACTGAGTCAGTGTGTTTATACACATCCACAGGTCCCCAGGAAAGGCACCGGGCCACGTGTAGACTCGTCTTCAGTAGTTAAAGGGTTACAGAGGGAATTGTGGGTACGGTCTTGCCTCAATCACCCCTAAGGGCTATTTTCTCATAACAATTTTTTTTCTATTTTCATTTTATTTCAGAGCATCGTGGGCCACAAAAATTACCTCGGGGACCACATGCAGTCCGCTGGCCACCAATTTGACACCCCTGCTCTAGGTGAGCTACTGTGTTGAGCATTCACATGCAATGTCTTCCTGAATCCTTAGAAACCTACCAGACATCTTTCTAGTTAAATAAAGCTAATGTGAGAGCCCAGGAAATGCGTCACCCAGTTATCTCTTCTAGGGAGGGAATCATCAGGTAGTCATCACTGGCTGGTTTGGGATCAAACCTAATGGCAGACAGCTTTGTAGCCCAAGTAGACACTCCTTCAAGGCTAGCTTACATCCGTGGACTGAGCAAGGGGAGTACATTCAGTATCCCACTGGCACATGGGGCTCTATGGTGAACAATCATTTCTCCAGATTGACTGGTTGCCCAAATGCTTTGTTGCATCTATATGCCAGTTTGTTATCATCTTCTGACAAACTTTCTTTATACAAGTTTGATCTTTACTCAGCATATTGCATTGCAAATTTTGGCAAAGCATCTGGTTCCAGAGAGCACAGCATATAATATTTTAAATATTTATGAAAATTATAATTTCAATTTTCATTGTAAAATGTAGCAAAATCAATTGTATCACTTCAATTAATTAATTTGATAGACTGGTTCTGATTGAGATTGGTAAGACTTATTATAACTTAAGTACTTTGAACATGTTATCAGGCATGATTACTCCCTGGAGAGAGACATCATTCTTAGTAAGAGCTAGCAAAAAGAGAAATAAGCTCAATGAAATGGCATAGAGTGGCTGCACCAATGTATTTTAATTAATACAGCAAAGATTGTGAGAATATGTAGAACCAGACAACATGGTGCTCTATTACATAATGTATTTTATGAGTCAAAAACAAATCAAGAACACTTAAAACAACCACAAAGACAATATCAACTCAATTATTGACTCAATATGCATGCATTAATTATATTTTACCTATGATAGACTATGATAAGCATTAGGGATGCAAAGACAGG
This sequence comes from Tenrec ecaudatus, assembly GCF_050624435.1. Classification (NCBI taxonomy): domain Eukaryota; kingdom Metazoa; phylum Chordata; class Mammalia; order Afrosoricida; family Tenrecidae; genus Tenrec; species Tenrec ecaudatus. Next base: position 88,525,197 of record NC_134533.1, read on the forward strand.
CTATATCAGCAAACAAACTGAAAAGTGCAGTATTTGAAAGCATATTAAGAAGATAGTGAGAGAATTCTTAAGACGTATGGTGAAGAGATCCACTCAATGGTGTGTAAGATGTGGATTTTAAATAATTAGTAGGATTTAATAAATTAATTAACTAGTTAAATTAAGATTGTCGCTTAGGTTCATCGTATATTTATAACTGTGAAATTAAAACCAATAATAATAATTAAAGTTCCAAACAATGGCAATATCATTGGAATACAAGTATTGATACTAAAAAAAAAAGAGATTATTTTGAAAGAGTGAAAGAGAAGGTACTTCTTTGGGCATATGGACATTTTGATGTATGTTTCTAGAATCCTTTAGCATTTCTTAAGTATATGTCATGATATACAGATTACTAATTATCTATCCAACTATAATATTTTCAAAGTCTAATCTAATTTGTTACACGATACTCTAGTTTGGCTGCTCAGCTAAACACCATTGGTTTGGGGCGTTCCTTGCTTATGAAGTGTTATATCTGTAGATGTAAGAAACTGATACTAAAGGAGACAACACTGGGTGTGGCCTTTATTAGCCACCCTCACATTCTGCTGTGCTGATTAGAGGATGGAGAACGACACCATGACTAGTTGAGTGACCACTGAAAAATAAAGTACTCCATTTCAGGGAACAACTCCAGCACCCAGCTTCTGATCGTTCTCCCTGCATCTCTGCTGTCATTCTTATTTCTTCTTTTCTTCCACTCTCTCAGTAAATGGCCACCGTACTGACAGAATCCTGCTTTTAGAATTACATAATGTTTAAGTGTGAGGGGAGAAGATTGAAATCTCAACTTTTAGGCTCCATCTCTTCCGTCCCCATCCCCCTCTTCTCAAACTTATTATTGCTTCTTCTGTCTTGGAAGACTATACTGACAGTAGTTTTATGACCCAGGATTTTTCAATTTCTTACCCAAAGCCAACCTCATCTGAAGTTCCAAAATTTATGGGCATAGGAGATGACATATGGGATTAAACTCTTGATAGATTTTGAACAGCGACCTGCATTTGGCAAAAGCCAAGACTTTCTGTCAAAAGGAAATGTGGGGGAAACATGCTCTTAGTTGTGCAATTGGATAGCTTGCTTCATTTTCAAGTTGTTCTCTGTGACCCTTCCTGTCCCTCATCCTTCACCACCCTTCACTCAAACCATCACCAACTCTAGTGAGCAGTTTACATCCTGAAGCAGATTTACTCACCTCATTTAAATAGCTTGAAGTGTTAGGAGTGAGTAAACTATAAAGTTTATGACATTCTCATACAAGTTTACAGTGACTAAAACAAAATCATTTGGACTGATGAACTTCACTAAATAACCGTCTGATTCCCATTTGGTCTTGCTTATTTTATTGTTAGTGTTGTTGTCTGCTTGCTTGCTTATTTGTTTACCTAGATAGCTTATTATTTGGAGAATTACCTCTATCCACTTTTGTATTCTTTCAAGCATCCTCTCTAGGCTTGTTTCCTAACAAAAATTATTCATGATTTTATTTTGATTCATTTTGCTTCTCTGGATTTTCTCTTGGACATACAAATGGCTTCTTTCCTTGCTATGGTAAATAATCCTCATTTGGTCCATTTCCCATTACCTGTGCAGCATAACTTCTTTCAACAGATTCTTTTCTCTGGCCAGGACTTGGTCCAGGTCTTGACTGGCTTCAGAAGAACTTTACATTTGAGAGGATCAGGAATAAAAATACATGCAAAGAAACCACAAAACCACAACAAAAGCCAGTAGGATGAAGATATCTTTTATCTAACACTCATACTATAATAATTTTAAACCACATCTAATATTTGAAGGACTTAAAGGTATTATTGCAAGTGTTGTTTTCAATTGTCTAGTTGAGTCCTACTCCTATGAGTTCTACAGATTAGAATTTGACCAGAGTGCTTCTTAGACTATAATTTTATGGGATCAGGTTACCAGATCTTTGCTCATGCAGAACTGCTTATGGGCTAAAATCACCAGAAGAGTAGTTACCAAATGAGTCTTTACCTATGGCGCTCCCAGGTTCTTCTGAATCCACCTGCTCCCTAGTGGTTATAAGGACAGATTTGTGTGTGTGTCTCAAAGGCGAATGAAATGTTCACTATTTTAAAAAAATTAGTTTCTCTTGCACTATTAACTATGAAATATTTTAATCCAGATTGCAGCTACTATTTATTTATTCAATGAAGAAACACAGTGTTAAATAAATGCTAATACTTTGGTAATTTTCTACTTAAGCTAGAATTTATTTCCTTTGCTGTTGCATGATTTTACCTACCACACATTCATGTTTTATTCTGTTGTCATTATTAGACTAGGGTTATTAGAACACCAGAACTAAATATTTTATGTTTAAGTGAATATTGATATTCAAAAACCAGTGTATATTGGAGGATGGTTACAGTCAGTTTGGCTAGGTATATAATTTTTAGTTCATATATTATTTCTTTAATTCACTTCAAAGATAGTCTACATAGTTTGCTAGATGAGAAGTCTGCTTTCTGTTGAAAGAATGCTTTGTTTTATTTTGGGTGAATGTTTACAGAATTGAATTTTGCTCTTGAAATTGAACAATCCCATCTTTACATATTTTTTAATTTTAATTAACATGTGAGCCTATTTGCTCTGCAATTCAGATTCCATCTTCTGTTTAGCTTATCTTTTCTACCACATATATATTTATTCAGTTTAACTTGGTTTGTATGTTGGTAGCAATATGATGTTTCACCTAATGTTTTAAAGATTATTTTATGTTATAATCATTTCAAGCCAATTGTAATATTTTAAACATTTGCAAATATCACTGTAGTTGGTGCTGTGTACTCTCTATTCTGACTCAGGAATGGCAGGGGAAAACACGATTATGCCACCATTTTCTTCACTTTCCTTGTCTTCTACGTAACCCTTTGAAGTCTGGGATAATATTTTGAGCTTTTTTAATATCTGGGAGATTCCTTTTCAGCCTTTGGTAGTTTATAATCTACTAGTCTCGTAGTTTAAAATCTGCTGTAGAACAATTCTTCAAATTAGAGTTTTAAATTAGCTGATACACTGTGTTGTCATATCACCCTCTGTATTTCTGTTCATTTATTTATGAATAAAAATTGCTGTGTCAAACACACTTATTCTGTAAATGTTAAAAAGTAACCACCTTTATACTTTATATTTCCTTTAGTATATGTAAATATTTTTAAAAGATACAATTTTTTGGTTTCCTGTCTACAACTCATCTTTGAGGTAGGAAATGTCTGCCATTCTCTGCTATGTAACTGGATTATTAGCAGATCCCTTCCCTATTTCTTGGACAGCATTTGACACTTGCTTTGAAAAAAATCAAGCTGTCATGTCAGCTAACACAGGTTTCTACTACCAGTTTAGTGACTCCATAGCAGAGAGGTTTATAGAAAAGCCCACAGTGTTGACCTTGTGAACGCTCTTCTTGCTTACTGAAGCTGCTGAAGGAGTTTTCCCTTTATTCAAGCATATGCTATCATGGCTACTAATCTTTTCCCAAAATTTCTTCCTCTACGTTTGAGCGATTGACCCAAACTACAGTTACCTTGTGCAGTGTGGATAATCTGTTCTGAAACAAGCACCCTCTACACTAGAACACCTGTACTTGACCACATCAGTGCTCAACATAATTGGATTTCAACACAATATGTTGAGAAAATTTTGCTTGAACCAAACATAGGAATCTGACCCAACATATGACTTTTGTTAACAAAAAAAGTTCATTTTCTGGTCACTCAGCGTTAGTTGACATTGTTAGTGAGTTGTTTAAACCTTTAGTGGCTGTGGTCCAAGCATTTTGGTATAAGTTTCTTAGTTTTTGTGGCTTTTGTGCTGTTTTTAGATAAACAAAACAAAACATGGGTCCTAAGAAAGAATTTTCTTAAGAAAATCACCATGACAAGGAACTGGTTAACTTTGTCATTGATTTTGCTGATGATAATTTAGTTAACCTTTTAGAAAACAGTTAAGGAAATGCCAACAGCAGATGACATTAGACAAATTTATTTTAGAGAAAGGCAAACAGGTCATAGTGAAAAAGGCAAAGAAGGGAAAATCCTCCTGAAAAGCAGTTACCAGTTGATTTTATGGAAGGGGATTCCCCTTCAAAACAGTGACTCTCTCCATACCTCCTCTCCACATCTGTGTCCACAGATCCAGATCCTCATCAGTCTCAAGGTATGGGACATATTGTAGTTGTTAAAAAACTTCTTTAATGCTGAGTTTCTTATTTAAATTATATTATTTAACTGTGGACTTATTTATTTTGAAATTTCTGTGTATTGTTTTGTATAAAAAGACAAGGTTATGGTTCAAACTTGGTGGTCAAAAGAAGATTAATCTGGTCTCAGTTATGGTATTTCTTTCTTTTTAATAATCATTGTTTTGGGGACTCATACAACTCTTATCACAATCCATGCATACATCCACCTTGTCAAGCACAATTGTACATTTGATGCCCTCATCATTCTCAAAACATTTGCTTTCTACTTGAGTCCTTGGTATCATCAGCTCCTCATTTCACACCCCGCACTCTCCCCTCTCTCATGAACCCTTGATAATTTATAAATTATTATTATTTTGTTATATCTTACACAGTCCGATGGCTCCTTTCACCCACTTTTCTGTTATCCGTCACCCAGGGAGGATGTTATATGTAGATCCTAGTAATCAGTTATCTCTTTCCACCCCATTCTCCCTCTACCCTCCCAGTATTGCCACTCTCAGCATTAGTCCTCAAGGTATCACATGTCCTGGATTCTCTGTGTTTTCAGTTACAGTATTTCTTATGGGAAAAATGGATTCTGAACTTGACTGCACCACATCTCAATGTGTTGAAGTCCGGGGTTCTACTGTATTGAGGTCTCATGGTTGAAACCTAAATTGATGCCACCTCACAGCAGATGGAGACTAAATAAAGGTTTTATCTTCCTCTTAGTATGATCAGTCATGTGCTTACCCAAAGAGATGGTGCAATTTAGAAGCATTTCTGTTGTTGTTTGTTAAAGCACTCCAATATGGAAATTAGATTAAACTGCTCAGGGTGATAATAAAGTTTCTCCTCTTGCGATAATTATGATTGGCAATTTAGAATGACTTGGCAATCAAGATTCTGTACAAAATTAATTGAAAAGCTTTTAAAAAGGAACGAAAGAGTTTAATAGTCTTCATGAACAAATACATTATTTTTTTTTGCTTCAAATCAAATTAAAAGTATCTAGCTGGGCCTACTGTCAGATTAAGAGAAAGTCCACTGCCACATGACATCAGTATTGAGTGTTGGCCCTACATCAGCCAACCTGCTAGCTGATCCAAGCTGTAGTCAATTCTCCTGATCTGCTCCCAGGACGCAGCAGCATTGTCCCCTATAGAAGCTGACTTTGTGGAGGCGCTGCTGCCTGAGTGTTTGCTTTCCGAGATGTCCCCTGCTGCATTCCCGATCTCTGCCTTTAGTGCTTATCTCCAGGTGAGTGCTATTCTCTCCCTCACTGCACTAGGCGGGTTTAGTTTGAATAGCTGCCCACTCAGTATCACAAACATTATCCATCCTTCCCTGTCTGGGAATGCTTGCCAGGATACAGCTGGCTGCTTCCCTTTTTCATGGTGAGGAAATCAGAAGGGCTCCTTTCATTTACACTAAGTAATAGAAAATTGCACCTGTTACTTTAAAGGAGTATAGAATATTTTTTCCAACTTAAAAAACTTCCCTGTAATTTTTTACCCCAAAGTTTAATATCATCCATTGCTGAAAGGGTTTATTTGCATATATTAAGGAACATTCACTGAGAGAATGAGACTGGCTTTCTCATTTTTTTCTCCTCCCCTTCCTTTACCCTCTTAGATTCCTCCTCCTCGTCCTCTCTTTTGAGCTAAAGGGAATAACTTCACATCTCAACAATGATTTATTGTCAAATACCATTTAAAAGATATTTTGTTGTACACTAAATTACTTCCAATAATGACGGTTTTTATTGAAACAAAGTACAGCATGGGTAATTTGAAGGATATGTCAACATTCTTGCTCCTAAATTTATCTCACTAATTGCCCTAGTACAGACTGATTATTATTTTGCATTATAATGCATAATATCTCTTTAGTAAGACTAATCATTGCAATACTAGAAGAAAAAAGTTGTATATTTTTCCTTCCTGGATAGAGTTTTTGTTGTGGTTAGGTGCCATTAAGTCAGTTATACCTCATGGAGACTGGGCATACCAACAACAACAACATAAACATTACCTTGGCTTGCACCACACTCTCAACAACAATGTCAACTCATCTCAATAAGGGTTTTCTTCAGATTTCTTCACCTTCTACTTATTAAGCATTATGTCCTTCTCCAGGGACTATTCTCTCCGGATGACGTGCCCAAAGTACATGAGATAAAAATCTCAAAATCTTCACTTTAAGCAGCATTCTGTGTTTACTTATTCCAAGACAGATTTTTTTGGGGTCTTCTTGCAGCTCAATGTTCATCACTCACACTTAATTTGAAGGCGTCATTTCATCTTCAGTCTTTCTTAACCATTGTCCAGCTTGCCCATGGATATGAACTGACTGTCAGGTGCACCTTACTCTTCCAAGTTAAGTATTTTTTAACTCTTTCAAGATTTATTTGGTAGGCCATTTTCCCAATGTAAAACTTCGTTACATTTACTGAGTATTCTTTCCATGGCTGTTGTTTTTGAAGCAATTTTTTCACTTCTCAGGAAACAACGGTCTCAGAAGGTTTGCTCTATCCATTTCATTGTGTCTGACTATACTTTAAGTGTCCAGTCTTATTATGAGTGTCTTATAACCTAAGGGGTTAATTTTTTGAAACCCAATCAGACAATACTCCACTACTGTTGATAACATTTTCAGTGGAGGAGAGGGGAAAAAATGGCGACCACATAGGACTCATCCCTCCAGAGCTCCTGCTGCCAAACCAGAAAATCGGGAGGTAAGGCAAAAGGAAAGAGGGAGGTGGAGTCCTGAAATTAGAACTAGGGCACCAGGTTTTCTTCTGAACCCCTTTTTGTGTGGGATTTCCACTCACAAAGCAAACCAAGAATGCTTTAAAGTGCTCTAGCTTTGGCGAGCCCACAGGCGCTAGTTGTGCCCTTGCCGGAGCAGCGATTCCTGCAGGCAGAAGGCAGGGAGGGCACAGAATCCCAGACACAAGGGGAACCCCACTCCGGAGCTCTCTGCATGGTTGGCTGCCTTGAACTCATGGCCAGGGGAGTAGTGGTGGGCAAAAGAAAAAATATATTATTACCTTAGGAAGATCGCGGTGTGGGAGAAAATAGGCAGAAAGTCAGGCGTCCAGGGAGCAAATGACCCAGTTCAAATTGTCCGAAAAGGAAACAACCCCCATAATAAGCTAGACCTCCCCCCACGGGGATTCAGCCTGACAGCCAGCAAATCGGAGCACATCACTAGCAACAACAACAAAAAAAGGTTGAAATATGTACTATTGGTTTAAAACTCAAACCCAAGTCTGGTTTTTCAGCTCCAAGGAGCACATAGGCGGAGGCCTTTAACATAAACAGCATAAGAAGCCTCTACTCAAACACTCCCTCAATGCATGAATACCTTCTTTTATTAAATTAGAACTCTATGATGCTCACCCTCTCGACACAACGGCTGGAGCCAAAGTGGGTGAACAAGTAAATGTGGTGAAGAAAGCTGATGGTGCCCGGCTATCAAAAAAGATAGTGACTGGGGTCTTAAAGGCTTGAAAATAAACAAGCGGCCATCTAGCTCAGAAGCAACAAAGTCCACATGGAAGAACACACCAGCCTGTGTGATCGAGTGGTCCCAAAGGGATCAGTTACCAGGCATCAAAGAACAAAAAATCATATCATTGACTGCACACCTCCATGATAGGATCGCTGAAGACAAATGGGTGCATAAGCAAATGTGGTGAAGAAAGCTGATGGTGCCCAGCTATCAAAAGAGATAGTGTCTGGGGTCTTGAAGGCTTGAAGGTGAACAAGCGGCCATCTAGCTCAGAAGCAAATAAGACCACATGGAAGGAGCACACCGGCCAGTGCGATCACGAGGTGCCCAAGGGACCAGGTATAAGGCATCATGCAAAAAAAAAAGATATAAGTGTGTGTATGTATGTGTATATATGTGTATATGTATATATGTATATATATATATCATATTAAATGAAGGGGGAAGTGCAGAGTGGAGACCCAAGGCCCAAGTGTTGGCCAATGGAGATCCCCTCATAGAGGGGTTTAGGAGAGGAGATGGGTTAATTAGGGTGTGAGGTAGTATCGATGAAGAACACAGCTTTCCCCCAGATCCTGGATGCTTCCTCCCCCCAACTACCATGATCCGAATTCTACCTTGCAGGGCTGGATAGGGCAGAGGCTGTACACTGGTACATTTGAGGGCTGGAGGTACAGGGAATCCAGGGTGGATGATACCTTCAGGACCAAGGGTGTGAGGGACGATGCTGGGAGAGTGGAGGGTGAGTGGGTTGGAAAGGGGGAACTGATTACAAGGATCCACATGTGACCTCTTCCCTGGGAGAGAGACGGCAGAGAGGGGGGGAAGGGAGACTCCGGATAGGGCAAGATATGACAAAATAACGATGTATAAATTACCAGGGGCACATGAGGGAGGGTGGAATGGGGAGGGAAGGGAAAGAAAAAAGAGGACCTGATGCAAGGGGCTTAAGTGGAGAGCAAATGCCTTGAGAATGATTGGGGCAGGGAATGTATGGATGTGCTTTATACAATTGATGTATGTATATGTGTGGATTGTGGTAAGAGTTGTATGAGTCCCTAATAAAATGTAAAAGAAGAAAAGAGAAAAAAATGATTAGGGCAAAGACTGTACAGATGTGCTTTATACAATTAATGTATGTATATGTATGAACTGTGAAAAGAATTGTATGAGCCCCAATAAATTGTTAAAAAAAAAAAAAAAGAAGAAGCAACCTAGTTAAGGAATGCCAGAACTCAGCTACAGGGCCTGGCGGCTTTTAGCATAACAAAGACCCGCTATAGCAAGCATCAGCTTCAAGCAGCAGTGAGGAACTGCAGCCCAGTGACTGTGAGAGACAATTTCATTTTATCATACTCTAGCTGGCCAGGGAGATAAAAAAAATAAAACACAAAATCTTCTGATCTAGTAAGCAGCAGACTAGAGAGGACAATATGCCCAGCGTCCCTCACAGCGATTCTACACATAGCTGGGGAGGCCCTTCTTGTCCTGGTGCCCTAGACAGGGTTGAGAGAACACCCCAGTGGCCCCTCCCAGCCCCTGCTGCAGTGCTATGCACAGCACAAGGCAGGTACACCAGCGAACTCCAGCACCCAAGTGACTCTGGCCACGGGCATGATCTTGTTTTTGAAGTTATCCCTCACAGCAGTTGTGGAACCCGACATCTAAAGGGTACACCACCCTGCTACCTTGAGGAAGAGTTGGAACTCCTCCAGCCTTATGGACAGTCTATCAAGTTTCAGCTATCTCCTTACCTACTACTCTATTTCTTCTCTCTTTATTTACTAGCCATTCTAACATTTCCACCACACTCAGTATCAACACTCTCAGGTTTGTGTTGGGGTTTTATTTTCTCTCTTCCTTCTTTATCCCTCTTATTTCCCCCTCTTTTTCCCCTCTTTCTCCTCTTCTCTCCCACTCTCTCCTATCATATGCCAATACCCTCCGCTTAGGGCAAATCAACCCAAATAGCAGGAGGAACTCCAGCCTGCCTTCCATGGGAGTACACCACACAAGGCACCTGGGACAAACACCTACACCATGCTGCGCTGCTGAGGAAACCTCCATCAGACCATTAGGCGATCTCGTCAACTAGGGCAATTCTGCCCAGCACCATTGGGTCCCGGCATTAAAAGGGCACACCAACCTACCATTTGGGGGCAGGGTCGAAACCCCTCTGGCCACACGTCCAAGTAATCAGGTATCATCTATCTCTTTATTCCTTATTTCCTCCTTTTCTCTCTCCTCCCTCTTTACCATTACAGCCAATCTTAGTGAACTCAGTTGGGTTTATCTCCTTCTTTCTCTCTTTGTTCTCTTTGCCTCTCTCTATGCTTGTATGATTCTCTCTGTTTCCTCTCATTCCTTGCACATACCACTACTGGTCCCCAGACCCCTACACTGAGCCTAGGGATACCCTGTCCACCCAGTGGGCATCCTGACCCCTAAGACAGTGCCGCACACAGGACGAGTCAGTGCTACACACACCACAGCACAGGGTCAGCTATTTCTTTAACTATTTTTAAAATTTTCTCTCCTCCTTCCTTTTTTCTTCTCCCTATTTTTCTTTCATTGCATTCTTCTTACACATTTTCTTCTTTTCTCCTCTCTTTCAAGCTCTTCTCTATTTTCTACCACAGCCTCATCAGATTTAGTTCTCTTTTTTAATTGTTTTCTTCTCTCTCTCTCTCTCTCTTTTTTTTTTTACGGTTTCACCTTTATTTATTCTGTGTATTTTAGTTGTGTCTGGGTGAGTGGGGGTCAGTTAGCATGGCATTATTGCCCCAGTAATAATGTCTTCCTCTTTCTCTCATTGTCCTCTCATTTCATTCTCTTTCCTACCACAAGACACTAGCAGCCTCCAGGACACTCCCCTCTGCATAGGGCAACTCTAATGGCCCAACTTGGGGAAATCCCACCCGCATTTATTGGCGTGGCAAGCAGCTGGGGAATTCATGCCGGTCCTCTCCCACACACCAAGCAGCAGGGGGTTCTCACCTAAAAAGTGTGGGCATCCCCAGCCTAAATTCTGAATCTCTACAAGTGACTGGGGGAAACGCCTGACCACCACTTGTGGGGCTCCACATTACTGCAGGAACATCCACCCAACCTCCAAGCGGTCTTTCTGCCTATGGTAATTCCCCTGCCAGCTACAGAGCTCTACACCAAGGAGGGTATACCTGCAAGCTTTCCTGAGCACTACAGCTACAGAGAAAAACACCACAGGACAGCCAAGGTGCTCCAAGAACTGTGCAGCCTACTTAGGGATAGTCCAGGGAAGCGACACGATCATGGGCCCACAACAATCTGACCAGTGTCACACAAGAGGAATATCCAACACACATTCCAAATAACAGAATTCTGGATGGCTAGGATAAAAGTGAAACATCAGGAAGATATAGTGATAGCCTGACCCTTCAGAACAGCTAACAGCAGGTAATTAATAGAAGGCCAAATACAAATCTCCCAAGAAAGAGCCCAGGGATCTTTAAGTCAGGAAGATGGCACCAGGTTCCTCTAAAACAACACGTAAACAGCAACCAGTTCCAACAGCTTCAACGAAAAGGCAGGAAAAACATAAAACAACATTAGAAGAAGTCATGACCCTAAAGATTTGTGTAGAAGAAGCAGATTTGACCTGCCACAAAAAGAAATTTTCAAAAAAGCTGCTTAAAATCATAAAGGATATGAGGGAAGCAATTCATAAAAGAGATGAACCAATGGAGGAGATAAAGGCAACACCCCAAAGGGAAATACAAGAGTTAAGGGATGAAACAACAGAATACAGTGTCAAATTGACAGACTTAAGGAGGCAGAGAATCATACCAGTGACCTAGAGGACAACCAAGCACACCTCAGCAAACGGGAAAAATAGTCAAATAAGACAATGAAAGAAGCTGAACAAAAATTGAGAGCCGTGTCAGATGCTATGAAAAGAAACAATATTAGAATAATTGGACTACCGGAACAAGACACAACAAAGAGGTCAACAGCGAAAATTGCAAGGGAATTCTTAGAAGAAAACTTCCCCAGTTTAATAAAAGAATATCAAGCAACCATAAAAGAGGCTGAAAGAACATCAGCCAGACTGAATCCCAAGAAGAAGTCACCAGGACACATAATTGTCAACCTATCCAACTATCACGAAAAGTAGAAGATCATAAAAGCAGCTAGGGAAAAGCAAACAGTCATGCATAAAGGTACCCCAATAAGAGTATGTTCAGATCTATCAGCAGAAATGATAAAGAAGAGGAGGGAATGGAGTAACATATTCCAAAATAGACCACCACACTCAAGCTCAAGTGATGCACACACCAGGTGGCGAGGCAGATCTCAAAGGAATCTCAAGCTCCAGTGGGGTTGGCTTGTTTCATGGGTAGTGTAGCCAACAGAACTAGCTAAAGCAATCACCCGCTAGTCCAATCACCAGCAAGTTAGAGAGAGAGGGGTGGGCCTTGCTGAGCCATTTATCTCTTTGTCCTCCAATCAAAATGCAACAAGACCCTTACCTCACTCGATGCACAAGAATAAACTCAAGGTGGATCACAGAACTTGATATAAAACACCAAACAATTAGGGCCATCAATGAGGGAATTGGGACAAATCTGAGAACTTTGGCACAGGGATTACATAAGGTACAAGAAGTAAGGAAGGAAACAATTACAGAGGAGTCACAAACAGACAAGCAGGATATACTGAAGATAAGGCACCTGTGTACAAGGAAAAAAATCACCAAGAGAGTAATAAGAGAGTCCACCACTTAGGAAAACATCTTTAGCAATGACACATCAAAGGCTTTATTACTAAAATCTATAATACTTTCCAAGCTTTCATTAAGAGAAAAACTGCCCACTGAGGAGGTGGGCAAAAGACCTGAACAAAAGTTTCACAGTCTGAAATCTGAATAGCCAATAAACATATGAGAAAATATTCCCATTCATAGCCATGAGAGAAATGCAAATCAAAACAACTATGAGACACCACCTAACACCCTCAACGATAGCCCGATTCAAAAAATCAGAAAGCAATAAGTGTTGGAGAGGCTGTGATGAGATAGGAACTTTCATCCACTGCTGATGGACCTGTAGGTATGTAGAGCCACTATGGAAATCTATTTGGCAATTTCTCAAACAGATGGAAATTGAGTTACCATATGACCCAGCAATCCCTCTACTGGGCATATACCCAAATACTTTCCAAGCTTTCATTAAGAGAAAAACTGCCCACTGAGGAGGTGGGCAAAAGACCTGAACAAAAGTTTCACAGTCTGAAATCTGAATAGCCAATAAACATATGAGAAAATATTCCCATTCATAGCCATGAGAGAAATGCAAATCAAAACAACTATGAGACACCACCTAACACCCTCAACGATAGCCCGATTCAAAAAATCAGAAAGCAATAAGTGTTGGAGAGGCTGTGATGAGATAGGAACTTTCATCCACTGCTGATGGACCTGTAGGTATGTAGAGCCACTATGGAAATCTATTTGGCAATTTCTCAAACAGATGGAAATTGAGTTACCATATGACCCAGCAATCCCTCTACTGGGCATATACCCAAGAGAGGCAAGAAACAAACCACGACCAGACACCTGTGCTACAATCTTTATTGCGGCACAGTTCACAATTGCAAGGAGTTGCAAACAACCCAAGTTTCCATCAACAGACGAATGGATTAAAAAACTGTGGTACATACATACAATGGAGTACTATGCATCACTAAAAATCAGTGATGAACGCATGAAGCATATCGATGCCTGGGAAGAACTGGAATAAATTATGCTAAGTGAAGTGAGCCAAGCCCAAGAGGACAAGTATAACATGAGTCTGCTGAGGTAAGTTTATTTATATATATTTAAAAGAGAGAACAGAAAGGTAATTGCAAAAAGGGCACAGGGAAAAAGCTACTGTATACAAACACTCCAGGAGTGAGGTCCATATAGTATGGCAGGGGTCAGACCAAATCCAGGGGTACATATGGTTGCCAACTAAAACGGGGGTGAAGGGAGGAAGGGGTAAAAGGAAAAATAGATGTGTGATTGGGAATAGAGCACTGACCCACCCAAGGGGAGGGTATTGTTTGTGTCTCCACAGGGAAAGAGGGACCAGATATAAAGGCAGTGCCAGATGAAGGTAGTGTGCCGTCAAGGAATGGGGAGCCAGTGGAGGGGCCTGAGGGCTCGGCCCACATACCAGCTACGTGAATAATTGCCCCTCACCCCAGAAGAATTTACTAAGAGGATGGCACTGAAGCTACAGCTAGGGGAGAGGGGAATGTCTTATCAGCACACGGGAGCAAATGAAGGGGGAGGAAGAGAGAGTGGAGCACATCCTGGCCCATCACGCCTGGAGGATGATATCCCTGCTCTGAATAGCCAATGGACAGAGCGGACAATATGGCTGATCCCACTAAGAGACACACTGTCCCTTGATGGCCCAGGGCCCTAGAGGGACAACACTGGAGACTCAGGGTCTGGACTAGCCCAGACTGACCCTGCGACGCTGAGGCAAACCACTAAAAGTGTGCGGCAGAGTCAAACATGGGAGCAGAGCAGGGAGCCCCCAAGGGAGTACAAAGGACAGACTCTAGGGCCAAAGCATGGTACCCAATTGGACCTGACTGAAGGATACACGTAGAGATAAGAAATCAGACCTTAATGTATTTACAGGTTTCTCTTTCTTTTAAATTTTTTTTCTTTTTATTATTCTTCCATTTGCAATAGGTTTCCCTTTTTATTGTCATAGCTGTGTTCTCACTCATTGCCTATCTTGCAATGACTTGATTTTTGGTGCATATTATTATCTGTACAGATCTATCTAGATAAGATATTGGATGAATAGTCTGGAGGAGAAAACAACAGAACCAATGGTTCTGGGGGGCCACGGGAGAGGGGGAGGAGGGGGTAAGTAGGTACTGACCAACCCAGGGACAGGGGAGCAATAAGTGATCCAAAATCAGTAGCAAGGAGGGTGTGAGTGGCCTGGTAGGGATTCAGCAAGAGCAAGGTAACCTAGAGAAATTACTGAAACCCAAATGAAGGCTGAGCATGATAGTGGGACAAGAGGAAAGTAAAAGGAAATAGAGGAAAGAACTAAATGACAAAGTGTATTTATAGAGGTCCAAAGATTAAAATGTACATATGTAAATATATTTATATGAGTGTAGGGAAACAAATCTATGTGCATTTATTTATAGGTTTAGTACTATGGCAACAGATGGACATTGGGCCTCCACTCAAGCACTTACTCAATGCAAGAATACTTTGTTCCATTCAATTGGCATTCCAAGATGCACACCTTCCCGACACGATTACTGAAGAAAAATGTGTGCATAAGCAAATGTGTTGAAGAAATCTGATGGTGCCCGGCTAACAAAAGCTATAGTGTTTGTGGTCTTAAAGGCTTGAAGATAAACAAGAGGCCATCTAGCTGAGAAGCATCAAAGCCCACATGGAAGAAGCACACCAGCTTGGCTGAACACGAGGTGTAGAAGGGACCAGTTATCAGACATCAAAGAACTAAAAATCATATCAGTGGGTGCCCACCTTCCTGACACGACCACTGAAGACAAATGTGTGCAAAAGAAACAAAATATCATTGAAAACGTGGGTGAGTGCAGAGTAGAGACTCAAAGCCCAATGGTAGCCAACTGGACACCCCTTGCTGAAGGGTTGTGGAGAGGAGATGAACCAGACCGAGTACAGGATAGCAATGATGAAACATATAACTTTCCTCTAGTTTTTAAATACTCCCCTCCCCACTATCATGATCCTAATTCTACCTTATAAGTCTGGCTAGACCAGAGGATGTACATAGGCACAGATAGCAACTGGAAACACAGGAAATCCAGGACAGTTGACTCCTTCAGGACCAGTGGTGAGAGTGGCAATGCCTGGAGGGTGGAGAGAATGTGGGGTAGAAAGGGGGGACTGATTACAAGAATCTATGTATAGCCTCCTCCCTAGGAGATGGACAGCAGAAAAGAAGGTGGGGGTAGACATCTGACAGTGTAATATATGAGAAAACAATAATAATTTATGAATCATGAATGGTTCATGAGGTGGGGGGAGTGGGGTGGGAGGGGGAAAATGAGCAGCAGTTATTAAGGCTCAAGCAGAAGGCAGATGTTTTGAGAATGATGATGGCAACAAATGTACATATGTTCTTGACACAATGGATGTATGTACGGATTGGGATAAGAATTGTATGAGCCCCCAATAAAATGATTTTTTTTAAAACTGCCCGAAGAACAAATTAAAAAAAAAAAGATTTTCAGTGGATAATTTTTCAGAAGTGAACTACATCAATCTTCTTTCTGATCTAGGTTTATTTAGAACTTGACTGAAAACTCTCTATCACAGACAGCTCTACCGGTCTTTGAAATACCAATGACATAGCTTCCAGTGTCATAATGAATGCACACACAACCACTGAACAACAAACTAGCAGAAGAGTGGACATGCACAACAGAGTATCTGGGATGGAGTCAAGTCCTGCGATAGAGGGAGAAGGGTTTACCACAGTTAAAATGGAGTGAAGTGGGATCTGCTTTGGCCTCAACAGTTGTCACTCTGCAAGAGGTGGCCAACATGAATCCATAAAATCATGCCTGGAGTTGTTATCACATTGAAATGCAATTTTATTTAAATATCACAGTGGTCTTATAGGTCTAGTCACAACCTTCAAAAGCTGTCTTACATTTACTATGTAAATCATGCCTTAACCAAGTAATTTCTCATAAGCAGAAACTCACTGCCATCTGGTCAATGCTGACTCAAAGCGACCACCTGTGGCTTTCTAAGGCTGTAATTGTTTGAGGGAGTAGAAAGCCCAGTATTTCTCCCAATGGAGCTGCTGGTGGTTTTGAACTGCGAACTATGAGATCACAGTGCATCAGTTAACCACTATACCAATAAGGCTCCTTACTTGTCAGAGTGATTTTCAAATCCATGCCCTTCATTATATGTTACATGCTTTACAGTGACAATTAGTGCTTTTAATAATAACTGAAGATGCTTATTCCTTTATGGTTCATAAACTATTTCCTCACATAACATTACACTTTCACAGTAAATTTCTAAGGCGTATATTATTATTTTTACGCCCATTCCACATATAGAAACAAACTATCTGAGAAATCAAAAACATTGACAGATCATTTAAGTTGTAGAATAAAAGGTCAAGTTTTATTTTTTTTCCCCTCCAAACCTGTGTATACACACTTGGAAAGAACTATTCCCAGGTAAGATTTCTTGAAAGACAGAAATAGTGGCACCAAAGAGTTAAGTACCTGGAACTAGGGCAACTCTAGGAGATCTTTGAGTAACTCTATAAAATGAAATGATTTTGCTTAAAATTTATCTAATAAATTGAGTGAAACCTATCTTTAAAACTAGACATGAATTATGACCAGAACATTAAGGGGGGAAATAAAGAATCATAAAACACCCTCAATTCCATCCAATCGATTCTGAATTACAGTGATCCTACAGAATAGGATGAAACCCCCTTATGGGTTTCAAAGCGTGCAACTCTTTCGGGAAAGCCATGGGGTGGCTCCCAACTACTGACCTTGCCATTCACAGCCAAATGCTTAACCACCACACCACTCGGGCTCCTGGGGAATCAAAAGAAGAGAAGTTAATATTTGAAGACATGAAACCACATACTAATTCTAAACAATTATAAAGGGTAAGTTGCAATATGAAAGTGTTTCTTCAGAAATTTAAAATGAAAATAATCACTGCTATGAACAATATCTTAGGTTTTTGCAAAGCCAGTATCCGTTCTGCGTCAGAGGTCTCATTGTGGTTTATCCCAGAGGCTTGAGGGCAATATATGCTATTACGGATTTTGTTTTGTTTTCTGCATTGACTAAAAGGTTAAAGAAAACGGTTTCGCCTTCGTTGTTGCTCTTGTTTTGTGTAACTGAACTATTTTGCAATCCTCCCAGGCCTTCAAAACAATGGCAATGCCTTTAACTACAAGTGCTCACAAACTGTTTCCTGGTTTATAGGGCAGGACGGTGTATCGTTTTTCTTATTGAAGTCATATAATGTGCTTCATTAACTTAGAGAAGGGTAGCTTTTTCAGTACGTCCACTCATCCCTCTGAGCAAATAAAGGGAGGAAATGAGGCATATGCACTTCTCTATGGTTGGGAAGCATCTGGACAAATGGAATAACATGAGACCTAGGAAAATCCAGTTTACCGTTTACTGGGATTTAGGAGACATTTAACTAGCTGTGTCACTTTCCCTTCCCAAATGAAATACCCTACATGCAAAGGAAAAGTGGGGGTGGGGGAGGGGCAGAATCAATATGTGTAATTTAACAAAGACATATTCACTTAAAGGGGAATCAGAAGGGAAATTGAGTAATAGAGATATTTATTTCCTCCGCATTGGTTGTCACAGTCCAACAATCATCCTATTTGTAAGGCCTGAATTTCCCTTATGGAGGGAAAGAAGTGGAAGAAAGTTCCATGATCTTAGCATTGTGATATCCAAATGTCTAAGCATTAAAACTTCTGGCTTCTCCTTTCATCCGTCTTATCAGTTCTCCAAAAGGCAACTCAGGCTCCCCAGGCTGCCAAGTCTAATGAGCACGTCTTTGAGATCCTCTCCTGGACTCTGCACTGCACCATCTTCCTGACGCTGTGTCATCGCCTCAGAGGGTTCATTCTCAGCTTCCTTTGCCAGTTCTTCGCAACCGAAATGATAGGGTCGCAATTACTCACGATGTGTTTGTTACCTCAAACGCTCAATTATGGTTTAAATCATTTTCTCTGTAGTCGAAAGTCCATTATTTCTAATTTTTTTATCTACCTCTACCTATGATGTTCCTTATTTTGAGTATTTCAGTAAGTAGAAAGTTCTTGAACACATTTATTGAATTCTGGAATCTGAGTGTTACTTCTAAATGATCACTCTCACTATGTACATCAGATATCCCTTCATAATATCTGCTCAAGCATATATTTTAAAATTTGTTAAATTGAATCCATTGTCTTGGTGACTTACAATAATTATCTAGCTATCTATCTATGTATCTGTCTATCTATGTATGTATCTAGCTATCTATCTATGTATCTGTCTATCTATGTATGTATCTATCTATCTATCTATGTATCTGTCTATCTATGTATGTATCTATCTATCTATCTATGTATCTGTCTATCTATGTATGTATCTAGCTATCTATTTATGTATCTGTCTATCTATGTATGTATGTATCTATCTATCTATGTATCTGTCTATCTATGTATGTATCTATCTATCTATGTATCTGTCTATCTATGTATGTATCTAGCTATCTATCTATGTATATGTCTATGTATGTATGTATGTATGTATCTATCTATGTATCTGTCTATCTATGTATCTATCTATCTATCTATCTATCTATCTATCTATCTATCTATCTATCTATCTATCTATGTATCTGTCTATCTATGTATGTATCTAGCTATCTATCTATGTATCTGTCTATCTATCTATCTATCTATCTATCTATCTATCTATCTATCTATCTATCTATCTATCTATGTATCTGTCTATCTATGTATGTATCTATCTATCTATCTATGTATCTGTCTATGTATGTATCTATCTATCTATCTATGTATCTGTCTATCTATGTATGTATCTATCTATCTATCTATGTATCTGTCTATCTATGTATCTATCTATCTATCTATCTATCTATGTATCTGTCTATCTATGTATGTATCTAGCTATCTATTTATGTATCTGTCTATCTATGTATGTATGTATGTATCTATCTATCTATGTATCTGTCTATCTATGTATGTATCTATCTATCTATGTATCTGTCTATCTATGTATGTATCTAGCTATCTATCTATGTATCTGTCTATCTATGTATGTATGTATGTATCTATCTATGTATCTGTCTATCTATGTATCTATCTATCTATCTATCTATGTATCTGTCTATCTATGTATGTATCTATCTATCTATCTATGTATCTGTCTATGTATGTATCTATCTATCTATCTATCTATGTATCTGTCTATCTATGTATGTATCTATCTATCTATCTATGTATCTGTCTATCTATGTATCTATCTATCTATCTATCTATCTATCTATCTATCTATCTATGTATCTGTCTATCTATGTATGTATCTAGCTATCTATTTATGTATCTGTCTATCTATGTATGTATGTATCTATCTATCTATCTATGTATCTGTCTATCTATGTATGTATCTATCTATCTATGTATCTGTCTATCTATGTATGTATCTAGCTATCTATCTATGTATCTGTCTATCTATGTATGTATGTATGTATCTATCTATGTATCTGTCTATCTATGTATCTATCTATCTATCTATCTATCTATGTATCTGTCTATCTATGTATGTATCTAGCTATCTATCTATGTATCTGTCTATCTATGTATGTAACTATCTATCTATCTATGTATCTGTCTATCTATGTATGTATGTATCTATCTATCTATCTATCTATGTATCTGTCTATCTATGTATGTATCTAGCTATCTATTTATGTATCTGTCTATCTATGTATGTATCTATCTATCTATCTATCTATGTATCTGTCTATCTATGTATGTATCTATCTATCTATGTATCTGTCTATCTATGTATGTATCTAGCTATCTATCTATGTATCTGTCTATCTATGTATGTATGTATGTATCTATCTGTCTATGTATGTATGTATGTATGTATGTATGTATCTATCTATCTATCTATCTATCTATCTATCTATCTATCTATCTATCTATCTATCTATCTATCTATGTATCTGTCTATCTATGTATGTATCTAGCTATCTATCTATGTATCTGTCTATCTATCTATCTATCTATCTATCTATCTATCTATCTATCTATCTATCTATCTGTCTATCTATGTATGTATGTATGTATCTATCTATGTATCTGTCTATCTATGTATGGATCTATCTATCTATCTATGTATCTGTCTATCTATGTATGTATCTATCTATCTATCTATGTATCTGTCTATCTATGTATGTATCTATCTATCTATCTATGTATCTGTCTATCTATGTATGTATGTATGTATCTATCTATGTATCTGTCTATCTATCTATGTATCTATCTATCTATCTATCAATGGTTGTGTTTCTCGGTATTGGGGGGTTCTTCTGCTGTTCCTTCAGGATCTCTCGTGTGCTTGCCAACAGGGAAAACACAAACAAACAGGGAAAGACCATCCCCTTGATTTCCTGTGATGAGATTTCCTCTCCGTCATGAGGAGAATAGATTAGAGAGGGGACAAGCACCAATTTAAATGACTTACAAAGATTCTATGTGCATCATATTTACATATCCCTCTAGCCAAAACAAATCAAATGTTCAATACCAGAGTTGATGGTGCAAGGGAATGATAAACAGGAAGAATTCATTGAGAACAGCTCCAAGAATGTCACTTCACCAGAGTATAATGGTTGCTCAGTAATTAGATGCCCTGAGCCCTGGGTTGCACAGTGGCTATGTTTGGGTCTGCTAATCACAAGGTCAGCAGTTTGAAGCCACCAGCCAGCTCAAAGGCAGAAAGACAAGGTTATCTATCTACTCCCATGAAGGCTTATAGTCTGTAGAACTTTAAGGCAACTCTGAGTCAGAATTGGCTTGATGACAGTGAGTTTTGTTTCGTTTCGTTTTCTCATTATAACTTGAAAACCTAGGAGTAGGGAAGCACTGGAGAAAAGTATTTGTTTTCTAGACTTCTGTTCCATTCGGCTACTACAGCTCTGCTTCCCTAACTAACAGCTTATACATGACTAACGCCAGCTCTCACCAGAGTCGCCGTTAGGATCATTGTTCTTTAAAATTTCAGTACGATATCCCCTGATGTATTGTTTTGCCTCTACTTTTATTAGATTAGTTTCTACTGATGGAATACGTGAGGAGGGAGAGAGGTGTCCCCATATTCAGGTCCATTCTCATTCACTACCCCTAAACAAATATAAACTCATGTCCACACAGACACACACAAAAACAAAAGCCCAGGGTTTGTTACCCAAGGAACCATTTAAATAATTTCTGCAATCCCCAAATTCTTGACTGAACAGTTTAATTCTACAGCCACTGCAGCAATTTCAAACCTGAAGCTTGAATATTACGGCATGGAATTATTTTCATATACACACAATGGAATATTACACATTGCTAAAAAATGGTTGAAACCACTTAATCATACATGGAATTAATATACCTGGAGAACATAATGCTGAGTGAAATCCAGCAATCATAAAAAATAAATAGTGTAGGAAACCACTATTATTAGACGGTAAATAAAAGACAATAACTTATGCCAAAGGGAACAGATTTTGGGGCTATAAAAAGGGTAAGGAGACTAGAGAGAGGATGAAACAATAAGCTAGAGGATCAATAGATATTAAGTTGAATAAATGAGAAAACGGTAATCCACAAAAGGAGGAAGAGAAGTCTAAGAAGGGTAATTGTGTAAGCTTCGAGGGGGGTTCTAAGTAGTTTAAACTGTTGACTTCAAAATTGATGACCTAAAATGTAAAAAAATCCCACCTAAATCACAATTTTAAAATATGCTTAATCTGTGTGTGGACTCTGCAAATGGATTTGGGGTTTCCACTGTTGTTAATTTGTTAGTCTTTGACAAACCAGGTTCTCCCAATTTAACTTCTAATACCATTACTTTCTTTGAGTTTGGATGATATTATTTACAAATCTTGGATCACATAAGCTTGTGTGCTTCTTCCATGTGGATTTGTTAGATGCTTCACGTGTTTGTTTGTTTGAAGACAAGCCTTTAAGACCCCATATTCTATACTTTCTGATAGCCCAGCACCTTAAAGTTTCTTCACCACACTTTGCTATAACACCCATATCTTTAGAGACCTCTTCATGAGAGCAAACATCAAGCAGGACCATGTCATAAAACTATTTAAAAATTAAAGAAATGTTATTCTACATTTCATTTAAAACTAAATAAGTTATCTCAAACAAGCAAAGGAAAGGATAAGGACAGACATTCTTTTGTACAAGAAAAAAGGAGATGGAAGATTTTCACTTTTTTTCTAGTGTAATCATACTTCAAAATATATGTTTCAAGAGTTTTAGAATTTAATAAAAAGCTTTAAAATATTTATTTCCATGACTACAGCAGACCCAATGAAATAACTTCTATGTCCACTTTTTAGTGTTTGCAAACAATATAAAATGCTTTGAAAAAGATGAAGGAAAAATCATGTCGCCTCCTAAATGTACTATCTACCTATGCAATAATAAATAAAAGAGATTGAGTGAGATTCATTTCAGCAAAAGTTAGTCAAGGAAATGGTAAATTTTGACAAACTTAAAGTTTTGGAAATGAGGCAGACTATTGGCAAGATTAGGTAGTATTTAATTTTTCAAGTGTGAAAGAACATTAATGCAAAGAAATAATTTTGTTTGTTTGTGAGGTGTCATCAACTTGGCTACAACCCATCGTTACCCTATACATAACAGAAGGAAATATTCCTGCATGATTCTGCACCATCTTCATAATTGCTCCTGTGCCTGGGCCCATTGGTCCAGCCACTGTGTCCCTCCATCTTGTTGGGGGCCTTCGTCTTTTTTACTGCCCCTCCACTTTACCAAGCATGATGTCATTCTCCATGGATTGGCCTCTCCTGACAATAAGTCCAAAGTATGTCTGGTGACGTTTTGCCATCCTCGCCTCTAAGGAGCACTCCGACTTTACTCTTTCAGTCCGTGCTTCTTTCAATATTATTCTGCACCACCACAATTCAAATGAATCGATTCCTCGAGGGTCTTCCTTATTCCATGTCCACCTTTCACAGCATGTGAGCAAATGGAGAAGACCATGATTCGGATCAGGTGCTCCTTAGTCTACAAACTGACAGCTTTGTTTTCAATATTCTCAAGAGGTTTTGTACAGCACAATTACCTAGTGTAACAGATCTTTTCATCTCTGGCTGCTGCTTCCATGAACATTGATTCTGGATTTATGCAAGACAAAAACTTTGACAATTTCGATCTTGTCTCCATTTATCATGGTTCAGTCGTGAGGATGTTGGTCTTCTTTACATTGAGCTGTAGTCCACACCAAAGAAGGCTACAATCCATGATCCTTATCAGCAAGTCCTCCTCGTTTTCAATAAGCAAGATTGTGTCATCTGCATATCATTAATAAGCCTTCCTCCAATCCTGATGCCACATTCTTCTTCGTATCACTCAATTTCTGTAATGATTTGCTTAGAAACCTATTTAACAAGTGTAGTGAGAGGATACAACCCTAATGCAAACCTTTCTTGATTTTAAATAAAAAGATAAATATGAACCCACAATTAAAAGTAGACTTTCAGTTTCTTAAATGCAACACATTAGAAAAAGTATCACATTTGCTTAAGTTTCTGTGCACTTAGTCTTAATTCTTTCTAAAAACATAGTTTCACTATTTTGCTTTCTTAATGTTGATAATGCCATTGTTACTGATTTTAGTAGTTACATGGATATGTATTTGAATATATGACCATTGCCTAACTAGTGTCAAGTATTATACTTTTCAAAATAATAATTACATGATTTAGAATTCTGATATAACACCTGTACATGGTAGAAAGTGTTAGTTTCTAAAAGTGTAATTGGCCAGGAACTTTTCTAAAGAGCCATGAGTCAATAGAACAGTTCACCTATTCTCTAGCATTGCTAGTATAACATTTACCTCTGCAATGGGGTCTGTAATAGGCAAAATAAAACATATATGAACACTCTACTGAACATATTCAGAACTCAGAAAAATACTTGATTTACATTTTATTGTTGACATTGCAGAGTTCGTGTTACTGGAAATGATCAGTTCAATGCTAGGAAATAATCAGAGGATGCAAACTCTATATGGATGATGCAGTTCTTTGCTGTGCTTGAGCCCATTATTTTAACTATGGTGTCACTCCAGATCGCCAAGGTCCATCCTCCTTCTAGTTGACCCTCTACTTCCCTAAGCATGATGTCCTTACCACGCACCAGTTTCTCCTGCTAACCTGTCATAGTCAACGTCTTGATGTTCTTGTCTCTAAGGAGAACGTTGACTGTCCTTCCTCTAAGAGAGATTTCTTTGCTCTTTAGCAGTTCACAGTATTTTTAATATTCTTCACCAATACCAATGCCAACTAAAATGATCTAATCCTCCTCGGTATCCCTTATTCAGTGTTCAGCTTTCACAGATAAGAGGTGAGGGACAGGACAAATTACATTCAGCATGGATCAGTGACATCTTTGCTCTTTCAATTCACATAGGTGTTTTTTTTTAATACTTTTATTGGGGGCTCTTACAGCTCTTAACACAATTCAAACATGCATCCAGTGTGTCAAGCACATTTGCACATATGCCACCATCATCATTTTCAAAGCATTCTCTTCTCCCTTGAGCCCCTGATATCAGCTCCCCATTTCTTTTCTGTCCCTCCCCTGCCCACCCTCTCTCACGAATCCTTGATAAGTTATAGCTTATTTTTTCCATTTATTACATCATCCTCCATTGTCCTTCCCCAACTTCTCCATTATTTGTCCTCCTGGGGGATGGTTCTAGGTTGATTCTTGTGATTGATTTCTTCTTTCTCCCCCCACCCTCCCCTAATCCTCCTGGTATCTCTACTCTTTGTTGGCGTTGAGGGTTTTATCTATCCTGGATTCCCTGTGCTGTTGGTTCTTATCTGTGGCAGTGTGCATATTCTGGTCTAATCTGATTTGTAGGTAGAATTGAGGTCATGATAGTGGGATGAAGGAAGCACCAAAGAACTAGAGGAAAGTTGTATATTTCTTTGGTGCTTTACTGCCCCCGACAGGTTCATCTCTTCCCTGTGACCCCTCTGTAAGGGGTTAACCAATTGTCTACAGATGGACATTGGGTCTCCACTCCATGGCACGCCCCCTCACCTTGGGTATGGTTTTATCCTGGGTCTTAGATGGCTGATACCTGATCCCTTTGACACTCCATGATCACACCGCCTGGTGTGCTTCTTGCATGTGGGCTTTATTGTGTCTGAGCTGGATGGCTATTTGTTTACCTTCAAGCTTCTAAGACCCCAGACGCTATATCTTTTAATAGCGAGGCACCATGAAGAAAGTCGATAGTAACAAAAGCTGTTTGTTACCAGGCAAATAGACCCTTCAGGAAACAGTTTTATTTTATTTCAAGCCAGAAAGAAAGTTTATTATTTTAAACTTAAAAATATTTTAAATAGGCATTGGACAATGGGTGGGTAGATAATTTACTATTGTTGATCATGAGGGAAATTTCCCTAGAAATAGTTTTTTAATAGAATGTAGTTTGTAATAGAATGTAGTCTATAGGATAGTTTTCTAACTGATATATTATTGATAATCTTCATGGCTATTATATTTTTTTTGTATACCATATATACTTGTGTATAAGATGAGTTTTTCAGAACATTTTTATTGGAGTTTTGTGGTAAAATTAGGAGCCTTGGCTGATATTCAGTTTGGCTTATACTCAAGTGTATATGGTATATAGTAGAACATCACACCTATCTCACCAGTAATAGGGTTATGAGATTTTAGTGAAAGTTCTGTATATGTCACCATTATAATTACATAACTACATACACACAGCTACCTATATATGTATATATCAGTTTTCTTATAGGGATAATCAATTTAATAAAGTTGCCACTTATTTTTGAGTAATAAATCTAACAAGATAAATCGTTCTCTGAACATGCAAACATGTTTATCTCCATATTCATTTTAATCCTTCTTTTCAAGTGAAAGAATTATCTTCTGATCGGTTTAATTACTGTAGTTAGTCTCAGAAGCAGATTGCACATTTTTCCCATTAAGATCAGTACTGAAATGTGGAATTTATGTGCACGCGTTCACTAGTTTTCTGATCTTCCAACATAATTCTCTGCTAAATGCACCATTGAATACATTCTAAAGCACATTGGACTTCCAACCTCTTTGCAAGTTAATCCCTTGTGAGAGTAGATACTCCTGATATAGGTAATCTGGGAATGTATGATTTTAGTCACTTGCTTTTGAAAGTTCCCAGGACATGGATTATTTATTTGCCCCCTGGCGGCACATCAGCTTTCTATCATTTTATTTGGTCACTTATAAAAGAAAAAAAATGCACCCATGTGAAATTAATTAACCGATATTCTTCAAACATGCCAGTGTCATGAGAAATGCAAAGAATAAGGAACTTATGAATTGTAAGAAAATGAGTGCAAGATGGGATTCTGCAACATAAAAGTATATTAATTAAAAATTAGTGGAGTTGGTATACATCTGCACTTAATTTACAAGTTACAATAATTTTGCAAGGATTATGTAAGATTTTCATATTACAATGATTATATAAGTTCTCAATATTAGAAGAGCAAGGCGAGGAAAATACAAGACTATTATGTTGCACGTTGCTACTCTCTACAACTCTAAGATTACTTCAAAATAAAGAGTAAGAAAAATAATTATTTGATTAATAAAAAGTACAATCAGACTCCAAATCATTTTTTCAGAATGAGCATTTCTCAATCTTCTATTGACATCATATTACTTATGAAAAATTAGATTGTTACTATTTAAAACAAAAATAAATCTCAATATAAAATTTCATTTTATGTTCAATAACAATCTTTTATTTACTATATGTATGTATGTGTGTGTGGGTGCATATATATTTTGCTTAGAGGAAGTCCATCATCAACTATGCAAACCAAAATCAACTATGCAAACCAATGATTCATAATGTTATCTGGTTTATAAAAAATATTGAGAAATTAATGCTAAATTTTTTTCTTAAAATTATTTTATTCACTACATTGTTCTAGAAAGTGACAAGAGAAAATGAGCAATGACAATCAGGCTCCTGATAGTCCCTCCAGTGTTTCTCAGGCGGGTCGAGGGGGTAGTAGGAACCGGTCAGTGGTCTGATGAGCACTTGCTCAACAATGACAGTTCAATAGTATTTCAGGCTGATGGCAACTCTTCCTGGATTTGGAGGCTAGATGTTTTATTCCTTAAGATAAAAGAGTAAACGAATGTGTATTGGGACAAAATTATAGTAGCTTTATTAAATGAAAAATTCAAAATGTGAAGCTATTGTTTTCAACATACTCTCCATCTGAGTCAATTTCATTCTGAAGACAATATATCCATCTCTCCAGCTCTTCCCTAAAGTGTTATTACAGTTATACCATCTCAAAATGACAATGTGGGATCTTCACAGGACAGTCCTTGTCACCATCAAAGAATGAGCAAGTGCATTGTCCTGACTGGGGCGGGGGGCTTGTGCAAGTGTCTGGAACTCTTTTCATCTGTTTAATTTACAATTTTCTCAAAACTTCTTCCTAATAAGGTTCTTGTATAACCCTCTATCTCTCAAGAAAATATGTTAAGATTACTCCTCTGGGATCTCAAACAGCAGTCAGGATGACTATCTCACCTGGCCACTCTGTTTTAAATTTAACAGAAAAAAAAAAAACAGATCTCCTAAGAAGTCATTGTCGGACAGAACCTACAGGGGCAGTGAATTATTTAATGTGATTTCTCTAGTAAATGTCTTGCACTCTCGCCAAACAACCTTTCCCTGCCTGAGTCTTGTAGTAAGGTGGGAGAATGTAGTGATAGGATTCACCTGTGAGTGATTGTGAACAGTGGAGTATCATCTTGCTGTGTATAACATGAGCCCTTTGAGAAGCAGAAAGGGAAATTTCACTACTAGGAAGAGCCAGGAATGGAATGCATCCCCGTGCAGTGAACTTCCTGGATCCAAATGACAGCCGTGATGTCAGAGGAACAGCAGAAAAACAAGGGCACAGAGCAAATACAGCTGAATTTGGGGACAGCAGTCTGGCTTGTGGAGTGGCATGGCTCTTCATACATAATTGGAGGAACTGAGCTTACAGATCCACAGGTGGGAATGAGTGCCTCCAAGCTGAGGCTTATGATAGAGTGCTATGACCTTTGTACATTAATTAGTAGCCCTGAAAGAACTTTGTGGCCTGTCTTGAAGAATAACTCTATCCTGAGCATTTCTCAATGGTGTTACAACATAAGCTTTCTTAATAAACCCTTACTTGTGAATTTTGTGTATGAGTTATGTTCAGTTATTGCAGTGACTGTCAGCCCCTAGTGGTAAAACAGAGAAGCCTGTTTAACACAAGACCTGTGTTTCAAAGGCCCCCGAATGAGTCTGTCTGCAGCCATCCAATAATTGCGAACATATTTAAACATGTTTTATTTGGAATATCCATGTGTAGGTAGGAATTTTATCCCAAGTAGCAGTACTTTTTTATGTATCCTTGGATAGCAGTGTGGATTGTACCTGGTTAACCCCCTAGACTCAGGTTCAAGCATCAATGTAGGTCTGCCATTGAGAGAGGGGATCTCTGACTTCATCAAACCCATTTTATATTTTTGTTCCCAAAACCTGGAGAAATCTTGGCAGAGGAACTTTTAATGAGTTCTGCTTGATCCTGCATTAATTAAGAAGTGCAAGTAGACCCTAAGTTAACTAACTTTAATCATTATTACCCTGGTTAATTTCCCATGTGAATGCACTCCCTGAAAACACAGGCTGAGTGATGTAGTACTGTACCATTCGATTGCTAACTCTCACTTAGGACAAGACATTGGCCATGAGCAAAACCAGGACACAGCTTATTCATTAAAGGACTTGAAGGGCATGAGCCCATGCATCAAAGGAAATGCCATTAAGAAGATGTTTTCTTTAAGAAATCGTGGCCACGCTTACCTGGCAGGGGAGGCACCATGATCACAAAGGTGGTTTTCCCAGGGCGAGGCTCATCCATTGCATTCCAGATGTGCTGACCCCTGTGATTTCCCCAAATGTGGGAAACCCAACAGCACAGTTTGTGGCAGTGGAGGACTGTGTCCGTGCTTTCCCCTGCATTTGGAAAAAATAAAATTTTGTCCAAAGGGAAAGGGCAGCCATGACCCAGCATATATGTCAGTGGCTCTGTGAGATCAACTGTACTGACAGCACAAAGAATTATAAAACCCTGACTATGTGAAAGGAGGCAAGTCTATCTTGGAGATGTTTTTCCCACTGTCCTTCCACATCTATAAATAAAATATATGCTAATTCTCACCTGCCTCTGTGATCGGCTTGCAATGGATGGGGTCTGAAGTCTAAGTCTGGTTATGTTATCCTGCATTTGAGACCCTGGTTTAAGGCTTTACAACAGTTATATTCGATTTTACAGAAATTTTCAACATTGTTTTAAATATAAAAGACAAATAATATTACAGGTGTTACAGGACGTATAGTTACTGTCACAAACAAAAAATCATCACATTGCAGTCTGAAAACAGGTACATAGAATAAGAAAACAAGTAAGCACCGTTAGGTTACAATAAAACTTAATTTACAAAAAAGCAGGCAATCAACTTGAATTGTCCGTGGTCTGTTTGTAGCTGATCCTTGAACAACTTTATATTATTTTTATACAAATATCCATACCTACCACCTAGAATTTCTGAGTAAACTGTAAAGCCACTAACTTCCTGGCACTTACTAAGAGTCCTTGTAGCCATGGATGTGCTCTGAGATCCCACTGGACAAAGCCATGAGAGTACTGCCTGAGCACTTGTTCATTTCATCATTAACACAGAACTTCTTCACTGAGTCATACTTAAGACAAGAATCGGTTGGAATAGGAGTAAAAGGATTGGGGTTTGAAACAGTTCATCTTGGGAACTGTTTCTGAATATCCCTTTCTAGTGAGATAAGTTCTTTTGTTTGTATGTTTTAATTTCTTTAACATCTAGCTAATGGCATCTCCGTTGACACACATTAAATTTGTATTTGTTTTAATTTACTCATCTGTAAAACAAGAATGAAATATATTCAATATATTCAAGAATAATGATAAAATTATAAGTAGCATGTATTTGAACTAAGGCCATGGATCCATTTTCTTTTTAGAATTGAAAGGAACTAATAGTCAAGGAAGATTATAGAAATTAAAAGGCCAGACAACAATTTTAATTTCTATTTCGGCCTCCCAGAGAACTGTTAAGAAAAGCCAGTAAGCAATATTCAGCAATCCTTCTTAAGAATCTTTTTCTTTCCTCTCTAAATTGCTTAATTCTCACAATTTCTACATAAACTTCCTCAAAATAAATTCCCCAAACTCTATCAGATGGTACTGTCACTCCCTCTCTTCCATAACTCCTCATTATAGAGTAATTTAATTCTTTTAAAATAAATTTTTCTCTGATCTACATATAACCTTATACTATTTTCTATGCTAATGTTGACTGTTGGTTTCTTCTTGTTGAATAAAAACTTCATTTTTATATCAGATGCCTAGAACAGAGTTTAGCATAGAACAAGCCCTTAAATATATTTGTTGAAAAGACGAATAAGTGAATTATTCCACTTTCCTATTATGGAAGTCCTAGGTATCCCTATAGGCAAAGACTGATTATTTCTGTAGTAGATGAAAACCAGAAAACAAGAGAAACTTATGGAAAATAAGTTTATTTTTGGAGTAGGAGGGACTGAGAAATCTTACATGTTAAAGAATTGTATCTCAATATTAACATATGTGATTAATAACAATTGGATAATTCTTGAAAACTAGTACTTTTGTTTTCATTTATCCCAGTATTGGGTTACAAAGCTTTATATTATTTCTTTATAGTTTTCTCAGGAAAACTACAACTTTGATATCATATACCTACTGAAGTTTTTAATAGAAATTTAAGCTGATTTTGCATCCAAACAAACTTTAATTATAAGAATCTGATTTACCATCTCACTTGAAATGTCTGGAACACAAAGCAATATATATGAAACAATTTATTTATTTAGGACATTAAATTTTAGGTGATAAAGGATAGTAATTATTCGGGGACAAAATATATGTAAGGTAAGCCATAGAATTGCTCTAATTTACTGCCTGGAGAACGTTTCCATAAAATGATGCAAGAAAGAAAAACCCAGCTGGAAGCCGGAAGTCTTTCTAAGTTCAAGATCTTGCGCAGAGAGTTGGGACATTGAGAAGTCTCGAATAGAGAATGCACAGGATACAGCAACAGAAAGGAAATAGCTTCCCAGAGACAACGCTGTAGATCAGCAAAGGGTCCACTGTTTATCTTTAACTGAGAACCTCATTTATATGAAGAAACTACATAAGAAAGAATGACCTGAAATGATTAGAGGAAACAGATTTTCATGTTCAAACATGGTGGAGGAAAATGACTGTTTCTACCATACATATTAAAGAAACCTAGAAATCATGGGATTTTAGATATCATTTTCAGAAAAATTTTGCTAAAAGGTTCTTATTAGTTAGAAATGAATGGATAACAAGGGTGTTTTTATTTTGTTTGATTTCTGTTTTCAGTGGGGCCATAATTGCCCCAAAATAAACTCAACTCTGGTTCTCCATTAAAAAAACAAAAGACAAGACCAAGGAAGATTGAACATATAAAGTAACAGTTGCAATTATATGTGTATTTATATATAGTATATATATAATATTGTAATATTATATATATACATACACAAATACATTTATATGAATATGAAAATTTATATCACCCAATAAGATTAAGTTTACAATATTTTTCATACAATAAAAATTACCAGGTATGCAAAACAGAATGAAAATACAACATATAACTAGGAGAAAAATCAATTTATATAAATGAACCTACGGATGATAGACTTGGTAGAATATTATATGTTAGTAATTATAATTGTATTCAATTTGCTCGAGGAACTCAAAAAGGGATATTTTAAATGGAGAAAAGGAGTATGGGATGCATAAATAAAAATGAACTGTCAATAAATGTAACCCTGAATATCTGAGGCTATTAAACACATGTAATTGAATCGGCTGCAGACTGTTGTTATTGTTAGTTACCGTTAAGTCAATACCAACACATGGATGCTGAGCAGGACTTTTGCATAAGTGTTTTTAAAAGTAGGAACTTTCAGAAGTACATTGAATAACCCAATATTTCAAGCAATAATTGAGTCTTTAACCATTTACATTATAAAAGTTTAACGAACAAAAATATATCGGTAATAAAACATCTAAAATAAAATAATAAATTTTAAATTAGGAGTAAATAATAAGGTGTGCAACAATTTCAGATAAAATTGGAGCCCATGAAAGAGGAGAGAGAAATGGATATAGAAATATACATATAAATAAATAATAGCTAAAACATTTCTAATTGAGATGAAAATTATCATCCTACAAAGTTAAGAAACACAATAAACCAGAAGCACGGTACTGTTGCAGGAACTATGTCAATGCATCCTGTTGAGAACTTCCTATATTTGCTACCCCTCTACTTAATGTCCTTTTCCAGGAACTGGTCAAGAGAAAGCATCCAACATTGTACTTTAGACAAACCATTGACATAGCAAACATGAATAAAACTACATCAATGCATATCATAATCATATTACTTAAAACCACAGATAATCATGTCAGTGTGAATGAGGGAGAGTGCAGAGTGAAGACCCAAAGGCAACTGGACATCCCTTACAGAAGGGTCGTGGGGAGGAGCCAAGCCACTCAGGGTGTAATCTAGCACTGATGCAACATACAATTTTCCTCTAGTTCTTAATGCTTCCTCCCCCCTCACTATCATGATCCCAATTCAACCTTACAAATTCGGCTAGACCAGAGGATGTACATGGGTACAGACAAGAGCTGGAAAAACAGGGAGTCCAGAACAGATAAACCCCTCAGGACCAATAATGAGAGGAGTGTTACCAGGAGAGTAAGGGGAGGAAGGTGGGGGAGAAAGGGGAACTCATCACAATGATCTACATATAACTCCCTCCCAGGGGGGATGAACAACAGAAAAGTGGGTGAGGGGAGACATCGGTCAGTGTAACACATGAAATAATAATAATAATAATTTATTAATTATCAAAGATTCATGAGGAAGGAAGGGCCGGGGAGGGAGGGAGAAGATGAGAAGCTGATAGGAAGGGCTCAAGTAGGAAGTAAATATTTGGAAAATGATGATAGCCACAAATGTACAAATGTGCTTGGCACACACTGGATTGCATGTCAAGCCCCAACAATTGATTAAAAAATCTATAGAGAATCTTAAAAGCAATCTTGACTTTTTCAGACATATAAAAGCCTACAACAGTGAATCACCAAATTAAAGAGCGTCTCCCAGACTTTCCAGGAGGCAATGATACTAGCTAAAATGAATGTCTAAACAAAGAAGTGAAAAGCAGTACAACACTAAACAGTTGAGCAAATATTAAGGTTTAAAAAAAATGATAATTTAAACCTTTTCAAACAATACCTCAGGAGTACCTGTTTATCTGCAGCCATCTTCCTAACATTTTTGCTTATTTTCTTTTTTTCATATCTTTATAATTTTAATTACTTACAATTGAAGTCAAATGAAATTCTTCTCCATCATATCACTTAGATATGTCTAGAAAACTGCTTTATGCTACAAGATGAAAGCAATTGATTACCTTAAAATACAACCACCACCATCTCGAATCCCTTTGATACTTTGGTTATTATTCAGTCTGAGAATCTTCCTTCAAATAAATATAATTAGCCCATCCATGTTTGTCTTATTAGATTACCTTATTTCATGAATTTCTTCGGAGAACCCCTTTGCCTCTACTTGTTTTGTTGATACTGGTTCAGATTGATTATACATCCTGAATTAGAGAAACCGTGAAACTAATTAACATTTACTCATTTGCTCTCATGCTGATGATAATTGAGTTGGCCAGCCTAAACCAGAAAGCAATGCTCACAGTAGAATTTCTTCCTCTGAACACTACCCCACACAAAGGCTTTCAACATTGCCTTATATTTCTGCTATGTCCTGCTAAGTTTTGCATCCCTTTGTTCAGCTGCACTGACATTTAGTTTCTAGTATTGTGTTTAGAAAAATCAGAAAAATATGCTCTATGGAAACAATCAACAAAAGCATAAATGAGAGCAAATCTCTAATGCAATAACAAGACATAAAGGTCACGGAAATATTTGGACTTTTCTCCTCCTAATGACATACAGTATATATATTTTTCAAAATTTCTAAGGATTTGAAACTCTAGGGACTATACAAAATGTAAGATCAGCAGTAATCATAGCCAAGATTTATATAAAATATTTTTCCAGGAGGGTTGCAGCTCCCACTTTCAGAAGCACTAATCATTTTAGATTTCTTCTCAACAGTTAGAGAGGAGTTGAAATGAATTCAACTCAAACTAACTCGGGAAATAGAAAAGGAAGGAATACCATTATACCAAAGCCAGGCAAAGACACCACAAAGAAAATTATAGACAACTATCTCTCTGGATATAAATGCAAAAATGTCAGCAAAATTCTAACAAACAGAATACAAAAGCATATAAAAAAGAGAAAAACCATAAGCACTGAGATTCCTCCTAGGAATTCCAGGGTAGTTCAGCATAAGGATCTATCTCAGAGGTGTTATGTCATTGGGAGTCACCTTCTGGAAACTGTGTGATAGTTTCCTGTTTTCTGTGCCTGAAACCCAGGATTGATGAGCCTATAGGGACAGCAAGTAGAATAAGACTTTAGGGAGGTGGTAGGTACAGTAGGGGGCAGTAAAGGGAGACAACATCACGGAGTCCAGGAAAGAAAAGAATGTTTGAAAATTGATTGTGGTAGCAGTTGTAGAATACTGCTTGACGTGATTGAACTATGGAAGGATGTGATATATATATTAACTCCCAATTAATAATAATTTAAAAATAAGGCATTTTGAGCCAAAATAAAATTCACACAATATAAAGAGTATAACTAGAAAAAATAAAACAAAGTAAAATAATAGCATTATTATTTCAATTGACACAGAAAAACAATTTACAAAACCCAATACTTAACCCTGCTTTAAAAAATCTCTCAACAAACAAACAGAAGGGGAATGCTTCAATTTAATTAAGGGAAATCTACAAAATCAACATTCTTCATTATTTTCAAGCAAGAGCATAAAATCATTTCCTTTTAGAATGGGAATGAAACAAGAAGGTCTATTATCTTCACTTTTGTTCAATATTTACTAGATGCCTTGGACAGTGCAATAAAGGAAGAACGGAAAGGAAAATGCATTCCAATTGAAGAGGAAGAAGCAAAGGCATCCCTGTTTGCATGTGACTTGATCCTATACAACAAAAATTTCCAAAATCCCACAAGGATGCTATTAGAACTAATAGAATATTTCAACAAAGTGAAATTAATTAAGTTCAACAAGATTACTATACAAAACTCAGATCATTAATACTAACAAGAACTCTGAAAAGACATCAAGAAAATGGTAGCATCATTAACATTAGCATCCCAAAGGATAAAATACCTAGAAGAAAAATATGTAACCAGGGATGTAAATGAGTTATACTGGAAATTTTTAATATACTAGTGCAAGAAATCAAGAGAGATCTATATAAATTGAAACACATACCAGCTCATGGATTTGGTGGCTCAATCTTGTGAAAATGTCAATACTACCTAAATTAATCTACAGATACAATGCAGGCCTTATCAAAATCCCAACAACATTCTTTAACAAAATTGAAAAACTAATCTCCAATTCTATTTGGGTAGAAAAAGTCCCCAACAAGTAAAGCATTATAGAAGATCAATGTGGAAGGATTCATGTCTCCCCATCGCTGAACTTACTATACAGTTTGGTACTAATATAAAACATATACATTGAACAATAGAATAGAATTGAGAACCAAAAGGTTCTTTAACAAATGATGCTGGCAAAACTAACTCTTCACGTAATTTGAAGTAGGGTCCATATCTCACAACATATACAAAAATCAACTCAAAATGAAGTAAAGAATTAATAAATCAGAAATTATAAATTTCTGGAAAACTAGGAGGGCCTAACTTATAGCTCAAATATATCACCAAATGAACTGAAAATGAACAAAGAACAGAAGATGAACTGATGAATGAGAGCTCCGAAAATCTTTTAAAAAATTAAGATTATCAAAAAAAATCAAGAGGAGTAAAAACATAAACCAAAAATTACTATGTGTTGAAAAACAAAACCAAACTCACTGCCATCCACTGCCCCCTCCCTCATGAATCCTTGATAATTGAGAAGTTATTATTTTATCTTATCTTAAACTGCCCGGCATCTCCCTTCACCCACTTTTCTTTTGCCCATCCCCCAGGGATAAGGTTATATGTAGTTCCTTTGATCGATTTCCCCTTTCTACTTCCCCTCCTTCCCTCCCAGTATTGCCACTCTCACCACTGGTCCTGAGGGGGTTCATCTGTCCTGGATTCCCTGTGTTTCCAGATCCCATCTGTACCGCTGTGCATCCGCTGGTCTAATCAGGTTTGCAAGGTAGAATTGGGATCATGATAGTGGGGGTGAGGAAGCGTTTAAGAACTGGAGAAAGGTTGTAAGTTTCATTATTGCTACACTGAACCCTGAGTGATTCATCTCCTTCCTACTACCCCTCTGCAAGGGATGTCCAGTTGTCTAAAGATGGGCACTGTGTCCTCATCATGTGCTCCCCTCATTCACGATAATATGATCCCCCCCCCCCCTAATTTTGGTGCTTGATACCTTGTCGCCTCATCCCTTCATGATCACAAATGTTGGTGTGCTGCTTCCTTATGGGCTTTATTGCTTCTGGGCTAGATGACCACTTGTTTACTTTCAAGCCTTTAAGACCACAGACACTATATCTTTTGATAGCCGGGCACCATCAGCCTTCTTCACCACAATTACTCCTGCACACATTCGTCTTCAGCATTTATATGGTGAAGGTGATCACACAATGATGGTTTTTATTCTTTGGTGTCTGCTACATGATCCCTTCAATACCTAATTATCAGATAGGCTGTGTGCTTCTTCTCTGTGGACTTTTTTGCTTCCGAGCTAGATGGCCACTTGTTTGCCTTCAAGCCTTTAAGAACCCAGACACTATATCTTTTGATAGCCGGCACCATAAGCTTTCTTCACCACGTTTGTTTATGCACATGTTTGTCTTCAACGATTGTGTCGGAGAGGTGGGTATCACGGAATGACTGTTTAGTCTTTTTGTGGATTCCTCCATGTGTTATGTTGCCCTCCTAGTTTGGTGTGTTATGGTGGGGTCTTTATGTACATTCCAGTTCTGTGGGGACACAACCAATACTCTCCGCCTGGGTGGGTTGGTGTCCTATTCCCCCCATGCCATCATCTCAGTTTCTCTCCACCGCGGTTCTCCCTTTACCCGCCCCACTTGCTTTCTTTATGTTGGACTCTCATGTACCTCCATGGGTGTGGTCTGCCCTCCCCTCAGCTATCTCTGCTTCCACCCATTTATTGCAAGAGAGGTGTCTATTCTTCGATTCCTGCCGTGCTGAATTTACTTACTTCAGGGGACTCATGTTATACCTGTCCTTTTGAGTTTGGCTTCCCTCACTTAACATGATTCCTTCTAGCTCTTCCCACAAAACGACGTGTTTCATGTGATCGTCCATGCTTTTCAGTGCTGCATAGTACTCCATTGTGTGTATGTACCAGGGCTTACTAATCCACTCGTCTATCGATGGAAACTTAGACTGTTTCCAAGTCTGTGCGATTGTGAATTGTGCCACAATAAACACTGCAGCACATATGACTGATCGTGTTTTATTTGTGATTCTACTGAGTATATGCCCAGTAGAGGGATGACTGAGTCATAAGGTAGATTAATTTCCATTTTCTTTAAGTATCGCCAGATCGCTTTCCATAGTGGCTTTACAAATCTACACAACAACCAGCAGTGTAGGTGGGCCCCTACTTCACCACAGCCCCTCCAACTCTGTTGCTCTCTGATTTACTGATTTGGGGTAGCCTCAGGGGTGTTAGGTGGTATCTCATGGTTGTTTAATTTGCATTTCTCTTATGACTAATGACCAGGAACACTTTCTTATATGCTTGCTGGCCATATGGGTCTCCTCCCTAGTAAAAGTTCTTTTCAGTTCTTTTGTCCACTTCCTTAAGGGATTAACTGCTTTCCTCTATTTGGAGGTCAAAATGGTGTTCTAGATTTTAGTAATGAGCCTTTTGTCCGATGTGTCATTACTAAAAATCCTCTCCCAGTCTGTGGGTTTTCTCGTCACCTTCTTGGTGAAGTCTTTTGAGGTACAAAGGTACTTTATTCTTATTAAATCCCATTTGATGATTTCCAGTTCACCCGTGTGTGTCCCCTTCCCTATTGCAGCGAGCCTATGTGCTCCCTGGGCCAGTGCTCTGAGGTTAGTCCCGATTCCCTCCTTGATGGTCCTGATGGTTTGGGGTTTAACTTCTAGGTCTGTGATCCGCCTAGAGTTTATTCGTGTGCATGGGGTGAGGTAAACATCTTGTTTCATCTTTCTACATGTGGATATCCATTGTTTCCAGCATCACTTGTTAAAAAGGGCATCCACTTCCCACTTGATGGTTTTGGGACCCTTGTCAAAGATCAGTTGTCTCTATGCTGATGATATTATCCTTGGGCTTTCTATTCTTTCCCACTCGTCTGAATGTCTGTTGTTGTGCCAGTATCACGCTGTTTTGACCACTGTAGCTGTGTAATAGACATTAAAATCGGGTAAGGAGAGTCCTCCAACTTTGTCCTTCTTGAGGAGTTCTCTGCTAATTCTGGGTTTCTTCCCTCTCCATATGAAATTGGTGGTCAATTTTCCTATTTCGTTGAAGAAGGTTGATAGTATTAGAATTGGTATAGCATTGAACTTGTAAAGTGCTTTAGGTAAGATTGTCATCTTTTATATTTTAAGCCTTCCAGTCAATGAGCAGGGGATATTCTTCCATGTGTGGAGGTTGCTTTTGGTTTCCTGTAGAAGGGTCTTATAGTTTTCCTTGTATAGATCTTTAGGTGTTTTTTTTAGTTAAATATATTCCTAGGTATTTCAGTTTGTTCTTAGCTACTGTGAAGGGCACTTCCTTCTCAATCACCTCTTCCATGGTCCAGTCTGATCTGTATAGAAAACCTACTGACTTTGGTTTATTGATCTTGTATCCTGCCCCTCTTCCATATTCCTTTCTAGCTGTAAGTACTCCTGCTGTGGAGCTTTTGGGATTTTCAATGTACAGGGTCATGACTTCTACAAATGCGATAATTTCACCTCCTCTTCACCCATTTGGATCCTTTTGATGTCCTTCCTCTATCTTATACTGTTAGCCAGAACCTCCAGAATGATATTCAATAGAAGTGGGGACAAGGGTCACCCTTGTCTTGTACCTCTTTTCAGTGGGATTGTTTTTTGTCTTTTCTCGGATATTGGTGGTTGGACTTTCATAGATAGCTTGTATCAACTTGACGAACTTATCTTCCAATCCTATATTCATGAGTGTCTTAATTGAGAATGGGTGTTAGATGTTGTCAAATGCTTTCTCTGAATCTATGGATATTATCATATGGATTTTATCCTTTGTCTTCTCAATGTGGTATATAATATTGATAGATTTTAGGATGTTACACCATCCCTGCAATGAATCCTACCTGGTTGTGGTAGATGATATATTTTATATACTTTTGTATTCTATTGGCCAAAATTTGTTAAGGATGTTTGCATCTATGTTCATTAGAGATATTGGTCTGTAATGCTCTATACCTGTGGGGTCTTTGCCCTGTTTGGGTGTCAATGTTATGCAGGCTTCTTAGAATGAGTTTGCGAATTTGCTATCATTTTCTATGCTATGGAATACTTTGTGGAGGATCAGTGTTGACTCGTTCCTGAATGCCTGGTAGAATTCTGCTGTGAAGCCATCTGGATTGGGTTTTTTTTGTTGTTGGTAGGTTTTTCATGACCCTCTCTGTTTCATCTTTTTCTATGGGTTTCTTGAGGTTCTTGATCTCTGTCTGAGATAATCTATGAAGAGACTGTTTTTCCAAATATTTATTCATGTCTTCCATGGCTCTGAATTCATTAGAATACAGACTTTCATAGTATTTTGTGATTATCCTTTTAATCTCA
This sequence comes from Tenrec ecaudatus, assembly GCF_050624435.1. Classification (NCBI taxonomy): domain Eukaryota; kingdom Metazoa; phylum Chordata; class Mammalia; order Afrosoricida; family Tenrecidae; genus Tenrec; species Tenrec ecaudatus. The sequence goes on from NC_134533.1 coordinate 88,565,957, forward strand.
TTGAAGTGTGTTACTATTGGCCCTGTTTCATCCCTCATTCTGGCTATTGATGTTTGCTCCTTTCTATCCTTGGTAAGTTTACCAGTGGTATGTCTATTTTGTTAATCTTTTCATAGAACCAGCTTTTAGCTGCATTTAGCGGTTGCACTGTTCTCTTATCTTCCCAAGGGTTTAACTATGTCCTGATTTTTATAATTTCTTTCCTCTTGCTGTTGGTGGGATTGTTCTGCTGACTCTGTTCCAGTTGTTGGAGGTTTTGTATTAACGTATCTGTCATAAGCCTCTCGTCTTTTTCATATATGCATTTAATGATATCAAGTTACCTTTGATAACTGCCATCACAGTATCCCATAAGTTTTAATACGTTGTATTCTTGTTCTCAGTAGTTTCTAGAAACATCCTAATATCCTCTCTAACCTAGGCCTGTACCCATTCATGTCGCAGGTGATAGTTGTTCATCCTCCAATTGGTTGCCCTTGCTTTTCTGGACGTCCTCATTAATCTCCAGCTTTATGGCAAGGTGATCTGAGAAAGACATCTGGATAATATCTATGTGTTTGAGTTTACTGATGCTTGACTTGTGACCCCAGCATGTGGTATATTCTTGAAAAAGATCCATGGGGACTTGAGAAGAATGTGAATATTTTTTGCATTTGAATGGAAAGCTCTATATATGTCTATGAGGCCCTGTTGCCTAATTACATTGTTAACTTTAAGGCCTCTTTTCTAAGCTTCTTTCCCAATGATCTGTCTTTCTCTGATAGTTCAGTGTTAAAGTCACCTACTATGATTGTTAAGTCCGTGATTTTTTCATCTTTTTAATAGTTTGATGAAATTCACCACACCATTATTGGGAGTGTAAATATTTAATATACTAACTGCTTCTTGGTTAACTGAATCTTTGAGCATTATGTAGTGTTCCTCTTTGTCTCTTTTCATGGTTTGGATCTTGAGGTCCATTTTGTCAGAGATTAAGATAGCCACCCCCCTTTTTTGAGTTACCATTTGAATGTTATACTTTTTGCCAACCTTTTATTCTTAGCATATTTTTGTCTGTGCGCTTAATATGTTTCTCTTGTAGGCAACAGATTGATGGATTCTGTTTTCTTAGCCAGTACTCAAGCCATTTTCTTTTAATGTACGATTTGAGTCCATTAGTGTTCAGAGTTATTATCACTCTGTGGATTCATAGTTGGCATACTCTGTCTTTTGTTTTGGCTGTTTAACTATGTCACTTCAAACACAGTGTGCTGTGTTTGAGTGGAGAGTTTCTATCTTGTCTTCTTTTCCCTCTGAGACACTGTTTTCCTGGTAATTGTTACTGACATGTTGGCTTCTAGATGGAGATGGGCTAGATGGTAGTGCCCTGTTTGTTCTTGGTGGAGGTTGATCCTCTGGCCATAGTGAGTCAGCCAATATCTTCCGCAAGGTCGGATTTCCTGCAGCCTATTCTTTGAGTCTTTCCTTGTCCTGGAAGACCCTTATCTCATCATCTATCTTCATGGATAATTAGGCAGGGTAAAGGATTCTGGGGGAGGTATTTTTTTCTTTCAGCTTTTGGAAGATGTTGCTCCACTCTCTCCTCCACTTCAGGGTATCTGCTGATAGGTCTGAGCATACTCTTACTTGCGCTCTTTGTATGTGACTGTCTTCCTTTCTCTTGCTGCTCATAAAATTTTCTCTTTTTCCTCGAAGTTGGATATTTTTACTATTATATGTCTTGGCGTGTTCTTCTTGGGGTATAGTCTAACTGGTGTCCTTTCTGCTTCCTACATGAGTGCCTGGTTCTCTCTTTTTAGGTTGGGAAAATTTTCTTCCAGAAATTCCTTTCCTATCTTGGCTGTTGAATTGTGTGGTGTGTTGTGCTCCGGTACACCAAGTATTCGAATATTATTCCTCTTCATAGCATCTGTCATTGATCTCATTATCTTTTGCTTCTTTAATTTTCCTATCTGACTGTCTTTCCTGCTTACTTGGTCTGTTTGAGTGTCCTCAAAATCACTGATATGGTTCTCTGCCTCCTTAAGGCTAATTGTAAATTCTATGACCTTGTGACTGGCTTCTTCTACCTCCTCTGTTAGCTATTGCAGTTCTCTTTGGTGGGTGGACTTCATCCCCTATATTGTGGACTTCATCCCCTCTATTGTGGACTTCATCTTCTATATCATTGCATCCTTATTCTGGGTTGCTTCCCTCAGCTCCTGTATTACCGCGAGCAGACGTCTTAAGATTTCCTTCTGTATCTGTATCTGATTCTTCTATGACAGACGTTAGCTCTGCTACTGTGTTTTGTCTCTCTGGGGTTTTTTTTTTTTGTTTTGGTTGGGAGTAATGTGGTCTGTTGATTTTCCCCCAATCCTTTTGTAGACCGCATGTTTCTGGGAGACCAGGGGACCCTTGTCTGTGTTACTGTTAAGGATGCTTTCAGGTGGTTCTTTATGACCTGCTATAGGGATGGGTCATACTGCTGTGTAGGCAGAGTTCCCCAATAGCTTAGTGACTAGCAGTGTTGAGATGTTTCAGTGCCTGGAGTAGGGTCTGGGGGCTCAGTGAGTGCCTAATGACCCAAGATGTCCCAAAAGTCGGATCCTGGATCACTGAGTCCCCAGCTCAGGACAAATGCGTGTTGTGGGGTGCTGTCATGGGGGGATTTATCACTCACCAGACTCCGTCTATTAGGTTACCTGGATACCAAACCCACCTTGTTCAAAAGAGCTCTCAGAGTGTGTGGGTTCCCTGATCTGCCATCTTCCACCTACATTTGTCCTTTTTAAAAATAGGTCTATCTATCTTGTTCCTATAATTGTTTTTCTTTAACGTGAAATCTATGTGTAAACAACTCCAGAAACTGTGGAAAATAAATTATATGCACACACTTCTGTGATATCAACCTATCCTTACTACAATTTAGTCCCACTAGTGAATCTAAAAAAAAAAACTTCACTATACGACTTTCACTAAATTTCCCCAGTTCTCTTTATAATTAGTACTTTTTTGTCTCAGAGTAGAATATAGATACAACACATAAGGTGCTGTTACAAAATACATTAACAAATACATTACAAAATACATGAACATGCAATTAAATGACAATGGAATTATAAATGTGTGTTTATGCATATACATATACAGAGAGTAAGATGGGGGAGAAAGGTAGATGTAGGTTAGTAGTTGATGCAGATGCAGATATAGAGATACAGACACACACATGCAGTTGTTTGTTTCTCACTTGCCCACAGAAGTAACATGGTATTTTGCTGTTGTCCTTAAAAACGGTTTTACTCCTTATTCCTTTAAAGAATTATACAATCTTAGAACACTTTCAGTAACAAGTGGGTCTTCATTGACAGAGATAATCTGCTCATCTTTGAAGCAAAATAATTTATGTGCATCAGCTGAATTCAATTGCTGTGTGATCTGATGGTGGTGGTGTGATGGGTGACATAGAATCATTTCTGACACTTAGTAACCCTATAGGACAGATTAAAGTTGTCTCGTTGGACTTTCTAGGTAATCATAATTGTGGAAGGAGCACCATTAAACAGTGGGTTAGCTGTGGGACTGATAATCACAAAGTTTCTAGTTCAAATGCTCGGTGGGAGCCAGATGAAGCTGTCTGCTCCCTTGAAGTTTACCTGTCTTAGAAAGCCTATAGAGGGTAGCAGTGGGTTAGAATGAACTTGATAGCAGTGGGTTTATCCTGGATTTAATCACTCCTAGTGGTACAGTGGTAAAGTTGCAGCTGCTAAGCAAAAGCCCAGCTGCTTGAAACTATCAGCCACTCCATGGAAGAAACATGTGTCCGTCTGCTTCTAAAAAGATTTGCTTGGAAATGACTTACTCCTATGGCTCAATTTTTCACCAGCCAGTAGAAACCTCTACACACTGAACAATAAGGATAGGGAGGTATACACTCATTAGAATAATCAATTATTTGACATTAAAAAGGCAGCATTTGCCCAAAGACACTGTTCAGAAAACACAGGGAAGACAGGGAATTAGTGATATTACATTGGAGGGGTTAAAATTCATGACACAAACAAAATGTATATAGACTATGGAATAGAAAACTGATTTGCTCTGTAAACCCTCTACCCAACTAACAATACAATGTTTTTTTTAATTTTAAGAAAAGATTTGAAGCCTAGGAAATTCTACTGGAGTACTTCTATTCAGTTCTACATGAATAGAAATGGCTAGGCATTGGGATAATGGGACGCACGCAGTGGCTTTGATTTGGTATTTATTGTAATCTTTATGGAAGCAAATAACCAGGCATTTCCTCCAAAGAATGGCATGTGTATTTGACCTGCCAACCTTTGTTTAGCAGCCAAGATATTCACTTCTGTGTTCTTTTTAAACATAATTTTATTCATAGCGCTTATAGATATTGTAACAATCCATAATTCAGTTAAATCAAGCATGTGTTCAATTGCTGCCATCATCATATACAAAGCATTTTCTTTCATCTTGAACTCTTTGATACCTGCTCCTCTTTATCCCCTCCCTCCCCCGCCCTGACCCCCAGGAACTCTTATCATTATATTATTATTTGCCTTGTCTTACACCATCGAATGCATATGTTCCCCTATAATTCTGTTATTCATTTCCCTCGAGTGGGGTTATACAGTCATCCGTGCTATTGGTTACCCCTTCCCCCACCTTCCACACCACCCTGTATACTCGTACCCTGTGGAAATCATTACTCCCATCACCATTTCTGAAGAGTTATCTATCTTGGATTTCATGCATCAAATGATCTTAATTACATAAATGAACATACTAAGATCTAATAAGATGAATGAGGTAAAACTAAGACCATCATAGTAAGGGGAGGAAATATTAAGAACTAGAAGATAGTTATGTGCTTCATAAGTGCTATACTGCACCCTCGATATATTCTTTAGAAAACAGTCATATGGAAAAAGAATGACATTTGAGGTTTAATTTGCTAGAGGTACCAAGTTTATAAAAATAAGTTATCAAATATTCTTTAGATGTGTCCATCATTCTTAAAATGAATTATTTTCATATATACATAAATTGGGAGACCACTTCTGAAAATACTTTTGATTTTATAAAATTATTTTTTTGTTTAATCTAAAATAAGTGTATAGGCTACATGAAAAGAATAACATTTTAAGTGACTCTACTGAGGAGGATTTATAAGGAGAGAAAATGTAAGTCAGGCTCTTTATAAGTAAACAAAACCCAAAGAAAATTATTTGCCTAGATTTATTTGAAGAATGATTTCAATGGATTAATAAATAAGGCAAATTTCAATCTAGCCTTGACATATGTGAATTGGAGTAAGTATTTTCTACTTTCACTTTGCTATTTTTGACCTTTGGGATCTTCTAGAAGATAGGTCATTCTTCCCCGTACTTTCTTTGGAACAAGATAAAATTAAGGGATTACAAAATAGATTGATCACTGCAAATTCAAATACCTTACAGTTAGAGAAGCCAGCACAGGATTTGCTCATCACAGGCATTTCTCCATTGTATCATTAACTAAATTATTGTGGCATTGCTTCCTTTGAGGTGGGGACATTAAAAATGGGTATTAGTTATTTATAGTTTTCATAAACAAATACACACCCATTCCTCGATTTCTATGTGTTCAATCCAATAACATTTATTATACTCCATTTTGTGGCACGAATCTTGGTAGCTTTGTCCTTAGTGTTTCACCATGGATATAGCCTGGCTACCCTGACACTCCTCATTGATGCTTTACAGATACATTGTTAAAAAAGGGAAATGATGACAAGAATTTGGTTAACGAGTTATTTAGTTTAAAGATGACTTCAAGAGATCATTTCTATTCATGGTTTGAAAATTGTTCCAGAGCCAAACGTTCAGGGCTTCCTCATCTCAACTGTTTCAGTCAGTCTAGGTGTTGTGAGGATGTAAAATTCTGTTACACATTTTATATTTTTTGTAAATTTTGAGCTGCTAATTCTTTGATTGAAACATTTACTAATGGTAACTCGGCATCTTCCTGACCTCTTGGCCTCATGCCTTCTAAGCAGTCTCTTCTTAAGGTTCCAGACTATTGCCACCTGAGAGATTCTTTCAATAATGTCTGTTGGTATGACTCTGCACAGTCGACGTTCATTATAAGAAAGTGTAAGGGGACAGGGGAATGGCTTTCTCTGGAACTACAATGGCTCCAGAATTCTTAAATTGATGATTTTATCTCATATAGATACGTTTTATTGAATATGCTTTCTGTATAAGCCATTGTGCTAGAAGCTAGCGATTCTAAATATCTGTGAACATCTACATTGATGTACAGACTTAATTACTTTATAAAGAAAAATAGGTGGGCATAAAACTATTATAACAAAACCCAACTTCTTTCAAGTTAGTTATGTCTCATAGAAGCCCTATAAGACAGAGTAGAACTACCTCATGGGAATTACAAAACTGGGAGCCATTCATGAAGGAGCAGCTGTTGGGTTTGAACTACTGGCCATTAGCTTAGCCACCTAGTGCTTTAACCACTGAGCCATTATGTCTCCTAAAACTTTGATGACCAATGTTATTACGTTTATTTTGACTGATCAGGACCCTATATAAAGTTTCTGTGGTTCTAAATCCTTTGTAATGTTTTATTTCATCAATTGTCTTGCTCCTTCTGGTGTGAATGAATGGAGAAAGTCAAAATTATGTTAACCCTGAGAATATAATAAAAAGGAAAAAAAATCCCTAAACAACAATGACACAAATGTTGATCAATATATTTAAAATTTTCATTATTCTAAATATTTTTCAGAAACTGTTGGTTTGTAATCTGGAAATGGAAAAGAGTAATTTCTAATGAGCCAAACTGAGGCATTATGTACTTTTCCTGGGTCCTTCCTCTCCTTTTCCTGGTGTTAACAGAATCACAAGTGAGTCTGATTGGACTATGTCATAATCTTTTAATTAAAAAATAATTCTTCATCATCCCTTTATAATTGCATTGGAGTACATTTTCTTAATATGGTCTTTCTATCAATGTTTCAGTAACTCTCACCAAATGATTGGGGGAACTATGCAAACATTATATGTGAAATATTAAGTGAAGGGATAACTGCTTGTGTCACCACTCCCACAACCTCTATGAGGCATCAAACGGAGAGGTAATGTCCAGGATCATCATAATAACATGATCCAACTCTCTGTCCAAAGAGTAGAGGCTGAGACCAGAGGCACAAAGACCTTGGCATGGAGACTATGGGACAGAGCAAGAGGAGCAACACAAGGAATATGGGACTGTGAGGGAGCAACAAGTGGGCTTCTTGGTCCTGGAAGGGAGAAGCCAATGACTCTCATGGAATAAAGGACAAGGATTAGAGAGAGGCTTGGCTGCTGGCTGGTATTGTTGTATTGACGGTATTCTCTAAGGAGAATGATAGAGCTTTCTAATCCCATGAACATTCACAGTCTCAGAAACTCACAGGGGCAGTACTACCCTGGTCTATTCAGTTACCACGAATCAGAATTGACTCAATAGCAGGCAGCAGATTTGATTTTTTGAGTTAATAGCTATGTCCTTACACTTTATACATCCTGACTTGTGGTAACCCGATAACTTCTTTAATAAACCTCCATATTTCTAAATAATGTCTGATTCCTGTGTGCCCATTGGAATGACTTACTGGAGCCAGTATAGAATTAGAGTGCCATCGACGGTGTAGTCAGCATTAGAATAAGTAAATGAGAATGGAGCATGAATGCATGCTTGACATCTGTCCATTGGTATTAAGGAAGCCAAAGGAGGTGAGATATGTCCTCCTGCACAGTTTATTGCAATAGTTATATACAATAAATGCTGGCCACCTTAAAAGCTTTGATATATAATCCAACAAAATATATTCTATCCAATTTTCATTAAAAAATATGGCATTTCTCTCCATCAGTGCGTCCATTGTTGACACCCACTGCATTGTTGCAAGTAAATGGCGTTTAGGCTCTTAATGCAATCCTGTTTATGAGTAGAAGAAGACAGGCGTTGAGTAAATACATATCATGATGTGACAGAATCGTATTTAAACAAAAATATGCCTATCTCTAAACTTTCATTCTTATTAATTCTTTTTATCAAATTTAATTTTTTTACAGTCTCTAGATAAGTATTTCCCCAAATAGGAATACCACCCCTTGCTGGGGTGCTGGTAAAGCAGATACCTGCTCTCTGTTCTAGATTACGGGCTATAGTACAAAGGTTTTTAATTCCTAGGCAAACACTATTATATACATAATTTTGCATTAGTATGTCTACAAGTACATGCTTACATAGGTATCCAGTATGAACAGATGAGAGATAGTGTGAATATACCTATGAATAGATATGTTTCTCAGAAGATATTTGCATATGTGTATTTAGTTTTTCCTCAAATATATCCATGAATGTGGACTATTTCACAGACAAAGTTATAAAAAAAACATCGGAGACATATCTAAACACTTTGAGGGAATGAGTTGCTGGGCTTCAAGTATCAGTACCATCATTTCAGTTCAAGTGGCATAACATAGTCCACAAAGAGATAATGTTCTGCATCCTTTTTGGGAGGATAGAGAGTGGGATGATAAAAGCCATGAGCAGTTATCAAAGGAGCAACTAATGGTTGTGCCCTATTGAGAAGAAAGACGTGTAATGAAATTACAAGAGCATGTGGAAACAATTAGTCTAGTGGATTAATGGACCGTACAAACATAAGTCTTACAGATGCACTACTTGGTTTCCAGCTACCATTACTATTGCTCTGTAATGGCTAAAATTATAAGACAATGGATAGAGTGGAAGATACATGTGGAACAGAAATCACAATTAAAAGATAGACCAGTATATTGGTTGGATAGAGATAGTGAGGGAGTTCCCGAAGACTATCAATGACTCATAGTCAACCTTCAGGTCTGAAACTGAACTCAATATTGCCTTAGCATAATCAACCATTTTAGATACAAGGGGCAGCATTTACTAAAGGACAACCTTCAGGGGGTGAGAAAAAAAAGAAGAGTTGAATCAGGAAACACACGATAAAATGGGATAAGTGATGCTGCACTGAAGAAATTGCAGTGGATGAGTTGAACCAAAACATACATATATGAAATATTTCATGTGAAACTAATAGTCTGTTTTGTAAATTTTCACCTAAGTCACAATAACATGTTTTTTAATAAATAAAAATTAAATTAATCCATTATTTATAATCAGTGTATAGTATACATATCTGCTAGTGACAATATAATGTTGCTTGGATTTAATGTAGTTCCAACTCCCTAGCAGTTTTCTCACAATCGGGCGTTTTGAACATGTTCCAGCTGTCAGTTACAATACATAATGTTGCTCTATGCATTTTTCCCACAAATAGTCTTTTCTATCTTCTTATATTATCCTCTAGGGATAAGGTCTGAAAAAATAGTATAATTAGGCAAAACATCATGATTTTTATTACTTGTGACATAAATTTCTCACGAGCTTATCCAAAATATTATACCAATATACAGTGATATAGTGGAATATAAACCTATTACTCCCCCAAACTTGTTAGTGTGAAATTTCTGTCAAAAATAATTTCTTGAATACAAGGGCTATATAACATAGAATAACTTACAATCACCATAAATTTATAAATGATGCCTATTTATCAATTTCTTAAGTATATTTCTTATAATATATAAATGCTGACAACAAAAGTTTTGTATTATTAATCATAACATAACAGTATTGGTGACTGAATAGAAAACATTTAAAAATATTTTCACCGCCTTATCTTTAATACATACTAAATTAACATGGAGTTTTAGCTTGTAGGTATATGAACAAGCTAAAACTCCATTCTAATTCATTTTATAATCTTTCTAATGCTCTCCATTCAGAATTGTCATGATTGTTCAATTACAAGGAAATGAATTCCTTCACACCCACCCCCCCCACCTCTCATCAGGGTAGCTAATTGACTTTGTTGTTATTAGTTGCCATCAAATAGGTTTGGGCTCTTAGCAACCAAATACACAACAGAACAAAACATTGTCTAGTGCTATGCTACCTGTATAATTTCTCCCATGCATCAGCCCAGTCTTCAGGTTGTGTGTCAACCCGTCTACTTGAGGGCCTTCTTCTTTCTCACTGGCCCTCTACTTAAGCAAACATGATGTCCTTCTCTAGGGACTGATCTCTCCTGATAACATGTCCGAAGTGTGTAAGATGAAGTCTCCCTATCCTTGACTTGAAAGACCACTCTGTCTAAAGGTTTATCCATCGATAGTCCATGCTACTTGCAATATTCTTGAGCACCACAATTCAAATGCAATTTTTCTTTGGTCTTCCTTATTCAATGTTCCCATTTCATTTGCATATGAGACCATTGAAAATACCATGACTTGTGTTGGCCACCCCTTTTTTCTCAAAGCAAGCAACATCCTTGCTTTTCATTACTCTGAAAAAGGCCTTGTGCAGCAGATTTACCTACTGCAATACATCTTTGATTTCTTGACTGATGTTTCCATGAGCACTGATTGTGTATACAAGCAATATAAAATCATTAACAATGTCAACCTTTTCTCTAATGATCATGATGTTACTAGTTGGTCCAGTTCTGAGAATTCTGGCTTTCGTTACATAAAGGTATAATGCATGCTGAAGGCTTGATCAATCCTTGATATTCATTAGAAGGAGCTTCAAGTCCTCCTCACTTTCAGCAAGCAAGGTTGTAGCATCTGTATATCATCAATTGTTAATAAGTCTTCCTTTAATCCGGATGCAAAATTCTTCTTCATATAATCCAGCTTCCCTGATGATTTGCTCAGGGATACAGATTGAATAAGTATGGTTAGAGGATGCAACCCTGTCGTGCAACTTTTGTTATTTTCACCACTCAGTAGTCCCTTGTTCTGTTTGCACAATTGCCTCTTGATCCATGTACACGGCATGCATCAGCACAGTGACAGGTTCTGGAATTCCTGTTATTATGATCCACATAGTCGAATGCCTCAGCATAGTAAATAAAACACACATAAGTATCTTTATGGTATTCTCTGCTTTCAATCAGAATCTATCTACAATGATATCCCTTGCTTCACATCCTCTTCTGAAACCAGCATGAACCTCTGTCAGCTCCTTGTCCGTGTACCACTCCAAAAATTGTTAGGTGGCCATCAGTACTTTTTTACTTGCATGTGCTATCAATGATTTTATTCTATAAATTGAGCATTCTTTTGGGTCATCGTACTCTGGAATGGATATAATTAGGGATGTGTTCTGATCAGTTGGTAATTAATAACCTGTCTTCCAAATTTCCTGGCATAGACTAGTGTGTGCTCCCATTGCTTCATTCGCTTTTGGAAACATTTCAATTGATATTCCATCAATTCCTGGAGCTTTGTTGGTGATTGAAGCTTTCAATGATTTGAACTTCTTCCTTCAGCACCATTGGTTTTTACTCATAAGTTGCCCCAAGAAATGGGAAACCAATTCACCTTTCTGAATCAGTTTCTTCTACTAATTGTGGCAACTGGTTGCTTATTCTAACTCATAGTGACCGACCGTACAGGTAAGAATGGTCGCCATAACCTTTCCAAGCCTGTGATTTTGATGTAAATTGACTAGTCCAGTTTCCTCTCTCAGAGCGGTTAGTAAGATTGAACAGATCACCTTTTGATAAACAGCTGAGGATTGCCTTACTACACTACTGAACATCTGATAAATTATAGTTTCTTTTGGAATTTTGCATGACATTTGTGACAGCAAGTATTAAAAGTATACACCTTTTTGGTACTTTTATGCTCCTAGTGTTTTATGGAGCATAAATATAAAAATATAAATTAAAATATATATTGCAGTTTCATGCTCCTAATGTTTTATGGAGCATTATATATGTATTCACATGTATAGTAGCCATATTATATTTTACAGGAAAATTAAGTATCAGTGTGTCAATCATTTATTATTTTGATCATTGGGAATATGATCAATGAGTTGGATACATACAAACCCCTCATTTTTAAAATCATTTTATTAGGGGCTCATACAACTCGTATCACAATCCATACATCAGTTGTGTAAAGCAAATTTGTACATTCATTGACCTCATCATTTTCAAAATATTTGCTCTCCACTTAAGCCCCTTGCATCAGCTCCCCACTTTTTTCCTCCCTCCCTGCTCCTCCCTCCCTCATGAACCCTTGATAATTTATAAATTATTATTTCATCATATCTTGCACTGTCCGACTTCTCCCCTCACTCACTTTTCTGACAAAACCCAAATTTAAGCATAATTTTATGTCCTATAAATAAAACCAAAGTTACATTTGGTAAAATGTAATCATTATTGACAACTGTATATGCAACACTGGCTCAACTTCAGTGGAAAGAGTTCTTTGAAAGCAATTACACACAGTAGGCATTTTCGCCCCTGATTCAAAATTATGGAAGCACCTGGACCAAAAGAGTAAAAGAGAAAGACTTTCTGTTTTGTTTTGGGGTGTTTTTTTTCCCACTATAATTCATGAGGCTCAAGGGCCCTCCACATTTTTCAAATCTTGCCAGAAAATAGGGTAATGGTCTTCAAGTGACTGTAGAGTGAAGCAAGCATGAAGCCAGTCAAGAAATTCCTTCTTACACTGATTGTTTTGAAAAACTCCTGCTCCTAGTGAACACCTGTGCACTTGATTGACAGTATAATCATTTTATGTGTTGTATTGAAACACGTTCTTTTGGAGTGGCAAAGCAGAGCTATGAGCATGCTATGAAGTTGAGAACAGCTTCCAGTAAATGGACATTTTTCATTTTGATTAGTTTACAAGATTATTTTCTCTATAAAGGCACATATTGTTTCTTAATCTCAAATAGCAGAAAAGGTCAATGCTCAACTTTAGATAATATTGTTATTTAAAATAATCTGATTCCATGGTAAAGAGTCAGAGGTGTGTCCAAGTGTCTAATATGTTAAAACACATTAATAATCTAAGAAAATATTTTTGTTTATGTAGATAAACTTTCTGGACCGTGAGATTAGAATTATGTGGGAAAGGATTTTTTATCATTATTTTTATATTAGGCATTCCTTAGAAACCTATTAGTATTTATAAAAATCAATAATTAAAGCAAATAAACAAACTCTCAGAATCATTTTTTAGAATCTTTCTAGTTCTTTTTAAAGTGCCTATTGGAGTCTTTCTGTTTTTTATATCAATACTTTCACTTTTTATCATAACCCTATCAACTAGATATAATTTATGTCTTAATTTTATTGATGAAAAAAATGAAGACTTCTAAAATTTAAGTCACTTACTTAAGTTGTAAAAGCAGAATTCAAATACAGGTCAGACTCAAAGTCTAAGGTATCCTATTCTTGATATGTAGATAGAGAAAGGAGACATAAGCAGACACACAATCTACCTTCTGTAGAGTAGAGAACTTCTAACAGTTCCTGGGAATAGTCCCATTTCAGAAGAGTCATTTACTGATAATTAACTATAATTTCTTGTAAGACAGTCAAATTGTTATTATCAGCTGTCATACTTAGAAGATTGTGCTGTAGCAATATCTGAAGGTATGGAATTAGATTAATCTGAGACTTCCAAGCCAAATGAAATCATTAAACAGTATTGAATCTTGATGAAAATATGCAAGATGATCTACCATAATTCTATACGGCTAGTGATCTCCGCTGTGGGAGAAGACCTTCAGTTCTACTTATGCTGACCTGTGTGTGGCAAGCAGTCGTGTTTTTCACTACTAGCAAAATGTTAGTCATTTCAGTCTATCCAGAAGCACCTCAGATGACAGGACAGATGCTTGCACAAAAAAGCTGACAACATTTCATGTTGATAATATTGATTAGGTATTTATATCTTAGTTAATGGTAAATATCAGGAATGTATGTGGAACACCTCAAAATAAATTAAATTATTTTAAATTTAAATATGAGCATCCTTCACATAATACATAGAAACTAATTTGAAAGAGATCAAAGACCTAAATGCAAAACCTAAAGCTACAATATTTATATGAAAGAAAACTTTCCAATCTGTGGTGAGGCACATATTTTTTAGATCTGATATTAAAGGAAAATCTGTATAAGAAAACGAGTTATAAATTAGAATTGATCAAAATTAATTACTTCTGCTCTTTGACAAACACTGTTAAGAAAATAAAAAGTCAAGCCATAAACAGGAAAAGGTATTTGCATCCATAAATATGATAAAATGTTTTAGCTTAAATATTTAAAGAACTCTCAAATTTTAATAATAAATAAGAAAACCCTATAATAAAGATGAAATATTAGAAAACACATTTTACTAAAGAGGATGCATAGATCATAAGCATATGAAGAAAATACTTGATAACTTTAGTCAATATGGAAACATATATTTAAACTATTGTGAAAGAATACTGTGTACATATTAAAAGACTGACAGTTTAAAAGACAAAGATTCTGACAGCTTCAAAATCTCAAGCACTGCTGATTTTAAAAAAAGAAAGTGTACTGGTTCATTCTTATGTGGCACTGGGCTTTGTGGTATGGTCCTTGATGCTCCATTCTGGCAGCAAAGAGGTCAGGATGCTGCGAGGGGAAAGGGAGAAGAGAACTAGCCTTTCCGCTTCTCCAATAATGCTGTTCGCCATTTGACTCATTAAAAAGAAAAGTACAGAGATTTTGCAAGAGTTTGGTAATTTCTTAAAAATTTAATATACACTTACCACATTATGTATATAATATAATATATAATTTTACATTATATGTATGTTTCATGCATATAAATCAGGTATACATGTATAAATTTGGTATAAATGTATACATGTAAATGTAAGTATAGTGTATATAATAGTACACATATTATATAATTATATATAATTTCGTAAGTATATATGTATTTATATATAACATATTGTATATACCTATATAAGCATATATATGAAATTTATTAGTACAGCTAATGTTTGGCTCCCAACTGAAAGGTCAGTACTTAAAACACCACTTAATTTCAACAAAGAATTGCTATGACTAAGGCTTGGCTTGGCAATCATATATCTTATATGCATATCATGAGGGCTCTTTAAAAGTACTTGAGAACGGGGATTAAAGATGATTAATTTTTCCACAAAATTTTAAAATCCCTGCAAAATGTGTGTGTGGGTGTGTACCCTCCTGCCAAGTAGTCCATTCCAAACTCATTGAGTCATTGCCACCCCATGTAGAGTTCCCACTGGGTAAATATTTATGGAAGTGTACAGACTCATCTTTCTCCTGTGGCATTCCTGGTCACTCTGAAGTGATCTTTTGGGATTGAATCATTGACCTGTGTGTGTTTAGCAGCCCAACATCTAAACCATATGTCACTAGGGTTGTGTGTGTGTGTGTGTGTGTGTGTGTGTGTGTGTGTGTGTGTGTGTGTGTGTGTAAGAAAGAGAGTATTGTTTCTGGACACTTCTGAAGATAGTCTCCATCTCTTTAACTCATTCTATAAAACAATTCTGCCCTCTTCAATTTACATCAAGTTAAACAGTGTTGTCATCCTTTAGAACCTCAAATCTTGTTCTTTGGAAAGGTTCTTTATATTTTGTTAGGGGAAAAAAAAACTGTCAAAAGGGGCAAGAACAGGGCTCTAGAATGGTTGGATAAGATTTTCCATCAATATTCTCACAGGGAAAATTATACTCCCTACATAAGGAAAATGTGAGATTGTGATGGGAAAGAATATATATTTGGTACAAATTTCCTGGACATGTTCTCACCAATTTTTGTTTCCCATTTCCTAAAATTTCTTCATTGTAAGTCCCTGTGACCGTCAGGTGTCTTCAGAGAAAATCCACAAAGATTACACCTTGAGAATCTCAGTCACCAGAAGCTTCTGGACTGAAATCTCTGCCTTAAATTTAAGTAACCCAAAAGATTCACTCAGTTTGGGCTCTCGGGGTCAGATGGTAACTGCAAAGGAGTAGATTCCTCAGGGTGGAGTCCACTATGGTGTCATTAGTCAGATAAAGTCTGTGGAGTGGAGATTTGGGGATCTTCATTTGTTAATGGGGCAAGACTCAAGGTTAGGAGAAACAACTGAAAAAAAACCTGATAATGATTAAAACTTGAAATGTGAGAAGTATGATTCTAGGAAAATTGAAAATGGACAGAAATGAAATTGAATGCATAAAAATCTATACCGTAGGAATCTGTGAGCTGAAATGGACTAGTATTGACCATTTTGAATCAGGAAATTATGTGATTTACTCTGCTGAGAATAACACAATCAAAAGGAATAGTATGGCACCCATTGTCACAAAGGATTTTCCAAATCAAACATTAAATACACTACTCTCCATAAAATTATTATTTAAATTCATGCAGCAACCACAAAAGCCAGGAAGGACAAAATTGAAGAATTCTACTAATGACTTCAGTTGAAAATTGATCAATCGAACAAGCAATCAAAATGCATTGATAATAATTGGTGATTGGAACACAAAAATTTGAAACAAACAGGAAGGAACAGTAATTGGAAAATATGGACTTGGTAATAAAAATAAAGCTGGAAATCACATGATAGAATTTTGCAAAACCAGTAATTTATTTACAACAGATAACATTTTTTTCAACCTTTTGTTTCCCACACAGAAGATGACTATATACATGGACTTTTCCAGATAGAAACATAGAAATCATATTGACTACATCTGTGGGAACAGATGATGGAGAAGTTTAATATCAGCAGCTAAAGCTAGGCCAGGGATTGATTGTGGAACAGACCCATCAGTTGCTCACATGTACGTTCAGAAAAAAACTGAGAAGAAAATTTGAAATCCTTAAGGGTCAAAACATGATCTTGAGTCCATCGTCCCTGAAGTTGTCGGGCATCTCAAGAACAGATTTGACCACACATTGTACACAAATGACAGACCTGATGAGTGTGTGAAGCTATCAAGAATATTATTCATGAATAAAGGAAAACTCATCCAAAACACAGGAAAGTGTGAAAATGTCAAAATGGATATAATAAAAGACTCTGGGAATTTCTGTTACAATATTAAAAGTTTAGATATTCAAAATATTGAATGATGCAGGAAGCATCAAGAGAAGATGGAAATAATACATAGGGTCACTTTATCAAAAAGAATTATTTGACATTCTACCAGTTCAGGAGGTAGCGCATGAAGGACCTATGGTGATGAAGTAAGAAGCTAATACTGCACTGAAATCATTTATCAAAACAAGACTCAAGTAAATGTTCGAACACGAAGGTATCAACAGGCTGGTCTATGCCATGAACTTTGGAAGACAGATGTCTGGCCAAGTGACTGGGAGAGCCCCATATTTGTACCAAAGAAAGGTGACCCAACAGAAAGCTCAAACTATAGAAAATTATCATTGAAATCACATACAATAAGATGTTGCTGAAGATCATTCAATGAGGGCTGTAGCAGTACATTGGCAGGAAACTGCCAGAGCTTCAGCGTGGATACAGAAAGATATGTAGAACAAAGGATAACATTGCTGATATCAGATGGATGTTGACTCCAAGCAAGAGTACCGGAAAGATGTTCACTTGTGTTTCATTAATTATGTCAAGGCATTGGACTGTGTGGATCCCAACAAACAATGGATCACCTTGAGAAGAATGGGAATTCTAGAATACATCCTTGTGTTCATGGGGAATATGTACATGGATCAAGAGGCAAATGTGGGAACAGAACAAAGGAATACTGCATGATTTAAAATCAGGAAGGGGTGCAGTAAGGTTGTATCTTCTCGCCATACGTATTCAATCTTAATGCTGAGTAAATAATCAAAGAAGCTGGATTACATGAAGACGAATGTAAGGCATCAGAATTGGAAGAACTCTTATTAACAACTTGTGATTCACAGATGATGTAGCCCAACTGAAGATGCAAGATCAGAGTATAGGGTAAGTGATATAAGATTTCCTAATGACATTTTCATATAATAGTCTTGCTGTACTTGTAGAAAGAACAGGCACATTGTTGTGATTTAGTAGAAAAATTCCTCCATGGAACATTCCTGGCCTAAAACTTCTCTATAATGAGTTTTTATTCTCATCCCATGCCACTTGTGAAAATCTATTCGGATTACCTTGTAGAGTTCTAATATCCAGACATTCTCATTTCTGGGATGACCTCTCTGCCTTGAATTTAACTGGCCAGGAATATCACCTCAGAAGCCAATGTTTAAACTTGATATTGTGTCCAGGATTTTATTAATTAATCTAAGGTGGTCCCTTGTTATGATTCATTCCTTAAAATCATCCTTACTAATTTCAATCTTCCTGGAAATATAAGATCTTTTAACTAGCTAACTTTTTTGTTTCTCATTGACTAGTTAGGTACAGATTGTATTTACTATTATTTAGCCAATATTAATCTTGTTATATGGTATACACTTCTTTTTTTTAAGTGTTGTTTTGGTTTGTAGTTTTTAATTTTAACACTTTCATTGACATACAATTATTTTACTATAAAAATCAATAGCTTTACCTTACTAAAAGAGTTGTACAATGATTGTACATCAATGTTAGAACATTTTCCCTCTTATACTCATTATTTGCTCCCCAACATTCCTGGCATAATCCCAAGGAACTAATAATCCATTTACTGACTCTAAAGATTTTATATAAAGAAAAACACTAACAAAAAGTTCAAAAATAAAAAAAATAATGAAATGAAAACTTAACGCAATAGCAGAATAAAACAGAAAAAATACAGTAGAAAAAAATAACAAAAAATCCCTCCTAAAATGGAAAAAGGATCAGAAAGGAGAATAAATGATAAGGTTTTATATTTTCACCTAACTACACCTTCATGAATGCACTAGCCAGTGCAGTCTGCCTTAATACAAAGATTAAGATATTCATACCAAAGCAGAGGCTTCATCCAAGTAAGAGCCCAGCAAAGGAATTTTGAGGTTTCATTCCCATCCATAGCCTTCTGTACAACAGTTTGAGGTTGAGCAAGCTAATCTTTGTGCAATACTTCTGACACCTATTGAGCTTGTTGAGGTCAAGAATTTGGATTGCTATTGAAAATGCTGAGCAATAAACAATGCCAACTTCAATAACTCACATCATTGCTGTTTCTATGGTTTTCTTCTCAGTTTCTCTCACACAATCATAGTTTCTTTATTTGCTTGGGTTGCCAACTTCCCCTCTTAAATAATTTTAAAATCTTTTAGACCTTAAAATATTTGATCTATCCCAAAACTGTTTTATGTGGGACAGTACACCTATAAATTT
This sequence comes from Tenrec ecaudatus, assembly GCF_050624435.1. Lineage (NCBI taxonomy): Eukaryota > Metazoa > Chordata > Mammalia > Afrosoricida > Tenrecidae > Tenrec > Tenrec ecaudatus. The sequence goes on from NC_134533.1 coordinate 88,585,192, forward strand.
ATTGCAAAGCTTCAATGATTTAGATATTCACTTGAGTTTTGTTTTTTTTTTAGTATTAGACTCGATTTCAAGGTATTTTCTCCCATAATATAAAAGGTGTCCCTTTTTGAAGGTACCCTAACAAGAATAACACAGCAGTATTTCTACGAAAAGTGTATTTGCTACCATTCACTGATCACAGAGGTATGTTTTGTTTGGAATAAATTGTATATGTATGAACTGTAATACTTATTGATTTACATATATATAGAAATATTTTAGTTAAATACATCTGTACATATACATAATTATGTACACTATATATAAATGTTTGAAAGTCAAGGTACATTTACATTAGATAAATATAGTGAATGAAGCAGCTTTATTTTTCCTTCATTATATGTCCAATATAGGGTAGGAATTCTTTTATTAAAAATATATATATTTAAATAAATTATAATGTTTCTAATTACTCAGTAATTACTCAATTATACCCTTTCTTAAAAAAAATAGCTGCACAAGAGATCTTTACATGACTGTTATTATAAGTACCGACAATGGGTATATTGGACCAAAGGATAGCAGAGTTAACCAAAAAATTGTTCTATCCCTGGCCTCATTATTATTGTTATACCTCTCCATTTGCTTTTTCAGTGAAGAATTCTCATGAAGAATCTCATGATACTAAAGCTTTGTGCTGTACTAACGGGAAGATGGTGACAGAGTAACACATACCAGAGGAACTCCACAGAAATAAGCCCAGGAGAGCTACTAAGCGAGAAATTCAACACTGCTGAATCACAGGAGGAGCATCATAAAGATAAGTAGGCACATATGCACAAGGTTTTGAGGGGCTGGGAACTTTTGGTTTACCACAGTGGAGGCTTGCTAGCACTTGACCTTAATCACCACCCTCTTGGCCAGAACCAAGACCATTTGGATCTAGCACTGGGGCTTAATCTCAACAGCCACAACTTGCCACCACCTCGGGTCAGGGATTAAACCCTTGAAGTCCCATGGGGAGCGATCAGAGCTCAGCTGCATTGTTACTTTTGTTTCCTTCTTTTCTCTCTATCCCTGACAGTCTCAATAGGCATACTTTTAATTTTCGTTTACTCCTCTTTGTCTCTTCCCTTTTCTCTCACACTCCACTGCCGACCTCCAGACTTAGCTTAGCATATTTAGGCCTGCCCGACACCCAGCTAGTTGAGCTCCACCCTGTGCAGCTAGCCAGAGGCTGAGGAAAGCCCTGCCAACCTTCACCAGGGGATACTCCACCCAACTTCTTACTATGGAATTCCTGCTAGTGTGGCTGGCGGGGGGGAGAGGGCTCCTATTTTTTCCTCTGTTGTCCCACGTGACTGAGGTAACTTCCTCCCACCTAACTTAATGAGTCACATGGCCTAAGTCAGCTGGGCCAACACTCACCAACATTCCAAGTTGCTGCAGGAACTTCTGCCCAACCTCTGCAAAACCAAAGCAGGCAAGCCACCAGCCTTCTGGGGCACTTCCCTGAGAGGGAAGCCACAGGAGGATAAAGTGGTAGGTTAAATTCCATAGTGAAATTAGCTGTAGGCAGTTCGAAGAAGCATTCCTACAAGTCTTCCAGAGAGAGTGAGTGCTCTTCAACTCCCTGGAAAATGGCACCTGGCTCCTCTGTAACAACGCAACACAAAAAAAAAACCCATCAGCCCTAATGGCCTCAACAAAAACAAACAAACCAGGAGAAGAAAAAGGCAATAACAGATGCCCTCAACAATGGCCTCAAAGAAAAAACAGGAGAAACAAAAGGCAATAGCAGGTGTCCTGAACATAACAACATTCATAGAAGAAGCAGACAATGATCTGCTACTGAAATACATTTTCATAATGCTGCTTGAAGTCATATAGGAAATGAAGGAAACATTACAGAAAAAGGATGCAATGATAGTGGATATAAAGTCCAAAGGGAAATACAGAGCTTAGGGAGGAGAGAACAAAATCCAGTAGCAGTTACATGGACCTCAAGAATCGCATGGACAAAGCAGAGAACCACATCAGTGACTTGGAGGACAGCCAAACAGACTTTAACAAACATGAACAAAAATCTAATAAGATCATCAGAGGAGCTGAAGAAAACCTAAGAACTATGTCTGTTGCTATGAAGAGGAACATTAGAATTATTGGCTCCCTGGTAGAAGACACAACAAAGAAGTCATCTGCAACAATATTGAGAGAATTCTTGGAGGAAAACTTCCCCAGATTAATGAATGAAACCAGGCAAACATTCAGGAGCCTGAAAGAATACCAGCTAAGCTGAATCCCAAGAAGTCACCAAGGCACATAATAGTTAAACTATCCAATATTGAGGAAAAGGAGAAAATCATGAGAGCAGCTAGTGAAAGATAAGCAATCACATATAAAGGTTCCCAAATAAGAATATGTTCAGACCTATCAGCAGAAATTATGAAGAAAAGGAGAGTGGAGTAACTTATTTCAAAAATTGAAAGAAAACAACACAAAACCAAGAATACTCTACTCGATCAAATTATCAATCACAATAGTTGGAGAAGTAAGAGTCTTCCCAGACAAAGGCAAAAAGAATACATTAGAAGAATCTCAGCCCTACAAAAGATTCTTGCCGACAAAGTATGGAGAGAAGAACAACACTCACCAAGCATAAATAAGAGACAGCCACATAGAACAACCTCACCCAGAGGGCAAAAAAGAGAAAAAAGACCCCAAGATAGCATTGACTGAAGGATGGAAAGAAGTAAGAATGTACACACACACACACACATGTGCAACATGCTAATAAGAAAGGAAGGTAGGAAAACAACCAACACCAAATGTATAAGATGACATCAGAGTCCACAGATAGAGATAATAACCCTGAATATCAATGGCCTGAACTCAGGCATTAAAATACTGAGCCTAGCAGACTGACTTAGAGAACACAATCCATCAATCTACTTCCTACAGGAGACACGTCTCAATGCTACAGAAAAAAATAGACTGAGGGTCAAAGGTTGGAGAAAGGTATACCAAGCAAACAGCAATTCCAAAAAAGCAGGGATTGCAATCCTAATCTCAGAAAAAATTGACCTCAAAGTGAAAACCATAAAAAGAGATAAGGAGGGACACTATGTAATGTGCAAGGGAATAGTAAACAAAGAACCACTAACCATTGTAAACACATATTTACTGAGTGAGAAACCTGCTGAATACGTCAACCAAACACTCCAAAATATGAAAAAAAAGAAATCTCAGCCTAAACAATTATAGTGGGTGACTTCAATACACCAATCTCTGGGAAAGATATATCTCAGGGAAAGAAACTCAGCAAGGAGGCTAGAGATTTAAACACTACAATTAGACAAGTTGACCTGATAGGTATTTACAGAGCTTTTCATACAAATAAAAAAAAATTCACATTCTTTTCAAGCCCACAGGGTGCATATTCTAAGATAGACCACGGGGTGGAGCATAAAGCTAATCTACATAAATTTAAGCACCTTGATATCATACAAACTTCTCTCTATGACCACTGTGCCATAAGGCTGGAAATCAACAAAAGGAAGATGAAGAAAACAAGAGCAAACAATTGGAGGATGAATAACTATTGCAAAAGGAGTGTGTACTGGCACAGATTAGAGATGAAATTAGGAAATTTCTAGAAACCAACAAGAATGAGTACATGAGGTACCAAAACTTATGGGACACAGGAAAGGCAATTATCAGAGGAAGTTTCATAGAAATACATGCTCACCTGAGAAAGGAAGAGAGACTCATGATTAAGGTGCGGCACAAAATTTACAACAACTAGAGCAGAGTCAGCAGGACTATTCTACTAATAGCAAAAGAAAAGAAATAATAAAAATCATATCTGAGATTCAGGAGAGGGAAAATAAGAAAACTATGGAAAAAACTATTGCTGCTAAAAGATGGTTATTTGAAAGGATAAACAGAATCGACAGAATGCTGGCAAACACAACCAAAGAATGGAAGGAACAAATTTCAAAAGCAAGAAGGATGGATGAAAGACAGGACATTGCAACTGACCCTAATGAAATCAAAGGATAATTACACAGTACTATGAAGGATTGTACTCCAATGAATTCAACAACTTGGAAGACATGAACAAATTCTTGGAAAAACTATACCTCCCTAGACTGTCCCCAAAGGATGTAAATAATCTCAACACACCCATAGGAATAGAATAGACAAGGTTATCAAGGGAATACCACCAAAAAAAAAAAAATCCCCTGGACCAGATGGCTTCATTGGAGAATTCTACCATGCATTTAGGGAAGAACTAACACTAATCCTACACAAACTCTTCCAGAACATAAAAAGAAGGAAAACTCCCAAACACTTTCTATGAAACCTGTATAACTCTGATACCAAAACCAGGTAAGGATCCCACAAGAATCGAGAACTACAGACAAATATTTCTAGTGAACATTGATGCAAATATCCTTAACAAAATATTGGCCAATAAAATACAGAAGTATATAAAACAAATAATTCACCACGACCAAATGGGATTCATACCAGGGATGCAGGGATGGTTCAACATAAGAAAGACCATTAGTATCATTCACCACATTGACATGAAAAACTATAATAACCACATGATAATATCAATAGATGCACAAAAATCATTCGAAGTTATCCAATAGCAATTCCTGTTTAATACACTTGAGGAGATAGAAATCGAAGGAAAGTTACTCAAGACAATACAAGCTATATATTAAAAACCAAGAATCAATGTGGTAGTCAATAGAGAAGAGAGTAACACAATCCCACTGAAAAAGGTGACTAGACAAGGATGCCCCTTGTCCCCACTCTTGTTTACTATTGTGCTGGAGGTTTTAGTTAACAGCACAAGGCAAAGAAAAGACATCAAAGGTATTTGTCTGGGGAAGGAAGAGGTGAAACTATCGTTATTTGCAGATGATATGATTTTATATATGGAAAATCCCAAAAGATCCACAAGGAAAGTACTGGAAGCAATAGAGGAGTTTGGCAGAGTGGCAGGATACAAGATCAACAAACAGAAGTCCATGGGACACATTCGATAAGACCACAAAAGAGGAGATCAAAAAGGTGGTAGCTTTTATAATAGCCAAACACAAATTCAAATGTCTAGGGATATACCTGACCAGAAGAACAAAAGATCTATATGGGGAAAACTACAGAACACTATTACAAGAGACCAAGAGTGACCTCAACAAATGGAAGACTATTCCATGCTCATGGAATGGAAGACTCAATATAGTCCAGATGTCTGTTCTGCCTAAGGCACTACATAAATTTAATGCAATCATGATACAATTACGCTTATCTTTCTTCAAAGAAATGGAAACATTGATTACCAACGTCAAATGGATAGGGAAGAAGCCTAGGATTAACAGAGAACTCCTCAAGAAAAAGGACACAGTGGGAGGGCTGGCTTTAGCACATACTACAGAGCCACAGTTGTCAAAACCCCATTGATACAATGACAGACACTCAGACCAATGAAAAAGAACTGAAAACCCAGAAATAAAGTCATCAGCATACAGACAACTGATCTTTGATAAGGGTCACAAAAATATCCAATGGGTAGCAGTTGCCCTATTTAACAAGTGGTGCTGGAAAAAATGTAAATTTACCTGCAGAAAAATGAAGCAAGAGCTTTATCTCACTCCATGCACAAGAATAAACTCAAAGTGGATCACAGACCTTAAAATTAAACTCCAAACTATTAGGGCCATCAATGAGGGAATTGGGACCAAGTTGAGAACTTTGGCACAGCGAATACATAGTCTATCAGATATAGGGAAAGACACAACACAGAAGAGACACAAATTGACAAATGGGATATACTGAAGATAAAACACCCATGTACATGAAAAGAATTCACCAAGAGAGTAATAAGAGTGTCCACAAACTGGGAAAACATCTTTAGCAATGACACATCAGACAAAGGCCTTCTTACTAAAATCTACAACACTCTGCTAGCTTCCAAAAAAAAAAAAGAAAAAACTAATTGCCCACCGAGGAGGTGGGCAAAGGACCTGAGCAGAAATTTCACAGGGGCAGAAATCTGAATGGCCAACAAACATATGAGAGAATGTTCCTGATCTTTAGCCATGAGAGAAATGCAAATTAAAACAATGAGGTACTACCGACCTAACACCCTCAGAGGTAGGCCAATTCAAAATATCAGAAAGCAACAAGTGTTGGAGGGGTTGTGGGGAGACAGGAACTCAAATCCACTGCTGGTGACCTGTAAGTATGTACAAACACTATGGAAATTGATCTGGTGATATCTAAAACAGATGGAAATAGAGTTACCATACGACCCATCAATCCCCCTACTGGCCATATACTCAGAAGAGGCAAGAAAGAAACCAAGGCCAGACATCTGTATTCCAATGTTCATTGCGGCACAGTTCACAATTGCAAGGAGTTGGAAAAAAAACCAATTTTCCATCAACTGACTAGTCGATAAAAAGGCTGTGGTACATACATACAATGGAGAGCTACGCATCGCTGAAAAGCAGTGATGAACGTATGAAGCACATTGCAGCATGGGAAGAACTGGAGGAAATGACGCTATGCGAAGTTAGCAAATAACAAAAGGATAAGTACAACATGAGTCCGCTGAGCAAAAGAGGGACCAGACTTCAACCCAGTGCTCCAAGATGCGAATTCAACATGCCATCATGGAGTAGAGAAACAGTGGAGAGGTCTGAGGGGCTGGGCCCAATCCCAACAACGTGAACAACTGCCCCTCCTCCAAGAATAATCCATTTCAGAGGAAGGCACTGAATCTGTAGCTCCAGGAGAGGGACATAGCTGATCAGAGCACATGGGAGCAGATGAAGGGGGGAGAGGAGAGAGTGGAGCACATTCTGACCCACCAGGACTTGAAGATGATGTTCCCATATAATGCAGCCAGTTCACAGAGAGGAACACATGACTGGCCCCACTATGAGACACTACCCCCCTCACTGATCCATAGCCCTATAGGGGACAACACTGGAGACACAGTGTGGGAATTGTGCCCGATCAGATCCCACCACACCAAGGCAAAACACTAAGGGAGTGTAACAAAACAGGAAGGGGACGGAGCAGCAAGGTCCCAGGGAATCCTGAAGATGGATTTTGGGGTCAGGGCGTGGTGCCTCAACAGACTGGACTGGAAAACACTCCTAAGGGCCAATACACAGTCCTTGAACTAACTACAGCCCTTATTTCTTGTTGTGTTGTTTTGTTGTCATTGATTTGTTGTTGTTGTTTTGTTTTATGTTGTTGCTCGGTTTTGCTTTATCTTGTTATTGTGTATATTATTATCTCCGCATGTCTGTCTAAATAAGATAGGCTGGATGAAAAATCTGAAGAAGAAAACAACGGGACCTACAGTTCTGGGGGGATATGAGAGAGGGGGAGGTGGGGGAAAGGCAGTGGTGTTAAGAAACTTAGGGACAAGGGAACAACAAGTGATCCAAATCGGTGGTGAGGAGGGTGTAGGAGACCTGTAGGGTGTGATCAAGGGTAATGTAACCAAGAGGAATTACTGAAATGAAAGAAAGACTGAGCATGATATTGGGACAAGAGGAAAGTAAAGGAAATAGAGGAAAGAGTGAGGAGGCAAAGAGCATTTATAGAGGTCTGTACCTCTATAAAGGCATGTACATATGTAAATATATTTATATATGAGGATGGGGAAATAGATCTATGTGCATATATTATAGGTTTAGTATTAAGGTCACAGATGGACAGAAACGTGGGTGAAGGGACGCGTCAACCAAAAGCTTTGTGTCAATTATATGCATACTTGAGAGCAAAATTTTTAAAAAAACGTTTCATGCAACTTCAGTTATTTCCAAAGGACAGTATCAAAATTTAAAGCACATGAAGATAAACACATATTGTCCAACTCTTAACAGAAAATACATAAACCCCAAAGGTGTAAAATAGTTAGCCCACACTCATTCGGCTATTTTGTAATAGAGGGTCTGTTAGACTCCATTGCTACAGAGTATAAAAATCACGTGATATTACTCATTGTGAGAAAGAATGTGGAAATCAAGTCACCACTTCCCAGGATCTCTAAATCAATTTAACTCTTTAACCTATTCATTCAATCTTTAAGTATATACTGAGCGTCTACCATATCAAGTTCTGTGAAAGCTACAAATTGAATAAGATTCACTTAGTTCATCAAGATGACTATGTAATTAAAACAGTAAATCAAGTAAAGAGACCATTTACACCAAACTTGGGACTGAATATTAATGGCTTGCTAGCATTATACAAATTTGTCTCTCTGACCTTCCCTATGGATTTGGTGAATTAAATAAGAAAAGAACAAATAAATTAGTTATAAAATACATGAAAATAAAATTACATCATAGGTAGTTTCAATTGCTCTCTAATGTTATCAATCACAAACATTATAGAAAATCATTAAGATATTTTAACAACAAAGTTTTCTTTGAAGACAATATATCAAAGAATTTACTCACTCTTTTGCTGTAGAGTCGATTACGACTCCTAGTAACCCATCAGTGATCAAAGAAACAGGTGCCTATAAATTTTAAATGGAACGCAGTAGAGCTTATTCTGCACATAATTATGGCATGTGATATATAAATCTTAGTGATCTAGTCCATTTCCCTGCCTGTGTGGCAGCCGTTTCCTTGTGAATGATGTCGCAAAGCTCCAGCCTTTATCGTTGTCCTGATTCAGCTGATGGACAGGGTCCGAGCTTCCAGAAATAAATGTGGCTGAACTGGGCTTTACTTACGGATTCGTTGGAATGGACCCAGGCTGCCACCGGAGACTATAGAAGGGAACCAATATGCTTGCTTTCAGAAGAGAGAAGAGGTGGAAGAACCCTTCTAGGTATTTGGTTTCAAGACCAATTTTCCAAAGCCGAGGATTGTCTTGGGATGGCTCTTTCATTCACGTTGAACCAGGTCTATCGAACCCTATCAAGGAGAGAACACAGGAGACTTCGCACCAAGCAAAAGCATCCTGCACATTCTTTCCCGCACTTGAAAGGTGAGGGGTGATGCTTCCACTGGTAATGGACTGACATGTATACACGCTGGCAAGAGTTCCAGCCTCCAGTTATTATAGAGAATCCTTTCTCTTTAATGGAGGATTTCGACCTGCCGAACTTCACTTTACATTATTGTTCACTGTAGGGCTCCTGGCAGCTTCAGGGCAGAGCTGCGCCTGAGACCACAGTGCGCCACTTAGCCACAGATGCTTTCCAAACAGGAAGCTAAGATCAAAGGGAGCAATGATTTCACTTGTTCAGGGAAACGACTGTGAGCTAGCTTCAAAGGACAGACCAGCTCAAAGTCTGGATGCATTACAACTGACTCTCCATCTTGCACTCCCCTGAGTCGGACAGCACACAAAACACTAACAATAATAATGATAACAACTTCAACGTGTACCAACCATGTGTCAGATATTTTTAAATGTGAAAAACTTTGTATCAATTATTACTTATCCTACACGATTCTATGAGGGAAACAGAAGAATTTCTATGCCACACCTCACAAAACTCAGATAAGTTAGCAACTTGCTCTCAGGGGATCGGTGTCAAATATTAGATATTAGTAATGCCTGTCTTACTTAAGGGCAGCAGTTCGAAACAGCTTTCAGCACCAGCGCCTTCTCCTCTCACAGAGAGTCCCAGTCTTAGGAACTCACAGGGCAGTGCTACCCTGGCTGATTGGTGCGATAAGTCACTATTGACTCAATGGTAGTGAGATTTTTTTAAAAAAAATTAGTTTCATTTCTAAGTTAAAATTCCTCTAAAAGCATCACTTTTCTTTTCTTTTTAACTACTGTTCCATATTAACACACACCAGTATTAGAACAGTTATGCGCTGATGGTACAGTGAAGTGGTAAGAGATCACAGCTGCTAACGAAAAAAATCGTGATTCTACATATGTGATCCACAGAAACTCATGTGTTAGAGAGAGCTTTATATAAAGGGTAAGTGCACATCAAGAAAACGCCCCAACCCAGTGTGCCCAAGCCCACAAGTCCAACATTAACCCATATGTCTGACACCAATCCACAAAGTCCTCCTCCATCTCACAAAATACCAGCAATGATGTCGACTGCAGGTGGATAGCTGAGTCAGTGAACGTGTAAGCATCTCAGCACTGGCAGGGGTCTCCACATGGCTGCTCCAGCACCCAGGGCTGCATTAGGATAGGCCCATGTGGCTTCTCCTCGGGGATGCCTCCCAGAAAGTGAACCTTGCAAGCGGAAGCAGGGCACTGACTAAGGCAGCTGCACCCTGGTCCGACCATCACAAAGCAATAGACCTGAGAACTGGAAAAGGCGAGGTTCACTGAGCCACTTAATTTCTCTGCCCTTCAATTAATCCCACAAGTGTTTATTGGCCAGGTTGGCACAAAAAACGAGCTACCTCCCCACATTACCATTAGTTTCATGAGAAAAAGAAGAGGTACTCTGCTTCCCTAAATACTTGGAACCTTGGGAATCCTCGTGGCAGTATAGGCACACTACAGGCCCAAATAATTTCCACGGCTTGGGGGGGGGGGGGGGATTGGGGGGGGGGCGGGGTCATGGCTTCCAGGGAAGAAGAAATGCATAGGAAGTTTTGTTTCTTAAAACATAATACCAGAAAGAAAATGTGGCTCAATAGTGCCCTTTTAAATGATTTCAATTGGATTTCAATGTTGTTTTTAATAGTTTTTTGTACTTATTTTAATTGAAAAATTGCTCACACTCATAAAAGCCAAAGATGCAGATACTTCTTTGCTAATGGAGCTACGTCAGGAATCGAAAATAATTACTCATAAAATAAAAATGGAATCACTGTGATAAGAAATTAAATCCCCTGTTTTCTTTTTTGCCAGTAGAGATGAATGATTGTCATGAATATAGTCAGCTCCCTTCACAAAGGATAACAATTTTCCTTCATAATGATTAGCTCATGTATAAACAGATTTAAATTTGCATAGTACTACGTGAGCTAAAAATGCAAACTGATACTGAGAAAATTGACCTTACTAATCAATGTGAAGCGTTTAATTCCTCCCTGGTGTTTTAAAAATTAATTCAGAACATTGAAATATATCTTAAAGTGCTATAAATATGTTGTAATATTGTTCATTTCCATCATCTGCTCTGACTTAGTGTCATTATGCACAACAGAACAAAACAGTGTTCAGTGTGTTCCATCCTTGCAACCTTTGCAATGTCTGAGCTCATTGTTGTAACCATTCTGCCAATATTACATCGAGGAGCTTCATTTTCGCTGACCCTCCATTTTATCAAGAATGATGTCCTTCTCTGGGACTAGTCTCTCCTTATAACAAGTCTGAATTTCATGAGACAAAACCTCACCATTCTCAAGTTTCCCCATTGGCTGCAGTAATGGGCGCAAGCATAGAAACAATTTTTAGGGTGACGCAGGACTGACCAGGCAGTGTTTTCCTCCTGTCGTGTTTAACATTGCTATGAGTCAGAGCCAACTCGATGGCAGCTGACAACAACAACATGTCCTCTGTGCTTTGGGGAAATGTCATACTTCTACGTTTGTATTAACTTTTAACAGGTGATTTGCTGTAATTTTTATATCATGACATATCTGAGCATTCATTTCATGTGAATTTTTGTTGTTATTGATTGTTATTTTTTTCCATAATCACTTTCCTGGGACATCCATCCGTTAATTATGATCATATTTTATCATTTGAGTTGGTTAGTTTATCCTTGTTAAACTCTTGAGGATGCATACTTAGAGGCTGTCAAGTAGTAGCTATGGCAGCAACTAGATAGTGCGCTGTTGTTTATATCATTCTTATTTGTAATCTATGTGACTGTCACCTCCAGTGTCACCACTTTGCAATGCTTGGCTGCACTTTATTCACTCATCTTGTCAATTTTCTTTTCTATTATCCATGTTTACATAACTCCAAATGTGCTTACTATTTGTGAACAAAGGGACCACACAACTGCACGCACTTTCTAACTGTGTGTGCACTCAATAACAGATATACCATAACAAATCACTAATGTAGAGTCTGAACAGTGATGTGGTTATCACTGAGCATGCGTGTGCTTCTTATTTACATAGTACTTTGTAGACTGGAGAGCTAACAGTAAATGTATATATAATAACTAAAACAAAAGTTATTATAAAGTCTAGTGATGATCCTATTACATATGTATAAATGAAATGAGATGTAAAATAATTAGAAATGGAGTGACAAAAATAATCCATACATGAATAAATCAACCCTTTCACCAAAACAAGGTATCAAGAGAAGGTGGAGTAAAGTTTGGATCGTTCAGTATTCTTCCTGGTAAATATTAAACAACAAGTAATTATAAAAGGTAAATATTAATTAAACACAGTATGTTATTGTGCTATACGCAGAGTACTGCCAAAATTTAGGATTCTGAATTTTAAATTAATGAGCAGATATAAAGAAGTAGAAAGTCTCATTCATTACTGGTGGGATTAAACATTGGGGACCATTTCTTTGTAAAAGACTTGCTCAGCATAATATATAATTGGAGGGTGAGTATATTTAGATCATCCTCTGCTTGTGCAGATATATAGAAACTCCTGCACATGTCTCCACAAAGATATAAAAAATGTCTCTGTATAGAAAAAAGCTGGAATATATCTCCCTATCTCAATTCCCATCTCCAAGTTAATATCTGTCTGCCATAATTAGTGATTTAGCCTCACTGCCCACCCCCACTCCTTCCTAGAAAACTTTTTTTTAAAAAAGATTCCTGTTTGTATGAAAACCTTTTCTTGACTATTTATAATAGTGGTCTCATACAATATTTTGTCTTCTGTGACTGACTTATTTCAGTCATCATGGTATGTTATCGGTTCATTTATGATATGAGGTGTTTAACAGATTCATATTATTCTTGAAGGTTACCTAATATTTCATTTTGTGTATATACCATTATAACATAATTTGATAAACTATTCTTCTTTTTCCCCCATTCTTCTGATAAGCAAGAATATGCATATGGTGAATAGTCAATACTAATGTTCTAATAAACAACTAGAAATGAATATAATTTAAGGATTTACTAAAGAGGCATGAATAAATAGACCATGGCATATCCATAAATTAGAATAAAGTTATAAGTATCTATACAAATAATTTCCAAAAACCTAATTTAAGTGATCCTGATATTGTGTGAATAAAGATGTAAAAATAGATATTTCCACAAATGTTATTACTGTCTTCTTGATTAATAAAATGAATTTGAGATATTAAATATCTAGATGAAAAGAGAAAATAAGTTTATAAAAAGGTATCATTGGGTTTTCACCTAGATAAATGATGTGTTGTTTCTTAAAATATGAATCTGTAAGAAATATAGTGAATGAGATTTTTAAACAAAATTGAGTGTTAAAAATGTGAATGGTCTTCTTTCAGTCTCTATTCTTTCGGTTGTATATCTTTTGGAACTAAAATCTAAAAAAAAGGAAATCTATACTATGACTACATGCTTCTTTTTTCAATAGTGTTATTGGCCTATATTTCACATATCATACAGTTGAATAGTTCACTTAAGTTAAGAAGAGCTGTGTAACCATCATGCTCATACTCCATGTTCTTAGCTCCCTATTTCCCCGTAGCCTCCTTTGGCATACCCTTGTTGCTAGGTACCGTCAGGTTGGCTCTGAAACATAGTGACCTTATGTACAATAGAAAGAAAGCTCAGTTGTGTTACATCTCAAAAAATTGTTTCTGTTCTTGAGCCCACTGCTGATGCCATTGTGTTGGTCCATCTGGTCTCTCTTGAAAACATACCCAAAGAATGTAAGACAAAGTCTTGCCATCCTGGTCTCTAAGGAGAACTCTGGCCTTACTTCTTCCAAAACAATATTTATGTGTCCTTATAAGAGAGTAAGCAATTTACCAGATTGGGCAGGGGTCACTTAGCAAAATATATAGAACCCAAGGGAGAACATGCTCAGTACTATGTTTCTGATTGGAAACATTTACCTTGTTTCTACCCACCTTTGTCACCCTGAGTATAGCAGACAATAGACTGCTGCTACAGACTACTGGGACTTTATATTCGGTCCTTCTCAGGCCCCCACCATCCTTCATTGAGTCCGTTAGATGCCTCAGTGTGAACTGTTCTTGACATCAAACTAATCTGTAGCAGATTTCAGGAACCGGTACACAACCAGAGACTTAAGCTCTCTTAGTCAGAGATCCTGTAGGGTGAAAAGAAACGGAGGCAAAAGGCATTTATAGAGGTCTAAATGAAGGCATTTACATGTATAAATCTATTTATATATGAGGATGGGGAAATAGACCGGCTTGCATACAGTTATAGGTTTAGTATTAAGGTAGCAGATGGACATTTGGCCTCCACTCAAGTAGTCCCTCAATACAAGAATACTTCCTTCTATTAAATTGGCATTCTATGAAGCTCACCTTCCTCACACAACCACTGAAGACAAAGCGGGTGAATCAGCAAATGTGGTGAAGAAAGCTGATGGTGCCTGGCTATCAAAAGATATAGCATCTGGGGTCTTAAAGGCTTACAGGTAAACAAGCGGCCATCTAACACAAAAGCAACAAAGCCCCCATGGCAGAAGCACACCAGCCTGTGCGATCATGAGGTATCAAAGGGATCAGATATCATTCAGGGATCATCAGAACAAAAAAATCATATCATTGTGAATGAGGGCGGGGAATGTGAAGTAGAGACCCAAAGCCCATTTGTAGGCCACTGGACATCCCCTTACAGAAGGGTCTCGGGGAGGAGATGAGCCAGGCTGTGCAATGTAGCAAAGATGAAGCATACAACTTACCTCTAGTTCCTAAATGCTTTCTTCCCCTCTCTCTACCCCACCCCATCCCCCGCTATCATGATACCAATTCTACCTTACAAATCTGTCTAGACCAGAGGATGTACACTGGTACAGATAGGAACTGGAAACACAGGGAATCCAGGGCGGATGCTCCCTTCAGGACCAGTGGTGTGAGTGGCAATAATGGGAGGATGGAGGGAGGGTGGTTTGGAAAGGGGGAATTGATTACAAGGATCTACATACAACCTCCTCCCTGGGGGATTGACAACCGAAAAGTGAGTGAAGGGAACATTGGACTGTGCAAGATATGATAATATAAAAATTTATAAATTATCAAGAGTTTATGTGGGAGTGGGGAGTGGGGAGGGAGGGGAAAATAAGGAGCTGATATTAGGGGCTTAGGTAGAGAGCAAATGTTTTGAGAATGATGTACAATGAATGTACACATGTACTTTACACAATTGATGCATGTACGGATTGTGATGGTCTGTATGAGCTCCTAATAAAATGATTAAAAGAAAAAAGAAGCAGATATCTGCTAACCGCAGGTTCTGGGATTGATAGCAATTGGACGATGGTTCCAATCCCTTGCTTTGAGGGTGCCCACTGTATGGTGGCCTAGGACTACTATATATTTACCATTTTAAACCATGCTTCTTTAAACTATATATTTTTCAACATGTGCACCAATTCCTACTTTCCTCCTGGCAGAGTCCACCATATTTGAGAAGTGTGACACTAATGCTGGAAGCAAACTTTCCCTTTTTCTAGAGACAAGTAAATTTAACACCTGGCTGCCTGTTAATCAAAGCATTGAGCTCGCTTATTCTCCCAACAGATCTTTCTTCTTCCCAGGTTTCCCATTTCACACAGCGGGGAATCAGGTAATTTCCAGGGCATAACAGAACTCCTTCATCAAAAATCCCACATAGCTAATTTCTTTAAAATTTATATCAACTTTAGATAAATATATGAAAAACTGATATACCAGAAATAAACAACTAGTTTTAACTCTAGCTTTGCAACATAAATGCATATAAAATACATATGAACATAAATTGTGATAAAATTTTACTTTCTTAAACTAAAAATATATACACCAACTCTAAGGTTAAAACTAAATTGTGCATTTACATTGTTTAGCATTTCACCTACTCAAATATAACTATAGAGTTTTAAAATAATTTAAAATTCTAAATTCATACAACTAGGCTCAATACATTTTAATTGAAAACACAATTTTATAGAAAAGGAAGAATGAAAGATGCAAAGAAGGATGACAGTGAGACCAGGTGGAGTATATGTGTGTTTGCTACTGCAGAGAGAGAGATTTTAGCTCCTGACAATCAAATTCAAGTCTCATGAGGCCTAGCTATTCTCCGTACCCTGTTCTTAATGCTACAGAACACTATTTATTTGAGAACTAAAGCATCTATCATTAATCTTTCCCTCATTCACTGTGGTCCAGTCCATGCTGATTGATGGAGACCATAGAACAGGGTAGAAACTGCCTCTTTGGGTTTGTGAGGCTTTAGATATTTATGAGAGCAAAAAGCTTAGTTTTTTCTCCTGAAGACCAGCTTGTGTTTTCAAACAAGCAAATCCTACAGTTAGCAGACCTGTGGTTGTTAATCAAATTCATAAACTCCTATGGCAGGAAGGCTCATATTATACTTGAGCAAATTTTATTTGGTTCCTTTTCATTTTAAGCCAAGTTCCATAATATATATTTTTCTCAGTTCATTCAAACAATCCTGAAACCGAAGATTATCCTGCTTCCTTGAATAATTCATTCTGGTATGTAGGTGGACGTCCTGTTGGGTAATCCTCAGGATTTCTAGGATCTACATTTGTTTACAGATAATGCAGTACTCTAGCTATCATTTTCACTCTGTGTAGTTATTGAAGGAAAAAATAAATAGAAAACAAAGAAAAATTAAATTATGCAAGTTATCAATTTAAGCAATGTCTGGAGAAAATATATTATCATAAATCACTTAAATTTTACTCATGATATAATTTTATTGAAACCAAAGAGGCAAAACCAAGCAACAATATACAACAAAACAACAACAAACCACTGACAAAGAACAAAACAAAAAACAACAAGAAAGAAAAGCTTGTAGTTAGTTCAAGGATCATTTGTTTCCAGTCCTGTCTGTTGGGGCACCATGCTCTGGCCCTAAAGTCCACCTTCAGCATTCCCTGGGGACCTTGCCACTCCATTCCCTTGCTGTTCCACTGTACTCCCCCAGTGCTTTGCCTCGGTGTGGTGGGATCAGGTCAAGCACAATTCCCACACTGTGTCTCCTGTGCTATCCCCCGCAGAGCCATGGGTCATTGAGGGATGTCATATCTCATAGTGGGACTGGCCATGTGGTCCTTTCTGTGGACTGGCTGGTCTAATTGGGGTCATCGTCCTCAAGGCCTGGAGGGCCAGGATGTGCTCCACTCTTTCCTCCTCCCACTTCATCTGCTCCCCTTGTCCTCCAATCAGGTATGTCCTTGCCCCAGAGCTGCAGATTCAATGCCACCTTTGAAATAAATTCTACAGCAGGGAGGGGCAGACCTCCACTTTGTATTTGGTACTGGGGCCAGCCACGTAGACCTCTCCACTGGTTCCCTACTCCACACCGGAATTTGCATTCACCCCTTGGGGCAGTAGGTTGAAATCTGGTCCCTCTTTCCCTGTGGAGATATAAACAATACCCTCCCCTTATATATGAGGATGGGGAAATAGATCTATGAGCCTATATTTATAGGTTTAGTATTAAGATGGCATAAGGACATTGGGCCTCCACTCAAGTACTCCCTCAATGTAAGAATACTTTCTTCTATTAAATTGGCATTCTATGATGCTCACCCTCCCAACACAACTGCTGAAGACAAAGCAAGTGAATAAGCAAATGTGGTGAAGAAAGCTGATGGTGCCTGGCTATCAAAAGATATAGCATCTGGGGTCTTAAAGACTTGAAAATAAACAAGTGGCCATGTAGCTCAGAAACAACAAAGCCCACATAGAAGAACACACCAGCCTGTGTGATCACGAGGTTCCGAAGGGATCATTTATCAGGCATCAAAGAACAAAGGATCATATCATTGGGTGCACACCTCCATGATACAATCGCTGAGGACAAACGGGTGCATAAGTAAATGTGGGGAAGGAAGCTGATGGTTCCCAGCTATCAAAAGGCATAATGTCTGTGTCTTAAAGGCTTGAAGGTAAACAAATGGCCATCTAGTTCAAAAGCAACAAAGCCCACATGGAAGAAGCACACCAACCTGTGTGATCATGAGGTGTCGAAGGGATCAGGTATAAGGCATCATCAGAACAACAAAGTCTTACCATAGTGAATGAAGGGGGAAGTGCAGAGTGGAGACCCAAAGCCCATTTGTCGGCCACTGGAGATCCCCTTGCAGAGGGTTCTAGGGAAGGAAATGGGTCAGTCAGGGTGTGATGTAGCACTGATGAAGAATACAGCTTTCCTCTAGTTCCTAAATGCTTCCTCCCCACCCGCACCCCACCCCCACTATCATGATCCGAATTCTACCTTGGAAGTCTGGCTACACCAGAGGATGTACACTGGTGCAGATAGGAGCTGGAGGCACAGGGAATCCAGGGTGGATGACACTTTCAGGACCAGGGGTGTGAGTGGCGTGAGAGAGAGTGGGAGTGGGAATGTAGGGAGAGAGTTGGTTGGAAAGAGGGAACCGATTACAAGGATCTACATGTGACCTCCTCCCTAGGGGTCGGACAACAGAAAAGGGGATGAAGGGAGACTTCGGACAGGGCAAGATGTGACAAAATAATAATTTGTAAATTATCAAGAGTTCATGAGGGAGGGGGGAATGGAGAGGGAGAGAAAGAAAAGAGGACCTGATGTCAAGGGCTTAAATGGAGAGCAAATGCTTTGAAAATGATGAGGACAATGAATGTACAGATGTGCTTTACACAACTGATGTGTGTATGGATTGTGATAAGAGTTGTATGAACCCCTAATAAAATGTTTTTAAAAAAGAAAAGAAAATACTATATTAGAATAGTAGCATTAAGAATGTATGTGTGTGTGAATTTGTGACAGGTAGTAGTAGATATATTCTCATTTATGCAAACATGAGTTTACCTTCATGCACCAACATACACAAGCACACATATACAATGAATACATGATTTCAACTCTCTTTACACTGGTTACTTTTAAAGGACCTAACTCCACTCACAACTAAGGGCCTACCAAGAGTCTTAAAAGATAGAGACTTGCTTTATTGAAGTATTGGCTTGAGAAAATGGAGTTATTAGTGAGTCAGTCCCTATCCCTCTGCCTATCAGCTAAGAGTGAAAGTCCTCTACTGCTTTTCAGCTCCTGATGAGATTTAGAGATGGTAGTAGCTATCTATGCACAGAATTTTAGCACCTAGATAAGCTATCTTTCCAATAAATTGATCTCAATAAGACATATTCCTTTCTACCATGACACAAAGCAACTATTCTTTATTTCTTTCTTCTTGATCAGCAATTTCTGTAAACCATATATAAACAATGTGTTTTATTCTTTATAAAATATTTTCACCTACTTCTTTTGAGGAATAATTTTAAAAGGTTTTACATGTATCAAAAAGTGGAGCAATTTTCTTACAATTTCCTATATCAGACCACAAGTTTCTCTATGGATAACTGTGACTGTTCTATTACTCTGAGGATTGTTATATCTTCAAAGAACAGAATTTAAACAAAAATATATATTCAATTAACATGTTCACATAATGACTAACTGAAGTCACTTCAAAAGGAGCTTCTATCACATCTTCCTGTCTTAAGGTCAGCAAGTTTCTACCCATTGTATATATTATCTCCACTCTCTTGATAGTCTGAAAAAAAGTGTTTGCTCACAACAATTATAGTCTATGAAATCCACATCGAAATATTGATAGACTCACCATTAGCCCTTTCCCCAGAAGTTAGGTCATATATTAATTTTTCAGATTACATGTTTTCTACAGGGTATGTGTGTATAAGATGTATGTATGCATATATACTTTTCTAAACTCATTCTTTTTTTTAATTCCCCAAATTATATGAACCCCAAGTACAAGTACTATATAATTTAGTGGAGGCTACAATAAACCTTTTTTAAAAGTTAAATTCGTATGAGTGTAAATCAATAAACTTCTTTGTAAAACTCATTGGCAGTATTTACTCAAAATAAATACATGCACACCATCTGATATAGTAATTCTACTCATAAGAGCATAATAGAAATTATTATTCTTTTCCATGTAATTACAAGTACACAAAGGTTTATGAAGCACTAGGAGTGGTGCTTGACAACCAAAATGCTGTTGGTTTCAATATATTAATTACTCTGGGGAAAAAAGATATACAGTCTTATTTTTATGGGAAAATGTACAGAATTGGCGATTCTGTGAGTCAATTCTGCTCTGCCTTATAGCATTGCTGTCAGTCAGAATTGACTAAGTACCAGTCAGGTTATTGTTCCTTATTCATAATCAAATAGAGCAGCTAACTAGCAGAGAGAATCCAACTACATTGACCCCACCCTCCCGAAACATAATGCACTTCAGAGGATAGTACTGAAGATATAGTCCAGGGAGAGTGGTGGGTCTGCTGAGACCATATGGACACAAACTAAAGGGGAAATACAGAAAAAGTGAGTGAGTGAGTGGGAAGAGAGGAGACCTTATGCTAGTCCATAAAGCCTCAGAGTAGCCAATGCACATTGGGGATCATAGGACCAGCCCAACCAGTCAGACCATGAAATATGATGTACCCTCACCTGACCCACAGTCCTACAGGGGACAGCACTGGAGACAGAGTGTGGGAATCATGCCCTGTCTGAACTCCCCCACCCCACCCCACCCCCACTGGGGAAAAACACAAAGGAAGCACAACAGAACAAGAAGAGAAAAGCAACAAAGTCCCTGAGGAAATAAACTTCTGAATTGGGGGTGGGGGTGCAGTGGGTTCAGGACTTGGCACCTCAGCAGACTCAATCATAAACATTCATAAGGGTCCGCAGACAGGCCTGGGACTGTATATAGGCTTTTCCCCCCTTCTTTTCTTTCTAGGTCTGTCTATATAAGATAGATGGGATAAGCAATACTGAAGAGGAAACAATGGGACCAAAGTTTCCTGGGGGCCATGGGAGAGGAGGTCATGGGGGATTGGGTGGGAGGAGCCAAAAACTCAGGGACAAGGAAACAAGAGATCTAAAATCAATGACAAGGCTGACACAGAATTCCTGGTGGGGTTGGATCAATGCAATGTAGCTGAGAGGAATTACTCAGAGCCAAATGAAGGTCAAACAAGATAGTGTGACAGAGAAAAGTAAAATTGAATAGAGGAAAGAACCAGGAGGCAAGAGACATTTATACAGATATAAATATAGGAATGCCTATATGTACATATTAATATATAACAGGAATATAGGTCTATGTATATATATTTGTATGTTAAATATTAACATAGCAGATGGACATTGGGCCTCTTCTCAAGTCCTCCCTCAAGGCTAGAAAAAATTGCCCCAATAACCTGGCATTCTGTGATGCCCTCCTTCCTGAAAGGATCACTGAAGATAAAATGGGTGCCCAGGCAAAAGTGGCAAAGAAAGCTGATCGTGCCCAGCTATTAAAAGTTATAGCATCTGAGGTCTTAAAGGCTTGAAGTTAAACAAGCAGCCATCTCACAGGGAAACAAAAATGTCCAGACAGAAGAAGCACACCAACCTGTGTGAACATGAGGTGTCGAGAGGATTAGATATCAGGCATCCAAAGACAAAAAAAAAACAAAAAAGAAAAAGAATCACATTGATGCAAAAGAGGGGTTGTGGAGTGGAGACCCAAAGCCTATCTGTAGACAATTGGACATTCCTTCACAGAAGGGTCACAAGGAAGGGACAAGTCAGCTATAGTACAGTACAGCAGCGATGAAACACACATTTCTCTAGTTCTTTAATGCCTCCCCCCCCACACACATACGACCATAACCCCAGTTCCACCTTACAAACTCAGCTAGACTGGAGCACGTACATTGGTATAGACAAGAGTTCCCAACATCCAGAATCCACGACAGATAAATTCACTGAGTAACACTAATGGGAGTAGCAATGCTATGAGAGTAGGGGGAAGGTAGGGGGAAAGGGGGAAACATCACAAAGATTGACATATTAATCACCCCTACTGACTTCACCCTGAAGGGGATGAACAACAGAAATGTGGGTGAAGGGAGACATCAGATGGTGTAAGATGTGAGAATAGTAATAATTTATAATTTATCAAGGGTTCACTAGGGTCACGGGGTGGGGAGAAAAGGAAAAAACAGGAGCTGATATCAAGGGCTCAACTAGAAAGAAAATGCTTAGAAAAAGATGATGGCGACATATGCACAAATGTGATTGACACAATTGATGCATGGATTGTTATAAGAGGTGTAAAAGCCTCCAATAAAATGATTTTTTTAAAAAGGAAAATGATCAAAATATCCTCCAGAACATAATGGATAAAATATGATCCATATTCACAGCAATGTAATGTGGAAAATTTTGCAAGCATAACACTGGGCTAAAGAAAGTAAATGAAAATTATGTATACTCTATGAAAATATATAGGAATATTTAGAAAATATATAGGAAAATATAGAAAAATTCTATTTGAGGAATTAGACGTCAATGAGGATATTTCTAGATGTTGATAGATTTGTTTTGTTTTGTTTCTTTCTGTTAAAATAATGTGTTCCTTTGTGAAAATGTATTAAGTGGCACCCTCTGACTTATGACTTTTTCTCTGTTCAATGTCTATGGTTTTACTTTTTTAATAATTTAAATAATTATGAGTAATATCTTCAAATGTTTTGCTTGACAGAATATAACAGGGGGAAAGGCTAATAGGGAAATAACTAAAATGATTAAAATGCTAAAATGACACATTAAATAATATTACAATATACAAAGATGCATTTCCTGTGCCCAGTCTGGTGTAAGAAAGTTGAAACAAGGAACAATTGTCACCAGCTATATGAATAAATTTCTGGATGAGACTATGACATTTTGGCAATTTATATTTTAATACTGATACATGATCAGCTATCAGGAAAGGAAGAGAACACTGCACCTGGAATACCCTGGGGCTCTTCTCTTTGACACTCAGCAGAATGGGGTCTATTTCATACATGGAGGAGATATGTAAGTGTCAGGAATGCACTGTTTTGAAGATCCATTCAATTCTGAATGTGTATTTTTTCAGTTGAGGCTTCCTGTTAACTTTAAAGAGCAACATAGAGATTGCCTTCCTTAAATAGAGTCCAAAATATGAGGGAATGGGGTGGCAGATAACACTTGGTAAATCATCTGAATTAGGTTCCAAATGCAAAATGAATTAAGAAATTAAGAAGGACCATGCCTGATAGGCCATATTGCTAAAAATGTGGGTTTGCCAACTTCTGGAAGGCCTCAGTTTCTAGCTTTTATATATTTGAACATTGATATTATTATAGAGCTTCTGGGGTCTTTGAACAGAGTAAGAAAGTAAATGTTTAGAAGATAATGATGCCAACATATGTAAAGATGTGCATGCTACAATTGGTGTATGGATTGGGATAAGAGCTACAAAATCCCCCAATAAAAAGATCTTTAAAGAAAAGAGTAATTAACAGTCTCAGAAAATCTATTTGCCCCTCTGAAAAATCAATGTCAGGGAATTAAATCCCCCCTAGTGACCATATAGTCCAGGTTATTCCAGCTCCCATGGGTTTCTGAGGCTGTAGATCTTTAGGAGAACAGAAAACCTCATCTTTCTCCTTAGGAAAAGCTGGTGGGTTTGAAACACAAGCCTTGTGGCTAAAAGTCTGCTAAGCCACTAGAGTGGTTAAATACAACTCAGAGATTTTCTGTTTCTTTTTTTTACTTTATTCCTCCGGATCATGACACCTTTCAATCTATGAATTCAGGAATCAGTGGAAGCAAAAATGATTTTGAAAAATTATTGATGAAGTTTATTTTCAAACAGTTCCCTGATGCTGGCAACATTTCACAAGCTTCACTACTAAGCAAACAGTTGGAGGTTCAAATCCACCCAGAGGAGCCTTGGAAGACTGGAGCAATGATCTACTGCTAAAGAAATCATTGTTAAAAACTCCATGGAAGACATTTCTCCTCTGAGAAACATGGAGTTGTTATGAGTAAGAAACATCTTGACATAAATTAGTTTTTTGTTTTGTTTTTACTGATTTGTATTAGAAAGGGAATTTTTTCTGTGTCTGCACTATACTGAGTACACAACATTTTTAATCCTCCAAATTAATGTTTTAACATTTGGTTAACATGAGAACCAGAGCAGCACAATGACTTCATCAGAATCCCACAGAAAATGAAGAACAATGCTTTCATTTTTGCTCCCAGAAAAAAACAGAATCATTCACATTTTCACCACGCTACACTGCCACCTGAAGGAAGATCCATTGCTGTGCTGAGAGGATTGCTCCCAAGAAAGGAAAATTAAATTAGAACCCATCTAAAACTGCCAAAAGGGGGGCAGCAAATCATCTTCTTAGAAAAAAGGCACATAAGCCTTCTAATCAAGGAGAAGGATATATTTATGACAGAATATCAATACTCATAAAATATGTACCTATTGTTATCTGATTTAGAATTCATTTGGACGTGAGCTGCTCTGTATATGTGTAGGCAACAGCATTCTTTTAATTAATTGTGTATATCTTATAGGAAATAAAATAGTTCTTCATGACAATTTGATTTAAAGGACACATGCATGAATTTCCATCTTTTGTATTTTGGGAAAACAAATGAATCTTTTGCTTCAAACCAGATGAATAGAGCTCTATTCCTTGCCTCTTCCTCAACTCGAGGAAGTCATTCCAAATCACATAAACCCTGTAGAAAAGCAGCTGATACCTAAGTCAAGTCTCATTTCCTACTTGTGACAAAGCTTCCACTTACAAATGCTATATGATTCAGTGAACAGGATATACAGGCATGTTCATGTTAGAATTATCTAGTAAACTCCTAATACTGGACTTAAATAACTCTCAAAGGAGTCTTTTAACTTTAAGTAACATGGAAAAGAGGACATATGTCAGAAATAATACAAAATAATTTCACTTAAGAAAATGGCAGAAATAATTAAATGAGTGTCATTGTTTTCTCTCTGATTTGGTTAACAATCAGTGTGTGTGTGTGTGTGTGTGTGTGTGTGTGTGTGTGTGTGTGTGTGTTGGAGAGAAAGAGAGAGAGAGGGATGTCTACTTGATTTTATGAAACAGTGGTAGTTCAAGGTAGAATTCTCACTTTCGGTGTGGGAGACCCGAGCTTGATTCCCAGTTATTGCACTTCATGAGAACCTACTATTTGTCAATGGGGCCTAATATGCTTAGCAGATTTCAAAGAGCTAAATTGGTCGAAATCACTCCTGATAGACTTTTTCTGAAGATCAGCCAACAAAGTCTTAAAATCTATGATTCACAGTGATCTGATAGGCTATGTATCCTGGTCATAGTACAGTGCCCAGAAGAATTTCATTCTGCTGTGCATTTGGTCAGCATTAATCTGAGCCAAGTCAGGGTAGCTAACATCAACACCACTACCATTCTTACTGAGTATTAGCAATTCCAGATTCATGGACAAGCATCAACAATGGTGTGATAGAGCCAAAGAAACTCAGGCATTGACAGTGAATTGTATGCTTTTATAATTCCTATTCCATCTATTCCATGCTGCTAAGGATATAAGAAATGTAAAGAGACATTCTTCTGAGATCTACTGGAAAGTAGACATTAAATACAAGCTTTATTTTTCCATCTTATTAGCTTTATGAAACTGATCAATTCATTGCACGTCTACACCACCAGTCCTCATACATACAATATGTCATAGTGATATGTGTTCTTGTTTTTCAAATATCAAAAACATAATGTGCAGAAAAATACCTTAAATTGTAAAACGCAATATAAGCTTAAGGTGTTACATAGTTTCTGAGCCAAAAGTTAGCATTTATATAGAATGTAAGTACTAAAAATATCAATAGGCTAAAAGGTTGTAACTTCAGTAATGATGTAGATGTTAATGTTCCAAGATAAAAATTAACTTTGCAGCCAAAGCACTTAGTAAAACATGTATATTATATCATAAATATTTAAGGTGAAAATAATTTACCATACTATTTTAAGGGGAAAAACACTGTAACACGCTTAATAGTTTGCAGCTGACATTGTGAAATTGGAATTTAAGTTTAGCTAACAGTAATTATGGGGAAAATAACCAAATTAACTGTGTTATATAATTCTATGCTTGAGAATAGTCACAACGATATTATTTTCCTTCACAGTCATGATTTATTGGAACCTAAATAAATATCATACTAACATATACAGGAACATTTACACATAACTATATCAGAAAACATTGTAAAGTCTATACAGACTCAAAGCAGACTTGATGTTGAACAAAAGTACCATGACTACAACAACTGGGCCTGAAGTGGGTCCTATCTCAGAAACTGGATGATGTGAGGAAGAAGAAGGACAGATCAAGTGGAAATTTCCACTGTAAGATCCAGAAAGTAACCGTGTTGCCAAAAAGTAGTTGGGTATCATATACTGGGTTAAAAAACCTATGTAGGATGGAAGCATTTGCTAGTATTTATGGAAATAAAGTGCAAATAAGTAAATAGAGTATCCTTGAGAAAAGGGCTGGTGTTATTTTAAACAAACTAATTCCTCCAAAGAGCAGATTGGGAAAAGATAGAGTCTGGTGCAGGCATATATTTTAAGAGCCTCAGCTCATAATTTTTACTCAAATTCTATCAGGGATGAGATTACATAGCTCTCCCCCCGCCCAAATTCAGTTGTTGCTACATGCTGTTGAGTCTGTTTCAACACATAGGTACCAAGGTATGTAAGTACTTAGGTATGCAATGCTAGCTGGTACCAAGACATCCTTAAAATTGAGCACATTGTCGTAGCCACTGTGTCAATCTCGTTGAGGGTCATCTATATTTTTACTGATCCTCCACTTGACCAAGCATGAAGTCCTTTACCAGGGACAGGTTTCTCTTGATAACTTGTCCAAAGTATGTAAGACAAAGTCTCACCCTCCTTGTTTCCAGGGATGACCTCCTCTGATCTCTTGGTCTCAGCACTGTTACCTCTGCTGTCTCAACAACTTCAGAAAGAATCTCATACATGTTCTTACTGGTAGATCTTCTTGCTTGATCTTTACCAGATTTTCTCTTTCTGCTTCAGAGATGGCACTCTTATACCATATTATATTAATAGAATTTTAATATTTAAATTGATAGTAAATCATATCTCTGGTTTTCTTCATAGAAATATCTGAGATATTTTTTCTATAATTTTCTTCCTCTACTGTAAATTTGATGGGAATAGGTATCAGAAATTCAAAAACAAGCAATCAAATTGATGTGAAGGAGCATGGACAAAGGAGCATGGACTCAGAACCCACCTGTAAGATAATTGGACAGTCCCTCACATAAGGGCCACAAGGAAGAGATAATATGTCCAGGGTGCAGTATAGCATTGATGAAATATATAACTATCCTGTAGTTCATTAATATTTCCCCCTCTTACTACTATGGCTTTCATATTGTTTCATTAATGTTGTTAGGCCTGCATATATTCATTTGTATAATTAAAATCATTCAATGGCTGAAAGATAAGATTGATAACCCTTCACAAACAGTAACAGGAGTAATGATTCCCTGAGGGGACAGGAAGAGAAGGGGAGGGGAGATGGAGGAGCTGATAGCAATGATAACTGTATAACCACACTCAAGGGTAACAAATAACAAAATTGTAGGCCTACAGATACATTGGAAGGTATAATATATGGCAAGACACTACTAATAATATATAATATAATAATAAGGGTTTCTGGGGGATAGGGGTTCAGGGTGGAATAAAGGGGTGTTGATATCAAAGATTTCAAGAAGAAAGAAAATGTTTTGAAATTGATAGTGGCAGCAATTGTACAATTGTGCGTGATCTAATTGAATTTTGGACTGCTATAATATTTGTAAGAGCTTCCCATGAAATGATTAATAAAAATGAAAAATAAATTCTAGTAAAATGTTATCAAGACCCTTCTCCAAATAACAAAAATCCTTTTGAGACTTAGATTGTGTGTCACTGAATTCCTTCAGTTGGTTTTAATTCATAGGAACCCCACGTACAACAAGGTACCAGTGTTCGTCATTCTCACAGTGTTGCTGTGTTGAGCCCATGGTGGCGGTCACTGCGCCACCCCATCTCTTCATGTGTCTTACTTACTCTTCTTTTGGTGACCCTCACCTTCAAGCATGCTGTCCACCTCCAGGTTCTGACTGCTCCTGTTATCCTTTCCAAATCATTTAACACGAAGTCTTACTGTCCTCTCTTCAAGAAGCATTCTGGTTGTACTTCCAAGACAAGACATCCCATGATATATTCAACATTTTTTAAGGTCATCAATTCTTTAGTCTTATCCATTGTTCAGTTTTGACATGCATATCATGTAGTTAAAAATACAATGGTTTGGGTGAGGCAAACTTTAGTTTTCAAAGTGACATCTTTTCTTGTTAACCCTTTAAAGAGGTCTTTTGCAGCAGAGCTACCCGACATAAAAATGTAAAATAATAATAATAAACTCACTGCCATCGGGTGAATTCCATCTCACAGAGACCCTATAGACAAGGTAAAATGGCCCCATGAGTTTCTCAGACTGCCTATCTTTATAGGAATAGAAAGACCTGTCTTTCTCCCTCATAGTGAAGCTGCTGGTAGTTTTGAACTGTTGACCTCATGATGAGCATTCCACTGCATAGTCATTATGCTCCCAGGTTTCCCTTGCGCAATATAATAGGTCATTTGATTTCTTGACTGTTGCTTCCCTTGGCTTTAACTGTAGATCCAAGTAAAGTGATTTTTTTTACAACTTCCATATTTCCTCCTCTTATCATGCTATTGATCATAAATACAGTTGTGATGTTTTTTCTTTATGTTGTTATGTAATCTATAATTAAGGCTATAGCTTTTATTTAATCACTATATTCTGCAATATTATTTTATTTCAGCAAATAAGTTTTTTTCATCTGCAGTTGAATTAAGCTTCACTCTTGACAACACGTTCATCTTCACATAATCCAGCTTCTCTGATTTTTTGCTTAGTCTACCGGTAAAGAAGTGAAAGGACACGGCCCTGATGGCTTTTTTCTCATGTTAAATCACAGAGTACCCCCTAGTTGTTCTAGTCAAACAACTGCCTCTTTGTCCATATACAGTTTTTTTTAATAAACACAGTAAGCGTCCTAGAATTTCCATTCTTCACTATGTCATCCAAGTTTATTATGATCTACTTACTGAAAGAACACAAGTAAACATTTTTTTTCTGGTAGTCTCTGCTTTTATCCACAATACATCTGACATGAGCAATGATAACTCTCTTTCCATGTCATCTTTTAAATGTGGGTTAAACTCTGCCTTTTTATTGTGAGTGTGCTACTGTAACATCAGTACTTTATGGACGTGGTGCATTGAAATTATTTCATTTGACTTTTATATTTATAATCTTTGTAACCCCAGCATATTTCTAGGTATAAACATGCAAATAAGATGTACAGGATTCTAATTCATCAATTGGTCAGTTTTAAAATTTGGCATGGTTTAAATAGGACTTATCTCAGACACAGGAATGGAAAAATTCATGATCAGCAAGAAGAAAGAGGCACCAACAGTGTGCATGGAAAATTCCTGACTGAAGCAGATGAGTCACCAGACGCTGCAGCAATGAAACTCTAAGACAGAGCCAAAGAGCAGCGCTGGGAACGAGAGGCAATGTGGTGAGGTTCCTGGCCCCCTGAATACTTAAAGCTGAGTGCCTTCAATTAAGGATACTAGTTTGCAGATTTGGGTACTCTTTTGCACATTTATCAGCATTTATGGGGCTTTAAACACCTGCTGGAGCAAGGTACAGTATGGGACTATGTGGCCGTGAGTTCAAGGACCAGAGACAAACACCTGACAGTATGTCTGAGAGGACACTTTACAGACAAAAGCTTCACATCCTCAATGTTTCCTGATCTTGATTTGTGATAACTCGTTTGATTCCCCAATAATGTTCCACATTTGTACGCACTGTCTGTGAGCAGAGAAGAAGACTGTCATGGGAGGGATGCGGTGTCAGAATAGGATGAAGGAGGTTGGAGGCATGACTGACTTCTGCCTCTGCTTCATTGTTAGTTAGATTTGTAGTTGGATTCTACTGTTCACTAGTGAAGCCAGAGGAAGTCAGACGTGTCCCTCACCCCATTTCCTCAGGGGGTGACCGCTGGTATTTGAAATACAAGTGACATACCTTTTAGCATCCTAGTAAGATGCAAGTCAATACATAATAACAAATTGAGAAACTAGTGGTGATTCGTCAATTAAGCTTCATGTATCATCAATTTGGAAAAAAGCTAATATCTTTATATTCAATCTTTAATTGCATCAGCAACTCCTAATTTATTTAGTTTTCCTTTAATAGCTCTCAAAATTTATACTTTTTTCTCTAGCTATGTTGAACAATGTTTTACTCACCTGTAATTAATCAAAGAAGGTATATATATTATATATGTATTTTGTGATTTTTTGCATTCTGTATCAATATTAACAAGTATTAATATTACTGTTTATTTTACTTCTTTATATTTCTTAGACAATGTAAAGTTCCACCTTGTTGGGTTTTTTAAATCACTTTTACTTTGTATGTCTTTTCATTGCTATCTGAAGTTCCCCTTTCTTCTATGAGCTTCTTTAGAGGACAGCACTGAATTTGCAGCTCGGGAAGAGGGACATGTCTGATCAGAGTACATGGGAGTGGATGAAGGGGGAGGAAGAGAGAGTGGAGCACATCCTTGCCCGCCAGTCCCAGAGGATGATATCCCCGTTCAGAACAGCCAACCCACAGAGTGGATCATATGGCTGGCCCCACTATGAGACATAGCATCCCTCGCTGACCCATGGCCCTACAGGAGACAACACTGGAGACACAGTGCGAGGTTTGGCCCAGTTTGACCACACTATATCAAGGCCAAACACTAAAGGTATGTGGCAGAGTATGGAGATCCTGAGGGAGTGTAAAGCATAGTCTTTGATGCCAGGGTATAGCGCTCCATCAGATGCAACTGGAGGACACTCCTAGAGATCAACAAACAGACCTTGAACTATTTAAAGGTTTTTCTTTTTATATTTTTAATCTATTTCTTTATTTTTTGCCATTTTTTGTTGTCATCCTTTTGTTTTCTTTTGTCACTTTGTTTTGCTATGTCATTTTTGTGTGTGTGTGCATATTATTATCTCTGGAGGTCTATCTAGATAAGATAGGCTGGATGAACAATGTACAGGAGAAAACAATGGGACTGATAGTTCTGGGGAGACATGGGAGAGGAGGAGATGGGAGAAAAGAGGTGATGTTGATCAACCCAGGGACAAGGGAACAAGTGATCCAAAATCAGTGGCAAGGAGGGTGTGAGAGGCCTGGTAGGGATTGATCAAGGGCAATGTAACCAAGAGAAATTACTGAAACTCAAATGAAGGCAAGCATGATAGTGGGACAAGAGGAAAGCATAAGGAAATAGAGGAAAGAAATAGGAGGCCAGGGCATTTATAGAGGCCTAAATGCAGGCGTGTACACATGTAAATGTATTTGTAAATGTATTATATATAATGCAAACATTGGATATTGAAAAATGAACAACAAAGCAGAATTGGTTCATTAGAATGGTGGTGCCAAGAGGAATATTGAAAGTACCATGGACCACCAAAGAAACGAAACACCAATTTGTCTTAGCCGAAGTGCAGCCTGAATACTCCTTAGATGCAGGATGGCAAGACAGGTACTTTGAACATGTTTTCAGGAGAGAGGAGTCCCTGGACAAAAACATGCTTGTGAAGTAGAGGAGCATAAGAAAGAGGAAGACCTTGTACAAGATGGATTGTTACGGTGGCTTTAAGTGTAATGTAAATGTAACTGTGGGTTAAAATGTAATCACAATTTTGAAAATAGTGCAAAGCCGGTCAGTGTTCATTCTATTGCTCATAGGGTTTGCTGTGAGTTGGAAGTAACTTTATGACACCTAACCGTAATAACATGGATCACAATGTTAAGTTCAGCACATTGTACACATTAGAAGAGTAAAAAAAATATGTTCTATTAGAAACAAAAAAGTAACAAAACTTTACCAAATAAAAATATTAGAAATCTACACAATGCTATTTGATGTAAGGATATAACAGATGGTATATGTCATTCGGGGCTGGAAAAGAGCTTAATGGAATAGAGATCATGCTTGAAAAAAATAACAAAAACAAAATTCTTGAATTAAATATAAATTTAAAAATCAGAGATAAAGTCCACATGTAGATACATTATAAACTGTCAAAATATTAAAGATAAAACAAATTGCAGAGAGAAAAAGAAATGGGAAAATATTTTAAAAGAAAAAAATATTTTTAACATTGAAAGGGCAACACTGTGCATGAGAAGGAAATGCAGCATCCTCTTCCTTTGAAAATCACCATGAGGAAATTAGAATTAGGGACATAAGCTAGGAAAGAATAAACTATCTTACACTTACAGAATCCGAAGTTTTCTAAACAAAGTCTTACATTATACATTTAAAAAAATCATTTTATTGGGGGCTTGTACCACTATACCACAATCCATATATCCATCCATTGTATGTCAAGCACATTTGTGCATTTGTTGACCTCATCATTCTCAAAACATTTGCTTTCTACCTAAGTCCTTGGTATCAGCTCCTCATTTTTCCCTTCCTTCTCCACCCTCCACCCCCCATGAAGCCTTGATAATTTATAAATTATTATTATTTTGTCAAAGCTTACACTGTCCAATGTCTCCCTTCACCCATGTCCCTGTTGTCTGTCCCCCAACGGAGGAGGTTATATGTAGATCCTTGTAATCAGTTCCCCCTTTCTACCCCACCTTCCCTCTACTTCCACGACTTGTCCTGAAGGGATCATCTGTCCTGGATGCCCTGTGTTTCTGGTTCCTACCTGTACCAGTGCATATCCTCCGGTACATCCAGATTTGTAAGGTAGAATTGGGATTATGATAGTGGGGTGGGGGGGGATGGCAGGAAGCATTTAAGAACTACATGAAAGTTGTATGTTTCATCGTTGCTACCCTGTGCCCTGGCTGGCTCATCCCCCCACCCCCATTGACCCTTCTGTAAGGAGATGTCCAGTTGCCTATAGATGGGCTTTGGGTCCCCAATCTGCACTCCCCCTCATTTACAATGATATGGTTTTTGTTCTTGATGCCTGATACCTGATGCCTTCAACAGCTCGTGGTCATACAAGTTGGTGTGCTTCTTCCATGTGGGCTTTGTTACTTCTCAGCTAGATGGACACTTGTTTACCTTTAAGCCTTTAAGCTGACAGCCGGACACTATCAGCTTTCTTCACCACTTTTGCTTGTGCACCTGTTTTGCCTTCAGCAATCGTGTCAGGAAGGTGTGCATCATGGAGTGCCAATTTAATAGAACAAAGTGTTCTTGCATTGAAGAAGTACTTGAGTGGAGACCCAATGTCCATCTGCTGCCGTAATACTAAATCTATAAATATATGCATGTAGATCATTGAATATATCATGGTTTGGGTCAGGTTTACTGCAGTCATTAAAGTAACATCCTTGCTTTACAATACTTAAAGAAAGAGGCTTTGGGTAGCTGATTTATTCAAATGCAATGTATCCTTTGAGCTTTTGGCCGCTGCTTCCATGAACATTTATGGTGGATCCCAGTAAGACAAAATCCTTGACAGCTTTAATCTTTTCTCCATTGGTCATCAATTTTAAACTTAAGTAATTGATAGAAGTCTTCAATTTCTTCATTACTGGCTTTTATGGTTGGTCCATCCAATTGAATAAAAGTTTTATTAAATGGATTTCCTTGGAAATATAACACAATAGAACCCTGATATACTCAGATAGATTCATTGATAGACACAATCCTGCCACAGGCAGCACTGCACTTCCAGAGAGTGAACTGTTCTTTTTTGAGGATGAATGCAATCCATTCTTGAATTTTGCATTCCCAGCAGAGAAATTGCATGATTTTCTGATTAAAAATGGCCAAGAGCAGTCCATTTCATATTACAGACACCTGAAACATTCCATTTTACTTTATACAATTTCCAGTTTTCGTAGATTCATATTTTGTATCTTCCATTTTCTTATGATTGTCATTCGCAGTTATTCCTTCTTAACATGCATTTTACCCCTCAGCCAATGAAAGCCCTGAAGGCTTCCCTCCCACAGACTTTAGCTCCCACCCCCCACTCCATGACTGACTCCTCTGAGAAGGTAGCTCTTCCTCAGTATTAGTTTGAATCCCTCCTGACCTGAGAGACTCATTTTTGGCTTGGTCTCCAGCATGAGGTTTACAGTGTCTGACCTTTTGATCCTATCCATAATGTTTTCAGTTGCTAATTCCTGTGATTTTAACAGCTTAGGCTTTCCTTTCAGTTGCTTCTTATTTGGGAAGCGCTGCTGAAACCTGTTCATTTTGGGTGACCCAGCTGACGTTTGAAATAAGGGTTTCATGGTTTTCAACACTGTAATAACACAAACCTCTACAGAAGACAGACTTACAGAAAAATCTACATGTCTATCAAAACCAAACACTAACCA
This sequence comes from Tenrec ecaudatus, assembly GCF_050624435.1. Classification (NCBI taxonomy): domain Eukaryota; kingdom Metazoa; phylum Chordata; class Mammalia; order Afrosoricida; family Tenrecidae; genus Tenrec; species Tenrec ecaudatus. The sequence goes on from NC_134533.1 coordinate 88,619,720, forward strand.
AACCAACCAACCAACAAATTCACTGTCAGCAAGTCAGTGACAACGCATAGTGACCCTATTGGACATGGTGGAGCGGCCCTTATGAGTTTCTGGGACAATAACTCTTTATTGAGTATAAAACCCTGTCTTTGTATATATAGATATGTGTCCCAATATGTCTGCCATGCTTATATCTGTAATTCAGCATATAGTTTTTCTTTTGTAATCATTATATTTTTCAAATAATTTCTTTTTTTGTATGCTGACTGATTGTTCTCTGTAGAAGTAGTAGGTCAGGCAATGTTAATATGGAAAGCAAGTCCAGCTCTATGACTTTACTCCAACTGCAATGAGGTCACGGTGTAGGAGTGGGAAGGAGGTCAAGAATTAGCTCTGTATTGTAAAGACCTACGGACTAGAAAACCACAATCCATCACTCCCCACCTCATAAAACACTTCCTCTAACTGCACCTTCATCCTTTGCACTTTAGAAATAAATGACATAAGGAACCGGTGCTATTTAGACTGTAATTGGCCAAGCTAAATAATTTCCAAAGGGAGAAGTGGAGAAGAAATTGCCCAGATTAATGATTTGCCAGAAGTTTTTCTCAGGTTCTCGTAAACATAGGACTACTGAGCTACCCTGATCGTCACCCACTGCCATGGGTGTTGATTCCAACTTCTACTGATCCTATGGATATAGGTCGTCCTAGCTCGTAAATATTTATGGATGCGATAGCCTCCTCTGTCTCCAGCAGAGGCACTAGTGGGTAGGAACTGTTGCCCTTGCAACCAGCAGTCCAACCCTTACCCGACAGTGCACACAGGGTTTCTACTCCAAGAGTAATCCTGAGGCAATTTGGACACAAGTTCTCAGTCAGCACATAGGGAGATTAAGTAAAGAACTTAACTCAGAGTGACCTTGGTACAGCAGAACAAAACACCACCAAGTCTTGGTCGATCCTCACAATTTTTGCTAAGTTTGACCTCATTGTTGTAACCACAGTATCAATCTATGTAATTGGGGGTCTTCCTCTTTCCCTGATTCCCCTCTGTCAGGCATATCAACAACACTCCCCGCTCCTCCCACACACATCAGGCCCTAATCTCTCCTAATAATATGTCTGAATTATGTGAGAAAAATGAAGTAGGTATTGATTATTCTAAGGCAAATGATGAGGAAGAGAATGGCGAAGAGAGGCAAGATCAGAGTGCCAACAGAAGATCCCACCATCTTCCAGAAAAAGCATTATCCTTGAGGAGCTCTGGTGGCCTAGAGGTTCTTTGTTGGGCTGACATGTGCAACATTAGCAGTTCTAAACCATACAGGAGGAAGACAGGTCTTTCTACTCCTCCAAAGAGCTACAGTCTCAGAAACTCCCTGGGGCAGGTCTACTCAATCCTGTAGGGTCACTGTGAATTTGGCATCCTCGCAATGGCAGTGAGCTTGGTTTTTTGAGTTTTGTGTTGCTCCCTGGAGCCTCGGTCACATCGTGGGTTGCACATTGGGATTTTAACTGCAAGAGTTGCACTCTGAAATCACCAGTCACTATGCAGGAGAGAGAAGAGGCTTTCTTCTCCTGTAGAGATTTACAGACTCAGAAACCTAAACCTAGAGGGGCAGTTCTGCCATGTCTGAGAAGGGCACTGTGAGTCAACATGGACTTGGCAGCAGTGGATGTGGTGTGGGTTTCTTCCTCCTTACCCTCTCACCCCATTCTCCACAATTTGTAATCATTTGTTTCCTCACAATCCCTAGGATTTTGTTTCTGTGTTTACAGTTTTCTGTATTTTCTGTCTCTAGTATTCCTGAGTTAATATTGAATCAGCAGCTTAATTTAAGCTGTAAGTAAGTGACATGATTTGATATTTTAAATGTTTATGCCAGATCCTATGTAGAGAATGCATTATTCCCTGGACTGAGAAAACAACGACAAGCCGGGCCTGAGTGGCAGCATTGGAGAGAGATGTATTAGTGATATCTTATTGCATTATTCCAGGCAAGTAATTATGGCATTTGTGAAAATCACTAAACCAGGAAGGTAACGTTTGGGGTTGTGTTGTTACTGTTGTTAGTCACCTTACAATCTACTCAGATTCAGAGTGACCCTATGCAAAGCAGAATGAAATATTGTCTTGTCCTGTGCCAATCTCAAAATTGTGTGTTAGATTCCAGTATTTTTTTCTTTCAATAAATACAGAAAAACCACTGCAAAGTGACATTTGAACACTGATATCTCATTCACACAGTGTTCTAGAGAAACTTCAAGAGAAAATGAGTGTACAGGACCTAGAAATAAAAGAGGTTTCGTGTATCTTTGTTTAGTGTGGTCATAATAAAAATGTAGAAAAATGTAAATTTAGGAGACGTATAAAATCCTGATGGATTAAACTGACAAAAATAAGAAATGAAAGAGTATGGGCGACTCTAGGAAATATGCATGACTATGACATTTTCATATGTATTTATTCATCTCCATGAATCTCACAGCTGAGGGGAAACATTCTTCACAAACAAATGTATTGTTGTCCTTAACACACCCGAAGCAACTGAAACACAGAAAGGGATTGCTTGTGTTCATAGTTATTTATGTTTATTGAGTGACTGAATCAAGATTTCCCTCGAGAAGTCTTCTTTGATGTCACATGTCACTATCTTTCTGCCATCAGAGACACAGATCACATTTCTGACATGACGGTTACTAAACTGTGTTGACATCATTTGTAACTTTAAATACATTTTTCATTAGAAAAAAAGATAATTGATAAGGTCAATCTTTGTCACATTATCTCCCTAGAACTTGCAATTTATTCATCTATCAAAAAATTTAATGTGTGTGTATGTGTGCGTGTGTGCGTGTGTGTGTGTGGTCAGCACCTATTCTGTGTTTGGGAAAATCTAATAGAAGAGGATGAAAAAGTGAAGATTAATTATGGCTACTCTCATCAACTCACATTGCACTGTCCAGAATAAAGGTGTACCCTCACTTTATCTATGTCACTTTGAGACAGATGAGTACAGATTTATCAAACTGAGTGGCCAACAGAAGCCCTGAAAACATTTAATACATTTATTTCAATATTTATAATGGCCAATGGAGTAGCTGAAGCAAAGGAGATTCAATAGCCAAGGATCAGCAGTGATGTTTTCGAAGAACTAAAAATATAATGAAGAAACAATAAAAAGCCGAGGAAAGAAAAAAAAAAAGAGTTGATCTTTTTGGAGGGATCAACAAAGTTCAAACTGTAAAGAGATGAAAAAAACAACCTGCTATAAACCTGAGACTCGGTCATTAAAATTAAATAAAGGAGTAAGTCAAACAATAAAGCCAAGATAGAAAGCAAGCTTGGGTGCCCTAAAGTGGGAAGAAATAGATCTGGAAGACAAGAAAAATAAATACATAGAACAAAAAGAGAGATTCAATAAAATATATCATAGACTAGAAGAAACTTCAGTCAGCAAAATAAATCTGCCATTTTTGAGAACTTTGGAGGAGACTCAAATGATGAAAAAGTATGGTTTGAGGGTCTGCTTCTGTATGCTGACCCTGTGGCATATGGTTGCCGACTCTAAGATGAGCAGGAGATAGATAAGGTTGTCTACGCTCTTAAAGAGATACAGTTTTGGAAAGCCTGTAGATGGCTGCTGTAGGTTGGAATCATATTGATGGTAGCAAGATTGATCTGGTTGGCACTTTACCAAGTTTGATGTCCTCCTCCAGGGATTGGTTCCAACTCATAACACATCTAAGGTATGGAAGACAAAGCTTTGCCGTGATCATTTGAAAGGGCCTTTCTGGTGGTACCACCCTAAAAACAAATGCTCATTTGCTGGCTGTCCATATTATACTTAATATACTTTAAAAATATTTTTAAACTTCATTTTATTGGGGACCCTTACACTCATATAAGAATCCATATATCAAGAGTATCAAGCATATTTGCACATACATTGCCATCAGTATTTTCTCAATATTTATTTTCTATTTGAGCCCTTGGTAACAGCTCATCTTTTTTTGCTCTCTCCCCTCCCTCATGACCCCTTGATAAATTATTTTCATATTTTATACAAACTGCTTTCTCTCTTCATCTATAGTTTCTCTCTTTTCTCCCCACCTCCCCCCTATCCTTATGGTATCACTACTCCCACTTCTTTTCCTGAGTGATGTCTGATCTGAATTCCATATGTTCTGAGCTCTTATATGTACCTAGGCACATGTTCCAGTATAGCCTGCAGTGAAAGGCAAGATAGGGATCATGAAAGTGGGGATGAGGGAGCCTCAAGGAACCAGAGAAATAGGGTGTGTTTCATTGGTGCTATACTGTACCCCGGTAGACTCATCCCTTCTTTGTGACCCTTCTGTGTTGGGATGTACCCTTGTCTACAGATGGGTTTGGGGTGGTCTCTGCTCCTATACCCCTCATTCTCAACAACATGGTTTCTTCTGTTGTTGTTTTATTTGATTGCTTTGGGACTTCTGATACCTGGTACTTGATCCTGTCGACACCTAATAATCATCCAGCTGATGAGCTTCTTCCATGTGGGCTTCTTGCTTCTCTCCTCTTCTGTTATTCATTCCCCTCCAGTGGGCTTATGCAGTCATCATTGCTATCAGCCCCCTCCCTCTCTTCCAGTACCCGCAGGGAATCATTATCGGAAGGCTTTATCAATCTTAGGTTTCATGCATCAAATTATCTTAATTGCACAAATGAACATATGCAGGTCTAACAAGATTAGTGAGGTAAAACTACGGCCATAATAGTAGGGGAGGAAATATTAATGCACAAGAGGATAGCTATGTGTTTCATCAGTGCTATACTGCACTTTGGATATGTCATCCCTTCCACGTGGCCCTCGGCACATTTGCTTATACCCCCATTTTGTCTTCAGCGATTATGTCTGGAAGGTGAGTATCATACTTTGTCACATTATTAGAAAAAAAAAACTGTTCTGGTACTAAGGTAAGATTTAAATAGAAGCACAAAGTCCACACATAGATACACACACAAATATACCTATATTTATATATTTACATATATAAATATCTATATTTAGACACATGTAAATTTTTTACTTTCCAGTTCTTTCTTCTTTTTCTTTCCTCCTGCCTGAATTTCATACTTACCCATCTTCACTACTCAGAAATTCCTCTAAGCTACATTTCAATTGATCAAGCACAACCAAAAGCACTACACCCTCCTCACTGTCAACTTTACACCCCTATCTATTTTCCTGTCCCTGTCATTACTGGCTCATCATTCCCTTCCCCCACTTCCTCTTTTCCCAATGCCCCCCAACCCCTGGAGCAGATGGTCCATAGGTATCTCCTTGGGATTGCTTATCCTGCCTATCTTATATAGATAAATATCAAAAGAAAAAGAAAGTGAAAAGGACAGAAAAAAATTAAAAGAGAAAGATCCATACAAATAGTTCCAAGTCTAACTGCTGCCCTGACTCAAAGTAGATGAGGATCCCTCTGCTAAACAGCAAGGTGGCCCCATTATAATTCCTTGGGGCAATCCCTTTTCTTTCAGGGATCCCAGGCCCTGTTTGCCTAATAGCACTTCTACCCTTTTACCCCTCAGCTTCCGTGTCTGAGGGGCACCTTCTACAAGACCCCATTGCTCTCCCTGCAGTCATGGAAAAAGGGGTCTAGAGCCCCATGCCCCCACCCAGTTACAACTTTAGATTTTCAGTGTGCCCCCTTGGGAATTTTCCCCAACCACCTCAGATGAGGTGCCAAGTGCTGCCCGCCAAGTCAGAAGTCTACAATGGAGCTCCCTTGGCGAGTGATGAAAACACCACTATTCACCGGCATCAGTACCTCTTTGATACTCTTTATCCATTGTCCAGATTTCACATGCATCCGGGGGAGCAGGGAAATGAGGAGCTGATACCAAGGGTTCAAGTAGAAGGAAAATGTTTTGAAAATGATGATGGCAACATCTGTACAAATATGCTTGATAAAATGGATGGATGGATGGATGGATTATGATAAAAGTTGTAAGAGCCCCCAATAAAATTATTTATAATTAAAAAAAAATACCATGGCTTGGATCAGACACACCACCATCCTTGCAGTATAGTCTTTACAATGACAACTTTGCTTTTAACATTTTGAAATATTTCACAGCAAATTATCCCCATATAATATATTATTTGATTCCTTAACTTCTGCTTTGGGGGCTGTTGATTGTGGATCCAATAAAATAAAATAAAATAGTTTCTTTTTATAATAATGTTGCTCATTGGTCCAGTTGTGTGGAATTTTTTTCCCCCTTATGGTCAGGTCCATACATCTTCAAGTGTTCTTCACTTTCTGAAGGATAACAACTACAGGGATTAGAATTCACAACAAGCAACTGGAGAGACATACGTCAATCCAAACAGCTCCTTTAGACACATCACTGCTCTAATCACTTCCTATATAGCCAGCCCTGTAGCTGTGACCTGAACTCATCAAGTCTTCAACTCCTTGATCTTACCACTCACGTCCTCACTTTCTTCCTGACCCAATCAGTGACCACCATGCAGTTTACAAAATCACACTTTTGAGAATTTAAGATAGTCTCTCTATATATGTGCAACTATAAATGCGGAATAAAATATTATTATGAAGTATAAAGTAGTATTGGGTATATACTTATCAATGTTCCCACTATATAATTGTACATAAACTAACTAGTAGCCTCCTTATCTGAGCTCTACTATTAATTTATAAAGATATTTCTTAGTTCACTTGAATTCTTCTTTTGATTTTCCAAAAATTTAATTATGTTCTCTTTCAAATTTTACATCCTTATATTTATCAGATGTTATGGTTAAAGTGGGTCTCACCTTATCTAGACCATGATTCTTATGACTTGGCAATTACAATGTAAAAACTCCCACATTATAAGATCTGATATAATGTAATCAGCTCCATGATGAGATATGCTTTCAACAAATCAATTTAACAAGCGTTTTCTTGAGTGGTCTATACTCATTCTATATATAACCAAATTGGAAAAAATTATATCTGCATGCTTCATCTGGATTGTTGTCAGATGACCTTTGTTTCTTTTACAGGGTTGCCCAGTAACAGTCGCAAAATAACAGTGACGAAGTAGCAATGAAAATAATTTTATGGTTGGGGGTCAGCACAACAGGAGGAGCTGTATTAAATGGTCATGGCATTAGGAAGGTTGAGAACCACTGCCTTAGATATAAATTTCCAAATTAACTGCCTGTTTTTGAAATAAGCTTCACTTTGTCTCAAAAGCAAGGATGTAATTAAATTATTTACCAACTGAATAATGCATTCTGTTAGATGAAAGAAAAAACATCTAATGTTATATTCATTCCATATTCAAAGAGTGATTAAAATGATTCAAAGGGACAAAAAACTGAAAAATAAATGAGCTGGAAAGAAAAGTGACCAACAAGGCTTATTTCTGTGACTTCTTCAACTGTGCTTTGCCACAGTGATAGCTAAGTCCTACATATAAGACAATGAACTGGTAATACAAAATTCTGCTTAATTAATTTTAATCCCTCTGCTTGAATTTCAGCCAAAAATTGAACAGCATTTTATTGCTTGTTGTACTCAATCATCATGTCTCAGCGAATCACCGAAGCTAATGTAGCAGTGCAAGACTTACTGTATATACTCGAATATAAGCCGACCCGAGCATAAGCCAAGGCATCTAATTATTACCTGGGAAACCAGAAAAACTGATTGACTCAAGTATAAGCCTAGGCTGGACAATGCAGAAGCTATTGGTGAGTCTCAAAAATCAAAACAAGTGAAAATAAAATTACCAAATATTGAGACATAAGTGGGGTAACATATTAAAATATTTATTCTAAATAAAAAACATAAATAAAAGGACAAGTCATTTAACATTAGTAAATCAGTACAGTAAGTGGAAAATAGGTTCAACAAAAGCAATACGGTATCAACAATGATACCTTAAGAGTACTATTCCCTGAGCTCAATCAGCAACCAAACTAAAATGTAAAGAGTTAAAATTCTTCAAAACTGAATTCCTCATCATCATCTGTATGCCAATGCAGAGCTTCAGCTGGTGTGAGGTCATCATAGATGCTGTTCACTGAGATCGCCGTCATCACCATCACTGCTGTCATTTTCATACAAAGTGTAGTCTTCACTGCCATCCATAATATTACTAATACTACATTTCCGGAAGGTACGTAGCACCATGTCTTCTGGAATGTCTTCCCATGCATCTCGAACCCACTTTGCTAGTAACTCTATGTCACGCTTCATGAGATTTCCTCCTTTTGTTAGTCGGGCTTGACCAGATGACATCCATTCATGCCACATCCTTCCTTTAAAAGTCTTATTCAAAGATACATCCAGAGGCTTCAGTACACATGTAAACCAGCCTGGAATAATGGCTAAAGTAACTTTACTAGATTTTGCCAATTTGTTTATGTCATCAAATAGGTGGGATCTGAACATATCCCAAACAAGTAACTATGGCTTTTTCTTTAAGGCTGCTCCTGGTCGTCGGTTCCAAATTTCTTCCAGCCATTTTTTTTGTTCCATCTTCATCAATCCAGCCTTTAACATGTGCATGCACAGTAATTCTTGGTGGGAAATGGATCTTTTTAGGCAAGGTCTTTCTTTTAAAAATAATCACAGAACACAGCTTAGTTCCATTAGCCAACCATGATAGAACAACTGTAAAGTTTTGTTTGTTTGTTTTTTCATTTCCTGTGGTTTTGAGAAAAATGTTTTTTTTTTCTCCTAAACTTGCGTGGTTCTGTTACTTGGAAGATAAAAAGTCATGACAGTTTCATCCATATTCCCAATATCTGCCAGGTCATAATTATACATCCTTATTTGTTTTATAATAAATGACTGCAATGACATAATTTTTTCTTCAAGGCCTTGTGGCAATTTCTGGGAAATCTTTGTTCTTTGTCTCAAACAGAGTAGGCCAAACCTATTCATGAAGCGGGTACACCATCCTGCTGATGCAGCAAATTTTTCAATGCCTGGTGCTTTATATTTGTCATCCTTAGCCATTTGTAGAACACATATGTGGATTCCCATGCGTGTTATGCAGTGCCATTTTGACGACACTCCATAGCCCATTTATGCAATTCACTCTCTAGAGCTCCATAAAAAGATGTTAAACCACAATAAGTTTTTTTTAGCTTTTGGAGTCTTTTCCAAGTCAGCCTTCATTTTCCGCCACTCCCTCACTTGCTTATCGTCAACACAGAACCCCCTACTTGCAATACTGTTATTGCTCTCTTCTGCTCTTGAAACCAGATTCATATGTCCAGCGTTTTATTTTGGTTCAAGAGTAGCCATTTCTAATAGGATAAAAAAAAACAAGACATTGAAAATAAGAACTTTCATGGTAATGGCCCCCTCCCCCCTCCCTGCAACGTGTTAGCTGGGAGAAGGGGGTGGGGGAGTCTGTGTGGGCAGAGGATGCAGGATGTGAATTAACACAGAGACCAGAGGGGAGAGAAGCCACAGACACATCCTCACCTGTTCAGCTGCCAACGTAAGTGAATCACTATGGGTGCTTCTGTGAATTGGAGTCGTCCATGTCATAGGACAGCTCTGATTTGTTAGATGTGAATAAACAAACATTAAAAGCCCTGCAGTGTCAGTGGAGAAACAGCAATCACCCGCGAGATAACGGGCACTCTCCCTGTTACGGGTGGGGGGGGGGAGGCAGTGAGATGTTACACCTCGCTGGGGTACCGCTGACCTGTGTAGAAGCCAAACCCGTTTTTCAGCACATTTTTTGTGCTGAAAACTCAGCTTATACACGAGTATATGAGGCAATCCAAGAGTTTTGAATAACTTGAGTTTAAAATCTGCAAAACAGAAATTGACTCCCAAATCAATTACAGTAAGTGGCATATGCTTTGCTAGTGCTGCTGAAGAAGAACTGCAACTTCTTTCATAATTACTTCAACGTCATTCACAACACCACATTTCTTCCATAAAAAAGACTCATGGTAAAGACGACAAGATAAACCACAAGCTGTTCATATTTCTAATGCAGCTTGGAGCCTTCTCCAAGTTGTATACTTGCAATCACATTATCCATTTCTCTGACAGTGACACCAGTCATATCTACCAGCAGTCACCGTTAGTTCAGATCTCCCTCCTCCAAGTCTGTGATATGATGGCTAATCTCTGCAGCCTATATTATTTAGATGATCTGATTTTATTACTGGCATTTGACATATGTCTAGCTTCAATAGCAATACATTTTCACTGAACATATGCTTCAACCACATGTTCTAGTTTTTTCGGGTGCCATTTTTCTCTTTCTTTTTAACCATACAACAATGTCTTTTATTGTCTATATATGTTTGAATTCAATGTAACCTTAATCTGTCCACACACAGGCAAACCTGAGGGTAATATTTAAAGCATTCATATTTTCTAACCTGATAATTGCCTAAAGAGGAGACATGCATCCCTAAAAGCATGCTTAACCAGTTTGCTTATCATTCATTTGCCAACTACTATGAACATGAAGATGCATGTGATAGACAGATGGTGCCCATTTGAAGTTTCCTTCCCCGCCAATCGAGAACTCTTGCTCAGACCCACGTCGGCAGCACACTGCTTAACAGCAAGCCATAGTGTCCCAGAGGCTTTCACACCATCTTCTACTAGAGAGACCAGAAATATCCTTCTTAGGCTGTCACCAGAAAATGTCTTGGTGCTTGAGGGGAATTGTCATGAAAAACATGACACTGGTCATCCTCAAAGATTACTTTGACTGAGATTTATTTGTGGATGATCTTTCTGAAGATTGATTCTATCATCAGGCCAGGAGACCCAGGCTTTGGTGATTTCCTTTGCCATTTCAGCCTCACGCCTATGCCACTGATCTGCAAGAAGCTGAGGAGGAGGAAGCTCTTTGGCAATTAAAAAAATAGTTCCTAGTGTTTAATATATCAGCTGTTAAAATGCATAATATAAATATATTGAAAAAATTAGAGGGTAGAAAACAACCCTCCCTATAGATCAGCAGTTCTCAACATGTAGGTTGTGACCCCTTTGGGGGTCAAAAGACTCTTTTACAGGTGTCACCCTATTCATAACAGTAGTAAAATTACATTTTTGAAGTAGCAATGAAAATAATGTTATGGTTGGGGTCACACAACATGAGGAGCTGTAGTGAAGGGTCGAGGCATTAGGGAGGTTGAGAACCACTGCTCTAGATCCCTCCTCTGATCTTATGATGGTCTTTAAAGAAATGCACCAGAATTTAAATATAATCACCTAGAACAAAATTTCCAAATATTTTATAGGAATATAATTTGTATATCATACAATTCAGCAACTCAGTCATATTAATATGAGTTGAACAATCATCGCCACAATTGATCTTAGAACATTATCTTCTTCCAATAGGCTCCCTGTGGGTTAGCATACACTAGATGGCTGTGACTGAGATCTTCTCTCATGTAATGATTGTTGTTAGTGCCCCATTTCCCCCACCTCCCCTGTCACGTCCTTGGGTAATGATTAAGTCAGTAACTCTCTCTATAGAGCCATGTTTCCTGGATTTAACACAAACACACACGCACACACACACACACACACACAATAGAGAAACAACCTAAAATCCTAACTGACAATTAGATATTTAAAATAGAAAAGGCAATTAAAATAAAGGAGAAAATATTAAAAACTGTAGCAAATTTAAAATTGATCTAAAGGAAGATAATTGATAAGACCTTACTTTTTAGTTTGACTGAACCTGCCATTGTGGACTGCACCATGCTTAATAGCCGAGAGCGAGGTTACTCACATCTCTGGGCTGTGGTCAGAGGGGATTTACCAGGGCCTTAGTTCAAGTGGGGATCCTGCAAACGCATTTTGGGCTTCCATTGCCATCTGTAGCTTTCTGAAAACTGGGTGTTCAGAATATAAGCCCTCATACCATTCCCTCCTTTGTATTTGGATTGTATTATTTAAAATCCTTGAGTTGTACCAGCTTGTGTGCTACTTCCCTGTGAACTGAGTTGATGACTCACTGAGATGCCTTCTTATTTCAAGGCAGGCCTTCAAGTCCACTGACATCACTCTCTAATAGCTGGGCATCATCTGGCTTCTTCACCACACTTCGCTATAAAACCCATATCTTCAGTGATCTCCCCATGTGGGTGAGTATGCAGTATGGTCATATTATAAGAAGTAATTGCTCTTAGATTAGGGATATGATTGAGTGAGATCCCAAAATGTGGCTTATATATGACCGATTCATGTTATAGGCATTATTGTGATTTTATTGGAGAACATTATAAATCATCCACGTGGGACATAAGGTAATTCTATTGATGGTATCATTACTTCACTCAATGGTATAGAATTTGAAATACTTTAAAGAAAATGAAATTATACGTGGTTGGGCCAGGTTTCATAATGCATAAATCAGCAATAAGTGAATTATTTCTTGTCCATATTACATGCTCAAATGATTGGGCATTATTAATACGAACAGTGAGTGTTGGGGTTAGGACAAAACTCACAATAGCACTCATTCAAAAGGCAGAATCATGCCTGCTAGACTAGCACATGTCTTAAAAAAGAAGAGAGTATGAATATAGTAAATATATGATTATAGGGCATACGCAAAAAGAGAGATTTGAACCAAAGACCAATAATCACCAATTCTATAACTTTGGGATTACGGGCTTTTGATTTTACTCACACTAGGACTTTTCAGCATTGAGTCCCAGGGAATATTTCATTTCCTTAAATCTGCTGCAGAAGAGTTGAAAGTCTAATTCTCATAGTGTGGCTTCCAAATCATATCTACTGATGTGGTCTGTGAAGGGCGCTATGCAAAACTTTGATATATTTATTTCTTTAATTTTTGAGTATGGATACATTTAACTCTTTGGGTATGAGTACCAGTAAAAATCATATAGTTTAAAAGAGTGACAATGCTTGATATGGAATTGTTTTAAACTAGATTGTAAATACACTGGATTACTTGCTTTGGATGGAATACTGAGATATGCATACAGAATACACTAGACAGACTCAAATCATTTATATTGCCAAAGCCAATGGACTTAAAAAATTCTTAACGTTTTCAGTTGGAATAAAGAAGTTTATCCTGTCTCTGCTCTTTATTGGCAGGAAAATTTTAAAGCACATATGTATATCATAAAGTGGCCACTTAGATCATATGTCCTCTAGACACGTACTAACTTCAACCACTTTTTATTTTGTCTGAGTAAGTTAGAGACAATTCTATCATTTTCATGAAAGTCTGGACTTAAATCGTTCTTGAGACTCAAGGGATTTGCTTGGATCAGTCTTCTGCATGATGCCAAGTACAGGCTCCAGAAGCACTTGTTGCTTTTGATCGGTCATGGACAGTCTCCAGGCTCACTGCTGCACATACCTGACACATTTACTTCCCTGACCTGCATTTGGCATGGGCCTTCTCATGATGGGCATTTACAGTGCCATCACCACAGTGGAGTACATCTTTTCTCTTCTCCTACAAGGCTTAGAATGGTGGCCAATCTGTCTGTCTGTCTCTCTCTCTCTGATATAACATTTTATAAATTTTTACATTAGTTGTAGCAACTTCTGTTAAATGTAGACTAAAGGAAGGAAGGAAGAAGTCTGGGTGCAAGGGATCTCTGACCTGATTTAGTAAATACCTCACTGTCAATTAGGGGAGAAATCGTCACGTTGTAGAGTTACTTTTGTCTGTCCTTGATTTCTTCTTTCTCTTTCTCATATAAAGTGTGTGTGTGTGTGTGTGTGTGTGTGTTGGAGAGGGAGAGAGAGATTTCTAGAACTATAATGGATTTAGACACGGATACGGATATGTATGCATGATGGAAAAATATGATTTAAAACTGTGTCCGCTCTCAATGAGATTACTTTGTTGCAATTTAGAGTCACTCAATTTTATGTAATGCTATATGTATATATAATCTATCATGATAATTAAGAACTGTTCATTTTTAATATCCACTTCTTAATCGGAATTATGAATCCCTATAATTAAAAACACCAAAGGAGAGACATTGTTCTACCATCTTTTCTGAAGAGAATAATAAATTGGTATGCAAATTTCATAGTGCTCAGTAAAATAGAACAGCATTTTCATCTGAGACAAAGAGTTACTAACTAGGATTTATACAAGAGAGCTTTGAAAAGTTTATGGAAAATGTCATTGTCATTTAATTTCTTATTTAAAGCCCCCTCATATTACAAGGAATGAAGGAAGAAACAGCAGAGAGAGCATTTCTTAGGACAGACAATTAAAAAAGTGATGGTGAGAAAAATTCACTCCAAAAACAGAGAACTGACATAATCTGTGCCAGCTACTGTATACAGGCATTTCATGTACAGCAATGCCCTGAACCTAAAATACAAGGTGCACACAGAGACTCTATGATTGTTCATAGTCATAGATCCATTAAATGAATAACTGGAAGGCAATCATCTAATTAGTTGACTCTGAAATACGTAGTTTGGTTTTGTCTTGTTTTTTAATTATGCTATCATGGCCTATATACATGGCATTCTAAGAAAGTTTTCCAATTAAATAAATGAGCTTAGGATCGGTTGCAGGAAACTTTGTTTATCCAGTTTTCTCGAATTCATTTGATAAAAAAACATTCTTTTCTTTCTTTTAAAAAGCCCCTGAATACAGTTTGGAAAATACAGAATCCATCAATGTACAAATAGTGAACATGGCCCATGTCTATTTATCCAACACAAGGAGGAAGATAACAGCAAGTGTTGTCAGAAAGGAAGAGACACAAGGCATCACGTACCCAGATACACCATGCAAAGTACTTTTTATGAAACAGTTAACTTCAGAGTTATAAGTACATTTGATATCTGTGTTAGACACTCTATCAAAAATGCCAAACTAGATATGAATAAATAGAGGTATCTTCCAGAAAAGTGCATTCTTTAAAAAAATAATAATTTTTTTCAAATAATAAATTATTTTCCATATGATGTTTTCAAAGATGCAATACCACCAAAGAAGAGGGAGAGAAGGATCCTGACACTGAGGTTAACAATGAGGTTATTATTTTTCTTCCTTTCTTACACTGTATATTTGTATGTTAGTCATGATCTTAACTTTGAAGAAAAGTTTGATACTACTTACAGCCCCCAATACAGATGTATACATTTATGACAGACAGAGGAAAAGACTGTTACTATCTCTATGCACTCTACAGACACACCCTGCTTCTAACCTAGATCAAAACAAAGAGTTCAGTGCAAACAATGTATAAGTCATTCACTCTTTGTGGTCATTAATTTAAAAACAATACCAAGAAGAATCAACAAGTGAATGCCCCCAAATCTGCTTTACAAACTTTCTCTAACGTCAGACCTAAATAAGAAAATTGAAGATACTATCCATGGGCAAAATGCAAGAACTTAGAAAATGCTTGGCTTTGGCTCTGAAAGTAAGAAATCTGAGTTTTCTATGTTCCAAAAACATATATAGAGAGGTATGTGACATGTGTGTTATAGAAAACTTATTTATATAGAAATATGATCTCAGTGATGCTAATGACAGAAGAGATGATGAATCCGATAGAAGATGTTATAGAATCTATACTGAATAGTACAGATGTTAATTAAACTGAAGTTAAATAATTGGAGAAAAGTTATTAAAAGTGATTTTTCTAATGTGAGCAAATGAGTGGGTGCAGAAAAATATTCATGGATTGTAGTTGGAAAATATTTGCAAAGAGAAGATTTGATTAGAAATTTCTATGAGTCAAACATGAGATTTTACCAGATGGATAACTGCTTAAATCCATATTTGTATCTAGATAAAATCAGAAAGGCAAAGAATAGAATACAAGTTACCTATATCATATTTATTCTTATCTTGCTTTGGCTTTATTTAGGGCAGCAGAATTCTAAGTCAACAATCATTTTTTCTCTAGCCTTTCACACTGCTTTGGATATAAATTAAACCTCATGAAAGAGCCTACACCCAATATGATACTATGGAGTCTCCATACAATTCAAACATTGCCCTCTTCTGGACGTTTCTGTAAAAATTATACAAACATCTGCCACTACATCTCCATTATATGTTATGTGAAATAGGACACTTGATATTTGGACATTGAACAAAACCTGTGTCCATAGACTATGGCATGCTCATGCACTGGCCTTGGCGGCTGCTATGTGGCACGCCACCAGGGCTTCCACTAGGGATCCCTGAAGTGAGTGTCTGCTCAGGGCCTGCTTACCTGTCACCACCTCATCAGGTAAGCAGCTAAACCAGCTAAGGGAAAAGGCAGCTTGTCCAAGAGAATTTGCCTGAGAAAGGGATCAAGTAGAACAAAGAAGCAGAGTGTGTCCAAGCTGGGGTTGGGCATCTCAAGAGTTTGCCTTACTATAGGAAACCCAGCAGGCCACATAGAGCAGAACACAGGACTAAACAAACCCAAATGAGTCCTGCAAGTCAGGAAGACTGAGGTTGGATTTTGGGGTCTGAGTCTTCATCACTGCAGATGAAGTGATGCTCATGTAAGGCGGAACAACCAAGCAGAATTGCATATCAAACCTCAAGGTGAACCTCAAAATGAAGATCTGATATCCTGACATTGAAACAAACACCTTCTTGAATGGTCTTAATTGAAACAAACTTCTAGAAAATCATATCCTGTTTACATCAAAGTGATTTGAGTTGTTTCAATATTAAGAAAGTCAACCATCAACTGATAAAGCAAGCATTAATTGGTTCCTTACATATGTTGAACTCTGCAAAATGACAGGAATTGGAGGAAAACATTTTTCATTTTCCCATTTCAAGGGTGCTTGAATCACATGAAGTATAATAAACAGATGAAAATTACATTAGTATATAGCTATTAAAAAGCACAGAAGATATAAGTAATTCTTGATGGCAAAAAAATTCACAAAGTGATGCTATTTAATTTAATAAATAAATAGAAACCCAAAGAAAATTCTAAACATGGGAAGTGGATAAAAACAAAACAGAAATAAAGCAAGGTGGATAAAATTTGCTGTACTTTGCATTGCTATGTAGAAAACTACTACAACAGATCAGCTAAAACCAGTCTGAATTTATTAGCTCATAATTTTCATAAAACAGAAGTCTGGCATGGTTTAGCTCAGACTTTACTAAGGGACAAAAAACAGGACTGAAATCCAGATATCAATTAGCTATGTACTCATTTTGTAAGCTTGGCTAGGGAACACGCGTCTTCAATCCCCTCTCACATTGTGGGAATAATGCATTTTCTTATGGACATATGAATGAGATTCCAATTTCCTTGCCTTTGATTAGCAGAGAACCACCCTCAGTCCTTGGACCCCGATACCTGAGTCCTTGCTATGTGGTCCTCTCCATAATATGACAGTTTGAGCCTCCAAAGCCAGCCAAGGTGTCTGCTGCCTTTGAATTTCTCACTTCTTTAATACCTAGTTAGATTAGGCTCACCCAGGTTAATCCCCTTATCTTTAACTCAAAGTCAATTTATTAAGGACCTTGATTATTTTTGTAAAATCCCTTTTGCCATAGAAAACAGTATAATCCTCAGAATGATAGTTCATTTTATTCACAAGTCACCTTCACACTAAAGAGGAGAAGGTTATACAGGTTGTGTGAATCAGGAGGCAGGGCCCAGCAGGGCCATCCTAGAATTCTACACCCCACAGTTAGGAAGGAAATTGTTGACTGGAAATCAAAACCTTTACAGATTAAATGAGTCCCAGAAGGGAAGGAAAAATGATAAAAGAGTAAAATAGTTACAGACAGGGTTAAACATAAAACAAACAAACAAACAAAAAAAACATTACTATTGAGTCAATATTGACTCATCGCCACTCTATATAGGGTTTCTGGTGCTGTTAATGTTTATGGAGTTAGATAGTCTCATCTTTCTACCAAGGAGCAGCTGGTAGGTTTAAATGGTCAACCTTGAAGGTCAACCCGGCAGTGCCACCAGGTCTTCTTTGAGTTTGACCATGGAGGTAAATAAATTAATAAGTGGACAGAGAAACACCACCACCACTCCTAAAGCTCTTATGGGCTCAAATGAGATAGAACACTGTTCTGTTTGGGTAGATCTGGGGTCTTTATGAACAGGAGACCACATGTCAGCACCTAACAGCAACAACTGGCACTTATGAGGAGTCCTGATTGAGCAGAGGGTTAAGTGTTAGACTTCTAAGATGAACAATTGAACCCACTCCACAGGAGTTAGCTAAGGCACGTCTGCTTCTGGAAAGATTGGGAATGTAGCAAACTCTAGGGAGCCCTTCTACGCTGTCTATATAAGGTTGCTCAGAGTCAACATTGACTTAAAAAAGTATTTAGGAGTCAGAATCCACTTGATAACAGTGTAATTTTGGTTTGGGTTTTATTTTGTTCATGTTTGTTTTAAGCTAGCTATAATTTTGAATGTTAATTTTCTAAAATGTACATCTATAGAAATATCCTAAGATTTAATTCAATATAATTTTGATTTAAAAATTGTCTGTAGAAAAACAGACGTCTCACCAGGATATTATAAAGAAAGAAAACAATTTCCTCATTTCAAATAGCACTGCTCCCACTCTTTTCATTTTTAAGTAGCTCTCTGTGAACACTCGGATCATTGTTTCTCTGTTCTGCTGGAGTCTCGCCGAGTTTCCCACATTTCACTGAAGATGTGAGACCCTCGACTGTCATAACAGTACAATAAAAGCTGAGAGCTGCTTAGTATAGAGAATTGTCTCACAGTTTCTGCAGACAATTCTCCTATTTATACATCCCGGAGTCTCAACTTCATTTCAAATAGCAACACCAGATTGCATTTGTTAACCTGTCCAACTGCTTTTCTAAACATTTCGTCAGCATTATTTGTATAATAATATATTTCATTTGATCAGCATTACCTTCACTGAAAATATGGATTGAAAGAGTGACTTTTTGAAGGTATATTTCATAAGGATTATATAGGTCATATTTGGATCTCCATATAAGCCAAAAAGAAGCAACTCTCTAAAAGATTTCATAATCATGTAACAGCTGCTTATTTCTGTCTATACTCGATCTTGCATTAGGACCTTCTTGTTCTAGTCTCTCTGGACATGTTGAACAGCTGGTAACCATGCTC
Organism: Tenrec ecaudatus; assembly: GCF_050624435.1. Taxonomy (NCBI): domain Eukaryota; kingdom Metazoa; phylum Chordata; class Mammalia; order Afrosoricida; family Tenrecidae; genus Tenrec; species Tenrec ecaudatus. Next base: position 88,638,828 of record NC_134533.1, read on the forward strand.
CATGCCATCACCGTTCATCAATCTGCAAGTCACTCTGAAGTTCTCTTCATTATCTCTTATCCAAATCAATTACAGTCCATATTTAGCAGGTAATTCCATACATCTTTAGCAGCCAAAAGCTAGGATGTCAGTATAACAATAAATTATACCAACTTTTCAAATTCCTTCTGAATTTAAAATAAGTAAATATAAATATCGGACAAATTAAGAGGGTACTCACTCACTGCCACAGAGCCAATTGCAAATCATAACAACCCCGTGGGGCAGAGAAGAATTGTCCCCTAGGTTTTCTGAGACTGTGAATCTTAACAGGATAGAAAGCCATAATTTTCTTCTAAAGAGTGGTTGATGGGTTTGAACTGCCAAACTTGCAAGCAGGAGCTGAATGTTTAGTCCACTGTCCTACACGGACTTTTTGATGGTCTAATCCAGAGTCTTACATTTAGTTGGTATGCCACCCCTTTTTAGGAAAAAAAAAAGAAAATGATTTGGTTTCCATGCCAATTAAAAATGATTCTGTTATATCCCATCATCCAAGATAAAGTTTAGGGAAGCACCTCATTTTGCAACATGCCTGTATCATCCAAGCCCCTCCAGAGCACAGTACCGCCCACTCTGAGAAACACTGGTAACCCTCTGTCTTTTCTGTGGCACAAGCATGCACGTTAATATTCATGAAACTGCATGCCAAGCAGCAATGTTGTCATTACCTTGTCATCATATCTTACAAATATATTCACTTTCTTTCTTAAGTGAAAAAAAAAGTGCCAGAATCTGCTCAGACAAATATGACACTGGAACTTACTAATCTTCTCTGTTCCCTTTATCCGCCTGATTGCATAAGTAATAAGCTGAAATGCAGTGTCTCCTTTATAAAGTCCCTTCAGTCTAGCTTGGAAGTATATTCAAGGACTATAGTGCATTCATAAATGATTATTTGTGATGCAATTGTTAAATGCTTGCCCACTAACCAAATGGTCAGCAGCTCAAATCTATCAGCTGCTCCAAAGCAGAAAGATGTAATATTCCGCTTTAATTAAAATGGTAGCCTTCCACACCTGGTAAGGTAGTTCTGCTTCTGTCCTACAGGATAGCTTTCAGTCAGAACTGGCCCGAGAGTAGCAGGTTTTGTGTATACATATCACTTTGTGGTATTTTATCTATTTCTATCATTTTTTGCTCTTTATTTTTGTAAATACTATAACTTTTCCACAGAATAATCATCATAGCCCATTGTATCAGTTATTCATAAAAACTGTTACATTCACAGCTACATTTGATTCTGGACTAGTTAAACACCCATTTTTTAGCTTGGTATCATTATTGTCTTATTGATTGTTTTTTCCTTTCTACCAACTCTGAACGAAATGATGGCCCTCTCAGTCAGGTCCTTGTGAGTATTCTTAACTCTTTAACCAGAAACTGACTGTTTTTATAATTACTGTGACAGGTAAAACAAACTTACCAAAAAATTACTGTGTTTGAGCACAGGTACTGAACTGGTAATCCAGGAGTCTAAAGTTGAAATCCTACATTTGAAAATACCATAGTGAATGAAGGGGGGAGTGCAGAGTGGAGACCCAAGGCCCATTTGTCGGCCACTGGAGATCTCCTTACAGAGAGGTTTAGGAGAGGAGATGGGTCAGTCAGGGTGCAATGTAGTACCGATAAAGAACACAGCTTTTCCCCAGATCTGGATGCTTCCTCCCCCCAACTACCATGATCTGAATTCTACCTTACAGGACTGGATATGGCAGAGATTGTACACTGGTGCATATGAGAGCTGGAGGCACAGGGAATCCAGGGTGGATGATACCCTTCAGGACCAGGGATGTGAGGAGCGATACTGGGAGTGTGGGGGGTGAGTGGGTTGGAAAGGGGGAACTGATTACAAGGATCCACATGTGACCTCCTCCCTGGGAGATGGACGGCAGAGAAGGGGGGGAAGGGAGACTCCGGATAGGGCAAGATATGACAAAATAACAATCTATAAATTATCAAGGGCTCATGATGGAGTGGGGAGCGGGGAGGGAGGGGAAAAAAAGAGGACCTGATACAAAGGGTTTAAGTGGAGAGCAAATGCTTTGAAAATGATTAGGGCAAAGAATGTACAGATGTGCTTTATACAATATATGTATGGATTGTAATAAGAGTTGTATGAGCCCCTAATAAAATGTAAAAAAATAAAAAAGAAAATAGAATGTTCTATATTTTGAAGACGTTTTATATTTATGGGTAATATAACTTTATTGGTATTTTTGGTGATATTTTGTTGCTATTGGTGTGTTAATTTGAATGTCCCTGGAATAGTGGGCTATGCATTGGGTTGCTCACCACAGAGTCAGCAGTTTGGAACAACCAGCCACTACACAGAGGAAAAAGGAGGTTTCTACTCCCTGAATATTTGTAGTCCCATGAATCTACATAGGCAGTTCTCCATCGTACAGGGTCACAGGAGTCAGAATTGACTCCATAGCACTAAGTTATTTTGTGGTTTTGTTTTGTGTTTGAGTGTTGAGTACTAGGTTGGGTGAACATGTTTTGATATATGATTTTTTTATGTTTTGGCCATTTAATTTTGCTCTTCTTGGAATTTTCAATAAAACCTGAGTTCATTTCTTCAGATATTTTTCCTTCTTATTAATCTGGAAGCATATAAAGAGACCTGGTGGTACTTGGGATAGAATTGAGTTGCTAACAGTAAGGTCATCAGTTCAGATGCACCAGCTGCTCGGTGGGAGAAGATGAAACGTTTTGTTCCTGTGAAAGAGAGAATTAGCTCCATTTCAGTGAGTTTTATATTTACTAGATATCCCTAGATTTTGGAAATAATTACAGGTTGGGTTACAAGCTAAATGGTCGGGAATTCAAGCCCACTCAGGGGTTTCTAGAAAGAAACTCCTGAAGGTGTGCTGCCGAAAGGCCCCAGTCACAAAGCTCTCAGGAAGCAGATCTCTTCAGGAATATATAGGATTCTTATGAATTAAAAGTGCCTTGGCAACACCTGGGGTTGTTTTAAGTTATATTATTGATATTATGTTCCACCAAGTTTATTCCAACTTCCAATAACTGTACAAGTCAGTATAGCAGAATATTACTATCCCATAATGTTTCTTAACTGTAATCTTTGTGGGAAAAGATTGCCAGGCAATATGGAATAACTGATAGGTTTGAACAGACAATGTTGTTGGTTTTTTAATAGCTAAGCACTTAAAAATTGGATGACCATAGATCCTTTGGTTGTATGAAGGGGCTTCAGAAATTCCATGTGAAAAATGGAAATTATGCAATTGTAACATGATAGCTATATACATATCTATGAATGTTTCATATATACATAAATGTATGCATATATAAGAGGGCAACCAAAAATAACTGGGAAAAACTCCACTGGGTAGAGCTTTCATAGTACGCAATTTTCCCACTGGGTAAGCATCAAGGAACTCACTGTGAATTAGTGCACCCAGTGGCATCAGCTGGGAAATTTCTCTCTGGTCACAGTGAATATTTTAATGAAAGCAATTTCACTTGAATGTCATTTTTTGTGATGGCCTATTTAAGAGAACTGTATGTGACTGTGAAATTTTATTTCCTGCTTGGGAAAATTGCCACAGAAATTTTTGTGATGTTGAACATGGTTTACAAGGACAGCACTATGGGAAAAACTCAAGTGTATGAATGTTTTTCTTGTTTCCAAAAAATGTGAAATGTCATTTGATGACAAACTTCATTCTGGACATTTGTCAACTTCCCAAATGGAAGAAAATGTTGACTTGGAATTCATTAGGAGTTCATTCACCAAATCAGGCTATTAATCAAGCTTTCTTTTTAAAAGTTCTTAAAAGATAGACTAATGGTGTGTAACAAAAAAAGACCTGATTTGAGGTAGACAGGGGGCTGGTTTTACCATCATGCCAATACACCTGCTTATGCTGTGATCTCAGTGTGCCAGTTTTTTGGAAAAAGACAGCATGCCTCTTTCCCCAAGTATCTTACTCACCTGACCTCACCCCATGCAGCTTCCCGATTGTACCCATAATTGAAGAGGCATATGAAAAGACAGAGATATGACAACATAGATGAGGTGAAGAAAATGAATTTGAAAAATGTTTTCAAGAATGGAATCACAGATTTGACAATGTATTAAATGTACTGGAGATTACTTTGAAGGTAATAAGTTTGTTTTATGAAGAAATTTAAATATATAACTTTGTAAAATATCCAATTTTTAATTTTGATATAAACCAAATATTCTGGTTTTTTTGATGCACACACACAACTATATAGGGCAAACTGTTTCAATGTCTATTGCTAGTGTTTGTATTTTTACCAAACAGATTTTAAGTTTATAGAATTAACTATGATTATTATTTTGTTACAAATTTCACATATGTTGCTTGATCAAAGGAGCTATCGCCATACTTAAATAATACATGTAATCTCCTGTAAAAGAGCAACACCAAAATATTGCTACAAAATCACATTCCTTTATTAACCAAAAAATATCAAAATGAAGAGCTTTTGTTTTTTGAGACATCCTACATATAGATCTATAAACATTTTACTATTACTATTAATCATTTTAATGAGGGACTCTTTCAAATGTATTGACAATCCATCATTCAGTTGTATTAAGCACACTTGTATATATGTTGTTGTTAACATTTCTAAACATTTTCTTTCTATTTGAGCCATTGGTCGCAGCTCTTCTTTTTTCCTCTCCTCCTAACCTCGTGCTCCTTGATCAATTATATATTATTATTATTATCATTTTGTATCTTACAACATCCATTGTCTTCCATCACCCACATTTCTGTAACTTCAAGCCTTTAAGACCCCCAGATACTATATCCTTTCATAGCTGGGCACCACCACTTCGTTCAACATATTTGTGTATGCACCCATTTTATCTTCAGCTATCTTGTTGAGAAGGTGACTATCAAAGAATGCCAGGCTATTAGAAAAGGGGTTCTTGGGTTTAGGGAGGCCTTGAGTAATGCCCAAAGTCCATCTGCTATCTTAATACTTAACATATAAGTATATGTGCATTGACCTCTATCCTATCATTATAAATTAATATATTTACATATATAAATCTTATAGCTATACCTCTATAAATAGCTTATGCCTGCTATTTCTTTCCTCTCTTTCCTTTGACTTTCCTTCTGTTCCCCTATTGTTTTCATCCTCTATTGGGCTCTCAGTAATTCCTCTCAGATACTCTGCACTTGATCAAACCACACGAGGCATTAGAAGCACTCCTCACCATCAATTTTAGATCTCATGTTGTTCCCTTTGTCCAGTGTTTGTTGACTCCCTGCTCCCCCTCTCCACACTTTCCTTTCTCATCTCCCCCAATAACTGCCAGTTCCGTTATATACTTGAATATAAGCCAACCCAAATATCAGCCGAGGCACTTAATTTTACCACAAAAACTGTATAAAAATGAGCTGAAAAACTTGGCTTATACACAAGTATATACAGTAGCAGTGGTTCTCAACCTTCCTAATATTGCGACCCTTTAATACAGTTCCTTGTGTTGTGGCAACCCCCCTAACCATAAAATTATTTTTGTTGCTACCTCATAACTGTAATTCTGCTACTGTTATGAATCAGGCAATCCCTGTGAAAGGGTCATTCAACCCCCAATTGGGTCACAACCCACAGGTTGAGAACCGCTGACATACAGTGAAAGAAAAAGCAAAAAGAAACAAAGCAAACGACAAAATGATAAATAGTTCCAGGTCTGTCTATAGACTCCTATAAATGTTTTCCAATATGATCTGATGAGGTGCTAAACCCTGTCACCCAAGTGAGAAGTATTTTATCAAGATTCTTTGGGGACTTTGTTACTTTGCTTCCCTTGCTACCCGGTAACACTCCCTTTGTGTTTTGCCTCCCTGTGTGTGGGCAGACCAAGCACACTTTCAGCACAGTGTCTCCAATGCAGTCCCCTGTAGTGCTATGGGTCAGTGAGGGGATGTCTTAACTCATGGTGTGAGCAGCCCTGTAGTCCTCTCTGTGCATTGGCTGCTGTGAGCATGGATTCCATCCCTTGCGCTTGGTGGGCCCTGATGAGGTTCTCTTCTTTCCTTCCCTTCCCTTCCTTTCCCTTCCCCTCCCCTCCCCTCCCCACCTCTTCCCTCCCCTCTCTTCCCCTCCCCTCTCTTCCCCTCCCCTTCCCTTCCCTTCCCTTTCCTCCCCTCCCCTCCCCTTCTCTCTCTTCCCCTCAGCTCCCCTCTCTTCCCCTCCCCTCTCTTCCCCTCCCCTCCCTTCCCTTCCCTTCCCTTCCCTTCCCTTCCCTTCTCTCTCCCTCCCTCGCTCGTAATTTGCACTTATATGGTTTGGACAGACTATATCTTCAGTGTTGTCCTCTGTATTGTTTTCTTTCGGGAGGACGTCAATATAGCTTGGCTTGGACCTGGTTCCATTGTCCTCTGTGTTAGTTTGGTACTCTATGCGGTATGCTGTCCTCAAGACATGGCATTCAGGGACGAAGTCTGGTCCCTTTCTCCCTTTCCTGTGGAGGTACAAATAATACCCTTCTTGTAGGTGTATCCCTGTTCCCCATCACCCTCGGTTTTTTGTTTTGTTTTTTCTTTTCCCCTTATTTTTATTTGGATGCCATATGCATCCGCAGGTTGGCTCAGACCCCTCCAAAGTGCTTGGACCTTAACCCAGGACTTATGCATTAAGTAGCTTATTCTCTATACCCATTGTACTTTTTCAGCTTACCTAAGTGGACTCATTTTGTACTTGTCCCTTTGTTTTTGACAAACTTCGCTTAGCACAATTTCGTCCAACTCTTCCTTATAGACATGTACTTCATGCATTCGTCACTTCTTTTAAGGCTGCATAGTACTCCATTGTATGTATATACCAGAGATTTTTAATCCATTTGTCAATTGATGGGAATTTAGATTGTTTCCAATTCTTCCTGATTCTGAACTGTGCTGTGATGAATATTGGAGCACAGTCTGGTCTTGGTCTGTTTCTTACTTCTTCTGGGTATATCCCCAGTAGGAGGATCATATGTTAGCTCAATTTCCATTTGTTTTTGGAACTGCTATATCTATTTCTCTAATGACTGTACATTCCTACAGGCCAATCAGCAGTGGATTAGAGTTCCTATCTCACTACAACCCTCCAGCACTTATTTGCTTTCTGATTTTTTTTTTGAATTGGGCTATCTTTGAGGGAGATAATTTGCATTTCACTTATGGCTAAAGATCAGGAGCATTTTCTCATATGTTTATTGGTCACACAGATTTCAGCCCTGGAGAAATTTCTGTTCAGGTCTTCTGTCCACACTCTCAGGGGACTCTTTCTTTTTTTCTTGTAAGCTAGCAAAGTGTTGTAGATTTTAGTAGTAAGCCCTTTGTCTGATGTTTCCCCTGTCTGTGGGCTCTCTTAATACTCACTTGGTGAAAATTTTCAATGTCCGAAGGTGTTTTATCCTCAGTATATCCCACTTGCCAATGTGTACTTCCTCTTTGTGTCCTTCCCTATGTCTGATAGTCTGTGCATTCTCTCAGCAAAGTTCTTAGGTTTGCCTACTTGCCTGTTGATGGCCCAAATTGTTTGGAGTTTTACTTCAAGGTCTGTGATCCACCTTGAATTTATTCTTGCGTATGGAGTGAGGAAAGATCTTCCTTCATTTGTCTGCAGGTAGATCTCCAGTTTTTGCGGCACCACTTGTTGAAGATGGTGTACACATCCCATTTGATATTTTGGGGGTCCTTGTTGAAGATCAGTTGTCTTTATGCTGTTGTTTTTATTTCTGTATTTTCTGTTCTTTTTCGTTTGCCTGAATATCTGCCATTATGACAATACCATGCTGTTTTGATCACTATGGGTATACCATAAATATTACAGTCAGGCAAAGCAAGTCCTTACTTTGTCCTTTTTCTCGAGGCAGTCCCTGTAATTCTGGGCTTCTTCCCTCTCCATATGAAGTTGGTAGCTAGTTTGATCCAATTCCTTGCAAAAAGATTGTGGTATTTGTATCAGAATAGCTTTAGATATATATAGTGTCTTGTGTAGGATTGTCATCTTTACTATATTGAGCTTTCTGATCCATGAGCATGGGATATTATTCCATTTGTGGAGGTCATTTTTGGTTTCTTGTAACAATATTCTGTAATTTTCCTTGCAAAAATATTTTGGGTCTTTTGGTTAGGTACATCCCTAGATATTTCAACTTGTGCTTGGCTTTTGCAACGAGTACTACCTTTTTGATCTCCTCCTCCGTGATCTTGTCCAATGAATATAGCAATCTGTAGACTTCCATTGGTTGCTCTTGTATCCTGCCACTCTGCCATATTTCTCTACCACTTCTAGCACTCCTCCTGTGGAGCTTTTGCAGTTTTCAATATATAAAATCATATCATCTGAGGATATGATAGTTGCACGCTTCTTTCCCCAGATGAATTCCTTCAATGACTTTCTTTGGCCTTATGTTGTTAGTTAGAACTTCGAGTATGATGTTGAATAAGAGTGGACAAGAGGAATCTTTCTGGCCCCTTTTTTAGTGGGAATATTTTCATCTTTTCTCCTTTGACTACTACATTGGTTGTTTGTTTTGAATAATGGCTTGTATTATATTGAGGAATTTTCCTTCCATTCCAATCTTCTTGAGTCATCTTAACCTCCCTGGCGGTAATCCAGAGTGTGGCTTGGGGTAAATGTTAACTGTCAGCAGAAGTTTATCATACCTAGAATGTCTACTAGAGAGATTAAAATGAGTAATTTCTTAAGAATCACAAGCCTATAATATAAAATAACAAAATTTATGCAAAACTATATACTGCTTTGGGTACAAAGTTACTGACATAATTCGACCACCTTAAGCAAGAATGAGTGTTGGATATTATCATGTGATTCTTATCCTTTTTCTTGTCAGTGTGGCAAATAATATTGATGGACTTTCAATGTTTAACCATCCTCTCATTCCTGGAATGAATCCCACTTAATCCTGATGAATTATTTATTGTATATACTTTTGTATTCTCTTGACCAAAATATTGTTTAGGATTTTTTGCATCGATGTTCATTAGAGACATCAGTCTGTAATTTTCAATTCTCATGGGATCCTTGTCTACTTTAAGTCTCAGTGTTATGCTAGCTTCACAGAAAGGGTTTGGATGTTGCTGTCCTTTACCAAGCTCTAGAGAGTTTGTGTAGGATTGGTGTCAGTTCTTCCCTGACGACTTGGTATAATTCTCCTGTTTGCCATCTGACCCAGGGGATATTTTTAGTTGGTGGTCCCTTGATAACCTTATGTATTTCTTTTATTGCTACGTGTTTGTTAATGTTCTTGATATACATCTAGGATAAATTGTACCTCTACAGAGGGATTTTTTTTCAAAGCATTTTCCATGTCTTCAATTCATTGGAGTACAGCCCTTTGTAGTACAGCGTAACTAACTTCATAATTTCATTGGGGTCCATTGTAATTTCCCCCAATTCATCCATGATCCTAATTACTGATATTGGTTCCTTCCTTTATTTGGTTAGGTTTGTCAATGGCTTATCAATTGTGTTTCAAAGAACCATCTTATTCCTGCGTTGCTTTTGAATTGTTTTCTTGTTTTATCATTTGTTTATCTTGGCCTTGATTTTGTTAAATTTCTTTTGCTATAAGTAGGATTATTTTGATTATTCTGCTGTAATTGCTGGAGGCTTTGTGATTGTATAAATTCCAACTGCTTCTTCCTTGTCCATGTGTGCATTTATCACTATCAATATTCCTCTGATAATTGCTTTCCCTGTATCCCAAAGGTTTTGGTATATTGTTTTATCATTATTATTGGTTCCTAAAAATATCCTAATTTTATCTTTGATCTGAACCAGTACCCACTCATTTTGTAGTAGGGAGTTATTCATCCTTCAATTATTTTTCCTTATTTTCTTAACCATCCTTTTCTTGATTTCAAGGCTTATTGTGTTGTGGTCTGGGTGGGAAGTCTGAGTGATCTCTATGTGCTTGCATCTACTCAGACTTGACTTGTGCAGCAACATGTGATCTATCTTTGAGTATGTGCCATGTAGGTTTAAAAAGAATGTGATTTTTTTTGCATTTGGGCAAAGAGCTCTAAAACTGTCTATCAGGTCAAGTTACCTAATTGTAGAGTTTAATTTTGTAACTTCCTTGTTAAGCTTCTTTCTCTGTGATCTATCTTTCTCAGAGAGTGGTATATTAAAGGCACCAATGATGATTGTTGAACATGTGATTTATTTTTTCATCATTTACATCATTTGATTGATAAATTTTGCATGTCTCTCATTGGATGGGTCTATAGTTACTATTTTCTCTGGTTCTTGTTCTACTGTTCCCTTGAACATTATATAGTTCCCCTCCTTATCTCTTTTTATGGCTTTCATCTGGAGATCAGTTTTGTCAGAGATTAGTATTGTAACCCCTACTTCCTTTGAAATGCTGTTTGCTTGGTTTATTTTTCACCAGTCTTTAATTCTCACCCTTTGTATGTAAGCTTGATATGTGTCTCTTGTAGACAACAGATCAATGGATATACTTTCTAAGCCAGTCTGCTAGTCTCTGTCTTTTCATGGGTGAGTTCAGTCCATTGACATTCAGAGTGATTACATCCATCTGTGGACTCTGTGTTGTGATATGTTAAATTTTGTCTTGGGTATTTACCTCCCTTCCTTCTTTTCATTGCGTTATGTATGTGTTGTTTGTGTGTTTGGGTGGGGGAGAGAGTTTCATTCATGCTTTCTTTTCACAGTTGAGCAAATGTTATCTTGAGGGCTCTTTTTGATGTGCTGACCTCTAGGTGGAGTTAATCTGTCGTAGTCTATTATTTGTGCATGGTGCATGTTCTTCTTATCATAGTGGATCAGTACTTTTTTTTTTGTAAAGCTGGCTTACCTTGAATATATTCTTTGAGATTTTCCTTGTATAGGAAGACTGTAATTTTCCATTCATCTTGATAGATAGTGGGGAGGAGTAGAGGATTATTGGGTTGGCCTTGTTCTCTTTCACTTTTTAAAGATGTTACTCTACAATTTCCTCTTCTTCATGGTGTCTGCTGATAGGTCTGAGCATATTCTTAGCTGAGTACCTTTAGAGGTGACGCCTTTGACTTTTTTTCCCCTTGCTGCTCTTATGATTCATCCTCTTTTCCTCAAAGTTGGGTAATTTAACTATTATGTGCCTTGGTGACTTCTTCCTGGGATTCGGTCTAGCTATGTCCTCTCTGCTTCCTGAATGGTTGCCTGATTCTAATTAATTAAGTTGGGGAAGTGTTCTTCCAGGTATTCCCTTGCTATTTTTGCAGTTGACTTGTTGGTTGTCTCTTGTTGGTAATCCAATTATTTGAATGTTGGTCCTTTTCATAGCATCAGACATTTTTCATAGGTTTCCTTATGCTTCTTTGATTAACTTGTTTGACTGTCTTTCCTGTTTGTTGAAGTCTGTCTGGTTGTCCTTGAGGTCACTGGTATGGTTCTCTGCTTCTACTAGTCTATTTGTGATATCTGTTATCTTGCTCCTTGTTTTAGTTACCTCATCCCTTACCTTTCGTATTTCTCTTTGTTGCTTGTCTCTTAACTCTTGTATTTCCTTTTGGCGTGTGACCTATCATACCCTGTATGACTCATAGCAGTATCCTGAAGATTTCCTTCTGTTGTGACAGATCAATGACTACTTTTTCTATGCATGTCATTAAGTTCAAGACTTCCTCCAACACTTCATTTTGTTTCTCCTGTTTTTTCATTGAGCTTGTTGGGGTTGGTTACAATTTTCATGTCATTTTAGAGGAGCTCACATGCTTTTCCAGAGAGTCAAAGAGTACTGGGCTCTCCCTTTGGCGGCTCATAGGAATTCTTCTGCAGACTGCCTGCATCCTACTGGGAGTTTAGGCTGAGGGTTTAGTCTACCTCTATGTCCCACTAGGATTTCACTCTCTCTCTAACCAACTAGTATTCTGTTATTTGGAGGGATTCTGTTATCTCTTAGGGGATGCTGGTCAGACGGTAGATGGCTGCAAGGGTGTCACTGTACTGGTTGATCCCACAGGAAGCCATGACATTGTGGCCCACAGAAGCATGGAGTGTCTTGGAGGACTTGTGGGGTGCCTGCTAAAGCATGGGGTGTTGCAGAGGTTATGCATGATGCCTCCTGTGGTAGAAGTGTCACAGATGATGCCCTTAGCTGCAAGAGCACCACAGAGGGTGGCCAGAAGCTCTTTCAGAGGCATGGAGTACCTAGGATGTTGGGAGGGGTTACCCTAGGCAGCTTGCATAACTACGGACAGCAGGCAGAAGTTCATGCAGTGTGTGGAGCCCTACAGAGGGCTGAAGGGGATGTCTTAGGTGAAGTGAAGCACTGCAGAGGGTGGGCATAATTTCCCCCTCACAGAAGGAGGGCTGAGAAAAGTTGCCCTAGGCATCAGGGAGTGCTGTGAAGGATGGGCAGGAGTTTCCCCTGGCCACATGGAGAGTCACCCACTGTGTTGCTGTAGGTGGCATGGAGCTTTGAGAAGGGCAAGCGTAAGTATTCCCCGGTGCTTGGAAGGTCATGAGAGGTGAACAGGATTAACCCAAGCCAAGTGGAGGGCAGCAGAGGGCATCCGGGAGTTCCCTGAGCTATACGGAGGGGAGAAGGTGTTGCACAAGGCCCGTGAGGGTAGTGATCCAGGGGCAAACTTTGTCGGGGGAACAAAATAACAGGGGGAAAAAAAACTGAGCCAGCTGGGGCTGTGGTGGGAAAGAAAGAAGAGAGACCAAAAAAAAAAAAAGGAAACAGAGAGCCCCAACAGTCCAACAGTGGAGGTGATAGGGTTTACACTCTCCTGAAACAGCAGCAGCTGAGGCAGTGTTGAAGTAAAGCTCTTGAGCCAGCTGAGGTTGCCTGGTGCTGGTCATAACTATAGTGAGGACAAAGCTAAGTGCCAGTGACCTCTGCAGTGGTAATCCAAAAGCCCCTAGCTCTTCAGAACTTAGTGGATCTGAGTCTACTTTTCTTTTATGATGCTCCTCCTGTGAACTGGAAGAGTGAAGGATCTTTCTTGGTGGTTCTCTTGTATTAATCACCACAGTGTCCCTTCTGAGTGTTACTCAGTTGCCATCTTGCCTCTGATATGGTCTATAAACTTCTGAAGGAGGTGCTTTCATATCTCTAACCTTTCCCTGAGTGTGTCAGAAATGACTCTGAAACTTGCTTCTAAATATGGCATAGCTAAAGCAAATGGAAGAAAATAGGAAGTAAATGCTGAATTGAAAATTTCAAGGATAAATTAAGACAAAGTATTTGTGTTATGTTGGGTTCTCTAGAGAAACAAAACCAGTGTGTGTGTGTGTGTGTGTGTGTGTGTCTACACACACACACATATTGTGGCAGGTACATAATCTCTAATCAACTTGTGAAGGGGTGGACTCTAGCCTGTCCATCAGGTTGCAGCTTGATGACTTCATTTGGACTTGCCAAAGAAATAAATAGCTCACTGGAGGCCAGATACAGACAGATTCTGCTTCATCTTCTTGCTGACAAGACCCATGGAGCTACACTTGATTCCTGGTATTGGAGGGGCCATGTGGAGACCCCTGCCAGCATTGAGATGTATCCTCTGACATTGGATCCACAAAACTTTCCACCTCTTGGCCTGTGATCTTCCAGCATTTGGTGTCATTCCATGTATTATGAGAGTCTGAAGAGGAATTTACAGACTGGTATCAGACATATGAGCTAATTTTGGACTTATCGACTTGATCTGGACTGGATGGGATGTTTTTTCAATATATCATTGTTCTTCTATATAAAGCTCTTTCTTATATGCATATGAGTGTCTATAAATTTGTCTCTCTAATCAATGCAGACTAACATACACACATACACACACAACTATATATATTCATATGCAGAAAATGGCTCACACAGTAGTAGACATAGTTGTCTATTGGAATTAGTCTATGGGTCAGATGTTCAGCTGAAGGTTTTCATAATGCCTGCAACTGGTAGCACTAAAAACCCAGACAGTAAGAAGTTGAGTTAGCACAGCAGAAGATGAATAGTCATCAGGAAGAAGTAGCAAGAAGACCACAAGCCACAGAGGTGAATGATTCCAAAGCCCATAGGTCACCTTGCAGTGAAATAGTGACACTTGTGATTGGCAAGCAATATGGCATTGACTCAAGTCCCAGAATTAGAGATGGACAACATGCAGGACCTAGATCCAATAAGAAGTTAACATGCTTTACACAGTGTATGCTTGTATAGGACAAGAGCCCTGAGAATTCTGACCCAGTCAAATTGGCAGAAAGCCTCTCACAGCACTATAAAGAATTGTGTAAAGTCTTGAAGTTAAAAAAGCCAAAAGAACAAACTCAATTGAAAGAACTGGAAGAAAACCATATGTCCCTCGAGTTAAAATGCTGAAGGATTCCTGGGGCAAAATATTGAATGTTGCAGAAAAAAATCCAAAGATAATAGAAGTACATACAGTCACTGTACCCAAAATAAATGGTAGACATTCAACCCTCAAGAGGTAGCATTAGGAAAGATTCCAATGAGACTGAAGGAAGAAATCAAATTTTACTGAAGACATCAGTGAAAGACAAACCTCAAGTAATTGACAGAATATCAGTTAAAATATTTCAGATGTCTAATGTAATTCTAGAAGCATTCAGTCATCTATGCTGAGAAGTTTGGAAGATAGTTCCTGGTCAGAAAACATCAGTATTTGTGCCCATTCCAATGAAAGGTGACCCAATTTATTGTGGGGATGATTGAACAATATCACTAATACCATATGCAAATACCATTTTGTTGAAGATAATTCAACAATTTTTGCATCCGTCCAAGGAGCTTCCAGGTGCTCAACTTGGATTTAAAGAGAAAGTGGCATGAGGGTGCCATCATTGATATTTGATACATCTTGGATGAAAGCAGAGAATACCAGGAAAAAAAATTACCTTTTTTGCATTTTATTGACTATGAAAATCCATTTGAATGTATGGATCATAATAAATTATGGATAACATTGAGAAGAATGGAAACTCCACCATGCCTCAGTGTGCTTATACAGTATATATAGAATAAAAACAGTTGAGCAAACAGAACAAGAGAATACTACATGATTTAAAGTCAGGAAAGTTGTTTATCACGATTTTATCCTTTCACTATACTGACTCAAACTTTATTATGAGCAGATAATATGAGAAATTAAACTACATAAAGAAAAATGCAGTATCATGATTGGAAGAAGGTTTATTAACAACTTGTGATATGAAATGAGAGCGCCTTGCCTGCTGACAAAACAGAAGGACTTGAAGCATTTGCCAAAGAAGATCAAGTACTGCAGCATTTGGCATGGATTACAACTTAAGGTAAGGATAACCCAAACTTCGCAACAGGATCAGTAGATGCTATCATGATAAATGTAGACAATATTGAAGTTGTCAATTATTTCATTTTACTTGGATTCCAATCAATCCTCATGTAAGCAGCAGTCCAGAAAAAATTTTTAAAAGTATTGTTTTGCACAAGACCTCTTAAGGTGTTGAAGAGCAATGATGTTGATTTGAGATCCAGGTGCGCCTGACCTAAGCCATGGTATTTTCAATTGCATGATATGCATGTGAAAGTTGGATGATGAATTAGGAAGATGGAAGAATTGATACACGTGGCACATAGTGTTGGTAAAGAACAGTAAGTATAACATGGACTTTGAAAGGAACAAAAAAATCTGTCTTAGAAAAAAATGGAGTCAAAATGCTCCTTAGACGTGAGGATGACGCTATATCATCTCACATACATTGGATTCATTATCAGGATAGATGACTACCTAGAAAAGGAGATCATGCTTCATATAAGAGAAGGTCAGTGAAAAAGTGGATGGTCATCAAGGACATGGAACTATAACGTGGCTACAGAAACGGGTTACACAATAACTACAGGCTGTGAGAATGGTTCTGTGTTGTACTGTTTACCTAGGGTCTGTCGCACAGGGGCCCTTACAAATTGGAGCAATAACTATTCTCCTTTCCCCAA
The DNA here is from genome assembly GCF_050624435.1 of Tenrec ecaudatus. NCBI lineage: Eukaryota > Metazoa > Chordata > Mammalia > Afrosoricida > Tenrecidae > Tenrec > Tenrec ecaudatus. The sequence continues at coordinate 88,654,840 of NC_134533.1, forward strand.
TGAATTCTGTACTCTTTGCTTTATATCACATGAAAATAACAGCTTTGACATTCACGAGACTCAAATGGTGTTCCTTTAATATGTTCTTTGAGTTTAGGGAACAAAAAAATATTCTAAAGGGGTAAGATGATGGCTATAAGGCTATGCTCAATGAAGCTCGCATAGACGTTCTCCTGTTTCCCTAGAAGAATAAAAATGGACATTGCTATTATGGAAAACAACAAACCAATACATCCTGGGTGAAAAGTTCCTAGCCTTTAATCACCATGTAGTATTCAGTTTTCTTAAAACTTCTTTAAAATCTCCCATGATCATCCTGTTTGTCTACAGAATGCTATAACTAAATTACCCTATGCCATCCCCCACTCCTCAAAAAAAAAAAAAAAAACTTTTGCCAGTCCTTCTGATCTGACCTCTGTGTCTTGAATTCACCTGACCTAACAAATCTCCTGAGAAGCCACTTTTTAAATCAGCACTTGATCTGGGGGCCCCCTAAGGAGACCAAGACAAAAGTGTTACTGAGGGAATGTGTGCACAGCCTTCTGATCACAGAGGCATGTTTATACCCATTTTGGGAGAATAATTCTAAGCATGTATGAACTGTAAACCTAATGGAAACCCTTTTCATTCTGGAATATATTGACTAGATTAAAAGAAAATATAAGGAGCCCTGGTGGGGTAGTGGTTATGCGTTGGGCTGTCATACACATTGCCACCAGTTCAGAACCATCAGCAGCTCTATGGAGAAAGACTGAGATTTCTACACCCATGAAAAGTCAGTCTTTCAAAACCCACCGGAGTCACTCTGAGTCAGCATTGACTCAATGGCAGTCAGTTGAGGGAAAAAAATACATAAAAATATAAATCCTAAAATTTAGGATTTATAAAACATTAAAATAGAAACATAATTTTCTTTCTGTTATTATTTTGTTTATTCCTGTGTTGATATATTATCAATTTGATTAAGTCAAACCAAATTAAACTCACTACCATCAAGTCAATGTGGGCTCAGAGTGACTCTAGGACAGGGTAGAACTGCCCCTGCGAGGTTCTGACGCTGTAATTCTTCATCTGCACAGAAAGCCAGGTCTTTCTTTCTCCCCAGGAGTTGCTGGTGGTTTGAGTTGCTAACCTTACAGATTGCTGTGCAGCACTTAACCACTATGCCAGCAGATCTCCTTATTAATTTGATTACTGTATCTTTAAAATATTTTCTAATGGACGCTTCTCATTTCTTCTTTTTTGCATATATTTCTGGTTATTTCTGAAGATTTGTTCTTCCTGATAAAGTCAAAAAGCATTTTTTCTATTTAAAATATAATGTCACCTCTCCCACTAAACTTTCTGTTTTCAATTGGCAGATAATTAAATTCGCTTTTCTTAATAATTAATAATTACTTATTTAATACTAAGTTAATTAGCATTACTTTTTAGAGAATTAGGTATATAAATCTTCTAATTTAATAACATAAGACATTATGTAATTATTTTTCCAAAATTACTTTCCTTTTTGTGGTTTTCACATTATATTTATTTTTAAATTGTATCATATTTTCCAAATCATGAATAGATTTTTCTTACTTTTTAATTGAAAATAAAAGTTATTGATTTTTATAGTTTCCTTGTGTATTTAATTCATTTTTACTAACATATTTCATAAAAAAATCCGAGATGCTAATTTTGTTTGATATGAGTTAAACATTATCAAATTTGTTTATTAACTCATATATCCACAAAATTAGCATCTCTTGGATTTTGTTATGAAATATGTTCGTAAAAAATCATTAATGTTTCTCAATTCTTCTTAAAATGAGCATAAATATACCACTTATTTTTCAATGACTGAAAGGTCTATGAGGAACAAATAAATTAAACACAGCATTTTGCGAACTACCAACCATATTAGCTTTTCATAAATGAAAAATGTTTTCTACTAACGGTAATAGTAAGTATTCCTATCTAGCTCCTCATCTAAAATGGCTTTTCCTTAGGTAAAATGTTACCCCATATAAAGGGGTATTTCTAATTCCATTAATTTTTCTCCATCCTGGTCAGATGCAGGTATCATGTGTCAATATATTAAAGGAAAAAGCACGGAGGGAAGGGTTATCCAGAGTCAGCAAGATATGGCTTAAAATCAATATAATAGTCACTTAATTTGGGAAAATCAACTTAAACTTTGTGTAACCCCAAATGGGACAAATTCCACCTTCCTCTCCCAAGTCTTGTGGATATTAGAAGAAACTTTGATCACACACAGTCAAGTCTGATAGAAAGTAGATATTCATTACATGCAAATTCTTCCTTCCCCTGTATTTCCACATTCCTACCATCTTAAGAAGGAATTTTTTGAACTCCCTTCGAATGATTAATAGCACTATAGTATCGCTTATTATTACAAACACTTAGCCATCACTATCTTTCTTATCTTACAAATTAAAAACAAACAAACAAAATGATCTTTGCGTTTTATCACCTAAATATATCTCTACATACAGTCCCTGCAAGAGATAAATTAGGTCCAATGCTCTTCTAAGCCCCTGCCCCTAACAATGGCAGGAAACAGAACTTACACAGGGTTTTGACAAATCATTTAAAATGAAAAATATCCATTCAACATGTATTAGAATCCAGTATTGGAGATAGTACCAATTTTTTAGTAATAGAACAATCCAACACTTAAAAGATTAAATTCCCCAAGTCCCTTGCTTACCCTTTTAGGATGTATGCTTATATCATTTATTATTTAGAAATTGTGTTTCTATGCACAAAGTTGCTCATTCATCACAAGTGCAAAGACAATTCAAAGCCAGAGTGCCAGAGTTAGCTTTTGTAATAGGCATCTCAATCCCATATACTCAGAGTAAGATCACAATCACTGAATTACTCTGTCTCTAGGAACAGATGAACTACAAACTAATGAGGTAAGCAATTTTCATTAATTAGAATCAATAGTGTCATCCTTTAATTAAATAATATTGATTAAATTATACACAGGACAGCCTTTTGAAAAGATATGATCTTATGCAATAAGTCTTTGCCTTGCAAAAATATGCCAGTGAGCCAATTAACTTTGACAAAGACTATCCCCTTTCTACGCTTGTCAATATAATAGCATTTTATATTTATTATCAGAATTGGAGTGATTTCAAAACACTAGCTATTTGACATTTGATACCACAATATGTACCATTGAAGTTTCTTTTGAATGAATAAAAATCCTTTTATTAGAAAGAAAATATATAATGTTTAATCAAGGTTTAATTTTTTCTGGCTGTAATTAAAGAAATGGATAAAGATAGTCAATCATTAACATAATTTAAAATTTTTAATGAAAATTTCCTTCCAATTATCTCAAAATATAATATAAAGAAATCATTTTCATTTCAATATGCATAAGCTCTTGAGTACAAAATCTTTCTTGCTTTCCAGGGTTTAATTTTACTTAATTCATAGTAGGCAGGCAATATGTTTAGTAAATTATCAAAGTCTGTTGTGTTAGGCCGGGTAGACTAGAGAGAAAAAATTCAGTGACATTCATGTATGTGTAAGAGAGAGCTTTTTATGAAGAAGTAGTTATATATCAGGAAAATATCGCAGCCCAGGCCATATCAAGTCCACAAGTCCAATACCATTCCAGAAATCTCTCTTCAGACTCACGCAGCCACAAGCAAAGATGCAGAGAGCAGGAAGATCACAAGTCAGTGGTGGCTGAGTTGTGTAGATACAATGGTGGTGGAAACATCTCCGGAACTGGCACAGGTCTCTGCGTAAGTCAACACAGGAAGGCGAAGCGGAGAGAGAGAGCAAGAGAGAGAGGAAATATCCAGGATTCCCCTTAGGATAAGGACACACCCACCAGGAGGTACCATTAGGATACGACCTGATTGACAGATTATACTCCACACATAGCATCCTACAAGTGTCACGTTGGCACAAAAATCCCTATCACATCTGTACTTCAAGAAAGGAGCTCTAGTGGTATAATGGCTGCTAACCCAAGGTCAACAGTTCAAAAATAACCAACCTCTCTACTGGAGAAGTAGGAAACATTCTATTCCTATCAAGCCTTGGAAACCCAAAGGGGCCGCCCTAGCCTCTCCGGTGTCACTGTGAGTAATAATCCACTGAATGGCAGGTGAGTTTGACTTGGGGTTGAGTACTTCAAAGTAGACACAGTGCAGAAATAGGTTTAAAGAGTCTAGAGCCAACAGAAAAATTTAATATCATGTTGCTCATGCCCACAGTTTGTATGAATATGTGGAATTGATATGAATAATGCTTATCAGTAAAGAAATTTTGTATCACCTCCCTCAGTCTATCACTGTTTTTTTTTAATCATTTCCCCTTTCAGAAAAGGCTTTCTTTTGTGTAGCTTAAATGTCTAATGCTATGGTTTCACATCTATTTCCTTGTGTTTTGCACTAAATGGAAATTGTCCAGAGTTGGGTTTTAAACCTACATTTATCTGAAGACCGTTAATGTAAATTCTTTAGTAACAAAAACAAATTGCCTCAAATACCTTATATTATTTTGGAAATAAATAGGGAATTGGGAGTACAGATAAGGACACACAAATATTGAGAACACTTTAAGGAAAGAATTACTTTTTATTAAAATCCTGCATAATTTTCTTACAGGCTTTATTTATAATGAATGTAAAATAAATCTCCAAGAAATGTGATTCAATTGATAATTATTTGATGTCAACTTCGAATTATCCCTTGGTACTGTTCTGTAAGAAAATCTAAAGAGATAGGTGGAAAGAATGTAAAAGAAAGCCGTAAATTCTAGTAGTTACAGTCATGGATATTTTACAGTAAAAGGCCAAGACTGGCATTTGACTGTGTTTCAGTACTTGGAAGGCAAAGGATTTTAGGAGAATATTTGACTGAATGAAAGTTTGGGTTTCTTACTTATAAAATGAGAATAGTTCTCTCATAAAACTGAAGTGTAAAATTATAATAAAAGTTCTCAACATAATATGTTATAAATATTACCCATTATTAATCATGTTTCTTTTCCTTGGTGAGTTTATTTGGAGGTAAAGGCCAAGCCCAAAGGTTTTCAGTTCTTTAATGTTTATATTTTAACTCTTTAACTTGGTCTGTAGCAATTCATTTTATTCCAGTCAACAGAGCAAATATATCAAAAATTATTTTTAGCTATCAACAATTGCCATAGATTTGACTACAGTTCATGATGACTTCTGCATGGCCTCAAACCTCCAGTCTTCCACTTGGCAGCCAAGTTTCACTAACCATATCCACCAGTCAAGGTGTGCATTATGATTTATAGTTTATCATGTATTAGTAGGGAAACCTATGTACATGTAAGCTAACGTGAGAAGATTATTATCAAAGTAAGTAGCAGGGCATCTTTCCTGGTCAAGTTTTGCACCTCTGACATTATAAGTTTTTTGGCTATCTAATAAATTCAACACATGCAAAGCTGCCTAACTACCAGTAGGTTGTTTACATTTATGACTGGCATCAGAGGGCAAGGAGCATATATGTCCAATAGCATGATACTTCCTTTACCCTCAAATTTGACAAAAGCATCAGAAATGGTATAACTAATTGTCCCTTAGCACTGAGATAATTGGGTAAGAAAGCATACAGTAGCGTGAAAGTGTGGGAGTTTTAACTCCCAGTTGTACCTGTTCATATTTATTTTTTCCCTGTTCATATTTAAGATACCTTACTAAGATGTTTGCAAGACTTCAGATCATAGTCCCAAATTATTTCATTTGAACTACTCAAGAACACAAATTCCTATCTCTAATAGCCTCATTAATCCCATTTGCTACTTGAATGAAGGAAAATGTGTTTGCTTACTTTCCTGTTAAAGACTATACTATTCAGCAACATTAAGAATTGAATACAGGTATACAGTGGTGCCAAAAGTACACATCTTAATACCATTCTCCCACCACAAATGAGGCACAGCATGTAGCAGGGCATAAAATAATGTATGGAATATAATTCAGTACTTTAAAAACTTAATCTTGTGAAAGTGTGATTATCTTATCAAATGAAAGACAGATCTACCACTTTGTGGAGAAGAAGAAAAGATGAAAAAACTAACTCTCCACCACAGGTGTGTTTTGATTTGGCCAAAAAGGGGAATTATATCAAATATAGCAATCTCCAAAAACATATGTCAGCTGTTAGAGATTTGAGGATTTAGATTTTATTTCTGAGATCTACCTATAACATAAACTTCTATTTTTTTTCATGTGTCTGTACTAATAATTCTTCTATTGAGCCAAACTTAATGGTAGTAAGAAAGGTTTATTCTACAAAATAATTTAAAATAATTATTACCAAAATATGATTTCTATATATTTATTGAAAATGTACTCCAGAAAAAAATGATTCATGTACAACAAAGTTTATTCAGTTATTCGCTGCTTCTGCTAGTTGATGGGAGCAGACTGCCATGTTTTCTTCTCTTCGAACCACTGGTTGTGCTCAAACCACCGGCCTTTTGGCTAAAAGTTAAGCACTTAATCATTAAAATTCCTACAACACACAAAGCAATTTGGGGTACAGAGAACACATAACACGGGGATAGTTTGCTCCACCTTTCATGGATCCTATGCAGGAAGATAAAAACACCACCGGCAGTCCTCACTTTCCATCAGTGGTGACAAAATTTCACCATTTCAGAAAATCCAGCAGGAATAAATTGTGTCCAAAAGTTTCATATTCCTCTCACACTTGACAGTTTTAGAAGCTTTGAGGCACAAAATTAGATAACTCTTTGGATTCTTGTTATTGGTAGAGGAAACAGAAGAGTATTACACAGAAGAGTATTCAGACTTTAACTGTCTTCTGAATGATCTGTCCTGGTCTTCTTAATATAGTTCATCTTGAAATATTTGTGCAGCAAGCAGATTAGATAAATAGAGTAAAACATTATTTTCTTGACCTATACCTTTTCTGATTTAACACCATTAACTATACCTTCATTATGTTCAAAACACCGACTCTTGGTTTACGTACAGATCCCTCAGGAACACAATTAAGTGTCTGGAATCCTGATTGTCACACTGTTGTTGGTTATGGCACAGACGATCCAATGCTTTTGCATAGTCAATAAAACATAAGCAACTTTCTGGTATTTCCTACTTTTAGTCAAGATCCAACTGATATGAACAATGGTATTTTCATGTCCTCTTCTAAATCACACTCGCATTGCTGATAGTTTCCTTTTGATGTACTGGTGAGACCAATTTTGAATTATGTTCAGGAAAGAAATCTACTTGTGTGTGATGTTAATGATATTATTTTGTTGCACAACCCATCTTTGGAATGGATACAAATATGGATCTGTTCCAGTCAGGAGGCGAGGAGCTGTACTCCAAAGTTCTTGTCATAGACTCAAGAACACTTCCAGCACTTCATCAGCTTATTAAGACATTTCAATCGACATTTAAGCAATTCCTGTAACCTCATTTTTCACTGATGCCTTCACTGTCACTTGTATTTTTTTCAGTACCATAGGTTTTAATCATATGCTATTACTTGAAATGGTTAAACATTGACAGATTCTTTGTGGTGCGTAGATTCTGTATATTCCTTCCATCTTCTTTTTGCTGCTTTCTTTGCTGAATGGTTTGTCAATATGATTCTTTAATATTCCAACTGGAAGCTCAAATGTATCTTCAGTTCTTTCAGCTTGAGATATTCTGTGTGTGATCTTCCCTTTTGCTTTTCTATGTCAGGTCTATGCACATCCCACTGTAATTCTATACACATCCCACTGTAATTTCTATGCACATCCCACTGTAATTCTTTGTCTTCTCTAGTTGCCCTTTGACCATTTTGTGTTGGGCTATTTTTACTTTATTTCTCCTCATTCTTTATCCATGTAAGTTTCAGAATTTTATCTGAGATTTACTTTGTTCTTTTCTTTTCTTCCTGTCTTGTTAATTACACCCACCCTTTGTTTTTCATGTATTGTGTTCTTGATGCCATTCTACAATTCATCTGATCTTTGTTAAATACATGAAAACAGTCCTCTAAATTAAGGCAGGGCATACTCAAGGTCTTTTTCTTTTCAGCTTTCATTGTTTTAAATTTTTTTATTTAGTTTCAATTTGAGCTTATATTTGAGTAATTGATAATCTCTTCCACAATTGGCCCTAGCCTTCTTTCTTTTCATGGCTGATGACAGTGATATTCTTCAAAAAGAAAAACACCCAAATATGTCTTAGAGAAAGTATATGTGGAATGTCCTGAAAACCCAGAGTGGGAAAACTTCTTCTCACTTACTTTAGATTTGCTCTTGGGTGTGCTGATTTGCTGGAAAAGGACATGAAACTTGGTAAAGCAGAGGGTCAGTGAAAAAGAGTAAGGCCTTTAATGAGATGGATTGACACAGTGACTGCAACAGTGTGATAAAACATTAGTACGACTGTGAGGCTGGTGGAGAACCAGGCAGCGCTTTGTTCCTTTGTGCATAAGGTTCCCTGTGACTCAGAACCAACTCCAAAACACCTAACATAAAAAATAGTGTCTAGGATATTGATCTTTGTGCTTTTCATTTCATTTTTAATGACTTCCAATTTTCTTAGATTAACACATCATACATTTCATATTCTGATGGTTAATGGATTTTTGCAACTGTCTTCTCAATTTTATTCACATCCAATCAGGTCCCGAAAGATCACATCCAATGAAGGTCCCGAAAGATGTGCTGCTCTGCATCATTAATGTTTACTTTTAGGCAGCAGCTCTTTCTCATTTGTATTTCAGAGTGATTTCCAACTTGAGTTGCTTATCTTTTGGCATTAGATCATGAAATATTCTGTTGTTATTTGAAATATTTCATAGGCTAATTTTTAAGAAGTTGATTGCCTCTTCCTTCTTCCTAGCCTGTCTTAGTCTGGAAACTTTGCCAAAAGTTGTTCACCATTGGTGCACCGGCTGATATTTGAAATGTAGGTGACACATCTCTCAGCATCACAGCAACATCCAAGCCACCAGAGTATGACAAACTGACAGGAGAGTGGTGGATACTCTTTGTGGAGTGAATGTGCATTAATAGAAGTTCTGGGAGACTTTCCTATTGGTGATACTGAGACCACCACAAAACAATTGCTTCCTTGATTCCACTCCTTCATAAATAGTCATAACCATGCCTTAATATGTTATATTTTAACAAGTAAATTTAAATTTTCAGGTATATAAAGAAGAAAAAAACAAACATAAGAACAGTTTAAGAAATTCAATGGACTCAATCATCCCAGATCCTTTATTATTTTCTGGTAGACTTCATTTTGCAACAAAATGTTCCAAATAAGTCTTCAATGACTGCAATTCAATAGAGAATAACTGGATGACAGATTTGCATTGGCTCTGAGTACGCTGTGGTAAGGGACAATCTAAAAAGAGAAGGAAAACAGGAAGTTCTAGTGGTCACAGGCACAGACGATTCGTGTCTGCATTTATGTGACGGTTTTTAAGGCTTTAGTTCACATCAAGTTGGTACATTTAACGAGAGTGCATTTGGTGCATGTAAGCACACCTTATTTTATTTCTAAAATATGATTGATTCATAGGAATAGCCTTTGAAATACCGCTGGGTTACTGCTGTCTAGGTCTGGGAGCAGTTCATAGTTGAGAATGTTTCTTAAAGTTCACCAAAAAAATCCTTTTTTTAATATCTATCAGTTTCTTTCATGAATAGTTTAAAGATCCTGGGTCAAATTTGGTTCATGCTGTTGGTACACTAGAAACATCAGATGAAACTGATGTTCTATTCAGAGAATGAAATACATATGAATGCCTGTGTTTCTGGTATCATTTGAAGCATAACTATGTAATTACAACATTTTCTCATCTTAATATAAAACACATCATGTGTTCAATCGTACTTCTACTCTGGTTTTTAATTCCTTTTCCTCTTTAAGCACCCTGGAGCTTTCTGACTGAAATGTTATCTAACTCCATACTCAACCTGTGCCACATGGAAAACATCTTAATAAATGGTTGAGTTTAAGTAAAAATCACCAATTGTTTTTAAATTTATCTAACTAAAACATATCTGAATGGGATGAAGCTTTGCAGAGAAGATCGATTGCCATCACACAGTCCCCACACATGTTGTGCCATGTCATTGGTTGTAACCAACAAGGACTAATATCTCTTATCCTATTTTCCTCCTGTGTTTCCCTTTTTCATTATTTCGTCTTACTTACTTATTTTTAACTTCTGTATTTTGTTCTCAAGCAAATGCCACCATTTTGGTCTCAATGGCTGATTAGTCTAAGGAATTTATACCTTCCTATCGCTACTGTTTACTTTATACATTTGGCTTTTTTTGGCTGAAAACTGAACTGATCGGATGAGTTCATTTCCACAACTGACGGGTAACTAAGAACCATAGTCTCGGGAGTTCCTAGAGTCTCCATACAACAGTTTACATCTTTTTTTTTATTTTAGTTTTTGTTTCACTTTTTCTCCCTTTTTCTCCATCACCCTCCATTGAAAAATGTTTTAGAGCGTTTAACAGAGGCACCTCGTGTCCCTCTCATTCTGTTCCTCGCAGGGGATCTGCAGCTAGTGTCCTCAGTTATTCATCCGTGGGTCTAACTGTGGCCATGCATCTTTAGTCCTCTTCATTTCCTTTCTCTCCAGGCAGGCAAAAATCTAATGATAGCATTTAAGATGGCTGTTTGTGTGATTTTAAGACCACAGTGGATACTTGCAAAAGAGAACATCGAACATTCTATTTGTAAACTGTTTTATGTCAATTGGCCTTGATCACTCCCCCATTTTGATCCTAAACAACTGGGCCCAATAATGCACAATTTCTTGAATTGCAACAAGTATCAACAGCAATACCTGTCAAGAGCAAGATGCAAATTGTTCTCATTTTCAAATATTTAGAAAATAGCATGATACTATTAAGTATACTTAGTAATGATGTTGAAGTTTTCATGAGCATTTCAAACTCTTGATGTTTGCTTAATTACACGGTAGAATTTTTCTTCTTGCTACCATTGTTACTTTGATTCATGTTCCAAACTACACCATAAGCTTATTCAAAGGAGAAACGATATCTCGTGGGCCTATGTTGAAGTCATAGCACCTATTATGGTATATTATATGTAGCAAGTTCTCTGAAAGAGGCATTTAATAGATGTAGTTTATAATTTTTGTGAGGGATTTGAAGTTAATCATAGATTATAAGACCTTAAATTTCAACCTAATTAATATTAAAATGTTTATTATTCAGACCAATATGGGCCTTGTGCATTCTGTGTACCTTTAAACTGTGTGAGTCAGCTCTAAAGTTAAATATTCCAAGCAAACATGAGGCATTAACACAGTGTTTTTATTACTCACTTAGGTAACTTTATTTTCATTAACACTGCATGCATTGATTAAATCTGCTGCTCACCAACATAAAATTAAAATGTTTGGCTCTCTATAAGTTTATATAAATTTCATTTGGAATAGATCCAAACATGTAGCTCACTTTCTTTTTTTTTCACTTTATTTTTCTTAACATGCAATTAAAACAAAACTTCCTTCACAATAATTATACAATCAGAAGCATGCTTCATTAAACCATTAATTATGCTTTTCTAAAACAAATACCTGAAACTCAATATTGAACTAGACTATGCTCAATTTAATATACAATAGACAAATCCCTGTGATCAGAGTGGTGAGAGATTTAAGTCATGGGAAAGATAAGTTCCCCTTTTGCACACACATATACACACATGTTCACACACGCATAGACCACGAATACAAAGATGAACTCATGTTATTATTCAGTCAAGGTTATCAACTTGATTTCATTTGATTATATTTTGGTATCTAACAGGATTTTTCAAATATGTTATTTATTGTTATCATTAAATTTGGATAACGCTATTCTTTTCTTCACTCTTGTCCTATTGCTCTCATTTTCAAATGAACTGTCATTTGCACAATGGCAAGACTAAGAAGACACTCACTGAGTATGAATGATAATATAGAGAGGCAGTGTCACCAGTTAAGTTGCCTCAGGAAAAATGATCGAAGAGGTGAGTTAAACAATAGAGATGCATGTGATATGGATATGTTTTGTCTGACTCTTCACATTCTGCTAAATTATTGGTTTCCCAATTGCAGTTTACTGAGCATATTCTATTTTCCCCCTCCATTGTGCTAACTGGCAGAAATTCAGTTAGGTTTTTTTGCAAGTTAAGCAACAGCTTTATTGAAATGTGTGCAAATTCATTAAAATTTTGAGAATGACTTTTAAACGTGAAGATTTAACAGACTTAAGAAAGAATTTACTAAATGAATTAACATGCATTCATTTTCACAGCAGTGAAGTTCATGAAATTGTAAATTAGATAACATTCTATTGGTTTATTTTTATCAGTCTCTTGCTCTGAATGTTGTTATATTATTTCTCTATAAATTCACTTCACATTACTCTGCTTCATTTCCCACCATCTTTATCCTAAGAAATTGTGGATTTTTTTTTTTTTCCTAAGAAGACATAGAAATCAACCAGTTCCCAAACTGGCAATCCTTTTACTCTCAGGTTTTTGGGTTTTTTCCTTCAATGTTTCCTTTAGGAGAGTCACTTCTGAAACACTTCTGTATATTAAACCATCTATTAATGGTAATTTTTACATATTCATTATTTATAGCTGGAATATAAATAGAAAGTACAGAATATATAAACCGAGGTAATATCATGTCATTAAAAAATAATATAAATGAAACATTTGGGTTACCCTGTTCAACATCAAATGGCTTAACCATACAGTGTCTTTTCAGTTTTTAAATCATTACACATACATTCATTTCTTAATTAATTCTTCCTAAGTAAGAGCCTTGGTATTAAAATGGGAGCATTAGTTCTGCAACTTCTGATCCCTGTAGCCAGTTCATCTAGCTACAAATTAGAAGGGAAAAATTGCCCTGTGGTGAAATGATTTTTTTTTCAAAACAAAGTATTACAGAGAAATGTAATGAATAAACTTAATTTAGCAAGTGAAGATAGCTTCTTGTCCAGTTTTGTGTTGAGTTGCCTCCTCTGATTGATTTGTAAGCACTCTCTATAGATTCTGAGTGTGAGCTCTTTGTCACTTTGTACATTACAAATATCTTCTCCTTTTCTCTCAACAATGCTTACTTATAGACACTAAGTCTTAGTTTTCATGTAATTCAATGGATCAGCCTTTTGTTTCGGATTGTGATGTTTGACGCGGACTAAAAAGTCATTCTTCCCCTCAAAACCCAAACCCATTATGACCCTTAGGATTTCCTCAGTAAATATTTATAGGAGCACATGGCCTTACCTTTCTCCCTCAGAGAGGCTGGCGGCTTTGAACCAATGATCTTGTGGTTAGCAAGCTCCCGACAGCAACACTAGAGTTCCTAACTTGCATTTTCCGAGTGTTACTCTTCTTCCTCATTTCATCAGCCTGCCTTCCTTAGCTTCTCCAAATGTAGCTATTCATGGCCCTACCTTCAAAATTAAGTCCACGATACTGCCACAAGTAATCATAATAAGTGCAATCGTTCTTGATAATTTTGGAATTGTCATTTTCTAGGTCTGGAAGCCAAAATATCTACTATAAATTCTTCTTTCACATTGAGCCTTTACTATTTGGGATCAGCATTGAACTAATGGCATATCATCTTTTATATTTACACGCCATGTTTCCACTGCTATAAATCCAAAGAGTTCATAAGGGTTAATTAACACTCTTCATGTCCCCACCCTGATGGTAAGTTTATCCTTTAAATAAACAGATTTCTGAAAAGGAAGTACCATGGCCCAGTTGGCTCTTAAGTATTATATACAGCAAGTATAGTACTTTGCAGTATTTCTTTTATTTACTCATAACCTCTTTGAATTCTTATTAGTCATAAAAATAAAATCTAAAGTATTTTAACTAATATAGAATGCTCTTCGTGATCTGTTCCATGCCTACTTCAAAAGTTAGTTTTGCTGCTTCATTATTTTAACTCTTGCTTTTTTATTTCTGTAAACATGTCATATATTTTACCACTTATTTGTCTTTGAACATAGATTTTCTTCTGCCTCAGATGTCCTACAGGCTGTTCTACCCCTATTGCCTTAATTATGAATCAATTGGAAATCAATTATTCTTAGTGTCTCCCCATGCCTACATGAGTCCTCTCCTCTTAAGATAAAATAGATTCCTTTTATTATGCCCTGTACTTCCACTTTTATTTTTGTCCTTCATTACTAAATGTATCTGCTTGCTTATTCTATGAGCCTCATTACATCGTAAAAATAATATTATTACTAATGTAATTGAAAAACTTTAATGAGAAAAAGTTATTAAAATAATCTTTTTAAAATAATTTACTTTAAAAATAACAGTTTTATAAAAAGTGTTCAACAAACATTATGAGAATGGGCTCTGATGCTAGGAGCATCACGTTCTCAGGGATAAGTGTTTTTATACTTTGTTTTAGTACTTAACATGGTGGGCATGTGGTAAGATCTTGTTAATGAATTGACTGATTATTCAAGTGGCAATATTGAAAAAGTTAACTGCCTGGAATGTGCTAGGTGGATTAAATACCCACAAATCTACTTCCTACTATTTACTGCGAGACAGAAGAAAATCTTAGAAACAGAAAGAGCTGATATATTTTCAGTCACTGATTTCAGGCATCACAGAAATGTAAATAAGTCTCCTAAATAAGCATATACTATACCATTAAAATTGGGTGGACTGGGCCTAATATTTTCATGGTCAATTTCAATGTAAAGCTACCATGTAAGATAGATCATTCCAAGAGGGTTTCTATGGAGCACTGGTGGCATAGTGGTTATGTGTTGCACTGCTAACCATAAAATCAGCATGTTGAACCTTCAACTCCAAAAGACAGCCTTTCTATGCCTGTAAACAATTACAGCCCTAGAACCCCCCACAGATGTTCTATCCTGTCTTTGGGTGGCTGTGCGGTTACAAAATCTCCTATCAACTGTAGCAAAGGGGTGGACTCTAGCCTGTCAATCAGGTCAAAGCCAATGGTGACTCTGCAGGGGCATGGCCTTTCCTAAGGATTCTGAGAACTCCTGTCTTCTTCCTGGAGGGTAGGACACACTCTCTCCGTGAGACATTCCTGTTGACAGGCTACATGGAGCTATGCTGATGGAGCCAGAGTCTTGTAGCTGGAGGAGCCACATGGTGACCCAGGCCACCACTGAGATGCTTCCACCGCCGCTGGGTCCACAATACATCCCACCCACTGGCTTGTGATCTACCTGCCTTTGGCATCATTTCACATATTGTGTGAGTTTGTAGAAGAATATATTGACTAGTATCAGACATATGGGCTAATATGGAACTTATGGATTTGGTCTGGATTGGGCAGGGATGTTTCCTTAATGTACAATTACTATCAGATATGTTCATCCTCCTGACATAATTGCTGAAAGCAAAATGTGCATATAATAAATATGTTGAATAAGGGAGATGGTGCCTGGCTATTAAAAGATAGAGCATCTGGGGTCTTAAAGACTTGAACTTACACAAGCCATCATTCAGCAGAGAAGCAACAAGTCCACATGGAAGAAGCACACTGCTGGTGCTATCATTGGGAGGCCTAGGGACCGGATAATAAGCATCAGCAGACACATAACAAACAAACAAAAATATATTTTTGAGAATGAGGCAGAAATCCAAAGCCCATCTCTAGACAATAAACAATCTCCCCACAGAGGGGCCACAGGGAAGGGATGAATCAATCAGGGTACAATAAAGCATCAGTGAAATACACTATATTCTTCTGATTCCTTGAGGCTTCCTCACCCCCCGTTACCATGATCACATTGCTGCTTCTCAACTCAGACTAGACCGGAACATGTACACAGGTATAGATATGAGAGAGGAGCTCAAGGCAGACAGATTCCAGGAACAGAAGTGGGAAGAGTGATACTAGAAGGGTAGGGGGAAGATGGGCAGAGGAAGGGAGAAAGGGGGAACAAATTGCAATGATCAACACATAACCATACATACCCCTCCAGGGGGAAGAGAAAACATGGGTGAAGGGAAACAGAAGTTGGTGTAAGATATGAAAATAATAACAATGTACAATCAATCAAGGGGTTATGAGGGTGGGTAGGCAGTAAAAAAAAAGAGGAGGATTTGATATCAAGGGCTCAATAGAAAGTAAATGTCTAGAAAAGAATGAAGACAACATAGGTTCAAATTCACCTGATAAAAGCAATTTATGGATTGTGACAAGAGTTATGAGGTCAACATTTTCTTTATTAATTAGATAAATTAAAAAATTTTATCACCCTTAAATATAAAACTCTCTTACATACATATATATGAGTGTTCCTGGATTTATCTAGTCAACCCGGACCAACACAGTGGCATTGGCTTTGTTAGTTGTTTGGGGTATGTCTTAAAGAACCAGATAGTAATAACTTTGTTTTTGGTGGTGGTATATCTTATAGAACCAGATCATCAGATCTCTAATTCCTTGGATTAGGAGTTAGGTTCAAATAATCAGACTTTCTGTTAGAAAAATGATGCTTGAACCACAAAATCGCCAGAGTTACTTGCATGGCAACTGTTGTGGCTGTATGAGGTTGACACAATTCTAACACAACAACCAGAAAAAAGTTGGAGGGTTGATACAGCACTAAAAAACTACCGTATATACTCAAGTATAAGCCGACCCCAAAATTTCAAACCAACAAAATGTTTCAAAGTGTTAGTTTGAAAATATTGGGTCAGCTTGTACTCAGGTACATGCATAATAAAACAAGGATGAAGCTTTGTCCAGCGCTGTGCCATTCTTAGAACTCTTGTGATCCCTGACTTCATTGCTATAGTCACTGGGCAAATCCATTTTATTGAAGGACTTCTCTTTTGATGAAACTTTACTATACCAAATTCAAAACCCTAGTGCTGCAGTGGTTATATTGGGCTGTAATCCTCAAGGTCAGAAGTTCAAAACGACCAGGCATTCAGAGATAGAAGACAGGGCTTTCTGTTTCTGTTAAGAGTTACAGTCTCCAAAATTCACAGGGCAATCTGAACCTGTCCTGTCAGGTTGTGATGAATCCCCATCATCAGAATGATGGTGGGTTTTGAGTTCCTGTGGCAAACATGATGTGGTGGATTTCAAGTGACCATGATCCTGGAATCTATCGCACTGATATTTCTTTTTTTATTTAAATCATTTTTATCTGGGGGCTCGTACTATTCTTCACAATCCATACATACTTCCAATGTGTCAAGCACATTTATACATTTGTTGCCATCATCATTCTAAAACCTTTGCTTCCTATCAGGTCCTTAGCCCCCCCCCTTAGCCCCTCCCTTCTCCCTCATGAACTCTTCATAACTCATAAAATTATTATTATTTTTTCATGTCTTACATTGTCTGATATCTCTCCACCCACTTTTCTGTTGTCCATCCCCCAGGGAGGAGGTTATATGCAGATTCTTGTAATGGGTCCCCCCTTGATACTGCACCTTCCCTCCACCCTCCAGGTATTGCCACTCTCACTGCTGGTCCTGAAGGGGTTGTCTGTCCTGGATTCCCTATGTTTCCAGTTGCTGTCTTTACCAATGAAAAGAAATGTTCAGAATGCTGCTTGGAATCATAAAGGATATGAGGGAAGCAATGCGGAAAAAAAATTTTAATCAAAAAAAAAAAAAAGAAAGAAAAACCTGTAAATAGATCAAGGTCTGATTTTTTAACTCTAGGCATGTCCTCTAGTCAAATCTGATGGAGTGCCATGCTCTGGCACCAGAATCTGTCCTTTGTACTCCCTGGGGAATCTCCCTTCTCTGCTCCCCCTGTAGCTCTGCTGCATGCCTTTAGTGTTTTGCCTCATTGTGGCGGAGTCAGTATGGGCCAGTGCAGACACCGAGTCTTCAGTGTTGTCCTCTGTAAGGGCCCTGGTACCTCTTTCCCGGTGGAGACACAAACAATATCCTCCCCTTGGGTAGGTCAGTGCCCTTTTCCCCTGCCACACATATTTTTTTTTCCTTTTCTTCCCTCCCACCCCATCCTTTTTAGTTGGATACCATATGTACCACTTGATTTAGTCTGGCCACTGCCATACTACCTGGACCACACCCCTGGAGTGTTTGTATACAGTAGCTTTTTCCCTGTGCCCTTTTTGCATTTTTTTTTATAAACTTACCTCGGCGCACTCATGTTGTACATGTCCTTTTGTGCTTGGCTTACTTTAGTTAGCCTAATTTTCTCCAGTTCTTCCCATGTGGCCAAATGCTTCTTGCATTCATCACTACTTTTTATCGATGCATAGTACTCCATTGTATGTATGTACCACAGATCTTTAATCCACTCATCTGTAGATGGAAATTTGGGTTGTTTCCAACTTCTTGCAATTGTAAACTGTGCCACAATGAACATTGAAGCACAGATGTCTGGCTGTAGTTTGTTTCTTGCTTCTTCTGGATATATTCCCAGTATATGAGTCATATGGTAATTCTATTTTTCCATCTGTTTTAGAAATCGTTAAATCAATTTCCATAGTGGCTGTAAATACCAACAGGTGCACCAGCAGTGGTAGAGTTCCTATCTCACCACAGTCCCTCCAACACTTGTTGCTTTCTGATTTTTTGAATTGGGCTATCTTTGAGGGTGTTGGGTCATATATCAGGTTGTTTTGATTTGCATTTCTCTTATGGCTAAGGATCAGGAACATTTTCTCATATATTTATATGTTTATTGGCCATTAGAATTTCTGACTCTGTGAAACTTCTGTTCAGATCCTTTGCCAAGCTCCTCAGTGGACAGTTAGTTTCTGTCTTATTGTAAGCTTGCAAAGTAACGTAGATTTTAGTAATAAGGCCTTTGTCTGGTGTGTCATTGCTAAAGATGTTTTCCCATTTGATATTTTTGGGAACCTTATCAAAGATAAATTGCCTGCATAGTGATGATTTTATTTCTGAGTCTTCAGCTCTTTTCCATTGGTCTGAATATCTGTCATTACACCAGTACCACAGTGTTTTGACTACTATGACTGTATGGTACTTGCTAAAGTCAGGTAGAGCAAGCCCTCCCAGTTTATCCTTATTTTTGAGGAGTTCTCTGCTAATTCTGGGCTTCTTCTTCCTCAATATGAAGTTGGGAATCAGTTTTTCCAATTATTTGAAGAAGGATGGTGGTATTCATATTGGGATAGTATAGAACTTCTATAGTGTCTTGGGAAGAACTGACATCTTTACTATATAGAGTCTGCCAATCCACGAGCATGGGATATTCTCCCATTTGTTGAGGTCACTCTTGATTTCTTGAAGTAGTGTTTTATAATTTTCCTCAGACAAATCTTTCGTTTTTTGAGTCAGGTATAACCCTAGGTATTTCAGTTTGTGCTTGGCAATTGTAAAGTGTGCTATCTTTTTAATCGTCTCTACTGTGGTCTTGTCTGATGTGTAAAACAGTCCAATCAACTTCTGTTTATTGATTTTGTATCCTGCCACTCTGCCATATTCCTCTATTGCTTCCAACACTCCGCTTGTGGAGTTTAAGGGAACTTCAATATATATAATCATATCATCTACAAATAATGATAATTTTGCCTCTTCCTTCCCCAGTTGAATACCTTTACTATCTTTCCTTTGTCTTATGTTGTAAGCTAGGACCTCCAGTACGATGTTAAATATGAGTGGGGACAAGCAGCATCTTTGTCTGGGCCCCTTTTTCAGTGGATTTGTTTTTGTCTTTTCTCCATTAACTACCACATTAGCTGTTGGTTTTTCATATATAACTTGTATAATATTGGGGAAATTTCCGTCTATTCCTATTTTCTTGGTGTCTTAAACAGGAGTGTGTGTTGGATGTTTCTTGAATGTTTTTTCCGCGTCGATCGATATTATCATGTGGTTCTTATCATTTTCCCTGCCAATGTAGCAAATAATCCTAATGTTCTTTTGTATGTTGAACCATCCCTGCATCCCTGATATGAATCCCACTTGGTCAGGGTGAATTTTTTTTAATATGATTTTGTATTCCACTGGCCAATATTTTTATTAAGGATTTTTGCTCAATGTTCATTAGGAATATTGGTCTGTAGTTCTCAATTCTTGAGGAATCTTTGCTTTCTTTAGGTATCAGAATTATACTAGCGTCATAGAGTTTTGGAGTTATCCATCTTTTTCTATGTTCTGGAAGATTTTGTGTAGGATTGGTGTCAGTTCTTCTGTGAATGCTTGGTAGAATTCTCCTGTGAAGCTATCTGGCCTGGGGGAAATTTTGTTGGTAATCCCTTGATAACCTTGCCTATTTCTTCCATTGCTATTGGTCTGTTGAGGTTCTTGACATCCATCAGGGATATGCTAGGAAGAGATCTTGTTTCCAAGTATTTGTTCATGTTTCCAAATTGTTGAATTCATTAGAGTATAGACCTTCATAGTATTGTGTAATTATTCTTTTGATTTCATCAGGGTCTGCTGTAATGTCCCCTGTTTCATCCCTCATCCTTACAATTGATATTTATTCCTTCCTTTCTTTGGTGAGGGTTGTCAGCAGACTATCAATGCTGTTAATTCTTTCAAAGAACCAACTTCAACGGCATTAATTTTTTCCCCATAATTTTCTTGTTTTCTCTCCTGTATCTCTGCTCTGGTTTTTATTATATCTATCCTCTTGCTCTTGGTAGGGTTGTTATGTTGACTCTAATGGTGTAATTTAACCAGCATATCATCCACGAGTCTCTCTTACTTTTTCGTGTGTGCATTTATTGCTATCAGCATTCTTCTGCTAAATCCCTTTACTGTGTCCCACAGGTTTTGATACGCCATATATTTGTTCTCATTGGTTTCTAGAAACTTCCTGATGTCATCTCTGATGTGGGTCAATACCCACTCCTTTTGCAAGAGAATTGTTTATAATCCAATTGTTTGCCCCTGGTTTCTTCACTGTCCTTCTGTTAATTTCCAGCTTTATGGTGCAATGATAAGAGAGAGATGTCTGTATAAGCTCTATGTGCTTGAATTTACTCAAGTTCGACTTGTGTCCCAGCATGTGGTATATTTTCGAATATGTGCCATGTGGCTTGAAAAGAATGTGAATCTCTTTTGCCTGTGGGTGGAAAGCTCTGAAAATAGCTATCAAGTCAAGTTGTCAAATTGTCCTGTTTAAATCTGTAGCCTCTTTTTTGAGTTTCCTTCCCAATGATCTGACTTATTCAAAGAGTTGTGTATTAAAATCACCATCTATAAATGTTGAGCCAGTGATTTCTTTTTTCATCTTTTGGAGTGTTTGATTTACATATTTCACAGATTTCTCGTTAGGCACATATATGTTTATTATGCTCTCTGGTTCTTGGTCTACTGTTCCCTTGAGTATTATATAGTGCCACCCTTTGTCTCTTGTTGTGGCCTGTATCTTGAGGTTAATTTTGTCAGATATTAAGCTCACTATCCCTGCTTTTTTTGCATTGACATTTGCTTGGCATATTTTTCTCCAGCCTTTAATTCTCAACCTGTTTTTGTCTGCCAGCTTCAGATGTGTCTCCTGGAGGCAGCAGATCCAGGGGTTATGTTTTCTGTGCCAGTCTGTTAGCCTCTGCCTTTTAATGCCTGAGTTCAGGACATTGATATTCAGTGTTATTACACCCATCTGTGGACTTTGTGATGGCATCTTGCACCTTTTTTCTTGGATATTTACCTATCTACCAATCGTATCCACGTGTGTTGTGGTTTATCTTTGATTTCCCCCCACCCCCCACTATTGAGCTTATGGTATCCTGGGGGCTGTTTCATCTTTGTTGCACTATGGGTGGAGTTGTTCTATGTGATGGTCTCTTATTTGCCCTTGGTGAGTGTTGATATTCTGCCCATACAGGGTCAGCAAGGATGTTTTGTAAGGCTGGGTTTTTTCATGTATTCTTTGAGGTTGTCCTCGTCTGAGAAGACTCTTGCTTTATCTATCTTAATAGATAATTTGGCTGGGTAAAGGATTCTTGAGTTTGTGTTGTTTTCCTTCAATTTTTGATACATGTTACTCTATTCCCTCCTCTTCTTCATCGTTTCTCCTGATAGGTTTGAACATTCTCTTATTGGAGTACTTTTATTCGTGACCATTTGATTTTTCCTAGCTGTTTTTATGAACTTTTCCTCATAGTTGGATAATTTGACAATTATGTGTCTTAGTGACTTCTTGGGATGCAATCTGGCTGGTGTTCTTTCAGCCTCCTGATTGGTTGCCTTATTTTCATTTTTTAAGCCCGAGAAATTTTCCTCTAAGAATTCTCTCACTATTTTCACTCTTGACTTCTTTGTTGTTTCTTATTCTGCTAGTCCAATTATTCTAATATTGTTTCTCATCATAGCATCAGACATGGCTCTCAAGTTTTCTTCAGCTTCTCTGATTGTCTTATTTGACTGCTTTTCCCATTTGCTGAGGTCTGATTTGTTCCAGGCAATTCTCTGCCGTCTCAAGTTTTTTGGAAAAGTCTTTCAATTTGCAGCTGGATTTTGTTGTTTCAACCCTTAAGTCTTGTATTTCTCTTTGATGCGTTGCCTTTATCTCCTCTATCATTTCATCTTTTTTTGTGTATTGCCTCCCTCATATCCTTTATGACTCCAAGCAGCATTCCGAAAATTTATTTTAGTGGTATGTCAATATCTGCTTCTTCTATGCACATCGGTAGGTTCATGACTTCTGACATCGTCCTCTGTTTCTCCTGCTTTTTTGTTGAAGCTGTTAGAATTGGTTGCTCTTTGCATGTTGTTTTAGAGGAGCCTGGAGTCATCTTCCAGAGTCGAGGAGCACTGGGCTCTCTCTTGGGGGACTCAGATGAGTGCTTCTATGAACTACTTGCTGGTAGCTGTCCTGAAGGGTCAAGCTATCGCTATATCTTCCTGTGATTTCACTCTTACCCTAGCCGTCAGCATTCTATTCTTTGGAATGTGAGTTGGATAGTCTTCTCATGTGATGCCGGTCAGGTTGTTGTTGGCCCATGAGGGTGTGTCTTCGCTGGCTGATCTCTAAGTAGGCTTCATGGTGTTTGAAGCACCTCGGGTTTCCTGTGGTATTTCCCTCTGCAACAAGAGAGCCGAGGAGGGTGTGTGGATCCACCCTCCTTGGTGTAGAGTTCTATAGCTGGGAGAGGGAATTACTGTAGACAAAAAGATCTCCTTCGTAGGTTGGATGAATGTTCCTGTAGTAGCATGGAGCCCCAAAAGTGGTGGGCAGGCATTTCCCCCAGTCACTTGTAGCGCCTCGTGTTTAGGCTGGAGATGTCCCCACTGTTTGCAGGAGAGAACTTTCTGTTGCTTGGTGTCTGGAAGAGGACTGGTGTGATTACCCCAGCTGCGTGAAAAGACACCAAATGCAGGTTGGGCTCCTCCAGTTGGGCCTTCAAAATTTCAATAGGTGGAGTGGAGTGGCCTGTAGGCTCCTAGTGCCTTGAGCCAGGAAAGATAGTGAAAGGAGAGGACAAAGAGAGAAATAAGAAAACAAAGACTGGAGTAACAATGCCAAGCAAACACCCACTCACCCACACACAACTCAAATGCACAGAATAAGCAGAAGTGAAAACAGTAAAATAAAATTAATAAAAAGAAAACAACAGAAAAGTTTAACTGAATCTGCTGAGACTGTGGCAGGAAAGGGAGAAGAGCTAGAATTAGAGGATATAAGAAAATATGGAAGAAAAACAAAGAGTAAGAAAGAAAAGAAAGTGAAGGAGAGAAAATTTTAAAAATAGACAAAGAGATAGCTGAACCCTGTGTTGTGCTGTGTGTTGAATTGTCTTGTGCTGTGTGCAGCACTGTGTTAGGGGGCAGGCTGCCCACTGGGTGGGCAGAGTTGCCATAGGCAGAAGGTAGGGGTCTGGGAACCAGCAGTGGCATGTGAAATAAAGAGAGGGTGAGGAGAGAATCATACAAGCAGATAGAGAAGAGAGGAGAACAAATAAACAGAAGAAAGAAAGAAACAAAGAAAAAGATACAGAACGGGAAAAACTCATCTGTGTTCACTAAGATTGGCTTTCATGGTAAATAGGGAAGAAAAAGAGGAGGAAGAAATAAAGAATAAATAGGTAGCTGATCCCTGATTGCTTGAATATGTGGCCAGAGGAGTTTAGACACTGACTCACAATGGCAGGTTAGTGTTCCCTTTTAATGCAGGTGGTGTTAGGCTAAGGTGACCAGACTTTAAAATTGGTAAAATGGGACAACTGCGGGACACCATTGATAAAAATCATATGATGGTGAAATATCCACCTGGCAGCCTAAATCCATATACCCTAGCTTGTCGTGCATTCTTTCGAAAAATCGGGATTTTTTTAAAATGGCACGGGACGCGGGGAAAAATGTTAAAAATTGGGAATGTCCCACCCAAATCGGGACATCTGGTCACTTTATGCTAGGCAGAATTGCCCTTGTTGATGAGATCACTTTAGGGGACTGAGGGAGGTTTCCCCAGCAGTGCAGCACGCTGTAGAGGGATGTCACAGCTGCCTCTGAGTGCACAGCACTTCCACAGAGGGCAGGCAGTAGTTCCACTGCTATTTGGGTTGATTTGCCCTAGGCAGAGGGTACTGATCTGGAAGCCAGTAGTGTCATATGATAAGAAAGAGAGGGAGAGACGAGGAGAAAGAGGGAAGAATAAATTAAAAAGAGGGGAAAAGAAGAAAGAGAGAGAAAAACACAACACAAACCTGAGCTTGTTGAGACTGACTGCGGTGGGAAAGATAGACGGGCGAGTGAATAAAGGAAAAAGAAATAGAGTGGTAAGGAGATAACTGAGACTTGATCGCCTGTCTGTGAGGCTGGAGGAGTTGCAACTCTTCCTAAAGGTAGCAGAGTGGTGTACCCACTTGATGTAGGGTTCCACAGATACAGGGTGGGATTACTCTCGTAGGCAAGATCATACCAGCGGCCCGGTGTCAGTTCCCACAGTGGTACTGGCACTGGAGTTCACTGGTATACCTGCCTTGTGCTCTATGTAGCCTACAGCAGGGTCAGGGGGCAGGGTGTTCGCACAGCCCCATGTAAGGCCCCAGGACAGGCAGGACCTACCCAGCTGTGTGTAGAATCACTGAGAGGAAAGCTGGGCTTACTGTGCTATCTAGATGGCTTATGCCCCACTAGATCAGATGATTTTATTTTTTATGTGTTATCCCCCTGGCCAGCTAGAATAGAATCAAATTAAATTTTCTTCCTCACTCTCTCGGCACTGATATTTCTAACACAAGTACCATCTATGGTAAAAAAAAAAAAAAGTTTTCCAGTTTTTAGTCACCAAAATACTGATTAATCACAGTGGAATACTGTCTGTTACAGCACCAAAAGGAAAGCCTTTTGATAGAAGGCACTCAAAATATAAGTAAGAAAAGAGGTATCCTCAAAATAAAGTACATCTTAAGAATGTACATGGAGCAAAGATTTAAAAAACTTCATTCACAGGGAAGACACTCAAAATCAGAAGAAACAAATGCAAACATCAATTAATAGAAGGTAAATATAAAGCTATAAATATAGAACTCACCAAAAATAAAATAGGATGTGCAAATATGGATATTGTAGACATTAATGATCTAAATGGACTTGTCCATTTGGAATTGGACAGTTACAGAGTTCACTCTGACAGAAATGACAAATTGACAAAGAATGGCTTTATAGCCATCATTATGAAAACATTTCAAAAATAATCCTGAAGTATAATGCTGGGAGAATTATGATAATACCGTACATCTACCTAAAAGACCAATTAATACAATTCATTCTATTTACACAGCAACCAATAAAAGCAAAATGAAGAAATTGAAGAGTTTTCCCAATTTCTAAAGTAAAAAATTGATCAAATATGCTATCAAACTAAATTGATATTTACTGGTGGTTGTAGTAAATATTAGAGGCAAGGATGAATTATCCTTTGGATAATATTGTCATAGTTGGAAAATATCACTTTATTTATGGAAATTATGGTAGCTATCACAGTTTTGAAAGACCCAAAATGTAATCATTGCAAATATTTTTTTCAATAACAGAAAGTGTAATTATTCATGTATATCTTAGCAGATCAAATGTACAGTTATTAAGTTGACTATATCTGTGGATAAAAATGGTGGAGAAGCTTGTTCTACCAGTCGAAACAAAACCAGGAACACACTATAAAACATTCATTTAAAGCTAATATGCAATTTCAAGTTCAAGCTAAATATAAGTAAAACAAATCCACAAGAGCTAAAGTGTTACTTGAGAAAAACCCTCTTGATTATATAAATATTTTTAAGAATATATTTTATGCATAGAACATTAATAACTAAGAAGCAGATGGACTGTGTGATAATATTAAAATCTTTGTGCATGTAGAATGTAAAAGGATATTAGAAGACAAGAAAAGAAAATGATACCAAACTGGGTTTCAGAAGACTGAATATTTCTTTCATATTTAGAGAAGCTAAAGTGACTTATTTAGAGAAATCTAATGTAGTGACTGAAGGGAATCACGAAGTTAAAGGACTGATCAGGAAGTTTTAATGGGCAGCTAGCAAGAATAAAGTAAATAATTTAATGAAATATTCAAAGACCTGGAGTAAGAAAATCAAAAGGTTATACATTGATCAGTATTGTCCAAGAGAGCAAAGTTGAAGAAAATGTTCTAGCTTTGAGTTGCAATATTGAATGAGGCTAAAGGCAAAACAGTGAACAATGCAGTGAGAAATGAAAGAAGGTGGAAGAAATACCGGTATACGAAGAATAAGTTTAAAAGATAGCATATGATCAATAACTGATTGCATTGAAAGAGGACATCCAAGCTGTATGAGACATTGGCAAGATGCAAGGCTCCAGGAATTGATAAGATAGAGAAAAAAATGTCTCAGCAGTGCTAGAAGCATTCCCGTGTCTATGCTAAGAAATTTTGAAGACAGTTATTAGCCAACTGTCTAGAAGACATCTATGCTTGTGCTAATCCACCCAAAGGAGACCCAACAGATTAAAGAAATTATCAAACTACATCATAATATAACATGCAAATAAAATGTTGCTGAAGATAATTTAAAACTGGTTGCAGCAATCTATTGACAGGAAGCTTCTAAAATGCAAGGTGTATTAAGAAGAGACTAGAATGAGGCATGTTATTGCTGCTGCCAGATTACTCTTGATTGAATACTGAAAATACCAGAAAGAGTTTACGTGTTGTTTAATTAATGTGCAAGGTATTTGTAACAAACTATCGATAACATGGTGAAGAATGGTAATGCCAGAATATTAAATTGCACTCATGTGAAAAATGCACATAGACAAATTTGAAAAGATCAAGGCGATTCTGAGTGCTTTAAATAATGAAAGTATGTGCCAAAACTATATCCTTCCTATAGATTCAATCTATATATTGTTACTGTTAGACTCCATCCAGTGTGTTCTGACTCATAGTGTCCCTGAGGTAGTTAGTTTATTGTGCTGATCTGGCCGATAAACACATGTGGGGTTAATTGAAGGGCAGAGGGATAAATGGCTCAGTGAGCCTCGCCTTTCTAGTTCCGGGAGCTCTTGTTTTGTGATGGTCGGACCAGGGTGCAGCTGCCTTAGCCAATTCCTGCTCCAGCTGGCAAGGTTCACTTCCTGCAAGACATCCCTGAGGAGAAGCTGCATGGACCTACCCTGATGCAGCCCTGGGTGCTGGAGCAGCCATGTGGAGGCCCCTGCCAGTGTTGAGATGCTTACACACTCACTGACTCAGCTTTCCTCCTGCCGTTGGGGTCATTGTATCTGTTTTGTGAGATGGAGGAGGACTCTGTGGATTGGTGTTGGACATATGGGTTAATGTTGGACTTATGGGCTTGGGCACACTGTGTTGGGATGTTTTCTTGATATGCACTTAACCTTTATATAAAACTCTCTCTTCTACATGAGTTTCTGTGGATTTGTTTCTCTAAAGTACCAAGACTAATACAGTCCCCTTCCTTAATAGAATGAAACACTGCCCAGACCTGCACTATCTTCAGAATTGTTCCTAAGCTTTAGCCCATTGTTTCAGCTACTGTGTCAATCTATTTCAATGAGGATCTTACTCTTTTCCACTTTCTATCTACATTAGCAAACATGATGTCCTCTTCCAGGAATGTTCTCTTATGTCCAAAGTGTAAGATGAAATCTCATGATCTTTGCCTCTGGCTGACCGTACTTTCCACCAAGACAGATGAATTTGTTCTTTTAGCGATCCATGGTACTTCTATTATTCTTCATCAACACCGTAATTCAAATGCATTGATGCTTCATTCTTCCTTATTCAATGTCCAAGGGACAAGGGAAAATACTACGGCTAGCGTCAAGCAGATCTTATCTTCATAGTAGCATCCTTGCTTTTCAATACTCTAAAGAGGTCTTGTGCAGCAGAGTTACCTGATTCAAAATTATATTTTTATTTCTTGACTGCTGCTTCCATGAGAATTTATTATGGATCTAAACAAGTCAACCCTCTTGACAAGTTCAACCTTTCCTCCATTTATTATGTTGTGGATTGGGCCAGGAGTAAGGAGTATAGTCTTCTTGATATTGAGTTGCGATTCACACTGTGAGCCGTTGTTGGTCTTCACCAGCAAGTTCTGCATGTCCTCCTCACTTTCAGCAAGCAAGTTGTGGCATCTGCATATCTCACTTTATTAAGTCTTCCTCTAATCCTCATGTAATCCTGCTTCCCTGATTATTTGCTCAGCATACAGATTAAATAAGTATGACAGGAGTATACAAACATCACACTCAACTTTTCTGATTTTAAATTGTAGAACATGCAGTATCCCATGTTCTAGAATAGAACCATGTTAATCCATGTATAAATTCCACAAAAGCACAATGAAAAGTGTTCTGGAATTCTATTCTTCTCAAGGTTATTGATAATTTGTTATGGTCCACAAAGTCAAAAACCTTGGCATAGTCAATGAAACAAGTAAACCTTTTGCTTTCAGCCAAAATCTGTCTGACATCAGCAATGGTATCCCTTATTCCGCATCTTCTTCTGAATATGAATGGGACTTTTGGCAGCTCCCTTTCAATGTCCTGCTGCAACTGTTGTTGGATCATCTTCATCAAAATTGTACTTGCATGTGATTTTTTATTTTCTCCCCCTATACTTTGAGCATTCTCTTGGGTCTCCTCTCTTTGAGATGAGTAAAATATGGATCTCTTCAAATTCATTGGCCAAGTAGCTATTTTCCAATTTTCCTGGCATAGATAAGTTAGCACTTCTAGTTGTTCATTAGTTTGTTGAAATATTCAATTGATAGTCTCTCAATTCCTGGATTATTTTTCTGTTTAATGCTTTTGATGCAGGTTTAAACATTTCAAGAGAGCATAGGTCAAGAATTCATGGTATTGAAAAAAGAAGTCCAATCTTCACTGAGACATTGGAAAAAGGCAATTCTCCAAGAATTTGCATGATCCCAAGTAAAATGTATACTGAGAAAATAATACAAGGAACTAGACTATATTTTTAAAATGCAGCATCAGGATTGGAAAAATACTCATTAACAACCTGCAGTATACAGATTGCATAACCTTGCTTTCTGAAATCCCAGAGGACCTGAAGCACTTACTGATGACTATCAGAGACACCAGCATCAGTCTTAGTTACACCTCAGTGTAAAGGAAACACACACCATCACAGCTGGACCAGTAAACATTATAATAAATGGAGAAATTCTGAAATTGCTAATGATTACATTGTACTTGGATCCATATTTATGGAATTAGCAGTCAAGAAATGAACCACCATGGTGTATTAGCCCAATATACTTCAAAAAACCTCTCTAAAGTAGTAAAGAGCCAAGATTTCATTTTGAGGGCTAAAGTGTGCCGGACATAAGCCTTGGTATTTTGTCACTTGATATGTATGTGAAAGTTGGACAAAGAAGTTAGGAATTCCAGAGAAGAACTGATGCTATGGAATTATAAATAATTTTAAATGCACCATGGCTATTAGAACAAAAACATCTGCCTTGGAAAAAGTATTGCCAGAATGCTCCTTGGAGATGAGGAGGGTGACACTTTGTCACACATATTTTGGCCATATTATCAGAGTAGTCTCTGAAAATAAACATCACACTTAGTATGAAGTCAGCCAACAACCAGGAAGATCCTCAACAAGAAGGGCTGACACAACGGTTGCAACAATGGCCAAGCCTAGAAATGGTGGTGAAGATGGTGGGAGCCCAGGCAGTGTTCTGTTTTGGGATAAAATGTGTTACTGTGAATAGGTACTGAGTCAACAACACTTAAGGACAACAATGTCTTGAATATACTTAATTGTATCAGTTATGTATCATTAATAAAAGTACTTTGAAGCTAAGGCAACCCAGGTGCAGATATTCTAGGGGCAGACAACCACTCAATTAAAAGTGATAGAGCCACAATTCAAGACTGGTTTGTCCTACTTGTTACCCTGACGACTGTGCCATAACCTAAATAGAATGTTCCTCTTGCTCTAGACACAAATGAAGCACGAGGTGTTCGGGCAGGTGATGTTACTTTTCAAGAGCCTTAGTAAATTGTGACATTTCCAAAGCTAGGGGTATGCCTAGCAAGGCAGTTCTCAACCTGTGGGTCGCAACCCCTTTGGGGTGGGGGGGCGAACAACCCTTTCACAGAGGTCGCTTGAGTATAACATTATCTAAATTACAGTTATGAAGTAGCAACGAAAATAATCTTATGGTTGGGGGTCACCACACATGAGAAACTGTACTAAAGGCTTGAGGCACTGGAAGGTTGAGAACCACTGGCCTAGCACAAGTTTATTATGATATCAGTCTTTTGCACTTGTTTGTGTCCATTTGTTACCCAGGTTTATAATTTTTCTTAATGAGGCCTCTGTGTGGGCATGGCTTGCTCCTGAGAATTCTGGGAACTCTGATATTTTCCTCCTTGGAGGTGGGAGGCTCTCTCTCTCTCTCTCTCTCTCTCTCTCTCTCTCTCTCTCTCTCTCTCTCTCTCTCTCTCTTTCTCTCTCTCTGTCTCTCCTCTCTCTCTCCTTACTCCCTGGGAGACATTGCAAACTACACTAGTGCCCTCAGCTGGAGAAGCCATATGAACCTACCCTGATGCAACCAGTCCTCTGGAGGAAGAGAAGCTACATAGAGACACCTGCCAGCGCTGAGATGCTTTACAACAATATTAGATACAGAAAGGCTTTCTACCTACTGGCCTGTAATTGTCCTATATTCAGTATCTTTGGATGTGTTTCATGAGTCTGAAGAGGACTTTATAGATTGGTATCAGACATATGGACTAATATCAGACTTATGGGCTTGGACTAGACTGGATTGGGATGCTTTCTTAATGTACAATTGCCCTTTAGATAAAACTCTTTCTTATACACATATGAGTTTCTATGGCTTTGTTTCTCTAGTCTACCCAAACTAAAACAGATCTCAAAAGGAGGCAACCAGCAATATTCCAGAAGCAGAAGTGAAACTGGGGAAACACATGACACTATTAATTAGAACATTCCAAATAATTTGCTCTCACATTATGTGGGAAACTGAGGACCTGGATGAGATTGTACATGGTCTGCTCCCACCAGTCTGACCACAGGGCCTAGCCTGAGGCACACCTCCATGGTTAGCAATATTGGGAATGCCTCACGACACAAAATTCCAGGAAGGATGTTTCCCCACAGCACTTCTGCTCCCATATATACTTAGACAAAGTCGGGTCTCATTGATGCATGACCCCTCATTCAGCTAAAGTACACTTATCTCAAATGTTATCTCAAAGAACACTTGCTCCTCTTGTCACTTATCTTAAGGAGCGTTTGCTCCTCTAGTCCCTTGTATGATTTTTTACTCCCTTTGAAGTATTTCCTCTAAATGGGTAGACTATCAACACTGGTAAACTGCCCATTTGTTTGACATATATGATGAACGAGAGCCTTGGATGGCTCAAGAGGCATAAAAACCCATTGCTGGATAAACTCTGGACTCTTCTCTCTCTTCTAGTCTCCCAAAAATGGAGTTGAGTCCCATGGGTCCCCTTTTCTGTCTTCTTTAATTCTGCATGTTGCTTCTTTGGGGCCCATTCGACAGTGGGGCTTGCCCAAACATTACAATGCCCATATGCATAAGAACTCTTATTTAGTGCCGAGCCTGGGTTTTTGATATTTCCTTTTCCTTATTCGGCTGAGTCAGGGTTTTTGAGGTGGTGAGAAACTACTCTGCAGGTGATGGTTAAATGTAATGGCCTCACGGAGAGGTAGAGGCAGGAATGATGACCGAAATGGCCGGAGCGGTAGCAACAGCAGCAGAGGACCATGATTCATACTGGAAGAGGTTTAATGCCCATGGTTTAATTTTATGAAAGCCTTCTGGCTTGTAGCTTATTTCCTTGTCTCCAGGAGCATTTTCGAACCTGAGAGCTTGAAAGCACTCTCACCACAGAAAGGAGCAGGTACAGCCCAATGGGTCCATGCCAGCAGCCGGAGTTCTCAGAGAGCAATAGCTCACTCAAGACCTCCCCTGGGATCCAGGTACTCTGGGTGGATTTGAGAGAGCAATTGAAGAACTTCATAGAGGTAACACTCTTGGTGTTAAAATTCCATCAGAAGGGGGAAAAAACTATTTTGGTTAATGATAGATATTTCTTCTGCCAAGATGACCGAGAGGAAGTCCTGTGAGGCAGATTCACTCAGTTCCATGGAATTACAATGAATCAGAATCTACTTGATGGCATCCATCATCAGATTTAGACCATAGGATGAACATTTTTGCAGCACATTATTTTGGATTAGTGATTTTCAATGGCCTGAAAATAAAGAAATATTTTATTGTGGGAAGCCAAATGCTTAATCATTCTGCAATATGGCTCCTTGGTCTTACTCTATACTGATAATAATCTTTGTACCTGAATTTCAATTATGCTTTCTTCTGTATTTACCTTTGCAGATGTGTTTCCTTTCTTGGATACCGTGTCTTTAACTGGTCGTATTCCTGCAGACGTTCTTATGCAATGACAGGCGTTCATACTCTTCTGGTTAGAAATGGAGGTAGAAAGGCTGTAAACATTCAGATTTGAGGCTTGCTCATTGTGTATTGCCTACCTCTGCAGTAATGGGTCCTCTTGGGTGTGGTACCCAGTGGGATACACATGTTGTGTCCAGTGAGATGTTGTTATCCAAATTAACCATGCAGAGCCATTTATCTCTTTGCCCTCCAACCAAACTGTGACCTGATTAATTCCGCATGTTCCTATTGGCCAGGTTGGCACAATAAGCCTGTCACATACCTACTGTAGGTGTTGTAGTTGATTCCAGCTCACAAAATACCAACCCATTACTTGCTTTTCTCTGAAATGATATAGCAGTGATGACAAGGAGCTTCATAACACCCTCAAGAGGGTAGAAGTTTGTGGTAGAGATGGGACTGTAGCTCCCCCCACCCTCTTCTGGTAGTATTGGCTCGAGTACAGTGACATTATCAGATCTTCAAGTTTTCTGTGTTGCTCATCTTCACATTTCTTAGTGGCCTTTTAGCTAAAAGTGCAGGCCGTTGTGTTGTGTTGTTTGTTGACACCACTGGCATTTTCAGATTGCCAGCTTGTTCAGCTCTAGTCTAAGACAAAAGCAGACACCAGGAATGTGGATTCTAGTTATAGTAACATGTGTGTTCGTCAAAAGGCTGCACAGGATTTTGAATGGCATATGTTTTGGAAGCAGATTACCAGGTCTTTCTTCCATGGTGCTTCTGGGTGTTCCAGACCTATAATCTTTGAGATAGTGGCTGGTTAACTATTCCTCAGGGTCCCCCTAGTGTATGATACAAAAATAAAAAGTCAATAAGTCATCAAGTGTCTTTCCTGGGTCCCAAGGTCCTTGCCCAGCCCTTCTTTTTTCATACTTAAGTAATCTTGTGTCCATGTTCTATATAGTGTATAAGGCATTTAAATGTATTTAATATGAGAAATAGAAAAAAAAAGTACAATTACTCCATCTTCTTGGTGGCAAATTTTCTCTTTTTTAAAAATATGACATTTTAAAAGTAGAAGGAATGTATTAGTAGCTGAATATCCCTATTTATCTTCCTTTTCATTTTTAGTTAATAAATAGTGGTTATTTGCTTCTATTTTGCTATACTGTTATCAGTTTTATCAAAATGTAATTTTAACTAATATCATTGTTGTTATAGGGTTATTCATAAAAAGAATATTTTTGAAACTATTAGACTTAAATGATAAGAACTATATGAACATATGGCAAAAATCACGATAACAGAATTTAAACATACAGGAAATTTAGGAAATGCTAACCTCCTTGAAGGCCATTTCCTATTTCTGTTTTTATCATTTCCAGGATTTTATCATCTATGCATGAGTATGTATATACATATATATGTGGCAGGACTTTAACTCGGCTTCTTTTTTCCAGTACTTCACCGCTTAGCTCTGCCACTTTGGCCTAATTCTGCAGAGAACGAATATCCAAGAATTCCTGTGTTTTTGGCTGGCTCAAGATCATTGGAGAAATGCTTCTCATTTCATTGTCAGACATGCCAGGACATGCTGTGTCCCCCGATAATATTTTGTGCACGGTTTCTGAATTTTCACTCTCTGGGGGTGTCTGCAGTTCTGAAGCAATTATGTTCAACCTGGCACATGAACTGAAACATGTCTTGTAAGCATGAGGTACATGTGGTGATCACAGTAAAACTCTACATTGATTTCTGACCTCTGGCCCTTCCAGAAGTGTCACTGATCTCTCAAGGGTGATGTTTTTTGAGGGAATCTTTGATTAAACTGTAAAATTAAAGAAATTCAAAGGGTTGGACAGCTCCCTTCTTACTCTACATTTGAGAAGTCTTGAGAACATGTGTTATTCTTTTCAAAGTTGGTTGTAAATCAAACTTTCTAAATTGCTTCCAGATCAGTCTTTTCAGGCAAAGCCTTAAAATGACGGTTCTATCAGCCAAAACACTAATTTTTACTCCGATTGCACCTCCTTTTATGGATTCTCCTTACCTAATATAGAAGAGGGAGATGCCAATCCTGCCCGTCATCCTTTCTCTCGGTCAGCAGATGTTCTGTCTGAATTAAAAGCTGCTGTCAGCAATTTGGTCACACAATTTAGTTGAGATTTTTTTTTGAGAACTCCATTGTATGACCTGTGAAAAATGTTTGCATAAATTCCAAAAATAGGCCTCTTTGAACTCTGAATATGATATCAAATAAAATTGGAATTTTCAGTTGAAGAGAAAACTGACTTCCCAACAGGGAAATATATCATAATTTTTATGATTTAGGAGAAACATGTTGATTATGTTATTTAAAATATATGTAGTACCTGTTTTTGGCATTTTCTCTTAAAACTTTTTCTACCCAAAATGCCACTTTTAACTAGGCGTTAGTCATTGGCTGCTTAAGAGTAAAAGTAGTAAGCTGATCATAACAGAAATTCCCAAATGATTTCCACAACTAAATTGTAATCTCTCTGTGAAGGCTCTAAATGTTTATGGTGATTTTTCTGAAGATTGGGTCTATGTATTATATTAGACTATCAAAAATGTGAATTTAATCAAATTTTTATTGATTTTATTTCTTCTTATTAACAGGCATGGTGCT
This sequence comes from Tenrec ecaudatus, assembly GCF_050624435.1. Classification (NCBI taxonomy): domain Eukaryota; kingdom Metazoa; phylum Chordata; class Mammalia; order Afrosoricida; family Tenrecidae; genus Tenrec; species Tenrec ecaudatus. The sequence goes on from NC_134533.1 coordinate 88,690,391, forward strand.
TGAAAATACATAAATAAAAATAAGCTAAGACATAGACCAATATTTATTAAATAAGGTCCTAACATTATACAAACATATACATATATATTCAAGTTGAAAGATAAAATAGCTCGTATTTATGACGGAAATTTTAAATTCATCAATACTATTAAATAAAATTGGGATAATTCTTTAATTTGGGGGATTGATTATTTGTGCCTTTCTGGAACTATTTATGGTAATACACACTGAATTTTGTAGCTTCTAAAACATCAATAGGAAACTTTCAACTTGCTGATTTAAGATCACATTCAGATGCCTTTGAATTCACTTTCTATTGAGAGGTCCACCATTGATTCTGGCAGAGAGATCTGTGGGGCCAGTCCCAGTCTTAGCTACGTGGAACCCCCTCCCCAGAAGAATCCACTGCAGAGGACAGCACTGAAGACACATCTCAGGGAGATGGGTGGGTCTACTCAAAACCCATTGGAGCAAACCAAGAGTGTAGGGGAGAGAGAAAGAGAGAGAATCGCATCCCAGCCCACCAAGTCTCAGGGACTATTTCTGCTTGGAACAACTAATGCACAGGGAGGACCCTTGGGCTGGCCCCACAACCAGACATGGCATCCCCTCACTGACCCAATGCTAGAGACACAGTGTGGGAATTTTACCCAGTCTGACCCTCACACACCAGTGTGAAACATGAAGGGAGTGCAACAGAGTAGCAAGGGGAGCAAAGCAATGAAGCACAAAACAAATCCCCGAAATAGACTTTGGTAGCAGGGCTTAGCACCTTATCAGACTTGATAAAAAATTTTTATAAAAAAAATTTATAAAGACAGACATGGAACTATTTATAGGCTTTTACCCCCATGTCTATGTGTGTAAGATAGGCAGGATAAACAGTCCTAAGAAGAAGACAATGGGACCAACAGTTGTGGGAGGACATTGGAGAGAAGGAGGTGGGGAAAAGTAGGGGGGAGTCAACAAACCCAAGCACAAGGGAACAACAGAGCAGAGACAAGTAACTGCCCAGTTGGTGGCATAATCACAGAGGACAGCCCCAGGTATTCCAGAGATATTTCAGAACGGGAGAAGAGTGCATGATTCCATGAAATGATCTGAGCATTCCAAGGCTCATTTCTAGAGCTGCATGTGCGACAATCTGATGTTGCCAGGGTGCTAAACAATTTGACCACAGAAGGTGAAAACAGATACAGGTAATGTGAGCCAACATTAGAACTACAACTGATAGTAGACAGATACATTTTACAGACTATCTAAAACTAAGCAGATAGCAAGCTAAAACAAAAAGATCAATATGCTCTGGGGGATTTAAACAATATGTGTATTATCACTATATTTATTATAATAACAAGGATGCAATTCAAACTTAGCATATGAAGACCTCAACTCTCATGAAAAAATTCAATCAGCTTGGGCTGTAGTGGCACAGATATTAAATAAGCTATAAAAATAACACTTCAACAAGCAATTGTAGACATTATTAAAAGAAACGAGAGAATAAAAACTCATTAGAAGGAAGAAAAGGAATATTTGGAAACTTATTGTGGTAGCTGTTGTGGTAGTAATCTGCTTGATATGATTTAACTCTGGAATGCTATGATACATGTAATATCTCCTAATTAATAATAAATAAATAAAAGATGAACAGTAACAGAGGAAAAAGTCATGAGCTTGAAGGTAAAGTTATAGAATTTATGTGTCTGAGCAACACAGAAACAGGACTTTTAAATGAGAGAAGACTCAGTCACCTGTGTAGTCATAACAAACGGTCTATTGATTTTATAAACAGAATCCTGAGGAAGAAAAGAAAGCATGTGGTGCTGGAAGAATATTTGGAGTAATAATTGTTCAAAATATACCAAAGAGAATTAATCCAAAGAAATAAGGGTAGGGGGACAAGGGGAGAGGAGGGAGAAATGGGGAACAGATCGTAATGATGGACATATTACCATACACCCCTCTACAGAGGGAAGAACAGAAAACACGGGGAAGGGAGACAAAGGCTGATGGGAGAGATGAAAACAATAACAGGGTATTATCTATCAGGGGCGATGAGGGGGGGGGCGGGGAGGGGTAAAACAGCTGACACCAAGGGCTCAATGGAAAGTGAATGTCTAGAAAAGAATGAAGGCAACATATGTACAAGCATACCTGATTCAACTGATGCATGGGTTGTGATGAGTTGTACGGGCCCCCAATAAAATGATTTTTTAGAAAAAGAGAAATTTATACCAAACGTACTGGGATTTAAAGATTTTTTTTAACCTAGGAAAAGACAAAGATTTTTTTTCTAAATATGCAAGAATAACAAATTGAAAGACTGCGGTCATCTCATCCGGAAGGCAAATAAGGAGGAACAGAGCAGCTTTTAAATACTGAAAGCAAAACTGAGTGTGTATGCAGAATTCTATATTCAATCAACCTATCTCTGAAGAGTGCAGATAAACTAGACTGCTTAGACATGCTAATGCTAAAATCATAATCCAAACAAGAAAAAAGTGGATAAATCCTAGTTCATTAAAAGTCAAGGCAAACTAAAAGCACTCTGAGATACTACATCCTCACTTCATTGTCACTGAGTCGTTGCTGACTCATTCTGAACCCAAAGGGCAGGACAGAACTGACTGAGGTTTCAAGATTGGAACTACTGATGAGAGCAGTAACCCCATCTTCCTCCTGAGGAGCACCTGGTGATGCAGGACGGCTGACCTTGCAGTAAGCAATCAAAGGCATAACCAGGAAACCTCCAGGGCTCCTGAGATACCACATACACCTATTTAAATGTATAGTGGTTTTATCATCAAAAATAAGACACGGAGAATGGCACTAGTCAAGATGTCCAGGAACTCAAGCACTCGTATATGGCTAAAGAAAGTCAAAATAGTTCAGTGGCTGTGGAAAAGAGTTTGGACAAAGATTATAAAGTTGAACGCTGTATATTTATACACTTACCATAAGATATAGCAACTCCACTCCTTAAAGCATTTCATTAGATAATTAAAAACTTGTGTTAAAAAACCAAAACGTGTACATGAATGTTTAAATTAGTTCTATTTATCATCTTTGAACATTAAAAAAAAAAACCCTGATAGAGTCAATATGGGACTGATACATTTGTTCCTGGAACTCGGTGATTTGAGCTACCTCCGTCAAAGAAACCAATTGATAGAAAAGATGTTGAGTAAAAGAGTGAGAACTTTATTGAATACAGAGACCATAGGGGGACAACATGAACCCAGCCCGACCAAAAGAAAAAGAAATTAAAAAGTAAGAGTTGCCTCTCTAAGCAAAGAGGAAGTAGGAGATTTTTATACATTAGGAACATAGGGAAGTCTGGGAAAGGTGCATTAAAATTAAGCTGTATTGGTACATTAAAACTAAATGGTATTGGTCTGTTGTGGAGAAACGTTGTTTGCTCCTTGGGCAAATGGGACAGGACCACCACCCTCTACGGCTCCACAGGATGTGGAAATTGGCTGATAGTTCAACCTAGGCAGCTGATGGAGCAGTGGCTGGCCTGTTCCACCTAAGATACAATGGACACGTCACCTCATGTTCCCTGGCAAGGCTGCAAAACCATCAATCTGCAAACTTATCAGTTACTTTATGGTCCCAACCTTGCTCTCTCCTCCTGTCTGGACTTTCAAATAATTCATTGTAAACTGTCCCTTTGTATAACTTTGTCACTTGTTGCAGGCTATGTGCAGGGAATGTATTTAAACCTGCCTTGAATAAATTACCGGGCCTGGAGTGTTTATACTTCAGACGCCCCAGCACCTCAACAGTATCTATCCTTTTTCTAATCTATAAGTTTTCTCATTGCAGATCATGCCACTCTCAAACTTGTTCGACTTGTAAGATAAGAGCCAATCTCCATATTACCTTACAGTCAGTAATATCATATCTTTGTTTTATGCTGCTTTCTGCTCCGGTGGTTTAGTCATCTTGCCTTAGGTCATGACAGAACAGTGGAATGATTTATGTTATTTCCCCTTAGCACTCAAAACAATAAGTTTCAGTTTAGTGATTCTTTACCAAACCTTTACCAAACATTCCTGTCCTGGAGCCGAAAATTGATGCTAATTGTTTGTGTCAATTCTTACTGCTAAAGGATTTTATTTCATCAAACTCATGTTGAAATCATAAAAACATTAATGATTGATACATTATAATTATATTTAATATTTCTCTTTATTTAAATAATTTCTATAAAAAATTGCATTATCTCTTGACTTCTAAATGGAAACAGCAAAAAATGCATTCAACTTGAATCAACCTCAGAATTATACTGAATGAATAAACTCACTATCAGCAATTTGCATATTCTGTAATTTATGGCATTTTTAAACAGAAAACAATGGTGTTGTTAAATGTTAAGGCTAGTTTGAGTATAGCCCGAAACATATTTTTGGCAGTGATGAATTTTCTATTATCATCATTAGGCTGGTGGTTACCCTAAGGTATGTATGGGTCATAATTTTCAGTTTCATACAAATGAAAAACTCTATTTTCATGTACCCAAACTCAACTTATTGCTCTGGAGTCTATGTTGACTCATAGTGACCCAATAGTACCCCACCAGATGGCCTTCTATTTCACTATATGGCATTAAAATAATATATTTTTTAATGTGTGATGATTTGGCAAAAAGGGAAGTAAGTAAATATTTCATGTACTTGTTTTATATAAAGGATACTCTAACTACAAGCTTTTCTTTCTTGATGTGTTTTGTTTTGTTGTCAGTGGTTTGTTGTTCTTGTTTTGTTGTATACTGTTGCTTGAATTTGCTCTGTCTTGTTTTTGTGCATGTTATTATCTCCACAGGTCTGTAAATAAAATAGGCTGGATGAATTATCTAGAGGAAAAACAACGGATCCGACAGTCCTTGGGGGACATGGGATCAGGGGAGGTTGGAGGTGAGGAAGTGGTTTTAACAAATCCAGGGACAAGGGAACAACAAAGGGATACAAATTGGTGGTGAGTTGGGTGTGGCAGGTCTGGTAGGGAATGATCAAGGGTAAAATAATGAAGAGGTATAACTGTAACCCAGGTGGGGACGGAGCATGATAGTGGGACAGGAGAAAAATCAAGGGAAATAGAGGAAAGAGCTAGGAGGCAATGGGCATTTATAGAGGTCCAGACAAAGATATGCACATATGCAAATATATATGAGCATGGGGAAATAGATCTATGTGCCTATATTTAGAGGTTTAGTATTAAGGTGGCAGAAGGACATTGGGCCTCCACTCAAGCAGTCCCTCAATGCATGAATAATTTCTTCTATTAAATTGACATTCTATGATGCTCACACTCCCGACACAACCGCTGAAGCCAAAATTGGTTGAACAAGCAAATGAGTTGAACAAAGCTGATGGTGCCAGGCTATCAAAAGATATAGCATCTGGGGTCTTAAAGGCTTGAAGATAAACAAGTGGCCATCTAGCTCAGAAGCAACAAAGCCCTCATGGAAGAAGCACACCAGCCTGTGTGATCATGAGGTGCCAAAGGGATCAGTTATCAGGCATCAAAGAACAAAAAGCATATCATTGGATGCACACTTCCATGATAGGATCACTGAGGACAAACGGGTGCATAAGCAAATGTGGCAAAGAAAGCTGATGGTTCCCGGCTATCAAAAGAGATAGTGTCTGGGGTCTTAAAGTCTTGAAAGTAACCAAGCAGCCATCTAGCTCAGAAGCAACAAAGCCCACATGGAAGAAGCACACCAGCCTGTGCGATCACGAGGTGTCAAAGGGATCAGGTATAAGTCATCATCATCAGAAAAAAAAAAATCTTACCATAGGGAATGAAGGGGGAAGTGCAGAGTGGAGACCCAAAGCCCATTTGTCAGCCACTGGAGATCCCCTTGCAGAGGGGTCTAGGGGAGGAGATGAGTCAGTCAGGGTATGGTGTAGCACTGTTGAAGAATACAGCTTTCCTCCAGTTCCTAAATGCTTCCTCCCCCCAACTATCATGATCCAAATTCTACCTTGCAAGTTTTGATAGAGCAGAGGATGTACACTGGTGCATATAGGAGATGAAGGCACAGGGAATCCAGGGCAGATGATACCTTAAGGACCAGGGGAGTGAGTGGCAATACTGGGAGGGTAGAGGATGAGTGGGTTGGAAAGAGGGAACCGATAACAAGGATCTACATGTGACTTCCTCCCTGGGGGACGGACAACAGAAAAGGGGGTGAAAGGAGACGCCAGACAGCACAAGATATGACAAAATAATAATTTATAAATTATCAAGGGCTCGTGAGGGTGGGGGGAGTGGGGAGGGAGAGGGAAAATAGAGGACCCCTTTCTAAGGGCTTAAGTGGAGATCAAATGCTTTGAAAATGATCAGGGCAAAGAATGTACAGATGTGCTTTCAACAATTGATGTATGTATGGATTGTGATAAGAGTTGTATGAGTCCCTAATAAAATGTTTGTTTTTTTTAAAAAAAGAATACTAGCCGTGATAATTAGGTTTATTGTGCCAACTAGGCTTCCATAGAAACACCTGGGCAGGGTTTAATCAGGTTGCTTGGAGGACTAACAAGATAAATGCTTTTGGAGGCTGGCTTCTTTCTCCTTTTCTCCCTGGAGATCTGAACAGCATGCTGCTGCTTGAGTTAGTCCTTTGTCTCAACCATGTGCTGCACTTCTGGGCCAAGCCAACCCCTGGATGGCATTGCCTTGCCATGCATCTGTAGAGCTTGAGGGTTCACCAAAACCAGCTTTGCTAAACTCCCCAGCTGTTTCTACCCTACCCTGCCTTCTGCTGCCTTAGGCTGACTCTGCTTGTCTTGCCTGCTTCCTTGACCTTGGACAAGCAGCCCTGTGAGTTGAAAGACCTTCAGCATATTAACTGTTCCACAAAATTGGGTTGAACTGAGTAAACTGTACTGCCCTGTGGACTAATATATTACATATATTATTTATATAATATATATAAAATTATAATGTCCTGGTTTTCTATCTCTAGAGTACCCTGCCTAACACACTCTCATTAAGTACTGTGGATCTGATGCTTCAAAAAGAGTATCCTTGTTATCTAGTACTGCTATAACAGACATACCAACAGTGGATGACTTTAATAAACAAAAATTCCTTTTTCACAGGCTCAGAAGTTACAAGTCCAAAATCAGAATGCCACCTCTAAGGGATATCCCTCTTTCTCTTCTAGCTCTGGAGGGAATTCCCTTCTCCATTCAACATTTTTCAACATCCATAGTCCGATTGCACCATAGAGATCACCATGTATCTTACATGTGTCTCCATGTTCCTTTGGGTCTAGGAGGTTCTCAGTGCAGGAGCTCTGAGTCCCCAAAGCCATACTCTGCTTTCCATTCTTATTTTCTTAGTGATAATTCGGTTCCACCTTCTCTGAATTTTCTTTTGTAAAATAAAAGGTGATTCAGGCCAAAATTCAGGAAAAGTTCTCTTACATGGGATCAGGCCTGCAGTTAATGAGGTTTTTCATTAATCCTCCCTTTCTCGCATAGCGCTATCAACACCTCTTTACTATGTACCTTATTTTATTGAAATATTAAAAATATTTCCTATTAAACTATAAATCCTATGAGGAAGGAATCATATCTTATTTACCTATGTATATCAAGTCCTGGGAAAGATCTTAGCAAGCACTAAATACAGAACAAATGCTTTTGAGTAAAAAGCGTTTAAAGAAACATAATATTTAAGTAGTAATCTGTCGTGGAGTACATGTATCAACATATATTTTCTTTAGACAAAATTTATCATTTTCATATAACATCAAATGACTGGTCCTGGTTTATTGCCTCTTTTGGTAAATCACATTTTGCATTTTCTTACACATGCATGAGCTTCTTTTATGCTCCCTTTTCCACTGATGCACTAATAAAACACATTTGATTCAGATTTCTTGGATACTAATTAGCATGCAAGAAAAACTCAGACAATTTCTTGCTCTATCAGAGCCATTACATCGCATTGTTCTGAACTGAAAACATAAATGTGAGCACATAGGAGAACATGTTATATTTACTACAATGGAAAGGTTTTGCCTGGTGTTTAAAGTATTCTAATTTTTTAATATGTAGTGTAAAGTGCAGTCTGGGAAAAAGTCAACAGTAAGGGAGATACAATGATGCTCGCATGTAGTCTGCATCAATTGCCAATAATTGTCTCTTCTCCTCATTAGAATAGAAAGGCACAGAAAAGTAACTGGTATTAAACTTGGTAATCAATAATCTGTGATTTAATAACTGAAGTTAATTCCTGGACTAGTACAATAGCTCATCATCCATCCAGAAAAGCCTATCAACTCTGTGCATGTGGTTGAGTGTGTATAAACATTCTAAATGTGATAGATCTCTCCTGACTTTGAACATCATCTAATCCATAAAAGTTTAAGGTATAATGCTACAATGTACCTATTGTGAACATATATCTAAGAAGACCTTACTTCTTTAAAAAAAATCATAGAAACATACTATTTCTCTATTTCTGAAACTAGACCTCAGTTCTCATCCATGATAGTGGAAATTATGATGGATGAGAAGAATAAGAAAGCAACAATTGAAAGTGGGATTGGACTAGAACTAAACAGCCAGAACCTTGACATTTTCAAGAAAATCTCAATGAAAAAATACATTGGGGAAGTAACCTGAATTTTAGTAAGTAAACTAACGAGAATGTTATACTTGTGCTACAATAGAGTAATTGGTTGTCCCTGGCCTATAAGTAATAGAAATCAGCAGGGACACCTGGACTGTGATGGTGGACTCTGATGAGTACCCTGTCCCTAATATTACCCCAGGGGTTAGAGATACACAAGATAAAATGATGCTTAAAGATACTCTGGCCTGCTCTCTGGGGCTATGACAAACAAGATGGAGAGATTTCTAAATTATTATCCAGGTAGCTTTAAATAATATCCGTATACAAATATTTCAGGGACCAAATGTGATATCTAGTACTATGTCCTGGTTTAGAAGTGCAGAGAGGACAGTTGATCCCATGAGTCATTAAGTAAACCCCTATTATTGCAAACCTTAATTTGACTTGAGAGCGTGCTTGGCCAGTCCCTTTGACTTCCACTAACTTGCATTATGAATGGAGTCCCTGACTGGTACAAGGGGTCGATGCAGTTGGCTTGCAAGCCAAAAGTTGGAGATTTGAGTTCACCCAGAGGCAACTTAAAAGAAAGGCCAAATGTGATTGAATTGCCTAAAATATCGTCAAACCAAGGCACTTCCAACTACATTCAATAAAACAAACTCAAGAAAAAATAGAGGGAGAGAATATATTTTTTTTTGAAAAATGTGAGGGGTACTCCCCCCAAATGGATTTTTTTCCAAAGCTATGTGTGTATTTAACTTTTTTTACAAAATAACCTTGCCACCTTCGACATGCTTTCCCTTACACTGCATACATTTGTTGAATCTGCAATTCCATTCTTGGAAACAGTTTTCAAGCTCATCTGGTTGGATGGCTGACAGCACCTTCCCAGTGTTTTTCTTCACTTTTTCTACACCTTCAAATCACTATCCTTTTATGTCCCTCTTCATTGATGGAAATTAAAAGAAGTAACACAGAGCAAGTTAGGTGAATAAGGTGCATGGGCCAAGAGAGGCATGCTGGTTTGTTTTTTTTTTGCCCCAAACTGGCACACTGAGATGGCTACATAAGTAGATGCATTGTCATGGTGGCAAAACCAGCCCTCAATCTGCCACTAATCAGGCTGTCCCCCACCCCCACCACGCACAGGGCTTTGCAATTTTTTCAGAGACTTTAAATAGAAAGCTTGCTTAATAATCTGAGCTCGTGGAAAGAACTCCAAATGCACTCCAAGTCAACCTTTTTATCTGTTTGGGAAGTTGACCAATTTACAGAATTAACTTTATCATCAACTGACACTTCACCTTTTTTGAAAAGAGAAAATCGCTCATACACTTAAGGTTTTCCCATAGCTCTGTCCCTATAAACTATTCAACATCACAACAGTTTTTGCGGCATTTTTCCCAAGCAGGAAACAAAATCTCACAGCTGCATGTAGTCCTCGTAAATCAGCCATCACAAAAAACGAGGTTCAAGTAAAACTACTTTTATGAAAAAATTCACTGTGACCAGATAACTTCCCAGGCAACCCCACTGGGGTAATAACAAAGACTATTCCTAGCTCTTGCTACTCTTGCAATCCAGTATCCAAGATCAGTAATCCAGCAGCAAAAATTATAACAGAGATAACTATTACTTGTTATAGCACCTCTGAAGGGTGATGCCTGCCTCAGACACAGAACAAAAAAATGAATTACTGAAATAACATTACATAATTTGGGACTTAAAGGATGAGCGACTTTAAATAGAATATATGTATTCCAGGAAATTTATTTAAAGAATATTCCATGACATCAATGTCAGAAAAGAATAGTAGACTGGTGGTCTTGGGTTAGACTAAAGAATTCTAATGTAAGCAGCCAGTGATAAAACAAGTTTAAAATGCCATTAAATGAGTGTATATCAGACACTCAGATCCCATATGCCAACTTTCTTAAGATAAATAGCACATCAGAAGCTTGAACCTTGGCAGTCTGCAGTTGGCTAAGATTCAAGCAGGAAGTGATATGTAGTACAGATACTTTCACCTTGATCATAGAGTATCACCATTAGCACACTTGACACTCAAAGACATGATATCATTGCTAGCAAAAGGTGTAAGAGATATCTAATTAAATATACACCTATCTCCCAGACATCGAATTGCTTATAGCAAAATTTCATCTTCTTCCTAAATCTTGAGAACCTTAATGTTCTACGACTCACAAACAAATGTGACTGCACAGGATGGAGGGCCTTTCTTCTCAGATTATGTGCATGCATTTTAGTTCAGAAGCAATGGAAATACCATGTATTAGAATTCCATTAAAGGTCCTTAGTTATGTTAGTGCTACTGGCGTCAGAAAGTCTCATTATGATGCAAAGCATCAATATAATCAACCTTTTTCTTGTGACCAAAATGAAATTGTATGAAAATTAATAACAATTGGATAAATGCTAAGTGTGAGTAACAGGTAAAATATCTATAATAGATCTTCAGTGAGATGATTATATCTGTCCATTGTTTAGTACATTCTTGGATTGTCTGTCACCACCTAGAAACTTCTGTGGATTAAAAGATATAGCATACACTTACCCTGCCTCAAGGAGCTTGTAAACTACTGTGGAAGAAAGTGCATGTGTATAAATAATAGTGGTTAGTGATACATATTAACTAATGGAAATGTAATGAGAAATAAGGCATGATTTCCAGCTGACAAATCTAGAAAAACCCTTTCATGGAAGTATTGTGATTGCCACCATATATTCAAACAAGCAAGCGAACTTGTAATATTACATTTTGTATAAAGTTTGCTGGACAAGGATTCTCAGTTGTTTGCCAGTTGAGGTCTGATACTTCCTTAGGTGACCTAAAACAATGTAATCAAGCCCCCAGTGGGATTTGTTGTGAGCAGTTAAACAGTTGTAATTAGATTAGGGTGGAGAGAAGCTTCCTTCTTCAGATCCCAGCCCTGAAGCAATGGAAAGGATGTTTCCTGGGGGTGTGATCTAATTCCTATGTAAATTGATGTTGTATGAAAGCATGCTTGGTTTTGCTGGATCTAAATCCTCCATCCAGCTCATCACCATCCGGTTCTTACCTTTTTCTCCAGGGAGCCATCAGTGGCCTTTCATTTTACCTGCAATCTGATTTGCTGGCCTCACAAATGTCTCTCTAGTCAGTCACAAGCCTGATTGCTGGCCTATGATTCATTTGTGCATGTTGAAGCTGCTTGCCTCTGTTCTTCCTGCTAATTTTAGCTTCATCAATACCTGAAACTACTCTCCTTGAAGACACCTCCTATTTGATTCATAGACTTTGAATTTGCCTAAACTCAGACTGAACTGTGGCCCATTTCTATGACTTTATGAGTAATTTTCTTGATGCACATATATAGATAGAAGATAGATAAATAGATGACTGATAGATCAATAGATAGATAATTCAGTCAATTAACATGGCCCTTAAAGTCATAATCCTTTATGTGATATATTATAAATTATAACCTCTATGCCTGTGGCTATCCTCCCATTCTGGAGAGAGTTCTGTACTATGTTAGGTTTTAAATATCCACCCATGGTGTAAATCATGTGATGTAAACCAATCACCATCTTTTAATTCTTTGGGAGTATGGTCTGCTGATAGACAAATAACAAATTTCCATCAAAGCCATATTTTCTGTGTATAGGAGCTATCTCAGACACACAGAAATCTCAGGATCGCCTGTAGCTACCAGGGGAGCACTTGGAGAGCTATGTCTGAAGTGGTGGATGTGCCAGAGGCACCAGACTGTAGCCAGGACACCTTGGGGCAGACAAAGGGCCACACTCAACCCGAGACTGAGGCAAGGAGACTGTGATGAAGAACTGAGGAACGGCGCTACACTTTTTGTGAGGCCGAGTAGTGGAGTGGCTGCCCATGTCAGGGAGGCAGGGGCCAAGGGACCACACATGCATGAGGCGGAGGACTAGGGAGAGACATAGTTATTGGCTGAGAAGAGAAAGGGCTATATCATTATTGTATTTTGATCCTGCCTTGTGTTAACTTAATAGCTCCCCTAATGGACCTTCATAATGATACATTTTGTGTGTGAGTTTTGTATATCTATCGCAACAAATTATTGAACCCAGAATATAAACGTAGGTCATTGGAGGAAAGATTAGTGACAGAGTAGGCAAAGAAAGTTGGATGGTGACTGCCAGTTTTGTTTCTCTAGAGAACCCACCCTAAGACAATAGGTGAGTTCAGTCCCTCTCTCACACCTATCACTGTCACACTAGAGCCACCATTTAGTTCTGTACCTGCTATGTACTTATGAGTTTTAAAAAATTCTTTGCAGGCACACCACCAGATTTGTAGTTATATTCTAATCATTACTTACATAGATTCCTGCACAGGTTTGCTGATTTCCTTATATCATGCTATTCTTAAAATCTTGCAAAAAGTTTATACTTTTGAAGATAACACTCAGTCTCCTCACATTTATCATAACCATGCATGTTATATAGCATACACAGAGTAGGTACTCTGTGAGCAATCATTGAGATAATGATTGAGTAAATGGATCATTCAGCATATTTGTTACATTTGCTTGATACCTAGAAAGAAGAGTTATACCTAGAAAGAATATTTTGATTATGTTGAAGAATTATTTTAAAAATTCATACTAGAGATTATATTCTCAAGAACACTCAACTTGGAAACTTGGAACAAGATTTTAGCACACTAAGCTTCCTGTGCTCAGTTGCATTTTCCTATGAGGAGAGGAATCTATATTTAAAATGTTCTACCAATTTTAAAGATAAAGGCTTCATTAATGTAAAAACCAAAAGGTTCAACATTTAAGCTCACCAACTACTCGGTGAGAAGAAGATATGGCAGTCTGCTTCCATAAAGATTTCAAACTAAAACCCAGTTTTAGCCAGTCAAGTCTGACACACACAACCACCCTTAAAGGACAGAGTAGTTCTGTTCCTTCAATATTACCTTGGCTGTATGGAAGAAGCACACCAGCCTGTGTGATCACGGGGTGCTGAAAGAATCAGTTAGCAGGCATCAAAGAACAAAAAAATCTTACTGTGTGCTCACCTTCCTGATACAGTCCCTGAAGACAAATGGATGTATAAGCAAATGTGTTGAAGAAAGCTGATGTTGCCCAACTATCAAAAGATAGAGTGTCTGGGGTCTTAAAGGCTTGAAGGTAAAAAGTGGCCATCTAGCTGAGAAGTAACAAAGCTCACATGGAAGAAATACACCAGCCTGTGTGATCATGAGGGGTCAAAGGGATCAGGTATCAGGCATCAAAGAACAAAAAATCAAATCATTGTGAATGAGTGGGAGTGCAGATTGGGGGCCCAAGACCAATCTGTAGGCAATAGGGCGTCTCCTTACAGAAGGGTCACGGGAAGGAGGTGAACCTGTCAGGGTGCAGTGTAGCAACGATGAAACAAACAACTTTCCTCTAGTTCTTAAATGCCTCCTCCCCGTCCCCTTACCCTCCACTATTATGATCCCACTTCTACCTTACAAGTCTGGCTGAACCAGAGGATATACACTGGTATAGATAGGAACTGGAAACTCAGGGAATCCAGGGTGGATGATCTCTTCAGGACCAGTAGTGGGAGTGGCGATACTGGGAGGGTGCAGGGAGGGTGGGGTGGAAAGGGGGAACCAATTACAAGGATACACATATAACTCCTTCCCTGGGGGATGGACAACAGAAAAGTGGGTGGAGGGAGACATTGGACAGTGTAAGATAGAACAATATAGTAATGATTTATAAATTATCAAGGGTTCATGAGGTAGGTGGGAGCGGGGAGGGAGGGCAAAATGAGGAGCTGATACCAAGGGCTCAAGTAGAAAGCAAATGTTTGAGAATGATGGGGGCAACAAATGTACTAATGTGCTTGACACGATGGATGGATGGATGGATTGTGATAAGAGTGGTACGAGCCCCCAATAAAATGATTACAAAAAGGAGAAGAAGGACAAAAAATCTTTGCAGGAGCAGGTGGCCTCACCTTTCTGCCACCTTGCAAAGCCTGTGAGTCAGTTTTCCTTATAGGAATGCTGTGAAGTGAATGGGATTCCTGACAATGAGCTTGGGTTCGTTTAGATTTTCTCTAAAGATAAGAAAAACTGAGACTCATATGTCCAGCAGCTTGGAGCCATGCAGAAAACAAATGACACTGGCCCCAGCTTGATCCTCAGCCCCAGGAATTTAACAAGGAAGAATAAAGAGGGAATGGAAGGAGAAGGGGGGGGGGGGAATGAAAAAAGAACGAATGCTGTATCTCATGGCACTATCTTCTGCTTTTTAAGTTCCTGGAAAATTCTGAAAATTCTATTACGCATAAAACCAATTTTAAAAGTTCTATTTTATCTTTCATGAAAAATCCCAAAGAAATGTAAGTTAAAAGTATTATACCTCATGCTTTTGTCCAAAGATGGAATTTCAAAATGTCCTTTGAAAATATTTTACATGCAGAATCACATGGGGCCAAAAGGTCAGCTATAATTTCACTCAAGGATTTGTATATGTGGTCTTGTTTTAAATTTTGCATTAGCCAGATAACCTGAGGGGACTTCAAAAACTCCGTGGAAGAAGTTCCTCATCTTTCAGTTCCATTTTCCATAAACAATCTGAAGCTACCTCCTGTACTATTGTATCCCAGTTTCCAGGAGTAAAAAATTGAGGAATTAGGGGCTATTACTGAAGTCAACAAATTTCATACTTTCCTATTGCAATCAGTCTGTTATGATAAAGGAGACTAACTCTCTAGAATGCTGGGTCCAGCTGCTGCAAAACCTGACCAATTGCATAGAAAAGCTGCTTTATAAATCACCATGATTTTGAGATTATAAAAAGATTTAATCTGTAGAAAAAAATGGAATAAGTGTTTAAAAACTCACTGCTAAGCAAATTAATTCCTCAATTTCTTTTTTTCTGAAACTTTGAGGGTTGAGGTATCTATATTTGGAGAGATATTAATGTAAATATACATATGAAACTGTTTCATTTATATACTTTACCCAAACATTAAAAATGTTATTTTTAATTTACATAATTTATCGTTCTTCCCAAATAATGATTAAACATCTCTACAGTTTGAACACTTGCATTTTCCTCACTACTACCATATAAAATACTCGGGAAATTATCTTTTCCTTTTTTTCTCTTTTCTTTTTTTACATTTTATTAGGGGCTCATACAACTCTTATCACAATCCACACAAATACATACATCAATTGTATAAAGCACATCCGTACAGTCTTTGCCTTAATCACTCTCAAAGCACTTGCTCTCCACTTAAGCCCTCCGCATCGGGTCCTCTTTTTATTGCCCTCCCTCCCCACTCCCCCTTCCCTCATGTGCCCTTGATAATCCACAGATTGTTATTTTGTCATATCTTGCCCTATCCGGAGTCTCCCTTCCCCCTTCTCTGCCGTCCATCTCCCAGGGAGGAGGTAACATGTGGATTCTTGTAATCAGTTCCCCCTTTCCAACCCACTCACCCTCCACTCTCCCAGCATCACCCCTCCCACCCCTGGTCCTGAAGGTATCATCCACCCTAGATTCCCTGTGCCTTGAGCTCCAATATGCACCAGTGTACAACCTCTGCCCTATCCAGTCCTGCAAGGTAGAATTCGGATCATGGTAGTTGGGGGGAGGAAGCATACAGGATCTGGGAGAAAGCTGTGTTCTTCATCAGTACTACATGGCACCCTGACTGACCCATCTCCTCTGGTAAACCCCTCTATGAAGGGATCTCCAGTGGTCGTCATTTGGGCCTTGGGTCTCCACTCTGCACTTCCCCCTTCATTCACTATGGTATATATATATATACACACACACACACACATACATATACATGTACATACATACACACACACACATACACATATATATATATATTCTTTTTTGCATAATGCCTCTTATACCTGGTTCCTTTGGCACCTTTGATTGCACGGGCTGGTGTGCTTCTTCCATGTGGGCTTTATTGCTTCTGAGCTAGATGGCCGCTTCTTCACCTTCAAGCCTTAAAGACCCCAGACACTATCTCTTTTGATAGCCAGACACCATCAGCTTTCTTCACCACATTTACTTGCTCACCCACTTTGGCTTCAGCAGTTGTGTTGGGAGAGTGAGCATCATAGCGTGCAAATTTAATAAAAGAAAGTATTCATGCATTGAGGGAGTGCTTGAGTAGAGGCCCAAGGTCCTTCCGCCACCTTAATACTAAACCTATAAATATAGACACATAGATCTATTTCCCCATCCTCATATATATATTTGCATGTACATGTCTTTGTCTAGACCTCCATAAATGCCCCTGACTCCCAGCTCCTACCTCCATCTCCCTTGACTTTCCTCCTGCCCCACTACCATGCTCTGTCCCCACCTGGGCTACAGCTATACCTCTTCTCTACGCAATCTTACCCTTAATCATTCCCTACCAGGCCTGCCACTTCCCCCTCACTACCATGTTGTTCCCTTGTCCTTGTGTTTGTTATCACCACTTCCTTACCCCCCTACCCCCTTCACCCCAAATCCCCCGGAACTGTGGAAATTCTCTTTTCTTAAAGGTATTTGCAGAGTCTTTCTTTTTTTTTCATTATATTTTATTTATTTATTTTTATAAATCATTTTATTGAGGCTCATACAACTCTTATCACAATCCTTACATATATCAATTGAGTAAAGCATCCTTTTACATTCGTTGCCCTCATCATTCTCAAACTTCACCTTTCACTTGGGTTCTTGGAACCAGCTCATTTTCCTTTTATCCCTCCCCACTCCCCTCCCCCCATGAACCCTTAATAATTTATACTATTTTATCTTATCTTACACTCCCCTGCATCTCCCTTCACCCACTTTCCTGTTGCCCATCCCCAAGAGAGGAGGTTATAAGTAGATCTCCGAGATCGGTTCCCCCTTTCTACACCCTCTTCCCTCCCGGTATCACCACTTTCACCATTGGTCCTGAGGGGGTTATCTGTCCTAGATTTCCTGTGTTTCCAGATCCCAACTGTACCGCTGTGCATCCTCTGGTCTAACCAGGTTTGCAAGGTAGAATTGGGATCATGATAGTTGGGGGAGGAAGCTTTAAAGAACTAGATGAAGGTTTTGAGTTGCATTATTGCTACACTGAAGCCTGAGTGACTTATTTCCTCCCCACTACCCCTCTGCAAGGAATGTCCAGTTGTCACAGATGGGCATTGGGACCCCATCATGCACTGCCCTCATTCCCGATGAAATGATTTTTTCCCCTGCCTTTGTTGCTTGAAACCTGGTCGCCTCGGCCCTTCATGATCATGCATGTTGGTGTGCTGCTTCCATGTGGGCTTTGTTGCTTCTGGGCTAGATGGCCACTTGTTTACTTTCAAGCCTTTAAGTCCACAGATGTTATATCTCTCAATAGCCGGGCACCATCAGCCTTCTTCACCACACTTACTTATGCACACATTTGTCTTCAATGTTTATGTGGGAAGGTGATCACACAATGATGGTTTTTGTTCTTTGGTGTCTGCTACCTGATACCTTAATACCTCGTGTTCACTTAGGCTTGTATGCTTCTTCTCTGTGGGCTTAGTTGCTTCTGAGCTAGATGGCCGCTTGTTTGCCTTCAAGCCTTTAAGACCCCAGACACTGTATCTTTTTGATAGCCGGGCACCATCAGCTTTCTTCACCAGATTTGCTTACACACACGTCTGTCTTCAGCGATCATGTCAGGAAGTGGGTCTCATGGAATGACCATTTAGCTGAGCAAAGTGCTATTGTATTGAGGGAGTGTGCGCTAGGAGGCCCAATGTCCACCTGCTACCCTACTACTGAAGCTATAAATATATACACCTAGGTCTATTTCCCCCATAATCATAAATATATTTACATATGTACATGTCTCTATTTAGGCTTATGTATGCCCTTTTCCTCCTACTCCTTTCCTCTATTTCCTTATGCTTTCCTCCTGTCTCACTACCATGTTCAGCCTTCATTCTGGTTTCAGTAATTCCTCTCAGTTACGTTGCCCTTGATCACTCCCTCCCAGTCCTCCCATCCCCTCCTGCCACTGGGTTTCAAATAACTTCCCTAGTGGTGACCAGAAAGAACAGTTTTCAAAGAGACTCTTTGTCTTCAAGTGTATCTGCACATTAAAATTGCATTGCTGTTTCCTCCAGCTAGTACGTTTATTTACTTCCGAATCTCATGTAACAGATCAGCAGAAATCAGAAATGGTTGATATATTTTGGGGCTAAGTGTTCCTTGTAGTAGTGTTGCAGTTATAATTAATGTTGCTTTAATGTGCTTTAAAAAAAACCCTTTACTTCTTGTCTAAACAATACATTCATGTGTAAACAATCAAGTTTTCCTGGGAGAGTCATAATAAAAATGGGCAGACCTCTGATGTGGTCCTTTCCTTGTCTTCAATGAGACTCTACCCCCAGTTGCTCGATGTTCTTCTTCTCTTTTCCTTTTCTGTTCGAAATAAGATCCTTATTACTGAGTTTTCTCGGATTTAGAAAGTCTTAGTAACCTCCTTTTCACATAGAAAAGGATCCTGAGTTAGACGTGGGGCTTCTAACCACAAGGTGGGCAGTGAGAACCCACTTTAGGCTCCTGTGAAGATTTACAGCCTTGGAAAGTCAAAGAGACAGTTAAAATCTGTCCTTTGGGATTCCTATGAGTCAAAATGAAGTCAATGGCCATGGTTTATCTATATAAAATATGACTTTATTTTATACAACCACAGATGATTATATTTACAGTTATCTATTGTCAATGTTTAATTTGTCAAAGATTAATTTGATTGCATATTGTTTACATGAATGCCAAGCTATATATTCAGATTCATTTTCAGTTTGTTTGTGTTTTCCTGCTGCTATTATTTTCTTCATCGTTTGTCTTGAATATACATCTATATTTTTGCTGTTAGGTGCCATTGAGTCAGTTCTGACTCATAGCGACCCTGTGTGCAACAGAAGGAAACAAGCCATTCCTGCAGCACGTTCACCATTGTTCTTACGTTTTAGTGCATTGTTGCAGCCACTGTGTGAGTCAATCACATCAGGAGCCTTTCTCTTGGTCTCTGCACCTGAACTTCACAAAGCATAATACCATTCCTTTAAGGACTGATCTCTCCTGATACGTGTTCAAAGCACATTACAAGATGTGATACCAAAGGCTCAAACAGAAAGCAAATGTTTAGGAACTAATGATGGCAACATAAGTACAAATATGCTTGACACGATTGATGTATGAGCTTGATGTATTGATTGTTATAAGAGCTATAAGATCCTTCAATAAAATGATCTTTAAAAAGAAGAAGAACAAGTATCACCATCTTTGCCTCTAAAGAGCATTCTGTTTTTTGCAAGACAGATATTTGTTCCTTTGCCAGTCCATGATACTTTCAATCTTCACCAACACCATAATTCAAATGCATTGATTCTTCTTTGGTCTTCCTTATTCAATTAACAACTTTCACATGCACATGAAGTCATTGAAAATACCATGCCTTGGGCCAGGCTCACCTTACTCTTCAAAATAATATCCTTGGTTTTCAACACTTTAAAGAGGTCATATGCAGATTTACCTAATGCAATGTGTTGTTTGATCTCTTAACTGCTGTTTGCATGTGCATTGATTGCGAATCAAAGCAAGATGAAATCCTCGTGAACTTCCATTTTCTCTCCATTTATCATTATGTTACCTATGGGCCCCGTTGCATTTTATAGTTCTTTACATGGAATTGTAATCCATATTGAAGGCTGTAAGGTGAGGAAATTTGTGCCGATCCCCTTTTTCCCTTATCACAACAATACACCTGCTGATTCTTCAAGGGTAGTAAGACCTGCCCAACAAGAATTTCATTGATATGCTTTATCTCATCTACCATTCAGACCTGATTTTGCCCCTTAAGACATAATTCTGTTCGCCAAATTCAAAGAACCTTGAAAAGGAACATAAATATTTGAGACCTTTGATAATGCTGAAACAGCAACTTTTAGATGGTGTAAAATAAAAAGAGCAGGCTTTTAAATTAAGGTTAGAGAGATGGAACTACCAACTTCAAAAGTGTATATCTCTAGACAGAGAATATGTTAATAAACAGTGACTTCACGTTTAAATTGTTGGTTAGCAAATCTTTCTATGATTTTGTAGCCATACTTTTTGACTTAGCTTTGTAATAAAATAACATTTTCCTTTTGAGTTCTCCATATCCTATACTCACTTGCCCACGAATGTGGCAAAGTTACAAATAGTCATTATTCTTTACTCTC
The DNA here is from genome assembly GCF_050624435.1 of Tenrec ecaudatus. NCBI lineage: Eukaryota > Metazoa > Chordata > Mammalia > Afrosoricida > Tenrecidae > Tenrec > Tenrec ecaudatus. Next base: position 88,711,251 of record NC_134533.1, read on the forward strand.
TGCTTTAGCTCTAAGAATATGACTAAAAATTTTCCCATGTACAACATGAGCAGATCAAATAAATAGAAATTTTACAAAAACTCCAGCATATTGATTGGCAAAAGTATTAGGGAACATGTTTTAAGATAAAAGGGAGCACAGGTTATCATTCTGATAAATAGATAATGAAACACAGTAATATACTGAGCTGATACAAGACCTAATGCTAGAGGATAAAATATTAACCAAACCCCCTGCTTGACTTCAAACACCCACTACTTACTCAGAAATTCCAGAGTAGTTCCTCACATACTAGTTGAAGTCTGTCTCAACACAAATGGAAACTACCCATTTGCTATAATCAAAGTATAAGCCATGAGGCTTGAAAGAGTGTTAATTCACCTCGAATCAGAGGACAAACTCAAAGTGGAAAAAAATATTGAAGCCCTCTGTGAGTTTCGGAGACTGTAATTGTTTGCATGGTTGAAAACCCTTTCTTTCTCCAACAAAGGGTCTGATGGGGATAGCCATCCAACACATAACCACTAGGCCACCAGGGCTCCAATCCTTCAGTAATAAACAACAAACAAACATACTTCCAGCCAGCCAATGCTAGTTCATAGCAACCCAATAGGACAGGGTAGAACTCCCCCCATGGGGTTCCAAGACTGCAACTCTTTATGGCAGTAGAAGTCTGGTTTTTCTCATACGAAAAGCTCATGATTCCAGACAGCTGACTGTGGGTTTCAGCCTTAAAAGTAACCACCAGGGCAATCTTCAATTGGTAGGATTAAAATAGGTGTAATAGACATGTGCTGCTGAACAGTCAAAAGACAAAAGCCCAGAATCAGTGAGCAATAGATCTGTATTTTCCATGTACCTTACACTGGGCTAAAAATGATATTAGTATTGGGGAGAAGGTAAGTTTGAAGATAGTTTAATATATTTGAATATAAAGTGAATGGGATGAAGCAGAGGCAGAGGAGTTTGGAAAGGCCGAATGAGGACAGATTATAATGAATGGGATTTCTATTCAAAGTAAACATTTTCACTTTTGTGGGGGAAATTCAGAGTAAAAAACTTTTGAAAGTCACGATCAGCAAAGTAACACTAGATGATAATAGAAAGATGACAGAGACCAGTTCTTGCTCTTTAGAGCAGGGTTTGAATGCAAGGATGCATTTATAATAGAAACCATTTAAATTTTCTTTGAGAGGACATAGAAAGAGTTACCTTTTATGAAATTTGTGGAGCTTAAAATTCAACCAACACAATGTTTACTGCATTGCATATTCTTCCTTAGCTACAAAAGTGATGGTATTCAAATGTTCTCTGTAGGATTGACTTACATTTTATTTATTGAGAAACACATTCATGTCTCCCATCCAAAAATTTCTATGGCATTTGAATACTATTCAGCTCATTACCTAAACTTTCTGGGCCTTCAGTTATGGGATTTAATTTGTAGAAGTTATAGCACATTAAACTTTCTGGTGGAGTGAACCTTGTACTCCAGATTCTGCATTATTTACCTTATGATCCATAGGGCCTAGTTGTTCATAGAATCCAGAACTACGTAATTGCATTTTCTAAAACTAGGCCTGAAGTATTGCTTTCACAGAAGGAAATGACAACTAGTGTGCAACTCTAGGCAATGGGAAGAAACACAGAGCAATTCCAAGTGCTGTCTTGATTTGTCTGGCCTTATTGATTCATAGAGGAAAACATAATATCAGAAGTAAATACTGGATAACATGCTCACTTTACTTCAATCTTGACCTGAAATTACGGAGAAGTATAAAGGATCAGGGTAGTGGAGCATACTGGTGAGGAGGAGTATAAAGAATCAGAAATCATATGGTTTGTACCCATGCCCTGAAAAACATGGTCTTATATGTTACCACAGGTGGCATCTCAGTGGAAATTTCATCCTTACAGTTGTTTCAATGAATTCAGTGTACATAAAATAAATGTGCTTTGAAACAAAGTGGTACTTGTATTTATTGTATTAGAAAATAATCAAATTCAACTATCAAGAGTATAAACTTAAGAAGAGAACACACAGCAGGGAAAATGAATTTGCTGAGATAGGGGTAGAGAATGGTGATATTACATTATGAGCATGGGATCCAAATTACAAAAGACCAAAGTTGAGATCATGAATATATAAATTTTATTTTACTTTGTGTTGGAACCTCGGCAAGGTCAGAGAAACCAAGTTGTGGTTCTCTATTTGTTCTATAGACTGAGGACAGAGTGGTTAACTCTGAGTCTCTAGAGTCGGAGCGACATGTATGCTTGATGTTCCATTAGTGGTTGTGTGGTTGTGGCGCAGACTCCATGAGCTAGAGCTCCTGCCATCCACGTCATGTATGAGGGGCCCCCCCCCCGGGGGGGGCGTCTAAAAAGAACTTGTGGCTTGCTTTCAGACAAGAGAAGATTTTTTAAAATTATAATGCTGTATATCTTAGAATTATCACATATATAGCGACTGAAATCAGACCATATTTATCTCACAGATTCAATGGGCCAGATGTCAGAGCAGGTTTTAGTGAGTCCTTTCATTCAGAGTTCTGCAAGGCTGCAATCATGGTGTCTACTGAAACTGCATTTCCATAAGAGGATCGTGGTGGGGAAGGATTTACTTCCACATTAACATGGTTATTGGCTGTAAAGTTTTCCTTCAGGCAGTTTGATGGTTTCTTTCTGGGTATTGACTGGAGGCAACTGTCTTTATTGGCACATGGTTCTTCCCAATATCACACTCCCTTCCTCAAAATTAGGAAGATTTTAATATTCTCATGATAAAGACGTTTATAATCCTATATAATACAATAGTATGAATTTCATCCTGTCATTTAAAAAGTAGTAGACAGAATTCTTCAATTTCTTCATCACTAGATTTAGTGGTTAGTACAGACTTTTGAATGATAGTTGTATTAACGGGACTCCCTTCTCTGTATGTAGATATCCTACCACAGACACCACTTGCCCATAGAGGGCAGAGGTTAGGACAAGAAACTGAGTGGCCAAGAGAGGTCTGTCTGCTGTCAGCAGGCACAACAGAGACAATACTGCTCAGATGTAAGAAATGTATCCTGATGCAGTATGGATCCTGAATTATGTGATCTATTATTTCCCTAATATACTCTATAAATCTGAGAGTTGTCTGTGAGCTCTTTGAGGCTAATGCAATGGATTATGGAAGCCATCAGAAAAATAGAGTACCGAGGGAGGGACTTTTGATGTCAGAATTAGTCAAACAATTGGAGTAAGGAAGTCTATCTGACCTCCTTCTCATTGGAATCAGTATTGGATTACTGATATATTTTATTCTTTCACTTGTGAAGGTAGAGGTCACATGCTCACCCCAAAGCCATTTTTACAGACGTGCCTTAGCAGCAAACAGAGCGCGGGTGGCTAAGCACAGTGTTAATTTTCTAAAACACACCACAGGCATTGAAGAACAGAAATTTATATCTCACAATTCTATAGTTGAAAGTCCAAATAAGGGTCTTGGCTGTATTGATTCTTTCCATGCGTGTAATCTTAGGCTTCTTAGCTTAGCTTGCAGATGATCATCACATTAGGTCTTTCTGCTCACTCCTTTTTCTCATCTGTGTGCATCTCTGAGCATCAGTATTTGGCACACACACACACAAAAAAACCTCAACAAAACAAAACAGCATGCCTCTCTTGCCCCATATACTTTACTCACCCGACCTCACTCCAAGCCACTTCTTTTTGTTTCTGCGAATGAAGAGGGACATGAAAAGGCAGCAATTTGACAAAATAGAGGAGGTAAATAAATAAATGACGGAGGTGGTGCCAACTATCCAAAGAGATGAGTTTGAAAAATGCTTCCAAGAATGGAATTGCAAATTTGAGAAATGTATTGTCATAGTGAGTACTTTCAAGGTGATAAGATTGTTTTGTTAAAAAAATTAAATACATAGCTATGGAAACAGACTCCGGGTTTTTCTTAGAGGTGGAGTACTTCCTCATACAGATCGCTAACCTTAAGTTTCTCTGTGAATCCAACAACACATATCTAAGCCAGTGTTTCATGGACACTGTCAATATTCCCTGGTTGATATGTTTAAAGGGGCACACATGACAAGGGTTTCCATATCATCAGTACTTTCATGACAAACTGATTCATGTGCAGTTAGTGGTTGTAAAGTTTATGATAGGTCTCTGTGGAGTTCTAAAGTATATCAGCAATAAAAACAGGGCACAGGTCTTCCGTCCTGCAAAGGACGAAATAAATGCTAACAAAATTCTAATTACTCTCCCTTAGAAACTAGCTGTGATATTTAATGACATTTCCCATACATTTTATATACAGATAAGTTAACTGATTATGTATTTCAGCATTAATGAAAACACCATTGAATAAAGTTTATTCAATGTGAAAAAGAAATGAAACCAAATCCATTGCTATAGGGTCTATTCTGACACGGTGACCCTTGTAGGGCAGACCAGAACCACTGCATCGAGTTTTCAAGGCTGTAGTCTTTATGGAAGCAGATCGCCACATCTTTCCCTTGCAAAGCAACTAGATGGCAAAATATTTTCTTGTAAACACAGTAGGAAGGAGCCATGGATCACACTGATCATGAAGCAATGCATTCCTAACCCTAAATTTGACAAGTCAAAATCATCTAAAGGTATCTACATACTTTCTCATCCAAAGGTATCTACAAAGAAAGTATGTCTGTCTGCTGCTGGGGAAGGTTACATCCTTGAAAACTGGGGGCAATTCCACTTTGCACACGTCAGGTCAAGCCGAGTCAGAATTCACACAATGCTACTAACAATCACAAAAAGCTACCAATCCATTTGTGAAACTGAAGGACTGAAAAGAGGAGCAGTTTCATGAAAACCCTCATGGTCATTGAGCTGCAGGAATGATATTCAAACTCAGATCTATCTTCTTCTATGGCTATGCTTTAATATATTATCTCATGAACATTTATAAACAAGGGTGTACACTTAAAACACATTTCTTCCCCCGTACTCTGTCCTTTTAAACCTCCTAAATTGACTAGTTCTTTTTTCACTTTTAGTTGAAGTCTCGGACTAATCCCAGAGCTTTCCCTGTCATGCTTACATTCAAATTGAATTACATTTAAATCAAATTAAAATTTCTGTGGACACTTCTAGTCCCCAGAATAGTTTTATGTCTTTAATTAAAATTCTCAGTGTATTATAATAATTAAAACTCGACTCTCCGCTGGATTCATCCCTTGTCAGGGATCAGTGTGGCTGGCTCCAGGAATATCACTGCCCTTTCCTGCATTGCCACTTGTAGAGTTCCAGTTGTAGCCGCCTTCCACCTCGAAGTTTTACAGTTTGGATGAAACCTTAGTCCCCCTTTCTCCTCTAACATCAGTAAGCCAAATGCTTAGCTCAGTTCATTGGTTTGTTCGTTCATTCATTCAATAAATACTTTAAGCATCTACCACTTGTGAGCCATTGTTCTTGAACCATCACTAAAAACAAACAAAATCTTTGTCTTATCAATTTATTAACCAAATGAGGACACATTCTGAGAATGAAAACAAATGCTATGGATAAATATGCCATGACCTGAAACAAACCTGGATCCGGTAAACAAAGTTATATATCATTTTACCAATATAGAAAACCAACTTATATAAATATGCGATCGTGTTATGAGGAATTAAGTGTATGGTTATAGGGATTCACAGGGTCAAGGTGAATCAAATGCTTACAATTTTAAATATAAGAGTTTGGGGAAGTCCTATTTTCAAGGGGATAACTGAGTAGGCATTCATAGGAAGGGAGCGTTGAGCCATGGAGACAGTGTAAGTAACCGTATTAGGCAGTGGGAACACCACAGGAAGGATCTATCGAGGGGGCTCCCTGCAGCATGTGAGGAGGGCAGGGTGACTAAAGAAGGTGACTGAAGAGAGAAGTAGATATCAGGGGGGTCGGGGAAAAGGATGAGCTCTGGTAGGACTTTGTAGGTCATAGTCAAAATTTTAATTTCCACTCTGAGATGGAAGCCACAAAGTATGTGAGCAAAAGATTGACACACTCTGACTGTTTGACTAGAATCAGACTGGTTGTTGTGTTCATAAGGAGCCCTGAGGGCACTCTTGGGTAAGCATTCAATTGCTAACTGCAAGGCTGGTTCTTCAAACCCACAAGTTGTTGATCCCGTAAAACTTTGCAGTCTTGGAAACCCTATGCAGGGTCACTAGGAGTCAAAACCAACTCATTTGAAGTTCTCAGTCCATTGGTTTGCTATATAGACAAGTGAACTCAAAAATTAGGACAAAATTCCTAGAACATATTTTTTTAAAATCCATAGTCCTCTTGTGTTATGTTTTTTCCTTTCTAACTATTTTATTAGGAACTACTCCAGACATCATACCATTATGTTGTACAATTGCTACCACAATTATTTTCAAAACAGTTTCTTCCTTCTTATACTCCTTGATATAAGCTCCCTGTGACACCCCTTTTCCCACTTCCCCTGTCATACCCCTCAGGAACCCTTATTCTTGGTCTCTATTAATTCACCAATCCTGGGTTTCGTATTCTACAAATCATAGGGCAATACATAACACAGTCAAGAATGACACCAACAATGACAAAACACAACAGAGATACCCCCTATATGAAAACACACACACACAGAAAATATTAAAAAACAGAGCAAGCTAAAGCGCACACCAAAAGGGAGGGAAAATGACAAGGTTTTAGCCATTCAAGTCAGATTTATCATTTTAATATAATATAGTCATCTCTCCAATACTCTGTCTGAAAACCAGGATATTCCTATTCCTCATTTATGATTAGAGGGGAGTCACTGGAGGTTTATTCCCTGTGTAGAGCCTGAAAATGTATTTTGGGTTTCTGATGTCATCTATAATCTTCTGCACACCAGTACCTCACAATATAAATTCTGCTACTATTTCCTTCTTTAGATTTGGATGAAATAATTTCCAATACTTGTATCATAGATGCTAGTGTGATTCTTCCATGTGAGCTTAGTTTACATCTCTCTTGGATGACTGCATGTTTGAGAACAAGTCACACACTATTCTTCGGACAGCTGGGTATCATCTAATTTCTTCACCACACTTTGCTACAGCACTCCTATCTTCCATGTTCTCTTCATGAGGGCAAGTATTGAGCAAGGCCATATGGTAAGAATAATTGTGCTTAGACTGGAGCTAGGATTAAGTGTCAGCCCCCAATCCTTTTTTTCTCAAAGTTATCCACAGTTTATTATGGTCCAGACAGTTGATTGCCTTTGTATAGTCAGTGAAACACAAGTAGATATCTTTCTGGTATTCTTTGAGGCAAGATCCATGTGACATCAGCAATTCTATCCCTTGTTCTCTTCAGAATCTGGCCTGAACTTCTGACAGTTCCCTGTCAGTATACTGCTGAAACCATTGTTGGATAATCTTGAGCAGAAATTTGCTTGTTTGTGATATCTATGATATTGTTCTGTAGTTTGAGCATTCTGTTTGAGTCACCTAGCTTTAGAATGGGCACAAATATGGATCTATCTCTTTCAGCCAGTTGACCAAGTAACTGTCTTCCAAATTTCCTAGTATAGATGAGTGCTTCCAGTTCTCCATCAGCTTTATGAAAAATTTCAATGTGTATTATGTCAATTCTACATATATATGCATATATGTACAAACATTATTGTGTTAGTCTGAGTACATTAGAGAAACAAATCCAACGAAACTCATAAGTATAAGAGAGCGTTTATGTCAAGGATAAGTTCACATCAAGAAAACATCCAGTGCTGCCCAAGCCCACAAGTCTAACATTAGCCCATATGTCCAACACCATGCACAGTCCTCTTCCATCGCACAAAACACATGCAATGATGCCAACTGCAGGAGGAAAGCCAAATCAGTGAACGTGTAAGTATCTCAATGCTGACAGGAGTCTCCACACGGCTGCTCCAGCACCCAGGACTGCATCCAGTAGGTCCATGCAGCTTCTCCTCAGGGATGTCTTGCAGGAAGTGAGCCTTGCCAGCTGAAGCACGGAAATGGCTAAGGCAGGTGCACCATGGTCAGACCATCAGAAAGCAAGAGACCTGAGAGCTTGAAAGGCTAGGCTCACTGAGCCATTTAATCTCTCTGCCCTTCAATTAAACCCACATGTGTTAATCGGCCAGATTGGTACAATAAACTTTAACTATCTCAATATATTATACATAAAAATCACTTATAACACCCTGTCGAGACTTAAAATTCCATCCCCAATGATCTATTAAAACAATGTGTGCACTGTAATCCTTGATTAGTCCCTATGCAATATAAATTCTTGACAAAACCGAAGAAGTAAATTTAACTAAGTAGAGCCAGATTGTTCATTTTAGCAAATGATAAACTAAATACCATGAAGAAGTGTGATTCTTTACTATACTTTTGTTGACTGAGTTTTATTTATTTTCCTCAGAGGAAAACATAGCCCTCACGATATTGGCAGAAATCAAATGAAGTGAGAAAATAGTCCCACATGTGCGGAAAAATAGTATAAGATTTCTGAAGGATTTCAAATTTTAGCCAACCAAGTAAAAAATTAACTGATCAAAAAGAGAATATAGTTTATAAGTGACTTCATTGCAAAATAGTATTATTAGTAATTTGTTATCAAAATTAACATTATTAGTCCTCAAAGCCTTAAAAATTCTAGGCCTTTCTAGTCTTTAGACCCTTCATCAAAGTGATTATAATATATTGTGATTCACTGCTAGTACTTCTTTGGGCTGCTTAGAGGCATATTATCTTTTCTTTATCATTTTTTGGGAGCTCATACAATTCTTATCACAATCCATACATACACCCATTGTGTCAAGACTATATGTACATTTGTTGCCATCATCATTCTCAAAACATTTGCCTTCTACTTGAACCCTTAATATCTGCTGCTCATTTTCCTCCTCCATACCCACTCCCCCCTACCTCATGAACCCTTCATCATTCATAAATTATTATTTTTTCATATATTACACTGTCCAATGTCTCTCCCTGCCTTCTTCTCTGCTGTCCCTCCCCCAGGGAGGAGGGTATACATAGATTCTTGTAATCAGTTTTCCATTTCTACCCCACATTCTATCAACCCTCCAGACATCACCACTATCACCAATGGTCCTGAAGGAGTCATCTGTCCTGGACTCCCTGTGTTTCCAGTTGCTATCTGTACATCTATACATCCTGTTTTCTGCCCAGATTTGTAAGGTAGAATTGGGATCATGATAGTGGGGGGGTAGGAATCATTTAAGAGCTAGTGGAAAGTTATATGTTTCATCATTGCTACCCTGAACCCTGACTGGTTCATCTCCTCCCCACAACCCTTCAGTAAGGGGTGTCTGGTTGGCTAACAATGGGCTTTGAGTCTCCACTCTGCAGTCACCCACATTTTCAATGATATGATTTTTTGTTCCTTGATGCTTGATACCTGGTCCCGTCAACAGCTCATGGTCACACAGTCTGGTGTGTTTCTTCCATGTGGGCTTTGTTGCTTCTGAGCTAGATGGCCACTTGTTTATCTTTGAGCCTTTAAGACCCCAGATGCTCTATCTTTTAATAGCTGGGCACCCTCAGCTTTCTTCACCACATTTGCTTATGCACACGTTTGTCTTCATTGATCATATCAGGGAGGTGGGCACCCATTGATACGATTTTTAGTTCTTTGATATTTGAAAACTGGTCCCTTATAGACCTTGTGGTCAGACAGGCTGGTGTGCTTCTTCCATGTGGACTTTGATGCTTCTCAGCTAGGTGGCCACTTGTTTATCTTCAAGCTGTTAAGACCCCAGACGCTATATCTTTTGATAGCTGGGCACAGTCAGATTGCTTCACCACATTTGCTTATGCACACATTGTTCTTCAGCAATCGTGTCGAGAAGGTATGCATCGTGGAATGCCAATTTAATAGAACAAACTGTTGTACCATTGAGTAAATGCTTGAGTGGAGGCCTAATGTCCATCTGCTGCCTTAATACTAAACCTATAAATATATGCACATAGATCTGTTTACCCACACTCATATAAATATATTTATATATGTACATTCCAGTCTTTGGACCTCTATAAATACTCTTTGTCACCTAGTTCTTTCCTCTATTTCCTTTTACTTTCCTCTTGTCCCACTATTAAGCTCAGCCTTCATTTGGGTGTCAGTAATTTCTCTCTGTTACCTTGCCCTTGGTGAATCCCTTCCAGACCTCTCACACCCTCCTTGCTACTGATTTTGGATCACTTATTGCTCCCCTGTCCCTGGGCTGGTCAGCACCATCTCCTTGTCCACTCATCCCTCTCTCCGTGTCCCCCCAGGACCATTGATCCCATTGTTTTCTCCTCCAGATTATTCATCCAGTCTATCTTAACTAGATCGATCTGTAGAGATAATATGCACCAAAAATCAAGCTATAGCAAGATAGGTGATGAGTGACAACACAGCTATGACAACAAAAAAGGATACCAATTACCCATAAAAGAATAAATTAATTAAAAGAAAGAGAAACCTGTAAATAGATCAAGGTCTGATTTTGCTCTCTAGGCGTGTACTTAAGTCAGGCCCAATGGGGTACCATGCGTTGGCCCCAGAGTCTGCCCTTTGTACCCCCTCAGGGGCTCCCTGCTCTGCTCCCATGGTTGCTCTGCCACAAGCTTTTAGTGGTTTTTCTCAGTGTCACAGGGTCATGCTTGGCCAGTCCTGGCCCTGAGTCTCCAGTGTTGTCCCCCTTAGGGCCCTGGGCCATCAAGGGGTGGTATGTCTCATAGAGGGATTAGCCATATTGTCCACTCTGTCCATTGGCTATTCAGAGCAGGGATATCATTTTCCAGGCCTAATGGACTAGGATGTGCTCCACTCTCTCTTCCTCCCCCTTCATTGCTCCCACTTGCTCTGATTGAACATGTCCCTCTCCCCTAGCTGGAGCTTCAGTGTCATCCTTTCAAGTAAATTCTTCTGGGATGAGGGGCAGTTGTCCACGTAGCTGGTATGTGGGCCGAGCCCTCAGGCCCCTCCACTGGCTCCCCACTCCTTGCCAGCACACTGCATTCATCTGGCACTGGCTTTATATCCGGTCCCTTTTTCTCTGTGGAGACACAAGCAATACCTTCCCCTTGGATGGGTCATTGACCTACTCCCCCATCACACATGTTGTTTTTTTTCCTTTCCCCTTTCCTCCCTCCCCCCATCTTAGTTGGCTACCATATGTACCCCTGGATTTGGTCTGGCCCCTGCCATACTATCTGGACCTCACCCCTGGATATATATATATTAACCTCAGTGGACTAGCAGACTCATGATATACTTGTCCTTTGGGCTTGGCTTACTTCACTTAGCATAATTTTCTCCAGTTCTTCCCATGCATTAATATACTTCATACATTCATCACTGCTTTTTAGCGATGCATAGTATTCCATTGTATGTATATACCACAGTTTTTGAATCCATTCATCTGTTTATGGGAATTTGGGTTGTTTCCAACTCCTTGCGATTGTGAACTGTGTCACAATGAACATTGGAGCACAGATGTCTGGCCATGGTTTGTTTCTTGCCTCTTCTGGGTATATGCCCAATAGAGGGATTGCTGGGTCGTATGATAACTCAATTTCAATCTGTTTGAGAAATCGCAAAATTGATTTCCATAGTGGCTGTACATACCTACAGGTCCACCAGCAGTGGATGAGAGTTTGTATCTCACCACAGACCCTCCAACACTTGTTGCTTTCTGACTTTTTTTAAATGGGCTATCTTTGAGGATGTTAGGTGGTATCTCATAGTTGTTTTGATTTGCATTTCTCTTATGGCTAAGGATCGGGAACATTTTCACATATGTTTATTGGCCATTCGGATTTCAGACTGTAAAAGTTCTGTTCAGATCCTTTGCCCACCTCATCAGTGGGCAATTAGTTTTTCTCTTATTGAAAGCTTGGAAAGTATTATAGATTTTAGTAATGAGGCCTTTGTCTAATGTGTCATTGCTAAAGATGTTTTCACTGTCGGTGGACTCTATTATTACTCTCTTGGGAATTCTTTCGATGTACACAGGTGTCTTATCTTCATTATATCCCACTTTTCTATTTGAGACTCCTCTGTATTTGTATCCTTCCCTATTTCTGGTAGCCTATGTAATCCCTGTGCCAAGGTTCTCAGATTTGTCCCAATTCCCCATTTATGGCCCTAATTGTTTGGGGTTTTATCTCAAGATCTGTGATCCACCTTGAGTTTATTCTTATGCATGGAGTGAGGTAACGGTCTTGTTTAATTTTTCTGCAGGTAGATATCCATTTTTTTCTAGCACCATTTAATGAAGATGGCATCTGCTTCCCATTTAATATTTTTGGGCCCTTATGAAAGATCAAGTGTCTGTATGCTGATGTTTTCATTTCTGGGTCTTCAGCTCTATTCCATTGGTCTGAATATCTGTCATTATACCAGCACCACACTGTTTTGACTACTGTGGCCATATAGTGCGTGCTAAAATCATGTAGAGCAAGCCCTCCCACTTTGCCCTTCTTCTTGAGGAGTTCTCTGATAATTCTGGGCTTTTTTACGACTCTATATGAAGTTGGTAATCTGTTTTTCCAATTCTTAGAAGAAAGATGGTTGTATTTGTATCAGAATATCATTGAATTTATATAGTATCTTGGGCAGAACTGACATCTTTACTATATTCAGTGTGCCAATCCATGAGCATAGGATATTCTTCCATTTGTTGAGGTCACTCTTGATTTCTTGAAGTAGTGTTTTATAATTTCCCTCATACAAATCTTTCATTTTTTAGTCTGATATATCCCTAGGTATTTCAATTTGTGCTTGACAATTGTAAAGCATACTATCTTTTTAATCGTCTCTTCTGTGGTCTTGTCTGATGTGTATAGCAGTCCAATAGTCTTCTGTTTGTTGATTTTATATTCTGCCACTCTGCCATATTCCTCTATTGCTTCTAAAAATCTGCTTGTGGAGTTTAAGGGATCTTCAATATATAGAATCATATCATCTGCAAATGATGATAATTTCTCCCCTTCCTTCCCTGGTTGAATATCTTTACTATCTTTCCTTTATCTTATGTTGTTAGCTAGGACCTCCAGTACGATGTTCAATAGGAATGGGGACAAGGGGCATCCTTGTCTGGTCCCCTTGTTCAGTGGAATTGTTTTCGTCTTTTCTATGTTAACTACCACATTAGCTGTTGATTTTTCATATATGGCTTGTATAATATTGAGGAATTTTCTTCTGTTTCTATTTTCTTGAGTGTCTTAAACAGGAATGCATGTTGGATGTTGTCGAATGCTTTTCTCGCATCTATTGATATTATCATGTGGTTATTATTTTTCCTGATTTTCCTGACAATGGGGTGAATAATGCTGATGGTCTTTCATATGTTGAACCCTCCCTGCATCCCTGGTATGAATCCCACTTGGTCGTGGTGAATTATTTTTTTAATATGCTTTTGTATTCTGTTGGCCAGTACTTTGTTAAGAATTTTTGCACCATTGTTCATTAGGGACATTGGTCTATAGTTCTCGATTCTTGAGGCATCTTTGCCCACTTTAGCTATCATAGTTATACTAGCTTCATAGAAAAATTTTGGGAGTTTTCCGTCTTTTTCTATGTTCTGGAAGAGTCTGTATAGGATTGGTTTCAGTTCTTCCCTGAATGCTTGGTAGAATTCTCCTGTGAAGCCATATGGCCCAGGGAATATTTTGTTGGTAATCCATTGATTACCTTGTCTGTTTCTTCCTTTGCTACGGGTCCTTTGAGGTTATTGACATCCATCTGGGATAGTCTAGGGAGGGATTGTGTTTCCAAATATTTGTCCATTTCTTCCAAATTGCTGAATTCGTTAGAATATAGACCTTCATCGCACTATGTAATTATCCTTTTGATTTCATTAGGGTTCATTGTAATGTCCCCTGTTTCATCCCTCATCCTTGCAAATGTCGTTTGTTCCTTCCTTTCTTTGATTAGGTTCACCAGAGGTCTATCAATTCTGTTAATTCTTTCAAAGAACCAATTTTTAGCAGCATTAATTTTTTCCATCGTTTTTCTGTTTTTGTATTTTGGCTCTGATTTTTATTATATCTATCTTCTTGCTATTAGTGGGGTTTTTTGTTGCCTCTGCTCTAATTGGTATAAGTGTTGTGCCAGCATATCATCCACGAGTCTCTCTTCTTTTTTTAATATGTGCATTTATTGCTATAAGCCTTCCTCTCAGAAATGCCTTTGCTGTATCCCACAGGTTTGGGTACATCATATTTTCCTCCTCATTGGTTTCTAGAAGCTTCCTGATTTCATCTCTGATCTGGGTCAATACCCACTCCTTTTGCAATAGGAAATTGTTCATCCTCCAATTATTTACCCTTGTTTTCCTCATTGTCCTTCTGTTAATTTCCAGCTTTATGGCACAGTGATCAGATAGATGTCTGTATAATCTTTATGTTCTTGAATTTACTCAATTTTGACTTGTGTCCCAGCATGTGGTCTATTTCTGAATATGTGCCATGTGGGTTTGAAGAGAATGTGATTTTTTTTCCTTGTGGATGGAAAGCTCTGAAAATATCTATCAATTCAAGTCGTCCAATCATGCTATTTCGATCTGTAGCCTCCTTGTTAAGTTTATTTCCCAACGATCTGTCTTTATCAGAGAGTGGTGTATTAAAGTCACCAAGTATGAATGTTGAGGCTGTGATCTCTTTTTTCATCTTTTGGAGTGTTTGATTTATGAATTTCGCAGGTCTCTCATTAGGTGCATATATGTTTATTAAGCTCACTGGATCTTGGTCTATTGTTCCCTTGAGCATTATATAGTGCCCCTCCTTGTCTCTTGTTATGGCCTTTATCTTGAGGTCAGTATGGTCAGATATTAAGATTACTACTCTGGCGTTTTTTGCATTACCATTTGCTTGGCATATTTTTTCTCCAGCCTTTAATTCTCAACCTCTTTTCATCTGTAAGCTTGAGATGCATCTCCTGGAGGCAGGAGATCGATGAGTTATATATCCTGAGCCAGTTTGTTAGCCTCTACCTTTTAATGCATGAGTTCAGGCCATTGATGCTCAGTGTTATTATATTTATCAGTGGACTCTGTATGTCATATTGTACATTTTGTGATGGATCTTTCCCTATCTAGCTATCTTATCCACTTATTTTGTGTGAGTGGTTTATGCTTGCCTTCTTTCCACTACTGAGCTGATGCTATCCTGGCGGTTGTTTCTGCCCTATGGGTGGATTTGTTCTATGTAATGGTGTCTTATTTGCCCTTGGTGAGTGTTGCTCTTCTGCCCATACTGGATCGGCAAGGATCTTTTGTAGGACTGGGTTTGTTTTTTATGTATTCTTTGAAGTTGCCCCTGTCTGGAAAGCCTTGCTTTTCTATCTATCTTAATAGATAATTTGGCTGGGTAAAGTACTCTTGGGTTTGCGTTGTTTTCATTCAATTTTTGTAAAATGTTACTCCATTCCCTCCTCTCTTCATTGATTCCACTGAAAGATCTGAACATACTCTTATTGGGGTACCTTTATACGTGACTATTTGTTTTTCCCTAGGTGCTTTTATGATCTTCTCCTTTTCCTCCTGGTTGGATAGTTTGACAATTATGTCTTGGTGACTTCTTGGGATTCAGTCTGACTGGTATTCTTTTAGCCTCTTGTATGATTGCTTGATTTTCATTTATTAAGTTGGGGAAGTTTTCCTCTAAGAATTCCATTGCTATTTTCATTGTTGAATTCTTTGTTGTGTCTTGTTCCGGTAATCCAATTATTCTAATATTGTTTCTTTTCATAGAATCTGACATGGCTCTCAAGTTTTCTTCAGCTTCATTGATTGTCTTATTTGACTGTTTTTTTTCCCATTTGCTGAGGTCTACTTGGTTGTCCTCTAAGTCACTGGTGTGATTCTCTGTCTCCTCAAGCCTATTCAAAAGGTCTGTCAATTTGTCACTGGATTCTGTTATTTCATCCCTTAACTCTTGTATTTCCCTTTGGTGTGTTGCCTTTATCTCCTCTATCATTTCATCTTTTTTTGAATTGCTTCCCTCATATCGTTTATGACTTAAGCAGCATTCTGAAAATTTCTTTTTGTGGCAGGTCAATATCTGCTTCTCCTATGCACATTGTTAGGTTCATGACTTCTTCTGTCATTGTTTTCTATTTTTCCTGCTTTCTCGTTGAAGCTGTTAGAACTGGTTGCTGTTTATGTGTTGTTTTAGAGCATCCTGGAGCCATCTTCCTGAGTCGAAGATCCCTGGACTCTCTCTTGGGGGATTTGTTTGATTACTTCTATCAACTACTTGCCGGTAGCTATTCTCAAGGGTCAGCCTATCGCTATATCTTCCTGTGGTTTCACACTTATCCTAACCATTCAGAATTTTGTTACTTGGAATGTGTGTTTGATATTCATGTCATGTGACACTGGTCGGATTGTTGTGGGCTCACAATGGTGTCGCTTCCCTGGCCTATCTCTAAGTAGGCTTCACAGTTCTTGGAGCACCTCGGGTGTCCGCTGGTGTTTTTCCATGCAACTGTAGTGCTGAGGAGGGTGTGCGGGTATACCCTCCTTGGTGAAGAACTCTGTAGCTGGCAGGGGAATTACTGTAGACAGAGAGATCACCTTGGAGGTTGGGTGGATGTTCCCGCAGTAGCGTGGAGCCCCACAAGTGGTGCTTAGGCATTTCCCCCAGTCACTTGTAGGGCCTCATGATTTAGGCTGGGGATGCCCCCACTTTTTGTAGGGGAGAACTTCATGCTCCTTGGTGTGTGGTAGAGGGCTGGCATGAATTCTCCAGCTGCCTGCTGAACCAATAAATGTGGGTAGAACTCCCCCAGTTGGGCCTTCAGAGTTTCCCTAGGCAGAGGGGAATGGCCCGGAGGCCGCTTGTATCTTGTGACAGGAAAGAGAGTGAAACGAGAGGAAAAAGAGAGAAAGAGGAAGACACAGGCTGGGGCAATAATGCTAAGCAAAGAGACACCTACTCACCCATGCACAACTACAATGCACAGAGTAAACAAAGGTGAAAACAGTAAAAAAAGAAAGAAAAGAAAACAACTAAAAAGGAGAACTAAATCTGTTGACGTTGTGTTAGGAAATAGAGAAGAGCTTGAAGGAGAGGAGAAAGGAAGAAAACGTGTAAGAAGAGCGCAATGAAAGAAAAAGGAGAGAAGAGAAAAGGAAGGAGGAGAGAGAATTTTAAAAATAGTTAAAGAAATTGCTAACCCTGTGCTGTGCTCTGTGTAGCACTGACTCATCCTGTATGGAGCACTGTCTTAGGGGTCAGCCTGCCCACTGGGAGGCCAGGGTATCCCTAGGCTGAGTGTAGGGGTCTGGGATCCAGCAGTGGTATGTGTAAGGAATGAGAGGGAGCAGAGAGAATCATACAAGCAGAGAGAGAGAGGCAAAGAGAGCAAAGACAGAAAAAGGAAAGAAATAAAAAGAGAATAAAGAGAAAGAAGGAAATAAACCCAACTGAGTTCACTAATACTGGCTGTGATGGTAAAGGGGGAGGAGAGAGAGAAGGAGGAAATAAAGAGTAAAGAGATAGCTGATCCCTGATTATTTGACTGTGGGACCAGAGGCGTTTAGACCCTTCCCAAAATGGCAGGTCGGTGTGCCCTTTAATGCTGGGACCCTTAGAGCTCTGAAGGAGGTTTCCTCAACAGGACAGCATGGTGTAGGTGTTTGTCCCAGCTGCCTTGTGTGGTGTACAGCTCTCCCACGGAGGGCAGGCTGGAGTTCCCCCTGCTATTTGGGTTGATTTGCCTTAAGAGGAGGGTAGTGACCTGGAAGCCAATAGTGGCATATGATAGGAGAGAGTGGGATAGAAGAGGAGAACGAGGGAAAAAAGAAGGAAAAAAAGGAGGCATAAAGAAGAAAGAGAGAAAATAAACCCCCAACACAAACCTGAGCTTGTTGAGACTGAGTGCGGTGGGAAAGTTAGAAGGGCTAGTGAATATAGAGAGAAGAAATAGAGTAAGGGAATAACTGAGACTTGATCCCTTGTCTGTGAGGCTGGAGGAGTTCCACTCTTCCTCAAGGTAGTGGGGTGGTATACCCATTTGATGTAGGGTTCCACAGATGCTGTGTGGGAATACTTCAAAAGCAAGATTGTGCCCATGGCCAGGGATCACTTGAGTGCTGGAGTTCGCTGGTGTACCTGCATTGTGCTGTATATAGCACTGCAGCAGGGGCTGGGAGCGGGGCACTGGGGTGTTCTCTCAGCCATGTCTAGGGCCCCAGGACAGGCAGGGCCTCCCCAGCTATGTGTAGAATCGCTGTGAGGAAAGCTGGGCTTGTTGTCCTATTAGGCTGCTTGTGCTTACTAGATCAGAGGATTTTATTTTTAAATTTTTAATCCCCCTGGCCAACTAGAATAAAATCAAATGAAATTGTCTTTCACAGTCACTGATATGTTTAAAGGTGACACTTGCTACAGTGGGTCTTTGTTATGCTAAAAGCCACCAGGCCATGTAGCTGAGTTCTGGCATTCCTTAGCTAGTTTTCCTCTTATGTTGATTTAGGTTAAGGGCCTCCACCTATTTGTTCCTTGGAGTTGAGCAACCAGACTTGGGTTTGAGTTTTAAAACAATAATATATATTTCACTTTTTTAAATGCTTGTGATGTGCTCTGATATGGGGGCTGTCGGTCTGACCCCCAGAGGGGGGTTGTTTCCTTCTCGGCCAATTGGAACTAAATTTGTTCCCTAGACTCCTGACTTTCTAGCTATTTTCTCCCTCACCGCGATCTTCCTAAGGTAATAATATATTTTTCTTTTACGCTAAATTATGGCTACCCACCACCACACCCCTGGCTGTCGGCTCAAGTCAGCCAAG
This sequence comes from Tenrec ecaudatus, assembly GCF_050624435.1. Lineage (NCBI taxonomy): Eukaryota > Metazoa > Chordata > Mammalia > Afrosoricida > Tenrecidae > Tenrec > Tenrec ecaudatus. The sequence goes on from NC_134533.1 coordinate 88,730,077, forward strand.
CACACGGAGAGCTCCGGAGTGGGGTTCCCCTAGTGTCTTGGATTCTGTCCCCTCTCAGGCGTCTGCTTGCAGGAAACGCTGCTCCCGGCAAGGGCACAGCTGGTGCCTGCGGACTCGCCAAAGCTAGAGCACTTTAAAGCATTCTTGGTTTGCTTTGTGAGTGGAAATCCCACGCAAAAAGGGGTTCAGGAGAAACCCTGGTATCCTTGTTCTAACTTAAGGACTCCACCTCCCCGTTTCCTTTGCTTTACCTCCCAATTTTCTGGTCTGGCAGCAGGAGTTCTGGACAGATGAATACTATCTGGTCGCCATTTTCTCCCCCTCCTCTATGATCTTTTCTTACTTGCAGATAACACATTCCTACATACCAGCATGCATTGAAGTCATAACAGCATCCAGTATTACACTAAAGCTCATCACTCTCTAATTTTTTATAGTTTGTTTTCAGAAACAATCAAGCAAAAGTATTGGCACATATTTTAGACTTTTTAATGTGATAGATGTAATCATTATTTTCAGGAACAGAGCTATAACTAAATTTAATCTGTTGGGTTTTCAATGCCAAAATTGACTCTGAAATAGGCTTGTGGATGCATCTCAAATTTCATTTTATTTTTAGTGCTTGAAGAAAATGCCTAGTCATCTGAAAACCATATATATAAGAATCATTAAATCAGACATGTTGTTAATTTACAGAACTATCAAAAATATTTAGTAAACACTACAGTTGTGCCCAATATCATTTGAAGTGAGGCTTACAGAGATGAAAGTGATGAACCTTGATAGGTAAACCTTGTTTGAATGTATAAACCTATTTATGAAAATGAAATTCTGAGAAAAAAACACAGAATATGTACTTCCATGTACAAATCGATAGCTAGAGATGGTTTTCAATGTACAGATTAGGGTAGAAAGAGGAAGTCCTAGCAGTTGAATTGGGGAAAAATTCTTTTAACTTAAAACAAAACAAAACTCTCTGGTCTACTAAAGTATTCCAGGAATTGTACTTCGTGCTTTCACATCTTCTAAGAATTAACTTTATCTTTTAGAATTCCTTTCAAGTGCATAAATGATATCATTAGAGAGAAAGAGGGGAGGGACCAGACGTGGGAATGTTTAATGCAGTGTAGGGACTCTAAGAGCTTCATGGAATGCCTCAAGCACTGTAACTTCTTAATGTCTTGATGACTACCAACTGCCAGCGTTATCGCTGTGCTTGGGTTCTTTCTTTAAATTGCAAAAGGCCACTTTGCTTAAACCAGTGGTGGGTCCGAAATACCAGGGAAATTACACTCCGCTCCAGCATTCTTTCATCAGCATCTGATAGAAATTAGTGTATACACATCAGCTCCCTCATCCTTACTAAGATAAGGGTTTACCCAATTAACTACATTCTATTTGTCCACCGTGGACAATGAATTTAAACATGCATTCTTTCTCCTCTAGGCATCACATTTTCATTTCCCAACGAAATGCTGGCCTACATGTCCCAAATAAACACTGTCCACAAAATCTTCCAGGAGAACCCAAACTAAGATCCCACTGAGAAGCTAAGTGGTACGCTGTCAACAATGGAGAACCTTTTGTATGTGGAGGTGTGTTTACGTGTTGCTAGGTGCTGTCAAGTCATCTCTGACTCACAGAGAGAATTTGTGCAACCAAAAGACCCGGTGTCGGGTTCTCTCCATCTCACAGTCCTTCCTGCTGTGCGGAAGCCCGTGCCACAGCCAGGAAGTCAGCGAATCTCACTGAGATTCTCCCTCGACTTTTTTACCCTCTTACCTCACAAAGCATGATGTTCGTTTTCAGAGACTTGGCACTCATGATAACATATCAAAAAGTACCCGCAAAGAGGGTGCAAACGCATATATTTCCTCCTCCGGCTATACAAAATGGGAGGAGAATCCAAATTAACCAGTGCCACAGGCAGAGGTCACACCCGCCTCCACCCTGCGCCATTCTTTCGCCCTCTTCTGACACCAACCATTCCTCCCATAACAATCTCCTTCTCTGGTGGCTTCTCTAAACCTTGGCAATAGCTACACCGAACTATAGGCAACACTCGCAATTATGGGGGTTTATTATGGGATTTAGCAGATAACTATAGATCACGATCATAAAACCTTTACGATGCAGTCACTGACCCACAGCAGCACTTCTCCACAGTTGGCAGCTTAGTTTCCCTCTGGGTTCACAGCCTCTCTGTCACGTGGTCCCTTGGTCTCTGCCTCCATAGGCCAGGAAGCCCCCTTGCAGCTCTGTCCCACAGTCTCAGAGCTGTACTCTTCTGTCTAATGGTCTCCTTGCCTCAACCTCTGGTTGTGGTGTATTATGACCTCTACTGTCGCTGCCACTTCAAACAGAGATCTGGAAACTACTCCACTCGCCATTCTCCTTCCTTGATGATCCTGATAGCTCTCCCTTTTCCTGCTTCTGAGATGACTCATTCTTATAGCCAGGAAAGTGGCAACTAAAAATGACCAGTTAAAATAACCGATTTATAACTGTTCACACACCCTATTGACAGAATCATGGCAACATCAATAGAAGAGTTGAATTAAGAAATTGCACTTCACCACATTGTTTGAGATAAAATCTTATCCTTCTTAGTATTCCAGCTCTATGTCTTCCAATACTGAATTATTCTTCTTTCTGGCAGTCCATAGTTTAGTCGATATTCATTGCCAAAATCATAATGTAAATGCATCAATTATCTTTAAATTCCACTTATTCATTCTCTACCTTTCATTTATAGATGAGACAGTTAATAGTCCATGGCTTGGGTCAGGCTGATCTCAGTCCTCGTAACTTTGCAATTTGACACTTCAAAGAAGTCTTGTGCAGCAGGTTGGTTTAGTGAAATCATACGTTATTTGAAATTTTGACTATTGCTTCCATAGATATTCATCTCTTTCAGTCAGTCGACCAGTAGCTGTCTTCCAAATTTCTTGGCATAGGGGAAGTAAGCACTTTGGTATGCTATCTGTTTGCTTAAACATTTCCATTGGTATTCTGCCCAAATGTTGGGCCTTGTTTTTTTTCTCCAGTGCCTTTGGTGTAGCCTGGGCTTTTTCTTTCAATACTACCTGGCCTTGATCATATGCTACATCCTTGAATGGTTGAATCTTGACCAATCCATTTTGATATATTAACTCAGTGTTTCTTCAAACTTCTTTCATGTTTTCTTCATTATTAAAACTTTTTACATAAAACCTTGACTGTTGAAAGCTAAGGCTTGAATTTATCTTCAGTTCTCCTACCTTAAGAAGTGCGTTTATAGTTTCCCCATTTAGTTTGCTAACTAGGTTTCTGTGCAATTCCTTAGAATAATTTTTCTTCTTGTGGTGCCCTGGAAAATTTTTCTGTTCAGATCCTTTACTTCATCATTATTCAATTCACTTTAGGTTTCTTTCTGTTCAAGAGCAAGTTCCCGATCTTTTCTGACATTTGTTTTGTTATTTTCTTTCTTTTTAAAGGCCTTTTGTTTTTTATCCTATATGATGTCCCTGATGCTATTTCAAAATTTGTCTAGTCTTTGGTCATTAGAATTCAATCTAGTCTTGAAAAGAGTTAAATTTATTCTTCAGACGGTCTCTAAAATTAGGTAAGATATCATCAAGGTTATAAAATTAGGTAAGATATCATCAAGGTTGTATTTTGGCTTCCATGATCTGGTTTTAATTTTCTTCAACTTCAGCTTAAGGCATTGATAATCTGCTTTAAAGTTGGCCTGTGAAGGTCCATGACCTTGTTCTGACTGAGGAAACTGAGCTTTGAGATGGAGCTTCTCCATTGTCTCTCTGCCTAAGCCGGTTTAACATGTGTGACCCTACTGGTGTTTGACATTCAGGTACCATAGCTTCCAGGATCACAGCCAGACCCACGCTATCACAGTCAAGAAACTAACAGACAAGTGGTGGGTGTCCACATACTTACATTTGTGTTTCTTACTGTGATAAAATATTAAGGTATTTTGTAAAGCTCATGGAAAAATTAACTTAAAAGGTAGTGGAATTTTTCCATGAACTTTCTGAAGTCACACTGACACACACATCCCCTAATATTTCTCATTTTAACCATAATAGGTTCTAAGTGCTTAAGTATATAATTAAGTGACATAATTATATCCACAATTTTGCATAACTGTGACTATTAATTGTTTCAAAAATATTCTCATCACCCAAAGGAGAAACAATACTCATTATGGAGTTAATTCTCCCTGATCCATTCTGTAAGTCCCTAATAGCTCATAATCTACTGTCTGGTTGTTTTTGTATTTATCCGTATAAGATAATTCATATTGGGCAACATTTGTTTGTTAGTCTGACTTATTTCTCTTAGTATATTGTTTTCAAGATTTGTTCATGTTGTAGCATACATAAAAATATTTCTCCAATGACAAAATAATATTTCATTGTATGAGGGGGTTACAAACATTTGTGGAAAAATTCCATTATCTTGCAATTCCATTTTCACAAATATTTTGGATGTTTTTATATGTATGTTAAAAGGCCTGATGGTTTAGTGATTGCTCACTGACCACATGGTTGGTGGTTAAAATAAGGAATTGCATTGCTCTGTGGGAGAAAAATGTGACAGCTTGGTTCCACTGAGACTTGCAGCCTGGGAAATCGGACGTGAAAGGTCTACTCTGTCCTATAGGGTCGCAAAGAGTCTGGATCGACTTGATAACAGTATTTTTGACTTAATATTATTTACACACACACAGGGTACCCCTTTGAGAGGGAAATTTTTTTCAGAGCTATGTATTTGAATTTTTTTAAAAACCACCTCATTTCCTTCAAAGTACTCTCCATTACACTTAATACATTTGTCAAACCTGTTATTCCATTCTTGGAAACATTTTTCAAACTCGACTGTTTGGATGCCTGACAGCACCTCCCTCATTTATTTTTTCACTTCTACAGAATGAGGTCAGGTGTGTGTGGCAAGAGACGCATGCTGGGTTTTTTTTTTGTTTGTTTGTTTGTTTTTTAATAAAAACTGACACTCTGAGATAACTGTGTGAGCAGGTGCATTGTTGTGGTGGCAAAACCAGTCCCCTGTCTGCCACAAAACAGGCCTTTTTTGTCATACAGTGTTATGCAAAATTTTCAGAACCTCTAAATAGAAAGCTTGATTCACAGTCTGACCTGGTGGAATGAACTCCAAATTCACTGCATTCCGTCATTTCGGGAAGTTGGCAGATGTCCAGAATGAGGTTTGCCACCAATCAACATTTCTCCTTCTTTTGAAATGAGAAAACCACTTGTGCATTTGAATTTTTCCCATAATGCTGTCCTTGTAAGCTGCGTTCACCGTCACAACAGTTTCTGTGGTATTTTTCCCGAGCAGGATACAAAATTTCACAGCTTCATGCTCTTCTCTTAAGTTGGCCATCACAAAAATCCAGGTTTGAGTGAATCTACTTTTATGAAAAAATTCACTATGAAGAGACAACCTTCCCAGGAGACACCACTGGGTGCACTAACTCAGAGCGAGTTGCTTGATGCTCTCTGAGCGGGATAATGTGTACTATGATAGCTCTGCCCAGAAGAGCTTTTTTCACTCTTTTTTTGGGGTAACCCCCTCATGTACGTGTGTGTGTGCATGTGTATGTGCGTTTGTGTGTATGCTTTATCTTGTTATTTAATAGATTTTGGAGTTATTTCTGCATTTTGCTGTCGTGAATAGTGATCCATTGTTGAATCTCTGCTTTCAATTATTTTGGGTGCATGGATACTCCTTTAAATGCATTTCAATTTATTTTGTTTTGCATTTTTTCTGTGTCACATTTTAATATCACAACATATCAAGCTGTGTCATAAAGCTGATATATACTGAAGGACTAAAGTTAGTCTAAATATACCTTTTATATGCACGGAGAAACCAAAATATTTATGTGCCTTACTTTATTTTGATATGCACCTGACTGTGTTGGTCTGGAACCAACTGCGTAATATCTCTGAGGTTGGCTTGTGGCACTGCTGGGTCATATGGAGTTCTGCTACCACTTGCCTGTGAATATGCTGTGTGTGTTGGCATAAGAATTGCTGTGATTCTGGAAGCTACGTTGCCTGTATTTCAAATATCATCAGGGTCACCCAAGGTGAATGGATTTTGGAGGAGCTTCAAGACTAAGAAAAAGGTACAAAAAGGAATAGTATATGTGCTTCTCGAGGATTAGTCACTTAAAGTTTATAAATAGCAGTGAAACACTATCAGATAGAGGAGTCAGAAAATGAGACTTTTAGGTTGGGAGGTATTCACAACACAACTGATGATGAACTGCCTTCTCAAAATAGATCCCCCATACTAATGTGTGGGGAGTAAAGCTTTGTGGGCTTTCATTTGCTGACAGGGAATACCTCAAATTATAAGAAGGAATTGAAAACATTTCTTAATAATCATAACATAGAATGTACAAAGTGTGAATCTAGGAAAATTGGAAGCTTTCACCACTCAAATGTAATGTGTAAAGATCCACATCCTAATCATTGGTGAACCAAAATGGACAGGAATTCACCATTTTGAGCCAGGCAATCATTTGGTTTAATATGTGAGGAATGACAAGTTCAAGAATAATGGCATAGCATTCACTTTCAAAAAATATAAAGATGTAGCTTGAAGTAAAATACTTCTGTGATGGGATAATAACTATAGTCCTAGAAGGAAGTCCAGTTAATACAGTTATTATTCAAATTTATACACCAGCCCCTAAAGCTAATGATGAAGAATTTAATAATTCTTCATTCTGAAATTGCTCCAGTTGTCTAGGGGCATTGATAAATATGGATAATTGGAATGTAAAATATAGAAACAAAGAGGAAAAATCATAATTGGAAAATACAACCTTGGTGATAGAAAGAAAGCTGGCGATCTCATGTTAGGATTTTGCAGCGCAAACATCTTCATTGCAACTATATTTTCTTTCTTTCTTTCTTTCTTTCTTTCTTTCTTTCTTTCTTTCTTTCTTTCTTTCTTTCTTTCTTTCTTTCTTTTTCCCCAGCAACATAAATAGAAACAGCTTGCATGGACCTTACCATATATAATACACAAGAGTCAAATTGACTACATCTATGGGCAAAGATGATTGAAAAGTTTAATATCATTAGCCAACATGAGGCCAAGGGCTGAATGGAATAATCAGTTGCTCATAGGTATGCTTAGATTGTAGTTGAGCAAAACGAAAACAATTTCACAACAGCAAAAACACAACCTCAAGTGCATCCCATCTGAATTTCAAGAACTCCCATGCCAGACGTTTGACACACTTAATCCCGGTGACGGAAGATTTGAATAGGTATGGTGTGACATCAAGAATATTATTCATGAAGAAAGTAACACATTATTCAAAATATGACAAAGCAGTTAAAAACCACAGTGGATGTCAGAAGAGCTTCTGACACTTGCTCTTGTTAAAGGAAATGGAAGAAATTATGAAGTATAAAAGTTGAAGAATGAGAATAGAGATACCAGGAGGATTAGGAAAGGGTAGGGTTGAAAGCAGCATGGAAGCAAATTATTCAAATTTCTGCACAAGATGTTTTTATAGTGGTGAAGGGTAGAATACCCGTTTAAGAACACGGGTAAACTTGCCTGAAACCATGGTATTTTCAGTCACCTCAGATATATATGTGAGAGTTTGCCAATGAATAAGGAAGACTGCAAAAGGAAGGTGTATTTAAATAATGATCCTTTCGACGGATATTGAATGTGCTATGGACTTCCTGAAGGAAGGAAACAATTCTACCTTGAAGTTCAGCCAGAATGTTCTTTAGAAGGGTGAATGGTGAAACTTCATCCCATCTACTTTGGATACATTATCAGAGATAATTAGTAACCGGAAAAGGACATCATGGTTGGTAAAGTAGAATATTATCAAAAAAGGAAAAGGTTCTTTAAAAATACAAAAAGACTGACACAGTAACTGCATCAATGGGGTTACATATAATAATGATTATGAGGATGGGGTAGTGTCTTGTTCTGTGTAATGGAGGAACGATGAGTTGGAACCAATTCCAGGCACTAAACAGAATGGAAGTTCTAGTTAACTTTTTTAGGAATCATCGATTCATTTTCCACATCCACGGCACCATTTTATATGACCAAAGGTATGGGTTATGGGCTCAATTTTTCCTCCACATTCTTGAAATTTAAAAGGCAAAACATTGATAATCGAAGTTGCTTTTTTTTAAATATCAGGACAAAACTCTCTTCTAAGAAAATAAACAAATAGAACGCACCCATTGCTGTGTGAGCTTACCTGCATAGTGTATAAATTCATCAATTGGTCTGATCTCTACCAGCTAAACGCCAGGAGGAACCCTCTTCCCGCCAACAACAGTATCTATTGAACGATGTCTCAGTACATTAGTAGATGCTCCTTGCAGTCAACCTTGTTTGGTTGAGAAACACTACCTAAGGTCTAGAACAGTCGGTCTCAACGCTGGCTGCAGCTTCCCTTTGAAATCACTTGGAGTGCTGTGTGAAATACTGATTCCAGGCCAGCCCCAAATGAACAAGTTAGAATCTGTGAATCTAAGTTAGAGCCAGAATGAAAAGCCTCCTGCCCTAGGGAAACCTGCAAACCCACCCCTGGAACATTTACAGGAACATTCATAGCACATTTATTTGTGTTAGCACATAGAAGCAACTAGAAATGAGTGAGAAGATGAGTAATACAGCATTCTATTTCTATAAAGTAAAACTATATAGCAGTGCCATCCCCATGAATAATGATCTCACAAAAATAACATAGAATGAAAACAAATGGCAGTAGATTATGTGCTGTGTGATCTCATTTATATTAATTTTATAAACATTTAAATTAATCAATATATCAAGTAGGATTTCATCCATATAGAATAAAACCATAAGGAAAAAGGCAAGAGCATAATAAGACACAAAATATCAAAACAGCAACTCCTTGGAGGATAACATGAGAGTTATAAAGAGGTTTGGTGCAGAGAGACTTTCCACTGTATTGAGGACATACTATGGCTTACATACAGTAGTAGATAGAGGTCTGTTCTTTATATTACTATTTATACCTCATGTCCACCAACATAAGTTCACTTGTATGAACTTATATAATAAGCTGGTATAATAAAATTATATTTAAAAGTATAAAATAATATTTTATTAGACCTAGTAGCAAGCAGGCTACCTGGTGGCACTTTCTAGTAAGCATTGGTCTACTAATCTTAAAGTCAGTGGCTCACACTCACCAACATCTCCAAAGGAGAAAGATGCAGCTGTGTGGGCTTGCAGGAAGACTTGTAGTCTCAGAAGGGTCACTATCAACTAGAGCCAACTGGAGAGCAGTCGGGTGGCTTGTCTGGTTAGAAATGAGCAGTTATTTCTTTTACGCTTGAGTTTATGCTAGACATACACATGTAAAGAATAGACAGCAATTTTATAAAGTCTAGAGTAAAATGTATATACATAGAACTATCTTTCTATATTAAAGGGTTAGTCACATTTCCATCTTATAAAACATAAGAAAAAGATGTAAATAAGCAGAGACAAGAAAGACCTGTGTGTCAAAGCCACACATTTATTGTACTGTCGTCGCAGCAGCATTGCAAAAAGATGATGTTGTCTGTGTGTTGAAGCTTGCCAATAAGCCTTCCTCCCTTCCTGATGCTGCACTCGTCTTCAGCTAATTCAGCTTCTCTGCAACCAAAACATGGATGTGTTTTTAAAAATCCATTATATGATATCCCTTACAATCCGTTTCCTTTATTTTCACCTTTGGAGTGCTTTTCTAAGTGATGGGCTTTGAGAGCATTCTAAAGACGCTCCGATGCCATTGATAGAACTTAGTTCATGAATGGAATTTCATACCACCAAGTCACCCGAACATGACAGAGCTTCAAAAACCAATAAGCAACTATCCTGCAAAAGTGTCTATGTGTAACCTCCTGGGAGATGGGCAATGGGGAGATGGGCAATGGGGAGGTGAGTGAGGGGAGACGCCGGGGAGTGTAAGATAAGATATAATAATTATTTATAAACTATCAAGGGACCAGGGGGAAGGGGGGAGCGGGGAGGGAGGAGGAGGGGGGGGGAAAGGGAAACCGAGCTGATTCCAGGAACCCAAGTGGAAGGTGAATTTTGAGAATGATGAGTGCAACGAATGTATAAGGGTGCTTTGCTCAATTGATGTATGTATGGATTGTGATAAGTTGTATGAGCCCCAATAAAAAGATTTATTAATTATAAAAAAGTGACTCCACCTCGAATATACTTTAGGGACATTTATTTAGTTTTAAAGGAGACAAAGACACAGACATGCCATCTTGATAAAGGAGGCTATTAGCACACAGTTAAAATGGTATCCACGGGTTTGTTGCGATAGAAAGCTTAAAATGGGCAGGAGGGCACCAGAAACTGTCTCAAAAGCGTGACTTCTGTTAGGTCAATGCATCGCTGTTGTAGGTGAGACCACAGAAGCTGGAATGACATCACTCCTGGGATATGTGCGGAGTGGGATTCAGTCAGTTAGTGTGAATTCAGAAGAAAATACATTTCATTGTTTGTTGGGTTCAGCAAATTGGTCAGTAAAATAGCGTTTGTAATCAGTGCTTTCCCTAAGGTAGGTGACTGGGCATCTAAAAGCCCAAATTTACATTCCTTCCTCTGAGTATAATGTTCACCTGTGCAACAGTGTATTCTAAGTAACCAGAATAATGTTCATTCTGTCCATCAGTATAAAAATAAGAGAGAACTATGTATTATTAATCTATTCATTTCATAAAATGTGTTATACTTTTGATGAAACACTATATTTTCATTCTCTTGCATTTGGTATGTCAATAAACATAAATATAATCTAAAGAGAAAAGGTGTCAAACAACCAGAGGGTGACACACTGTCATTGTTTTCAACATTGTGTTACACCCCAAATTCCCACGAGATAACAGTGAATTATGTAATTCCTGAAAATGGTCAAAGAGTGTTCATATGTTGTCAGAACAATGGGTGTAAATTCAGCAGAAGCAGAAAGGGATTTCTCAAAGATGAACATAATATGTTCATAGAACAGAAGGCACCTGTTTCTAATATATCAAACACAAGGCCTATTGTCTAATTGGACTATCTTTAAAGGGGTCCGACTCCTACAGTGAAAAGATGGTTAAGCATAAATCATGCAGCCTACATAAAAGCAAAGAATTTTGCAAGTGATGACACCCACTAAGAAGAAACATTGAAATATCCTAAATAACAGATTAATGTTTTTGTTCAGATATTATGTAATATGAGTTTATTAATATTTCAATCTTTCTTATAATATCATCTAGTTTTGTGTACCTCCTTTATTGTTATTATTTAAATATTAACTATATGAAGTAGTTAACTACTTATGAGTATATATAATTTATATATATTTTAAAAGGCTTTAGAGCAGCAAACCAGTTGTTAAATTATTTAAATCCCAACATTGGGGCATATACATTGTTAGAAGAGCTTTCAAGATTCGTCCAGGTCCTTCCAAGCTAGGCATTCATGGAGAGACTGATAGGGCATGACTCATGACTGTGCACCTTCCTGTATTGTCTGTCCCCAGTATGGTTACCTCTATCGGGGAAACACCTAGGCAAGCATCTAAGGCAGCAGTTCTCAACCTGTGGGTTACAACACCTTTGGGAGTCGAACAACCCTTTCACAGGTGTCACCTAATACCATCGGAAAACACATATTCTGTTGGTCTTATGAACCAAGACACCACTCATCTATCTGTCTACAGGTGAGTCCGCCCAAGTGCAGATACCTCCAAATACCAGTACCCAAAGTGATCACATCATTGAGCCAACCCCATCACATACACCCCATACGAATACAAGTGTATGTGATCTGGTTGGTGACAGAATGTACTTACTCAGACCAGTCACACGTGTAGAGAGCAGCTACTGTGTAGAAAGCAGCTTCTGGTTTGAAAGCAGCTACTCTGTTAAAAGCAGGTATTGTGTTGAAAGAAGCAGTATTGGGGGGTAAAATCACACTTCAGGAATTATAATTTCTAGGTAAATATAAAACCATGTACCTTAAAATCATCAATTACTGCAAAAAATATATAAATATACCATAGAAACTTAATCTGGATGTTGATTGGTCTTTTTATATTCACTTGTGGTTGATATGAATACTGCCCCCTTGTGATAGTCACAGGTATGTTAAAAACAACAACAACACAGAATGGTAAATCATAGGAAATTAAATGAACTGTATTGACTGAACTAAGCCATGTATCATCTTTTGTATTATTAAAGATGTTGTTATATATTATTTTCATTAGCAAACCATCCCATGAGAATGTATGTGTAGAAAAGATCATTAAGAAAATAAAATATAGAGATTTTTAAAAAATGGTTTATTAGGGGCTCATACAACTCTTATGATAATCCATACATACATCAATTGTGTAAAGCACATCTGTACATTCTTTGCCCTCATTTTCAACGCATGTGCTCTCCACTTAAGCCTTGGCATCAGGTCCTCTTTTTTTCCCCTTCCTCCCCCCTTCTCCCTCCCTCATGAGCCCTTGATAATTTATAAATTATTATTTTGTCATATCTTGCCCTGTCTGACATCTCCCTTCACCCCCTTTTCTGTTGACTCATGACTGCGCAGGGAGGAGGTCACATACAGATCCTTATAATCAGTTCCCTCTTTCCAACCCACTCTCCCTCTACCCTCCCAGTATTGTCACTCACACCCCTGGTCCTGAAGGTATCATCCGCCCTGGATTCCCTGTGCCTTCAGCTCCTATTTGCACCAGTGTACATCCTCTGCTCTATCCAGACTTGCAAGGTAGAATTCGGATCATGATAGCGTGTGTGTGTGTGGGGGGGGGGGGGAGCGGAGCATTCAGTAACTAGAGGAAAGCTATATTATTCACTGGTGCTACATTACACCCCGCCTGACTCATCTCCTCCCCTAGAGCCCTCTGCAAGGGGATTTTCATAGGCCGACAAATAAGCTTTGGGTCTCCACTCTGCACTTCCCCCTTCATTCACTATGGTAAGATTTTTTTGTTCTGATGATGCCTTATCCCTGATCCCTTCGACACCTCATGATCACACAGGCTGGTGTGCTTCTCCCATGTGGGCTTTGTTGCTTCTGAGCTAGATGGCTGCTTGTTTACCTTCAAGCCTTTAAGACCCCAGGCGCTATACCTTTTGACAGCCGGGCAGTATGGTTTTACCTCAATAATTAGCAGGAATTGAGAAATTGCAAAGTGTTACTTGTTTTGAAGTTCTATCAGCCAAATCTATGAAGCTAAACAAACTAAAGCGCCATTTGGATAGCAAGCATCCGAGCTTTTCCAGCAAGGATACCAACTATATTTGAAGTGAAGCTGATGGACTCAAGAAAGCCAGACTTGACACTGGTGGCAAGTACCACAAACAAAATGTAACAGCCATTGAAGCTTCATATTTGGTGGCACTTAGAATTGCCAGAGCTATGAAATTTCACACCATTGCTGAGTATTTACTGTTGCCAGTGGCTAATACCATTGTTTGAGTTACGATCAGAGTTGAATTTGTTACAAAATTGAGTGCAATGTCCCTATCCAACGACACTGCCCACAGAAGAATAGATGGCACATCTGCTGATATTCTTGATCAGGTCATCCAAGAACTTAAATCTGCTCCACTGCCAATATTTAGCATTCAGCTAATGAATCTACAGATGTTGCAGACTGTTCAAGTTACTGGGTTACCTGAGGTATGTTAATGATGGTGACTTTATAGATGAGTTTATTTTTTGCAAAACTCTTGAAATGACAACTGCTGCATGTGATGTAGTTGACACAGTTGGTTCATTTCTGAAGGAGCGTAAGATCTCTTGGGAAAGATTTGTGGTGTTTGCACAGATGGTGCTCCGACTATGCTAGGATGTAGATCTGGATTTCAATGTTTGGTACTGAATGAGTCACCAAAAGTCATTGGAACTTACTGTAAAATTAATCAATAAATATTAGCAACGAAGACACTGCCACAAGAGTTAAAAGAAGTAGTGAAAAGCATCATAATTTGACAATACAAAGGTGTCATTTTTATAAAGGCAAGCACTTTAAATAGTTGACTACTTTCGCAACTCTGAAACGAGTTGGATGTGCTGAATAATGCTCTGCTATTTTACACTGGAGTGAGATGGTTGTCAAGAGGATAAGTTTTAACACATGTTTTTGAGTTTCTTGATGAATTCAAACATTTTTAATCAGAAAGTAAGACCACAGCTCAAAACACTTTTCAGTGATAAAAGTGAACCACATAAATAGCTTACTTGGTTGATATTTTTGTCATCTTGAATGAGTTAAGTTTATCATTGCAAGGACCAAATGCAACATGCCTCAATTTGTCTGAAAAGATCTGATCATTCCAAATGAAACTTCAGCTTTGGCAAAAAAAAAAAAAATTAGATGAAAATAAAATTTAAATGTTGCCTCCCTTATCTGCTTTCTTTGAGGAACATGACATTGAACCAGACAAAAGGATTACAATGATAATTTCTATGTAAGAACACTTGCACATGCTTGCAGTCTAAATTTTACTGTAATTTCTAAATCTACCCAACACCCCATTTATACTTGCTAGAATCCCATTCACAGTCAGAATTAGGGAGGTTCCTGAGACAGCACAAGAGGAGTTCATTGAACTTATTAACAACGATGCAGCAAGAACTGATTTTGCTCCACTGCCAGTTACAAAGTTCTGGATCACGTATTTGCAGTCCTATCCTGTTCTGTCCGAGACTGTGTTGCACCTTCTTCCATTTCTGATAATAGATCTTTGTGAAACGGGGTTTTCCAGCTTGTTGGTTATCAGGTCTAACTACAGAAGTAGACTTGTGGAAGATGATCTTCATTGTGTTCTTGCAAAGACTGTCCTGAGAATTTCTGATCTGGTGAGAAAGAAGCTATCTCCACCTTCACACTGATGTTGGCTTTGTACGTATACTGTCGCAAAATGTGGCAATGTAGCTTACTGTTTTTCTATTAAGACTGTTTCCCATGCTTCAGCATGCTTCAAGACAATATTTCATTTATTTTTTATTAGAAATAAATATTTCATAATATGTAATAGCATATTGTTTTTTGGATTAATCACTATGTTTTAATTATGTTCAATTTGTAACAATGAAAATTCATCCTGCATATCAGATATTTACATTACAATTCATAGCAGTAGAAAAATTACAGTTATGAAATAGCAATGAAAATAATTTTATGTTTGGAGGGCACCACAACATGAGGAACTGTATTAGAGGGTTGTAGCTATAGGAAGGTTGAGAACCAATGACCTGAGAGAAAGACTGCCCCTCCCTGGGCTGGCTTGGGAAGGGTGGAGGCAATGTATCAACGCCTCTGTCTGAGGGCAAGATTATCTATGTAGTTAGTCTATGATCATAAAAGATTCCATGGAAACTGTCCAAAGCCCATCTGTAGGCAACTGGACATTCCCTTACAGAAGAGTCGCAGGGAGGAGATGAGCCAGTCAGGGTGCAGTGTAGCAATGATGAATCATACAACTTTCTTCTAGTTCCTAAATGCTTATCCCGCCCTGCCCCCTCGCCATTATCATGTTCCCAATTCTACCTTACAAATCTGGCTAGACTAGAGCATGTGCATTGGCACAAATAGGAACTGGAAACATAGGGAATCCAGGATGGATGATCCTTTCAGGACCAGTGGCAAGAGTGGCAATACCTGGAGGGCGTAGGGAGGGTGGGGTGGAAAGGGGGAAACGATTATAAGGATCCACATATAACCTCCTCCCTGGGGACGGACAACAGAAAAGTAGGTGAAGAGAGATGTTGGACAGTGTAAGATATGACAAAATAGTAATTTATAAATTATGGAGGGTTCATGAGGGAGGGGTGAATGGGGAGGAAGGAGGAAATAAGGAGCTGATGCCAGAGGCTTATATGGAGAGCAAATGTTTTGAGAATGATGAGGGCAACAAATGTACATATATGCTTTACACAACTGATGTAAGTATGGATTGCGATAAGAGCTGTATGAGCCCCTAATAAAATTATAAAAAAGAAAGTAACAGTCTATGCATCTCTGTAGAGTCTCTGCCAATGGATTTGGGCCTCTAAGTGCCATCATCAGCTTATGGTAACTTGGGTGTTCAGAACTGAAGCTCTACTACAGTCTCAACCTAACAGGCTCACGTCCTGCTGTTCTTAGGTTGATTTCTAACTCCTAACACCATTACATGACACAGTAGGATTGCCCTACTTGGTTGCTAGGCTGTAATATTTGGGAGCAGATCATCACATGATTATCTCATGGAGCTACTAGATGGGTTTGAACTATTAAGCTTTCAGTTAGTAGTTGAGTACTTACCATTCATGTCTTCAGGGCTCTTTGTGTTTAATGTATAGAGAGGGGAAGTGCACCTCTGGTCTTTAGAGGCTCTGGGTGATTTCACAGGGTGGCTTGAGCAATGCCACCAACCAGATGTGTAATGAATGCTGGAGACACTGCTGACACATCTTGCAGAGTATTAAGCAATAGATCCCTAAACAGGACACTTAAGCCTGCTGCTGTGTTGTTGGCTTCTCACTTCACTTCGAATTATGTTTCACACTCCTAAATCAAGGGATTTTTAAGTTTTTTGTCTTTTTTTAAAACAAGCTTGCTAAAATTACCAACTGCTTAAGTGTGTCCATAAATAAGAACAATGTGTCCCCTATAAAATCAAGTTATTCCACTGAGTGTATTCATATTTTAAGAAAATTGGTACTATTGAGAAGTTCCATATTTCTTCTGAAATTAAAATCAGCTCTTAGTTAACTCATTAAAGGGCTGGGCATCACAATAAATGTCGAACTTGACAATAAGAGCTTTTTCCTTTCCAACTAACCAGGCTATTTCAAGCTTTATACACTATTTAGCCAAATCTTCCTGAGTGGAGGGGGGCTCATTAAGAACAAAGAATGGGGGCACTAATAATCAAAATCTATATTAAAGGAGAACAAATGTTTAGCTCTCATTTTACTGGAAAGGACCATGGAACATGCTCAAGAGGAAAGCAAACTATTTGGGATTTAAAAAACTATTTGGGAACTTACATGAAAAAAGGAATCATCTTTGGAGAACTTCAATTAGAAAATACATGATATGTTACAATATTATGAACAAGAACCCATTCTGTATGGTATACATTTTATTTCTAAAAACTAAAGGTGATGAACCACCGTTATTGAATATTTACTGTATGCAAATCACTGTACTAAGGACTAGAAATACTACAGTGAACAAGACAAATGAGGATTCTCTCCTAGAAGGAGCTCTGATAGATAGCACTGTGGGTTGTGTATGCATTAGATTGCTCCCTGGAGTCAGCTGTTACAACCCTCTAGCTGCTCTGTGGGACAAAGATGAGGCTTTGTGTAGCAGTAAGATTTACAGCCTTAGAAACCCTATAAGGTCACTATGAGTCAGAATCAACTACATGACAGTGGGTTTGCTTATTTATTTGTTTGTTTTGTTAGTTTTGGTCTTGGAAATTACATACTATGGAAAAGATTAAGTAAGAAAAGTTTAGATATTTCTATAAAGAAAGAATAGGAGCACTTCTGGTACAATGAATGACTAAGAATTCAGCTACTAATTATTCCAGGGAAACCAGCCCCTACCACATCATCACGGATCCAGTAGGCGCACTTGCTTAGTGATAATAAGTAAAGATTATAGTAAAGTCATAGAAAGCATGAGAGCTAGAAGACAGATTGATATAATGGATTCAGCATAGTACCATGCTCAGCCTCACTTGGTGGTCCATGTGGAGAGAAAGTTTTTATTGCTAACCAAGGCTTTTATATTCTCTGGGTCCTTGCAAGCTCCCTAATTACAGGTGAAGACATACATCACAGGAAAGACAGTAATGGAAGGGGGTGGTCTAGAGGTATCCATAAAATAGGAAAGGAGGGATTGTGGGTATACATGTGACAAGATGGGCGGATTCTAGATTCAGGGAGGGACCTTAATTTTGGATATCACTGAGCCAGTTGGACCTGTACACTGGCGCAGTATAGAAACCACTATGAGTAGGGTATAAACCCACCTGCAGGGACCAGACTGATGGCTTGAATCCTTTAGGAAGATGCAGACTGTTGTCCTTGACAGCAGGGAGCAGGCCCTACCTGTGGTGGGCCCAGACAGTTGTCTGGCAACTGACTGCCTTCAAGGAGGTAACTTGACAATCATTTACCATTAGCTGCAAGCAGTGTCCTAAGTCTAACATGTATTTGGGGGAGACGACTTGGGAGAAATCTTTCTGTTTCCCATACTAGCTGGAAGTTTGGCTGCGGTTACAACTCATGCACTGAATCCATGACAGAAGAACCTGGTGATTTGCTCCCATAAAGATTAGAGAACTCTGTGGGGGAGTTGCCTTCTCGTTGAAATTAATGGCATATGACAACACAAAGAAACAACCAAACGCTTTCTCTAAGTATTTGGTATTTTAACAACGACTTGAATAAAGACGAGTGATGTAAAGGAGAGAACGTTCTATGGAAAGACACAATGAGTAGGAAGAACTAGACAAAAACAGGTTTAGTATTATGGGAACCAGAAAGGCAATATTACTGAAACTGAGTAAGAAATATAACAGTGGTGCCTCAGGAGGTAAGAGGGGACAATAGCGTAAAGAAATCAACCTTGGCCTAAAAATTTCCCATTTCAGTGATATTGCTGTTTATACTCCACCCCATGGCCAACTGCAGCCTAACAAATTTGTCAAAAGCTGGCTCACAAAATTCCAAAAATATGATAATTTGACTGTAGCTGACACTGAGAACAGGGTGGAAAACCAAGCAGCTGTTTTGCTCAGACTTAACCTCTCCATTTCCACAGAGGAATGGGAGGGGGAATATCCACTCTATCTGTTGCCAGGAAGCAGAACCAGCAACACACAAAGGCACTGCCACTGAGTCCCTTCTGATCCATTTGGCCCCCATAGGACTGAGCAGAGCTGCTCTGTCGGATTTCCAGAAGCATTTTGACTATTTTTCCCTCAAAAGGCTGACTGATGAGTTTGAATCATCAACCTTGTGGGGTCAGCCCCACTCTTAAACCCACTGAACACATCTTTATTAGAAGATAAAAATATCAGTTTCTCTCTTCCCACTCCAGAGGAATAGGAGTGGCTAACTGGTGGATTTAGGAATATGAAGTAGGCGAGAGAATCCCTGACTCCTTTCAGTTCTGAATGCAGGTCAGGCTGACCTGTTCGCGTGTGCTCTCTCTCTTCTCTCTCTCTCTCTTCTCTTCTCTTCTCTTCTCTTCTCTTCTCTTCTCTCTCTCTCTCTCTCTCTCTCTCTCTCTCTCTCTCTCTCTCTCTCTCTCTCTCTCACACACACACACACACATACACACAGAAAAAGATTTGGAGTTGACTTTACCAGTAAGGGTAAATTGGAAGCGTTAAACTTCTAATTGGGAAAAATAAGCCAATCTTGGCAAGTAATTTCACAAGTTCACAGTGGCCTCACAATGATGCCACATTTTCTGATTATCATTATGACTAATAGGTGATATTGGCAGTTTTAGCTCTTGTTTCTTGTGTAAACTTCTCTGTTCTAAGTTCAGGGGGGAAATACATGAGTGTCTTCTTTTAATATAAAGTAAACCGTCAAGATTTTTGTAAGAGAAATGGAAATGTGAATGTTAGCAGGTGCATATTCTCATCTGATTTATATTTTATATAGAACACTGTACCCAAGTGTGACAGAGGGAAAACCCTTGAGATATGGCTGCAAAGAAGACCTCTAATGGTTCTCATTTAAACAGCTTGCAGCGGGGCGGGGGGGGGGGCGGTCCTGGGTGGTAGAAATGGGTCGTGTAGAGCTATTCACTGAAGAACTGCTGACTTCTACCCCACCAGGGCTGTCTCAGAAGCAGCAACTTGCCATCTATTTCCAAAACACCACAGCCATTCAAAAGTCAGTACAGCACAATTCTACTCTGAAAAACATGGGTCGCCATGAGTCAGAATTCACTAGCTAGCACCTGGTTGGGGTTTTGGTAGGATGGGGCGGGGTGGGCGGGAACATCATCAAAGAGATGAGGAAACAGGATAGCTGGTCAAACGTAAAGATCTGCTGACAGGAAAGAAAAAGGTTTCTAGAGCTTCCAGAGGGCACGATGGCTAAAGCAAAGGAAGTTAGGAAGAGAGCAGTACTTCAGAGACAGGAGTGAGGCAGGGCTAGGTCTTGTAGGACTCTGTCCGGGCTGAGTTAACACATGGAGTGTCTTTGTGCAAGTTGAAAAGTAATCTTAGAGCGTTTCCAAGTTAAATTAGAAAACAAATACGTTTTTGATGGACTAGAAAGGAGCCCAGTGAAACAGTGCCTCAAGCATTGGGTCAGCGATTTGAATCCAACATCTATTCTGTTGGATAGATGTTGAGAGGAAGGTAGGACTGTCTGATTCTATAACTATTTATAACCTACACAACTCTTCACAACCATTCTACTCTCTCCCGTAGCCTTTCGATTAGTCAGAATAATCAACTCAACAACAGTGGATTTGTTTTTGATTTTCGATGAGCAATGTAATCAGGGAAAGGCGACCACTCCCTTGGTGTTCTAACCCTAAGTCCTGAAGGAGAGATTGGGCAGTGGCTGGCTGGCTGAACAAATCCAAACTGCCAGCTACCTTTAGAAAGGAGTGGGGTTTATGATCGGTGCTTGAGGAAGTGACTGAGGGTTATTGAGTAAGTGATTGAAGTGACAGACTATGCTGGTTAAGAACACCAAGTTGCTTGGATTTCCCTTTTGCCATAAAATAGCTCAGTTGGGGACCACTTGCTTGACTCAAGAGTTTCAATACTTTGGCAGGAAGGCTGGCTCAGTAGGGTGCAGCTCACAGTCGCATGATATCTCCTGGGGACTGTGGCCTATTTCAGATCTATAAATAGATGCTCTGGAGACTGATTCCCCTTGTCTTTTTTCATGTAGGCCTGGATTCTGCATTTGTTGTTGTTCTTTTTTGGACTTCAGCTGGCAGCTCATCACGTGTCCTGCCAAATCAAGGTGCTGTCAGTGGTGTTCTGTGTTGGATCTACTTATTTTAACCTCCACCAGTCTATGGTCTTCCCATCTGCTGCCTCCTGATTCATCTTTCAGCATCCTCATTCCCCAGGATCAAGAGCTGCGTGAGTTGTGCGAGGCCTCCATCATAGCATCTGACTCGCAGACTTGAGGTAGGCTAGGACTACTGCTGCGTGACTATGTGAATCATGCTCTTCATCAGAGATGCTTTCTTATGCATATATGAGTGTCACTGGTTATGTTTCTCTAGGAAACCCAGACTAACACATGGGCTTGATATTGGGGCTAGAGATCGGCCTCCATTGCCCTATTTATAAAATAGGGATTATAAAATGACCAATTGTGTCTATTGACAGGCAGGCACCATCAGCTTTCTTCACCACATTTGCTTATGCACACACTTTGTCTTCAGGATTGTGTTGGGGTAGGATGGTGTGCTTCTTCCATGTGGGCTTTGTTCTTTCTCAGCTGTCAAAAGATACCGAATCTGGGGTCCTATAGGCTGGAAGATAAACAAGGGGCCATCTAACTGAGAAACAACAAAGCCCACATGGAAGAAGCACATCAGCCTGTGAGATCACAAGGCGTTGAAGGGATCAGGTATCAGGCATCAAAGATAAAAAAAAAAATCATGGCACTGTTGATGAGGGGGAGTGCAGAGTGGGGACCCAGGGCCCAAACTGTGGGAAATTGGACATCCCCTTGCAGAAGGGCTGTGGGGAGGGGATGATCCAGTCAGGGTACAGTATAGCAATGATGAAACATACAATTTTCCTCTAGTTCTTTAGTCCCCCACCACCACCACTATTATGATCCCAATTCTTCCTTACAAATCCGGATGTACCAGAGGATGTACACTGGCACAGATAGGAATGGAAACACACGGAGTCCAGGACAGATGAACCCCTCAGGACTAGTGGTGAGAGTGGTAATACTGGAAGGGTGGAGGGAAGGTGAGGGAGAAAGGGGAAACAGATTACAAGGATCTACATATAACCTCCTCCCTGGGAGGTGGATGACAGAAAAGTGGGTGAAAGGAGACGTCAGATGGTGTAAGATATAACAAAATAATAATAATTTATAAATTGCCAAGGGTTCATGGGGGAGGAGGGAGCAGGGAGGCAGGGGGGAAATGAGAAGCTGATACCAAGGGCTCATGTAGAAAGCAAATGTTTTGAGAATGATGATAGCAACATATGTACAAATGTGCTTGGCACAGTGGATGTGTGTACGGATTGTGATAAGAGTTGTATGAGCCCCCCCAAAATGAATTTTTTAAAAAAGACCAATTGTGTAGGACTGATGTTAATAATAAATGAGTAATATATGTAAAGCATTTGAAATAGTTCCCGATATATAGTATGTGCTTTATGAGTGCCTGCTAAAATTATTATATGAATTATATGCTTAAAAGATTATTTGGCTCCTGTGTTGAGTATATACATTAGACAGCAAAGAATGGTAGTGGGGCAATGAGGAGTCCATTGCATTAATACAAGTGAAAGTTGATGGTGTTTGGACAAGGGTGGTATTAATGGTGATGTGATTATGTAATGTGTGCTATCAAAGATAGTAACAGACATCATACATATCATTTTATCTATAAATACTTCATATGCATCTCCAAAATAGAAGAAAGTTTGAAAAACTGAACCATAATTCAATTATCAATTACACATTACAATATTAACAAAAATCCCATACTGTTATCAAATATTCTTTCATTGTTCCAGTCTTCTAAATTATCTCATATGTTTAGAGATTTTTCTACTATAGATGCAAATAAAGTCCACATATTGAAATTAGTGGATTTGTTTCTTAAATTACTTTTATAAATTTGCTTTCAACCTTACTTGCTTTTTCTCTCTTTACCCTCTCCTCTTTCTTCACCTCTGCTCCCAGTAATAGACTACCAGCCCCGACATATCTCTTTTAAAAAAAGTGCATGTGGAATTTACTGCTATCCACGTCTGGATCTGATGGTTATATGAGGTGATTTTTCTTATTATCATAATCTAAGCATGTGGGGCTCATTATCTTTTTTAGTTTAAAAGCTCTAGAACACTCATTGTCTATTATTTTTATTAAGTGTTGAAAAATATAACATTAACCTTTCTAAAATCAACCTCAGCTGCTCCCATTTATATTTGAGCCTTTCTCACTTTAAATTGATTATTCTTTGTCTTTTTCCCCCTTCTTTATTGTTCTTGTCCATTCCATTTAGGTTTTCCTTCCAGATGTTTTAACCTCAGTTTGGATTTTTGTCCTGAAAGCTTGTTTTGCTTTGTCTCTTGGGACTAAACTAGCCTGATATTATCTAATTTTCACCTAGAAATTAGAGCCAGCCCTGATCCTCCCAAGATTTGGCTGTTGTTTTCAAATTAGCCGATACGCAGTGGAGACCAATTGGAAATCTGAAGTGACCTGGCTCATGGTGTTATCTAGTGTTGTCACAAGTCCATTTGACTTTTGCCTGTTACCATAAACATACAGTGACAAACTACACAGGAGTCTTCTTTGCTATCTGTGGTTCATCCATGCCCCCAATCACATACATATATTCTGGAGTTTGGGGACTACTTTATATGTAGATATGTTTGTTTAAGGAGATTTGGGAGAGATTTGTAACTATACCGCAATATTTGAATTGTTTTGTGTAGTTAGTGCTTCTAATCCTCACAACTGTTGAGAGGGACTAGTGAGAAACAAGCGGTGGACCTTTATACATACCTCTTTCTCTTGCATAAATGATATAGATAGATGATAGATAGATGATAGAATAAAATTTGCAGGAGTTAAGAAACTGAAAGAAATTTTCAAAAATAGAAAGAACTGGATTTGAACTGAGATCTACCGGTTCACTAAACCTAAGTTCTTTACACTAAAACACTATTACTTCTTTTAGATTGGAGAAAGGCTGTACTTGGTTGGTCAGTTTTGGGATGTGAAGGGAAGGAAAGATGACTAAAAGAGACATCCTCAGGAGGACATGGAACCTTAAAACAAGGCTTTCTAACACAAGGTGGTGGTTTTCTAATCATGAAGGCTGAAGTCAATTTCCTTGGATGCTAAAAGACTGTAAGCACACGTTCTTTAGCATCAATCTAAGAAAAAAAAACATTGCAAAAAGTGGGAGAAATATCTAACTTCTTTAGAAATTAAGATATATATATATATATCTTTTGGGGGTGGTTTGCTCATGGTTCTGAGCAGAGTTGTGTGGGGGTGCAATGCAAAATCTCTCAATGTTTCTTCTAGGATGACGATTCTATAATTGAGCAACACACACAGTTCTAGGACTCAAGTCCAGGGTTAAGGCTGTGTGGTTAAGGTTTAAGGAAAGACAGACTATATACTTAATTATGTCAGGGAAGAAATGCATGCCTGAAAGAATTCTTCCTTCATCTCTAAGAAGGGTCAAACAGCAAGAATTAAAAAACATACATGTTATTTTTCTTTGTTCCATGAGTTAATCAAAGTGAAATACTTTTTCAGAATATAAGTTCCTCAGGTATCACTGTCTCGGGTAAAATCCTAGGACATATGGCAATGGAAAATGTAAGTGCATCTAAGGAATGATTCCCAAGCCAGGAGAGAACTGGATTTGCACACATCCAGCAACAATCAAAGAGTCTAACTAGCAGATGAATTAGATAGAAAATCTACAAACTTATGCTCCTTAATTGTGCATTCATCTGTATTATTTTCCCGAGTTTCCTTTTAGTTCAAAAATAAAAATTCTGGGAGATTTTGTCCATTTCAACACATTTTCATTAATGTTGAATAAGTAATTTATATTCAATTTGCTAAAAACTCAATGTTTAATTGTACAAACTCGGTACATAGTAGCATTTTAATAAATATTTATGATAGCTATTAGAATCATTGAAAATTGTAAGTGATTTCATAGCACAGCTTGTGTTTTCATAAACTGAAACAAAAATAATGCGCACAAGCAAATTCAAAATGTTGCAACATTCACAGCATAATCCGTTCCTTTGATCTTCTTAAAAGCATGTTAGCACACTTTCAGAATAATTTTATAGTAGATAATATCTACCTGGAAGAAGGTACAGCTGTTTCCAAAGATAGAAACAATATTCTACTGCCACATCCAAAAGAATTTTCAGCATATAGAATACTAATAATTATATGACTTCATAAATTATTAACTTCTAAACTCTTAACTGTCCTACCTAAAGAGTGCTTTCCCATATTTCTATACAGGATCAACTGAAACAGATTAGCTTCATATCACACCCAAGAATAAAAATTTAAAAACCACAACTAAATAGATAATACAAACAAACAAGACCCTGTTGCTCTCAAGTTGACTTTGACCCATCATGACTTGATAGGACAGAGCAGTCCTCCCTCCGGGGTTCCCAGGCCTTACAGCTTTGCAGAAGCAGAATGTTAATCTTTCTCCCATAGAGGAGCCCAAGGAGATTCAAGATCAGTGTTAGGTCAAGCAAAAACAAAACTCGAAATAGAAAATATTAACCAAGTGACACTTGGATGGCCAAATATTCTTGGTCAGTCAAGGTCCTCCTTATGATTCCTATTACCTGACTAAAAAGCCTTCACTGGTAAAGCATTGAGGTTTACCAAATACATACATTTCAAAACAAGAAAAAGAGTAGCCTTATCCTAAAATAGAAAGGACACACCTGACATTACGGAAATATAAGGGAATTCTGAATACATTCTACTTTCTCAACTCTGTTCAAATGAATAAACTCCAGAATATTCTTCTTTTTCTTTTTTAAAAATCATTTTATTGGGGGCTCATACAACTCTTATCACAATCCATACATACATCCGTTGTGGCAAGCACATTTGTACATTTTTTGTCATCATCATTCTCAAAATATTTGCTTTCTACTTGAACCCTTAGTATCAGCTCCTCATTTTCCCCTTCCCTCCCTGCTCCCCCTCCCTTATGAACACTTGATAATTTATAAATTATTATTTTTTTCATATCTTCCACTGTCTGAAGTCTCCCTTCACCCACTTTTCTGTTGTCCATCCCCGAGGGAGGAGGTTATATGTAGATCTTTGTAATCATTTCCCCCTTTCCACTCCATCCCCCCTCCTCCCTCCCGGTTTCACCACTCTCAGCACTGATCCTGAAGGGATCATCCATCCTGGCAGAACCCAGATTCTTTAGAATATTCTCAAAGTTAAAATAACTGGCTTTTCTGATACACAGTTAGTGATTTTAAGGGCAATCTTCCTGAAGTACAGAATATGTTAAAAAAAACAAATAAACAAAATATGCTATTGTGCAAGCGAATTGTAGGTGGAATGTGCATTTGAAAATAATTTTTTCTTCCTAGAATAAAGAGAGAAAAAAGCTTTTAAGCCACTCCAAACTATTTTTGGTCTCACAAACCAAAATACAAAGTGGCTCATTCACTTTCAATTGAATTAAAATAAAGGCCCTGGGATGAAGAATGATCTATCAACTTTCTGTTCAAAATGCATGTTTTTACCATTAGATTTACTGTCATAAATATGATGTCAATGAATTGAAGTCAAGCTTTTTAGATACTCTGCCAAGTGCATGCCAATACTGTCCTTTGAAAACATGTATTTTTAACTTCATCTGGAAAAACATCATTTATTTTCAAGTCCACTGTGTATAAAACCAGCTCATTTCAGGAATATTAGTGAACTAAACATTAACAGCTTATTCTACAAAACCCAAAGGCTTGTTTTTACCAAAATGATTCATATGGCGAAAAAATGGGATCATGACAATAGGTGATTGGGGTTTCAATAATCGAACTCCACTCCCTTATTTCCAATGTTTCTTTCATAATCAGACATTATACAATGGATGGAAAATAAGTGCAGAGTGAACTTCAAATCAGAACATAAAAGGAGACGCAAATTTTATTTGTTATTAGAAGAATATCTGAAAAAAGCATGCTTCCCACACACTTTTCAGATTACATCCCCAATATCTATGCAAAAAAATAGTAATAATTGCCAAGGAAATCTAGACAAAGCTACCACGCTGGATAATATCAGTAAACATATTCTAGGAAGCATTTTCAATGGTGTAGGTTTGTAACCAAGGTAACATGACTGGAACAATCAGAAAAAATAATGCATCAACATATCTATCAGTTATTTGTCCATCACTAAAAGGCAGGGTTTAAGGCAGCTCATTCCCCACTGAATAGAACTACTGGAATATAATTAGAAAATACTGAATATATATGCATAAATATATATATATATATATGTGTATGTGTGTGTTATATAATCTGGTGTCAACTTGTGAAAGAGTGGAGCCTAGCCTGTCAATCAGGTAATAGCTGATGACCTCATTTGGAGGTCCCACAGAGGCAAATAGCTCACTGGAAGCCAGGTACACACAGACTCTGTTTCATCTTCTTACTGACAGGGCACCTGGAGCAAAGTGAGATCTCTGGAGCTGGAGGAGCCATGTGGAGACCAACACCAACTCTGAGAAGTTTATACTGCCACTGGAGCTACAAGAATTTCCACCCCAGCCTGTGAGCTTCCTGCATTTGGCATCATTGCATGTGCTCTGTGAGTCTGAAGAGGACTTTATAGATTGGCATTGGACATATAAGCTGGCATTGGACTTGTAAACTTGATCTGGACTGGCGGGATGTTATCTTAATGTACAATTATTCTTTAATGCAAAGTCCATTGTTATACTCATATGAGTGTTTATGAATTTGTGTCTCTAGTCAATCCAGACTAACCCAAGGTTATATATATTTGTAAGATGTATTCATATGCTTCCCAACCATGCATTACATTAAATAGTATTAAAAATGCTTGATTTTGCAATCATGTACATTATCCTATTAAGTTGATTTGATTTTTAATTGATTAAATTTGATTAAAATTGATTATTTGTTTTACATATGTGTAGGGTGCTCATAATTAAAGTTACTTCAGTAGTCTGAAAAGAACCCTGCATGTTTGAATGAGTTTGAGTCATCAATCATAGTTAGCATATTGATAAAAGAGTTTTTTAAGCAGTTATAGTATTTGGTGCATCGAGGGTTGCAGGTCAGTCTGTTACTCACAGAGTCAGCACTTCAAAACTGCCAGCTTCTCTATAAGAGAAAGATGCGGCTTTCTATTTCCATGAAGATTTACAGTCTATGAAAAACATGGGGACAGTTCTATAGGTTGGCTATGATTCAGAATCTACTTGTTGGCACTGAGCTTATCTTTTTGTTTAGTTTTATTTAGAATATAGTATCTAGTCAGCATTAAAATATCCTTAACTATGTAATAAAATGAAAATGAAAGTTGGGGAAAATCATGTTGAACTTGATTCCCATGTCCTCATTCTAGTTTCGACATGTAATTAGCTCAATGCATTTGACCCCATTATTTAAGCTAGTAGTTTATCAGTTTGTCATACTATGGTGGCCTGTCCACTGTTGTGATGCTGGAAACTGTCACCAGTTTTTCAATTTCCAGCAAGGTCACCCAAAGGGAACAGGTCTCAAAGAAGCAGACAATGCAGGATTCAGCTCCCACCTTTGGAGAAAGAGACCGGGGAAAACCTTATGCATACACTGGTGGCCTAACAAATGGAAGCAGAACATTTTGGGAGATGTTGCTGGTGGGTAGGTTCTTGTACTTTTGAGGGCACTGGAACTGTGACTGAGGTGAAGCTGATTTCTCAGAGTGGAGTGACCATGTGACGTGAGTTGGGTAAAGCCTTGGTTGGGGAGAGGGTGGGTGCTGTGGGATCGTCCTTTACTGATGGAGTACTATTCAAAGTAAGAAAAAGCAGCTGCAAAAATTTGCTAATGATTAGAACTTGGAATGTGTGAAGTATGAATCTAGGAAAATTAGAAGTTATCAAAAATTACATTGGAGATATAAAAATAAGTATTTTAGGCATTAGTGAGTTGAAATGAAATAGTATTTTGGCATTTAAAATCAGAAAATCATATGGTTCATTATCCCAGGAGTAACAAATCCAGAGGAATCGTGTGTCATACATTGTTACAAGAACATTGCAAAATCCATCATGAAGTATAGCATTGTATGTGATAGAATTCTATATATCAGCTTCCAAGGAAATCCAATTAATAGAATTATTAATTCAAATTTATGCACGTATTGCAAGAACTAGTGATGAAGAAATTGATGAATTCTACTAATTACTTAAGTCAGAATTTCATCAAGCATGCAATCAAGATTCACTTTTAAGTATTGGCAAATGTAATGCAAAAGTTGGGATCAAAGAGGAAGGAACAGTTGTTGGAAAATATGGACTTGTGATAGAAATGAAGCTGAAGTCCCCATGATAGAATTTTGCAAGACCAATAACTTGTTCATAGCAAATATCTATTTTCAACTACATGACAAGTGACTATACACAAGGACTTCTCCGTATGTGATATACAGAAAGCATATTACTATATCTGTGGGAAGAGATGCTGTAGAAGCTCAACATCAGCAGCCAAAACAAGACTTGGCTTGACTGTGGAACAGATAATCAATTGTTCATATGTAAGTGTGTAAGTTCTGGATACAGCTGGAAAAATTAAATCAGGTCCATGATAATCAAATAAGACCTCAAGTATATTCCAGATGAATTTTAAGAATACCCCATGAACAGATCTGATGCACTGAATACTAATGACAGATGCGATGAGCTGTGGGAGGACATCATTCATGAAGACAGCAAACGGTCATTAAGAAGACAAGAAAGAGAGAGACGATCAGCATGGAAGTGAGATGAGACTCTCAAACTTGCTCTTCGTTGTGGAGTAGCTAAATCAAATGGAAGAAAGGATAAAGTCAAAGCAATGAATAGGAAATTTCAAAGGACATCTCAAGAAGACAAATCCAAATATAATGAAATTTTCAAAGACCTAAATTTAGAAAACCAAAAGGCAAGAACATCCTCAGCATATCTTACATGAAAAGACTCAAGGAAAATTCAAACCTCGGGTTGCAATATTGAATGATTCTATAGGTGACATATTGAATGATTCAGGAAGTATCAAAAGAAGATGGAAAGAAGGCACAAAGTCACTGTACCAAATGGCTCTAGTCAATATTCCACCATTTGAGCAAGAAGCAAAAGTGCTGAAGGAAGAAATTCAAGCTACACCAAAAGCCTTAGCCTAACTCCAGGCTCAAAGAATTTATGGGATTCCAATTGAAATGTTTCAACAACTGCTGAGACACTGAAAGCACACACTAGTCTATTCCAGGAAATTTGCAAGATAGCTACTTAGACAACTGACTGAAAAATATACATATTTTTACTTATTCAAAAGAAAGGAGACCCCACCGAATGCTGAAATTATAGAACAATATTTTTGATATCGAATGCAAGATCTTCCAACAACGGTTATAGCAATACAGTGCCAGGGAGCTTCCAGGAGTTCAGACAAGTTTCATAAGAGGACATGGAATAAAAAAATAAAAAAATAAACTAAAAAAATTTTTTAAAAAAAGAGGACATGGAATAAGGGATATTGTTGCTGATGTCAGATGGACCTTGTTGTCATAAAGATGTTTACTTATGTTTAATTGACTATGCCAAGTCATTTGATTGTGTGGATCATAATAAACTGTGGATAACACTGAGAAACGGGAGCACACTTCATTGTGTTCAGGCACACCGTGTACATGTATCAAGAGGCAGCTGTTCGAACAGAACATGGGCATACTGCTCTATTTAACATCAGTAAACTGTCCTCGGAGTTGCATATCTCCATAACTATTCAGTCGGTATGCTGAGAAAATTATCAGAAAAGGTAGCTTAGATGCAGAAGAATGTGGCATCAGGAGTAGAGGAAGTCTTATGTAGATGACACAGCCTTACTTGTTGAAGGTGAGAAGGGCCTGAGACACTTGCTAATGGAGATCAAGCATCGAAGCCTTCAGTATGGATTACCACTCAATGTAAAGACAAACCTAATCCTCACATCTGAAAAAATAGGTAACATCATGTGTAAGAGTTCTCTAGAGAGACAAAACCAGATTGCTAATGATTATATAGCTAGATAGCTAGATAGAGAGATGATAGATAGATAGATAGATAGATAATAGATATATAACACAAGAAATAAACAGTTAAATTGTAAAGCAGTACAGATGGCTCAGTGTAACTCACTCCCATGAGACAGTTGTGAGACACTGGCAGTCTTTCAAGTCTTGAGGGCTGCCAGGTACTGTCGAGGCAGTAAACAGCAAGGCAGGTCACCAACAGTCAGCTAAGTCACCAACAGTCAGTCAGGTCACCAACCGTCAGTCCCCAGCTCAAGAGATGTAAATTCCAATGGTGTGGCGAAGCAAGTCTTGAAGGAACCTCAAATTACAGTGACATAGTCCACAAGCTAGGCATCCCACAGGTAGTGTAGTTTTCAAATTGAGGCACAGAATAAGCAAGGCAGCCACACACTGGTCTGATGATCAGAGTGAGAAACAAGTAAGGCGAGGCTTGCCAAGCCATTTATCTCTTCGCCCTTCAATGAATCCCACCTGTATTTATCGGCCAGGCTGGCACAATAAACTAATTACCTCACCTCATGATAAAGAGAGAAAAGACTGATGTTTTCATGAATTTTGTCTTGCTTGGGTCCACAATCAATGCTCATGGAAATAGCAGTCAAGATGTGTTGCATTAGATACTTCTGTTGAACCAAAACTCTTGATAGCATTGAAAAGCAAGGATGTTACTTTGAGGACTAAGGTGCACCTGACTCAAGTCATTGTATTTCCAATGGCCTTGTTTTACATGAAAAGTTGGACATGGAATAAGGAAGACCAAAAAAAATTGATGCATTGGGATTGTGGTGCTGGAGAAGACTATTGTATGTACGCACAGGACAAGTCTTGGAAGTAGAGTCAGAGTGCTCCTTAAAAGCAAGCATGACACTTCATTTCACATATGCTGGATATGTTGTTAGGAGAAACCAGTCTCTGGAGAAGGACAGCATGTGTAGTAAAGTAGCAGAGAGGCTTCATAAAAGATGAAGATCCTCAAGGAGATGAACTGACATGGTTGCAACAATGGGCCCAAGAACTGGAACATTGTGAGGATGGTTCAAGTCCTGGAAGTACTTTGTTCTACTGTGCATAGGGTCATTGTTGGTCAAAATGGACTCAGTGACATTTACCAACAACAATTAAGCTCTTGGCGTGTCACTTAAGGAGTGCTAGTGGTATAGTGGGTCAAATGCTAGGCTGCTGCTAACCACAAGGAAAACAGTTCAAACCCATCAGCCACTCCTGGAGATATTGATGGATCTGTCTGTTCCCATAAAGACGTATCGATGTAGAAATCTAATGAGCAGTTCTGCTCTGTCCTATGGGGTTCCCATGAGTCAGAATCAACTAAATGAGAAGGTGTTGTTCATTTGTGCCTCAGTTAAGGATCCTTGGTAGCTCAGTGGATTAAGCATTGGGTACAAGGTCAAAAATGAAAACCTATCAGCCATTTTACTGCCAAGTCAATTCGGACTCATAATCCTATAGGATGGAATATAACTGCCTCTTGCATTTCTGAGACTGTGGATCTTTACAGGAGCAGAGAAGGCTCATCTGTCTCCTGAAGTACAATTCATGTGATCAAACAACCAGGTCTGTAGTTAGTCGCTCAATGTTTAACCCACTGTGCCCCCTGGGTTCCTGTCTCCGGGAACAGTGAGAGAAAATATAGTAACAAGTACATAGATGAGGTCTTTGGCACATACCAAATAAATGGTAGCTTCCTTCACTATCTTTAGAATGAAGCAATACCAGCCTTTTTCAAAATGAGGAGCCAGTTTTGACTAATATAAAGGGCATTGATAGCAATTGGGAAATTCAGATCATATTTTGTACATCTCCTTTCAACATTCCAGACATTTCCAGACAAGCTAGCACCCTTCCTTCCTGATTATAATGTTCTATGAGCTGCAGTAAAGACAAAGAATCTGAATAGAAACCAAACAGATTAAGATTTAAATATTTTAAATAATAATTTCCTCATTTGTTAAAAAAAATTAAAGAAGTGCTTCAGACATGACTTTTGGGGCATAGAAGTCATATACAGATATCAGCAATTTTTCCCTCCAACACACTGCCTCACCTTATATTGTTTGCTTCTCTACTCACCATTAATTAGCCATTACATGTTGAGGCCACAGAGCTAGGTACTAGACATCTGTTTCATGTCATTATAGAATGCATTAGTTGTCTTCTTCTTTTTATCAAGAAAGTCTTTAAGATGTATAATTCCAAAATCAGGTTAGTACTCTCTTCAGCATCCACAGAGCTGGTCAAATCATCACAGATCTGGTGATGATGGTCAATACGCCGCCCCTTCACGACCACCAGAGCACTCTGTCAGATGCTAACTCTGGAATTACTTCCTTTTATTGCTGTGAATGGCAGCTGCCAGTTCCTTTCTGTTATGCCAACTTTTAAAATTGCGTGTGTGAAGTATATTGTTACCTTTATTGAAATTATCCAAATGTGAAGCTACTGCTCTTCAACATATCCTTCATCTCGGTCTCGTCACTTCTCAAGGGTGGTTCCTGTCTTTCTAGCCCTTCGCTGAGGAAATATCTCTCTTTCATTTACACTGAATCAAAATGGAAACTTTGGTATCCTTAAGTGACTCAGATTATGTTCCTTTAAAATTCTCTTTAAGTTTTCAGAACAAAAAGACATCTGAGGGGGCAAGTTCATGATCAGAGTGGAATTTCCCAAGATAATTTGCATAGGACATCCCTTGCCACTGTTAAAAAAAAAAAAAGGCAAGTGCATTGTGTTGGGAAAAATTTCTTAGTATAAGTGTCTGACCTTCTTCTCACCGATATTGTTTTTGATTTTCTTAAAACATTCTTGCAAGGTCCTCTGGTCTCTGGAATCTCCCCAAACAGTCACCATAAACTTCTTACCTGCTTGCTCTACTTTGAATTGAACCAGCTCACCTCGGAAGCCACGGTTTTGACTAGATCATTTATTTTTTTTAAAGCACCTAATGTGATAGAAACAAATGTAATATTGAGAGAATTTGCCTCCAGCCCTTCACTGATCACAAAGACATCTAAACACATTTTGTTTGCAATAAACTCCTGTATGGATGAACTGAAATCTTAATAACAATACCTCTTTCTATCTTTTTCTAACACAACAACACTATTTTCACTTATCCTCACAGGACAGGAACAAAGGTCAATGTGAATGCCTCGTGGACAATACTGTGATTTCATGTAGGATTTCTCAATTGGAAATGTTATGCTTCACCTTCTATGGAAACCCTTCCTGACATTCACTGCACTAAGAAAACGTCCTTGCTGTGATTTCTCATAACATATTGGGATTTCCTCATGATTTCATTCTCATAAATGAGTTTAATTGTTTGGCTGCTGTCTTTTTCTGCTAAACCCTTTGACAGCATAAAATCTAAGTAATTATGTGAATGCATTTAAACACATTTGAGAAAGCTTTTAACAATATCATACTTAAAGATGATTAGGAATACCATGTCTCACATTTAAAGATTGTTTTAATCTATGTGAATGATCTACAAATATATATACTTGAATGTTAGCTATCTTCTTTTTGTAGTTTTATATATCTGTACCATTTCAGGGACTGTTATAAAGAAGGCATGTTTTTAAATTTTCAAATGGAGCCTTACCAATTTTTATGAGTCCTTTAATTAAAATGAAAAATCTTGTGCTATATAATAAACATTGTGTTTGTCACTCTAGTAAGAGCCCTCCAGTGGTCATATTCACATTTTTCTATTACATAATCCATAAACCTTAGAGCTAGAAGGTGTGAGAAGATTAGTCTGTTCTCACTGTTTCTTAAAGGTAACCTTTGGCTTGCTCTATTTCTTGTTAAATGTTTATGCATCAGTAGCTTCATAGTTAACATTCTTCCGTGAAAGTATATATTGTTTTTAACTTAGTATAAACATCTCCAGTTAAATGTTCATGTATTAAAAGTTTTGCCCTTAACATTCTCCTATTAAAATGCAAATATTATAAGACATGTCCTAGCTGTTTAAGATTCATTCTACAGTTTTGTTTTGTTTTTAATTCCAAACAGATTCTACCTTCTCACACGCTCCATGTTTAAAGAGCCTAGAAATTTCTAGCAGGCATTATAATTCAAAAGTCACATTAAGAAAGCACAGAAATAATTTTCTTCTCTGCTTTAAGAGACCATTTGTTAAAGTTTCTCTTTGTTGAAAACTCAAAAATGGTCAAGTTATCTTAATGTGGTTCGGTTAACCCATGGCATGATGAGAATTCATGTCCAGATTGTTTTCCACGATGAGCCCCAGATCTTTTACTGCCATTTTTACATACTCCATCTGGTCCTAAAATCCAAAACAGCCTTCTACACATGAATAATGTCTTGAAACCATTCTCTCTAAGATTACTTGAGAGCTAAATGGCCCTGCTTAGAGATTAAAATACATAAGATCCTTTCTTATGAGGGCACAATTGTCTCATCTACAAAATTGACTGAGAAGACAAAGGAAATTGACTTAGTTTAAGTATAAATTAATTCTGAAAAGTTGCCAAAGTTTATTCAGCAAATAAAAATAAAGCTCCATAGATTGACACAAAGATATATTCTTTGGAATACTTATATTCTTTGGAATACTTATATGGTCTTAACACATCACAACACTATCACTGGCATCTACAATTTCAAGACAATTTTAAAATATCACCTTCACTCTGTTTAATCATAAGTAATTAAATGCCTACCCTTAAGGCTGTGAGAGAGATCCCTCTGGAAAGTGAAAAATAAAGTCTGTCCGACTTAAAAGAGATTTAAGTTAAAAAACAGAAAAAGCCAACTTTGGGAAAAGTATTTTAAAGTCCATTGAGAAAATAATCTTTGGTTATGTATAGATGTCCATGAAGATCTTCTGCTTTTTTTAATTAAATACTTTCATTGGGGACTCTTACAGCTCTTATCACAATCCATACATCCATCCATTGTGTCAAGCACATTTGTATGTATGTTTCCATCATCATTTTCAAAGCATTTCTTTCTACTTGAGTCCTTGATATCAGCTTCTCATATTTTCTCCCTCCCCCACCCTCCCTCCCTCATGAACCCTTGATAAAATATAAATTATTATTTTCATATCTTACATCATCCACTGTCTTCTTTCACCCACTTTTCTCTTGTTCATCCCCCTGGGAGGGAGTTATATATCAATCCTTGTGATAAACTCCCTCTTTCTTTCCCCATCTTTTCCTAACCCTCCTGGTGTCTCTATTCTCCTTATTGGTCCTGAGGGGTTTATCTGTTCTGGATGCCCTGTGTTTCGGGCTCTTATCTGTAACAATGTACATGTTTTGGTCTAGTCAAATTTGTAAGGTAAAATTGAGGTCATGATATTGGTGGGAGCAAGGATTAAAGAACTAAAGGAAAGTTATATGTTTTGTTGGTGCTATACTGCACCCTGACTGGCTCGTCTCTTCCTTGTGACCCTTCAGTGAGGGAATGTCCAATTGTCTACAGATGGGCTTTCAGTCTCCACTCCATGCCGCTCCACCCATTCACATTAGTATGATTTTATTCTGGGTCTTAGATGCCTGATCCCATTGACATCTTATGATCACACAGGCTGGTGTGCTTCTTCCATGTGGACTTTGTTGTTTCTCAGCAGGTGGCTGTTTGTTTATCTTCAAGCCTTTAAGACCCCACACACTATATCCTTTGATGCCTGGCACCCTCAGCTTTCTTCACCACATTTGCTTATGTACCCACTTTGCCTTCAGCGATTGTGGCAGGAAGGTGAGCATCATGGAATACCAGGCTATTAGAACAAAGTCGTTTTACATTGAGGGAGTACTTGAATAGAGGTCTAATGTCTGTCTGCTACCTTAAAATTAAACTTGTAAATATATGTACAGCGATCTACATGCCTATCATCATATATAAATATATTTACACATGTACATGCCCGTAGTTAGACAACTATAAATTCCCTTTGCCCCTAGTTCCCTCATCTATTTCCTTTTATTTTCCTCTTGTCCCACTATCATGTTCGGCCTTCGTTAGGGTTTCAGTAATTCCTCGCTCTTACACTGCCCTTGATTAAGCCCCTTTAGGAATCCTATGCCTTCTCTGCATAGATTTTAGTTCACTTGTTGTTCCCTTGTCCTGGGTTGGTAACGACCACTCTGTCCTTTCTCCATCTCCGCTCATGAAGATCTTCTTGTTAGCCATGTTAAATATAATCTAACAGCAACCCCACAAACTATTTCTTTATGCTACCAGATCTGTGATTTTCAGTGTCAATGAAATTATGCAACTGATCAAAATAGCCTAGTTTTCAGAATCTGGAATATTTATTTAGAACAATCATGACTTTTTAAAATAAAGTATGGTTGAAGTTACACAAAGCGAAGACTATTTGGTTAGTGTCTTAGGCTGATTTCTCTAGAGAAGTAAAATCAGTTAGATGCAGTTAGAAGAGAGTTGATGTCCAGATAGGCAGTAAGAAAGGGAGACAGAAAGAAAAAAAATTTACATCAAGAAAATGGTTCACATAATTGCAGAAGTAGGCAAGTCTTATCAGAGTTCAGTCAGTTTCCAAGTCGTATGTACTAGCTGTGAAGCTGGAGACATCTTCTGTCTCACGTGCCTACAGGAGTGAGGAACCCAAGATTGGCAGGTATTCCACAGGCTAAGAGATGTAGAGGAGGAGGATTTGAAGTTCAGTTGACCAGGCCTATAATTAGAAAGGGGGACAGGTCAAATGATAAGTCCCTAATGGCTTCTGGGATTGGCAGATAAGAGAACAGTGCATTGGGTCAAGTCCAAAAACCAGAGATCAAACAGCCAGATGCAGAATGCAGACCTAGCAAAAAGCAAAGAAGCTTTCCCATAGAATCCACTTATCTAGAAAGGCAGAGACGCCCACAGGTAACGTCCTTTCACTGCATCAAGTCTCTGACCTGAGTAAGCGTGTTGTGTTCCTCCACCGTTTTCATTCCGCTGAGTGTCAGTTCACAGAAAATCCCATCATGAAGTTATTTACGTGGCTTTAGGTCACTTCACGATTCTCAAACCATTGAGAATCCTGGCTGAGCTAACACAGAACCAATCACACTCAGTAATCACCTGCTGGAAACTGCAGATTAACACTGGTTTATCCTTCCTTCTACAAAATCTCCTGTTTGTTAGCTTGCAACATGTGTGTATAAAACTTCTTGTATATGACTAGTACTGCTACGACTCTTGGAAGAACTTACAGATTTAGTCAAAGATTAATTCCTGGCAATTATGAAATTTTGAACCTTCTTTCCCTTTGGGCTTTATTATTCATCTTGAAAGACAGCATAATCTTCCACCAGTACACAGCCAGACTTGTATGAAATTCCTACCATGCTTTCACCATTGCTGTTTGCTGATCTCGTGTTTCCTGGGACATTTTTAAGATTTGCTCCTGTAGTTTCCTGGGTTCCTTTCCTTTCTTCTCTTAATTTCATAAATCTTGTTTCTGTTTTTTTCTTACTATCTTCTCGATTTCCAAGCCAACATCTATTTCCTATTTCCACCACTTGAACACTTTATAAGATATTTTAGTTTGTAAACAAGTTCTCGCTCAGCTTTAAGAAAGTGCTTACTGGCTTTTGTTAACTGTTGGGTCTAATTATGTGGTAGTTTACTGACTCTTACTGAATGCACTTAGTTAACCTTCTTTGTGCTTTATTACACAGTGAATTTGTTAATTTGGCTCAACCTTTTGCTTTCTTGCCTTGCCATTCTTGGTTAATTACTTCCTTATGATCAATGGATTTACTCATTTGCTAATAAATGTTCCTTTGCTTTCCTAATTATAGATCTTTATCTTTATTTAAAAGCCAACTTGGAAGAAAAAAGGCAAATTTGGAAAAATGTTTTCCATGAAGCTTTAAATTTGGGGATATAAATAGAAATCAAATTCCCTTCATCTAAATAGCATTGTTGAGTGCTAGTTTGTTTTTAGCATTGTGTTAAGTGCTATAAGGAAAACAAGGTAGCCTTCATACAATCCCTCTTCAAAGAACTTACATCCTGAATCACTTTATTTTTATTTGCACCGTATCTGTAGGTGCCGTGTTCTCCATCCTAACTACCTGGCCAGCTTGTCACATACACCTATCTAATCATTCCTCGAGCCCTCCAGTCTTACCTCTTACTCTCACTGTAAATAAAACCAAAGTCCTCCCAACCGGACCAGGGTAAGCAAAAAGGATTGAAGTTCTCAAGAATTTCATCTTGCTTGGATCCATAATCAATGTGCATGGAAGCAGCAGCCAAGAGAGCAAATAGCACATTGCAGTGGGTAAATCTGCTGCACAAGGTCTCTTTAAAGTACTGAAAAACAAAGAGGATACTTTGAAAACTAAGGTGTGCTTGATCCAAGCCATGGTATTTTCAATTTTCTCACATTCATGTGAAAGTTGGAAATTGAATAAGAAAGACCAGAGAATAACTATCAAGTTACAGCAAATAATCTCCAGGAATGGGTTTGGGGCTTATACTAAATCCTAGCTCCAACTTAATAATCAGTTTTCACATCATGACCTTACCTGATACTCACAGTCATGAAATGATCACTGAAGATAAGGGTGCTACAGCAAAGTGGTGAAGAAAATAGATGGTGTCTGGCTATCAATTGGAATAGTGTCTGAGGTCTTAAATGCTCATATTTAAAGAATCATACATCTAAGCAAGGAATTAACTAAAGCCACATGGAAGAAGTACACCAGCTTGCATATCCAAAGAAGGCAATTACAAAGTCCGAGTATGGTGAGGAGAAAAACATCAAGGCTAAAATTACGAACAAGCAATATGTGGAGGGTTATGGCAGATGGTGGGAGCCAAAAACCCATCTGCAGAGTATCTAGTCAGACTGAGCCACTGGCAGATCTTGCCACTCTTGCCACAGGCAAGAATCTTGAACAGCCTTACTATCAGGCAGAGACCATTGTAATCCTGATTAAGGGGGATCGAACTCAATACTTGGACAGAGCACTATCCAATAGACATGACCTGAATTTGTTCTGGATACTAGTATATCTTACTTGTTCCATGACATAAATTTTGTCCCTGGTGTTCTGAATGTTAATGGAGGTTTTCCTTCTTATGATTCTTTGTATTTTTGTTTTTATACTATTATGGTTTTATCCTTACCACTTAGTGAAATTTTGTTTTTTATTGTTTCTATTGGGCCTCCCATATGTGAAACACAGGAGGAGTGGGCGCATAATGAAAATGACTGATAAAATGGGATATGGGGAATGCAGGGGTGTATGGTGGATGATAGGGAGGGAAAGGGGACTTGGGAGGTAAATAATGAAGGGGGAGGAGAGAGGCAGCCCTGGAATGGATTGCGATTGCACAACTCATCTTAAAGGCCATTAACCATGGAGGTGGGAGAATGCTCTAAAATTGATGTGGTAAGGAGTAAACAGTTCTTGATAAGAGTAAACAACTGGGCTATTGGATTGTATTATATGTAAATTACACACTGTTGGGAAAAAAAACAAAAAAGGAGAAAGAAGCTTAAAAACTTAATACATAAATACAAAAGAATTGATGCATTTGGATTATGGGGCTGGTCAAGAAAATTGAGAAGTACCATGGTCGACTCGAAGAACAACTGAATCTGTCTTGATTAAAATAAAGCCAGAATTCTCCGTAGAGGCAAGGATGGCAAAACTTTGTCTCATGTACATTGGGACATATGTTCAGGAGAGGCCAGTCCCTGGAGGAGGAAGGACATTGTGCTTAGTAAAGAAGAGGGCAGTCAAAAAGAGGCCACCTCTCCATAAAATAGATTGATACAGTGGCTGCATCCACAGGCTCAAATATAAGAACAATTGTAAAGATGTTTTGTTCCTTTGTACATGGGGTTACTATGAGAACCAACTCCACTGCCTCTAACACCAACAACATAAAACTTCTCAAGGTCACAGAATAGTTTCCATAGGTTTCAGCATGCAGAAGTCCAGTTCACGGCAGAGCTGTGCCTCTATCAGAACTCAAGATGGTAACTTGAGTTTCAATATATATCTTCACTGAATTTGCCACTACATTGAAAGAAGACAAAAAGCCAAAGTATTGGGTCCCAGAAAATTCCTAGAGAGCTCACAACCTGTCTTAAATAAATGTTGGCTTGATTAACTATCATCCAAACAACAGGGAACCCAGAAACAACAGAGATCTGGGACTGCCACCTTCTGATGATATGACCTGGGACAGGTCATTCAACTTCCCCGGCTATTAATATCATTATAAATATCATAAAGGGGGCTAGAATTACTGTTTTTTAAGAGTACTTTACAGTGTGAGGACCTCTGTATTATAGAATCATACACAATTGGTAATGCATAGAATTATTTACCCAATAGGCAAGACATTTTAGAAAATGCCAAAATTTTTCTAATCTGACAATAAGCATAAGATAAATTTAGAAGAGAATGAACTTGAGCCAAAAAGTCAATTATGCTTATTGTAAAATTATTTATATGATCCAAAGTGATGGCCCAAGAGTATCGATTTCACATCGACATGAGCAGGGAGAACTCATTAACTTTCCTCAAGCAGACAGTTCCCCTGGTACATTAACAGGAATGCATGTGAGCCTAAAATGAGTGGTTACATCAGCTGTTATTTTTAGACCATTCCTAGACAGACATTGCCAGGTGTGTTGACTTCAAAGTAACTGGATATTACATTTCTTCAGACTAAGCAGGAGAAAAAGCAAATTAATTAGGAAGGTTTAGAGTAAGATCGTCTTTCCTCCATAAGTTTTTTTTTGAAAAAAATAAACACCAGAGGCTTACTATTTATTGAAAAAAGTTGTTCTATTACAACATTATAGTTGGTGAGAAACATATTGCATCGTGGTGTTCATGGAAATAGCAAGCCTTTCCCTGAGGAACTGGGAGACCAAAGCACCCATGAAGGAATTCATATGAAAGCAAGTTGCTGTGGGATTGACACTGACTCCTGGAAAGCTGTACGTCAGAGTAGAGCGGTGTTCCCCAAGGTTGTCTGTAGCCCCTTTTTCAGAAATAGATCGCAAAACCTTTCACGCAACCCACCTCTGGGTGCTTTTGAAGGTTCAACTTTTTGATAGCAGCCAAGCTAATCTACAAATCAATATTCTCTTTTTGATAAGTCAGAGATCCTGATTACAAGCCAACATCTAAGCGAAGTTACAGTAATAATCAGGGCAAATTGCTTTACAATAGTGATCCAAAAGAGGCTTTGGAAGAAATGATATTAAACATTTACCTTCTTGGCTTGAGCTTGTATAAAATGGCTGTAGGAGAAGCAGAATTTGGGAAGGAACTTTTCCTTCCCGGTACTAACACTTTGCACCTGCAAACACTGGTGACCATTATACCAGAAACAGTTTGGAAGGTGGTCCGAGAGGTCACCCAGAAATTAAGTCAGCAACTAGCTAATTGTTCTGTCCATAATCCAAGTAGGGAGGCAAAGAGCTACAAGGCTCCTGCTGCAATGCACCCCCATTAAAAGAAGCAAGGGGCACAGACTGCCATTATCTCATGCAACTGCAAACAAAGCAGGGGTGACAGATTTTTGCAATAAATTGTAGATGTGTTTAAGCACCTACGTTATCCCTAACAGGCAATGAATCCACAGCAAGCCTTTGGCCAGTGCTTGATGATCTCATAGAAATGAGAGTACCTCACGGGAGATCGTTGTTTTTAGGGGCCTTCGAGTTGGATGCATAGCGACCATATGTACAACAGAACAAAACAATGCCCAGTGTAGTGCTATCCTCAAAACTTATGTTTAAGCTTGAGGTCAACGGAGCAATCACTTTGTCAACCCATCTTGTTGAAGGTCTTTCTCTTTTTCACTTCCTCTTTAAGTTACCAAGCATGACTGTTCCCCACAAGCTGTCTCTTGACAACATGTTCAAAGTACGTGAGGTGAAGTCTGGCCATCCTTGCCTCCAAGGAGCATTCTGGCTGAATTTCCAAGATAGACTTGTTGATGCTTTGACTGACTATGGTATTTCCGTGTTCTTCTCCAGCACCAGAATTCAAAAACACTGATTGATATTCAGTCTTCCTTATTCGGTGTCTAATGTTCATATACATATGAGGCAACCCAAAATACTATGGCTTGGATTAGGAGCACTTTAGTTCTCAAAGTAACCTCCTTGATTTTCAATGCTTTTAAGAAATCTTATACAGCAACTTTATGCAATGTAATGTGTCCTTTGATCTCTTGACAGCTGTTTCGATGTGCTCCCACCGCCATCACTGAAACACACACACACACACACACACAACCAAAACCAAAAATATCAGGTGTCTTCCAACCAATTCTGAGTCATGGTGATCCTAAGCATGTCAATGTAGAACTGTGCTCTCTATGGGATCCAGTGACTGAGTGTTTTAGAAGCAGACATTAATTTTTTGTTTTAAGGTGCCTCTGGGTGATCTTTAACTAACTGTCTGCTTCATCCAAGAATTTATCTCTCCAAAAATATCAGTAATGCTGAGCTGGAGAAACCCTGGTAAAGTCTGAAGAAAGTTATTATGATTTTCCCATAAGTAATTTATTTTAAGATAGACCTTAAATAACTATCTAAATGCAAAATTTAATTTTCCCAAAAGTGTTTTGGAAAAGAGAGCAGCTGCATCGGCTGCGATAGGCAACTAGTTATTCTCTTATCACAACGACAATAAAAGCACAGTCTAATAGAGCTAAGGTACCCAAATTTTTGTTGAATCTATAAAACCCCCTTTTCACCCAATTGTAATAGCCTATAAAATAAAGATAGTCTTT
Organism: Tenrec ecaudatus; assembly: GCF_050624435.1. Classification (NCBI taxonomy): domain Eukaryota; kingdom Metazoa; phylum Chordata; class Mammalia; order Afrosoricida; family Tenrecidae; genus Tenrec; species Tenrec ecaudatus. The sequence goes on from NC_134533.1 coordinate 88,773,970, forward strand.
TTCCTTTAACCCTTCTTAATCTCTCCTTCCTCTCTGAGTAATACAAATTATGTGAAAGTGACACACCCAGAATATTCTTTGAACTTTTCAAATTTTTTTTCTCACTGTAAACTTTTATTGGCCTTTTGGAAACAGGAATCTATGTACCAGAAAGGATGCGCCCATCATATTTCGAATGGAACCATTGCATGGCCTCCTCTTTGTCGATTTCGCATTTGGCCCGGAATCAACCTGCATTGCACTTCTTGTCCACAAAGCTGAAGCTTGGCCTCCCCAGCACCCCATCCAAGTCCAAGCTATAGATACCCAGGCTAGGGCCATGTTGCTCCCCATATACATGTGCTCTTGGATCCCAAATAGAAAGTTTCCGGTAACAGAGAAGTTAGTGTTTCATAACTAGTACTCCTGCACCTTTAAACCTTTCTCCAAGATTTCTTCTGCCTTGGCCCCATGGACTGTGCAGTGTACGGAAATGGCACAGGATCAAGGTGGGGAAAAAAAGAACCTTGTGTGCAAGCTCTGCCCCAACATCTGGACGGGGAGAGTAGAAACAGACTGCCCTGGGCAGTCAAGGTGCTGGAGCAGTTCACGGGGCAGAACTCCACCTTCTTCCAGGCCAGGTACACTGTCAGATCTTTGGCACTCGTATAAATGAAAAACATTGCCATCTTTGAACTTTTCACTGATGCCAGCCATCACAGCTCTTCCTGCAATGCCCCCTGGGGCCTGCTGGCCTCTCTGGCAGTAGAAATAAAGCCAGGGCCATTTAATCTGCTGGTGAACAGGGAGGTGGGTGGGAGACATGAAATAATGAAATAAAGGTGAAATATGAGATTAATATTAAATGTGAGAAAGAGCAAAGGAATCCTAGGAAGGCAGGCCTGAGGATCTGCTTTGGGAAGTCCCAGCCCTGGAAACCCTACCCAGTAGTTCTTCCCTGTATGCACCGGATTTCCATAAGCTGGGATCAACTAGCAGGTGAGATAGTCCCTGACTGTTAGGACTAGGTGGCTTTAGCACCTGTAGAGGAATCTATAGTACAGGGGTGCTCACACGTGTTCAGCTTGTGAGCTGCTTACAAAATGATCTACCAACTACAAAAATGCAAAACATATATTTATTTTTATTTATTTATTTCATTTATTCATAAATGCATGGAGAATTCTTTATATGTACATGCATGCTTATGTCCCTTGAATAACCGCATGATTCCATATTGCACAACACAACACAATTAACTCTGTACATTTTTTTTGTCATGACCTGAGTTTACTCTGAGGACTTGCACTGAATGGAATCAGCCAGGGATGCATAGTCCGCACGGTAGCTGCTGACAGCCAGCCTCAAGCCAGCTGAATGTTGGCTTATAGTGCCAAAATCTCCCATTCTATATGAAAGTGATGCATTTTTGTCTTCTTACGTGGTCCATCTCCCCCACTCATTTTAATACCCTTTCTTACGTTTAAGAGAAAAAAACTAAGGTCTAAAATTGGCAATAACTTAGCTTGTCAGTTTTGCTGCACTTAGTGCAGTTGTTCGTGCATGCATTTGGCTCTTAAGATTGCATCTGATTGGCTGTGCTGTATATCATTTAAGTGACAGGATTGGTGATAGGCTTACGGCTACTTTTTTAATGTTATATGATCTACCCACATTACATTTGCAATCAACTATTAGATTGCAATTGATGTATTGAGCACCCCTGCTCTAGGATATTCAAACAATTACCAGGTTTACCAATAAGGAAAGGTTGGAGGTTCAAGTCCACTGAGAGGTGTTTCAAGAGAAAGGACTAGCATTCGAAAGAGTAGGCACTGAAAACTTGATCGAGCGCAATCACAGTCTGACACATGTGGAGTCCCTATGAATTGCGATAGACTCCATGCCAACAGGAAACTCTGTCAGCAAGCTCTCATGTGTTTGCTGCTTGGAGCTCCACCATTTTTCCTTATGAGTGGACTTCCTCATTGCGGTTGAGAAATTTCTGGCTCCAGTGAAGGCACAGGCTTAAGACCTAACTAGGATTCGATTGGGTCAATGCTACTCAAGTCTTGGACTTCAGTTGAGATTTAGGGGTGGGTGGGAGAAAGAGAGAGAGAGAATGACTTTATCTATATCCATCATAACTGCTTACATGGAAATATAGAAATCTGGTTCTGCTAGTGGTCACATCACCACAATGCGAGAAGTGTCTGCCTGAAAACAGACCCTCTCAGAAGTGAGGACCAGGACACTATCCCAAAGTCTAGCATAGTCTGATGCCCTGCAGTACAATTTCAAGTAGGAATTACTATAATAATGACATTTGATAAGTTAAAATCATATATTCATATCTAATGAAGCTTTCATAAATAAATACTCACAAATTCACTTATTTATGTCATATGTAATTTATTAAGAAGGCATATTGGTGCTATATTAATAGGTGACCATTCCACTTTCCAATTATAAAGATTTGGGTAAATTAGTCAAACTCTACTTGTGTTTAAATTTTTAATATTTGATACTGAAAATAAATGTGGTTTTATTTTTATTTTTATATTTTGTATAGATAATTTAATTAACAAATACACATAAATCTCATAACAATGTTGGTAAGCATGAAGATACAGTAGATATTAACTTACATGATGGAATATTGTAATCAATCATAATGTATGATTTAGTATGTATGCTACTTTTAGTTGTTGGCATAGTTTCCTGAAATGAATCAAAATATAAAAAGCATGGCCATAGAAATATGATATGTAATCTATTCTATATATTTTCATGGTAAAATAATATGGAAAATGTGTAAATGTTTGCTCTTACTAGGACTCAAGAATAGACTGTTAGTATTCTGTATACATATGCTCCATATATTAAATTGTATATAACTTGGAATTTCAATTTATGAGTTAAGATTTTTTTTAACTTACCCCAAACTGATCCTTTATCATATTTGGTGTTTCTATGTAATAGAAATATTGAAGTCTGTTGTAAAAATAAAAATGCATCCAAACCACCGCAAAAGGACATCTGCCCATAAAGAATTCCCTCAGAGAAAGTCACAGAAAGGTATTTTCCTTTGGTATTAATCCATTAAGCACTTGGCATATTATGGTATGCCTTCTGGGCTTGAATCTTGGGCTGATTTCTCAATGGGAAGCCAAAGAGATATGTTCAATTTGTTACATGCAGTTGGAGGTTCTAAGATCAAACCACCAGAAGCTACCTTACTAAACAAAATTAAAATGAAGTGATTATAGCATTATAGAAAATGTGTATAATCAAATTTAGCATGTACACCTTCTCTGAGATTGAGTTCTTACCCAAGTGGTTCATCAGATTGAGCTAATGTTACTTTTAGACAAAAATGTTGAATGCAAGAAACATGAGGCTACCTACTCCTATGAAGATGTACAGTCTCAGAAACACTAGACAGGCATCCTGTGGGTCAGAATTAACTTAAAGGTGGCAGGTTTTAGAATAACATAGTTAAGAAATCTTGGTGGCATAGCCGTGTAAAGAATGTGGCTGCAGGCAAGGTGCAGGGTAGCAATGATGAAACATAGAACTTTCCTCTAGCTCTTAAATGCTTCCTTCCCCCGCACTGTGATGATCCCAATTCTACCTTACAAATCTGGCTAGACCAGAGGATGTACATTGGTACAGATAGCCACTGGAAACACAGGGAATCCAGGACAGATGACTCCTCCAGGACCAGTGGTGAGAGTGGCGATGCCTGGAGGGTGGAAAGAATGTAGGGTAGAAAGGGGGAACTGATTACAAGAATCTACATATAACCTCCTCCCTGGGGGAGGGAAAGCAGAGAAGAAGGTGGGAGAGACATCAGACAGTGTAATATATGAGAACATAATAATAATTTATGAATGATGAAGGGTTCATGAGGTGGGGTGGAGTGGGAAGGGAGGGGGAAATAAGCAGCAGATATTAAGGCCTCAAGTACAAGGCAAATGTTTTGAGAATGATGATGGCAACAAATGTACATATGTGCTTGACACAATGGATATATGTATGGATTGGGATAAGAATTGTACGAGCCCCGAATAAAATGATTAAAAAAAATAATGTGGCTGCTTATGGACAGGCCAGTGGTTCTAACTCGTCAGTCATTCCACAAGAGAGGATGAGACAGTCCTTCTCCATAAAGTGCACAGCCAGCGAAGCCCTGGGAGCATCTCTTTTCTTTCTTATAAGCTCAGCTCAGGCAGCGGGTTTCAGGGGAAACACGATTAAAGCCCAGATCTGTTTTTCGTTAGGGCACCATGGATACATTTTTAAAAATATTTTCTAAAAGGATAATTTTGCCAAGCTCATTAGAGCTTAATAAATTAACAAATAAGAAGTTGAGGATGTCAAAGGAAAAAATTATATATAGTCTGTTTTATACATAAGCCTTACTTGTCTCTGTTTTCTATTGTAATTGCTAGATCATAATCATCTTTGTATTTTCCAAAGTCTAATATAATAAGTAACATATTTAATTAACTGAATTAAATTGACTTCGATTTAGAATATGCTTATTTTTCACATACTTCACTGAGCTGCATTTCAATTCCACAGGTCATTAGCCAGGTAACCTCTGCAATTCTGGATCCGTGCAGGGCACACTGTTAGCAAGAGAAGGCAGAGGATGGATTGAGAATCAGTCCCTAAGAAGCACTGGATCTACCTGATTGATGGAACAAAACCAAACACGAAACATGAGAATCATACAAAACAATGGGCCCTGATTGAGTAAAGGTGCAAAGAGGTTAATATTTAGGGATTCCAGCCCACACCTTACTCTTCAATAGCTGCAGAAGAGTTTGGGGTCTCTGGCTGATCATCCAAAGATCTCAGTTCTTATCTCTGAAAAATATAAGTCTGAACAAGCCATTAAATGGCTAAGTCAGATAAATACTACTATATTTAGCTAATAACATAGATGGAAGTAGACAAAACCTATTGTTAATGATATGATTTTTTTAAAGCATAAAGGAAAAGAAATGTTAAGTAAAGACAATTTAATAACTGACAGAAGCACTGAGAGGTCTAGGGGACCAGGAGGAGAAAATGGTAGAAAAGGAGAAAAAGTCATGGCACTCAAACTGCTGTCAGTGTCGCTGCTTTCAATGGAACCCCCAAACTATGACCCTTCCTCTCACTTTTTCAGCCCGGGAAGGAACCTGCATGTGTGCTAGAATAATCAACCTTTTAAGATCAACAGGGCAGCCGTTAGCCGAGGACAATGTTCCGAGGGTAGGGAAGAACGGGGAATGGAAACCGGAACCACAGGGAGGAGGGGGAAGAAGGGGTGCTCCACAGTGAGGACTGTAAAGGTTCCGTTGAAAAAGAATGTGAAAGAATTGTTGAATGGAAAATGATGATCCATTCTGTAACTGACAATTTTCAATCCTTTAAAAAAATTAAACCTACTCTAACATGAAGAATTTGCTTTTATAGAACCACATATGGGTTAACTCAGGTATAGAAACAGCGTTTCTCATGGGCAAAACCTACATGAACACTGAGTGCTAAAGCATATTTTAAAGACACTGTAAGTTTAATTATTCTATGATCCCATAAGATCATTTTATTAATAAATGCAGTAGTTACACAATTTCATGGCAACTTGATAAATAAGAATGAAGGGGTGTAGCCTAGCTGTCAATCAGATCACAGCCTGATCCCTCCTGGTGAGCATTTGCCTTCTCAGGAGGATTCTGGTAACACTCTCTCTCTCTCTCTCTCTCTCTCTCTCTCTCTGCTTCATATTCCTGATGACAAGCCACATGGAGCCATGCTGATAGCAGCCAGAGACCTGGAAATGCTTCCACCACCACTGGATCCACACGATTTCCCATGCATAGGCCTGTGAACTTCCTGTATTCTGCATCATTGCATGTGTTGCGCGATACTAAAGAGGAAAATATAGTTAGTGATATATTCTGCCCCTTCCTAACAAGGTTGTAAATAGGCCTAAGAAGAAGAATAGATCTTATACTTCTTTGTATTCTTAATACACTGTAGAATAAAATAAATGTTTGTTTTGTGTGGTTTCATTTGAGGCAACTGATAGAAAATAGAAAAGTTTAACTTTAATGCATATATAATTTATGTAAATGAATATGAAAATGCCTAGCATTTTAATAGATAAGACTCAAAAGGACAATTTAACAGCTAGGAACTATTGCTGGGTAGGAAAAGAGGTAAAATCAGAAAATAATATAAAATACAATTTTTATATATTATGTTATAAGTCCTTATATAAAGTATAATAGACAACTTATAGAGTATGAAATGTAACTTATACAGACATACTATAATCTGTCCATATAGAATTCAGTAAATAGTATAATATACTCTTATAAACTAAGTAGCATAGTTATAACATTTAAGACAAATTATATTATGCGCTATGTGTTAGAATGTTTAACACCCACTGGCTCAAGCAATAACTCTTATAATTCTCAATGCATAGAGGAAAAAGGATCAAAATGGTCGCTGAAGCATTACTTGCAAGAGTAAAAATTATGGAGAAAACCATGACATTCTAAACTTTAGGAATGAGTAGATATACAATCAAATATTTACTTAACGGTGTATTATGCCACCACTGAAAATGATGTCTATGAAATATTCATACTGCCTTGGAAAAATGTTGCCATCTGTGTCCTGTGCAGACATGCATTTTAACTAATCACATTCCATTGAAATTGCTTCCTTACAATGTCTGTCTCTCTTATGAAACCATACTCTCTTCAAGGTCTAGTATCTTGTCTTATTTTTCTTTTTCACACTACCAACTAGTATAGTGTTACCTCGATTGTGTTCCAAATTCTTGGGGAATAAAATGAGTGGATGAGTAAGTATATGTGTGTGTGCCTATTTTAGAAAACAGCTTCCCCGAATGCTTTCTGTGCTTCTATTTTATGTAGAATGGAATAGCAGAGACAATTAACGAATATTGTACTGAAACTGCTCTCCAAAATTATTTTTAAAACCAATGACTCCTTAGTAACCAAACAAAACATTTTTCCTTTCCCTTTTATTTTGTTCAGCAAGTATAGAGCAAGAGACAATGAGTTTTTGATAAGCCACAATACTGACTGGATTTTTAAAGCAGGTGCCTGAAATAAATCATCTGATAATGCCCAGTATTCATAAATTGTGATAAAAGTTCTACACACACGCATGCACTCAACTTGCCCTGCTACCAATGTGTGGCTCCCACATGCTCCTCGCTCAGTCTAATGAGCGCAGAACCTTGCCTGCAGAGGATGCTAGAGAGTGAACAAACCACCAAGCCCCTAACTGAACATTGGTGATCTCACGACTTTCATATGCAAATGAGTGCTGGAGTTACCCACTGGAATTGCATCCACCTATGTTGTAGCAATTGTTTAATCTTCTGAGCAAGCCAGAGCATAATAGTAATACCAAAGTAGGTCAATTGCCAGGTATAGGCATGTGCCGCAGAGACCACATGATGACGAGGACACATGTGCCTGTATCAAGGCATTTTCATTGAAAATGTAATCTTCCTTCAGACTCTCACAAATAACGAAAATACAATGACCCCAGAGGAAGCATGGGGATTTACCTGCACATCATATCAATTATTCATGAAATGTTTTATGCATAAAGAGTTTGTTCCAAGGTTACTGATAGATATAAATAGAAAATTTTCACAGGATAAAACCGTAAAGTGTTATTCACGTATCTACTCATTCCATCACAAGGTTCTTACGCCTACACTATGGGCTATGAAAGTTGACTCATTATACATAATGGCACTTGCATTAACAAAATAATGAGAGAGGAGGTTTGATGTCCAGAGCTAGAAAAATGAGCCCTGAGAGCAAACGTACAGGCTTTAGCATCAGGGACCCCTTGGGTAGGAACAAGACTCCGCTCTTAGCTATGCACCGCACTGATTGCCGTCCTGTCCCTTGTTAGTTCATCACTCATGCTGTGCCCTGTCATGCAAATGAAAATAATAATAGTGATAATTATACCAATTCATAGATTCATTATGAGAAGCAAATGACCCCACAAAATATTAAGGCCAATTTGTGGTTCATAAACCGGCTATCATTGAACTGATTATAACTCATAATAACCCCATGTGAACAGAAGAGACACGGACTCTATAAGGATTGCAAGGCTGTAACTTTTCAGACGCGAATCACCTGTTCTTTCTTCTGAGGTGCCACTAGGAGGGCAAACAGTCATCCTTTCAATTAGCAGTCAAGTGCTCAACGACGTGCACCAGGCAGGGACTCCGTGAACCAAAGGTAAACCAAACCAATTGGTTTTGAGTTGATTCTGACTAGAAGTTACCCTACAGGACAGAGCAAAACCTATCTCTGAGTTTCCAAGTCTGCTAATGTCTTGGGAATAGAAAAGTCTTACTCCAAAAGAGTGACTGGTCTATTAGAATTGTTTACCTTGCAGTTAGCAACCAATGCATAAACACTTCACCCGCAGGGCTGCTTAGAGACTCTAGCCAAACTAAAACAACAACAACCAAACTCACTGTCACAAAGTCAATTCCCAACCTAAAAGACAAAGTGGAAAGGCCCTTTGGGGTTCCAAAATTTTACATCTTTACCAAAATAGACAGCTTCATCTTTCTCCCTCAGGGAAATTCCCTTGTGGTTAGCAGCCCAAGGCATATAGGCCAATGAACCACCAACCAAATAACATGATTTAGTTGGATAAAAGTATCAAGCACCAGCGTGATTCAGTTGAGATAAACAAACAAACAAAAGCTATGGGGAATATTGTCAGTTTGAGAACTGACACAGGAAACATGAATTAGACAAATAATTTGAGATCAAGAAAACGAACCTGAACTACATGACAAGAATTTCAAGACTATCTTTCAAAATGCTAATGAACATAGAACATTGCGAGAAAAAGAAAAAATCATTTTTTATTCCTAGGAATCAAGTAAATCCCCCCCTGACCATTGACTAGGGATGCGAGTAGACTTGCTATCAGACAGAGTGAAGTGGAAATGGGATTAATGTAGATATAGTTAAGTTACAATTAAACAGCTTATCATTTATTTTCCCTTTTGACCCATTGTAAATTTGTTCTATATAATAGTATGAGCATATAAAACTATGGTTTCTTTATTATTGAGGTTTTCCTCAGTTTTATTTTGTTATTGCTGCTTTTATGTGCTTGTTTTCTTGTCTGTTTTTGTTGTTTGTTTGTTTTGTCTGCTTTTCCTTATATTAAATCCAGGATAGGTCAATCTATAGACTTGAGTAACTGAATATATACTTTCTTAGGATTATGGTAGGAGAGGTGAGTAGTTCAAGGAGAGCTAATAACAGTGAGTACAAAAAAGGATAAAATTTAAAAATTGATTTTGGAACATATTTTAATGTGTTTTTAGATAATTTTATAGGGGGTTCTTACAACTCTTGTTACAATCCAGACATTAATTGTACCCGACATATTAGTAAATATTTTTTATCATTCTTTTCTATAGATTTACTTTCCATTGAGTCCTTGGGATCAGCTCTTTATCCCCCTACCTTCTACCCCCACCTTCGTGGCCCCTTGATAGATTATAGATTGTTAATTATTTTCAAATCTCACACCAACCACTGTCTCCTTTCTCCTCTGGTTTCTGTTGTCCTTCCCCCTGGATGGGGGTGTGTAGTTATGTGCCATTCATTGTGAACAGTATCCCCTCCCTCCCCCCTTTCCCCATTCCTTTTGGTATCTCTATTACCATTCCTGTTCCTGGGTTCCATGTGTTGTGTGTTTTATATCTTGCCTATACCTATGTACATGCTACCATCTAGTCCAGTGGGAAGCGACACTGGGGTCATGATGGAGGGAAGTGAGGAAGCCTCAAGGGATTGAAGGTATATTAGGTGATCCAGCGGTGCTCTACTGAACCCTGGTTGACTTATCTCTTCCCTCTGACCCCTCTGTCAGGGGATATTCCATTGGTCACAGATGGGCTTTGGGTCTCCGCTCAACACCCCTCCCCCACCATTCTCACCAATGCATTTTTGGTTTTTTGTATATTGTTTGTTGTGAATCTTCTGACGACCATTTCCCAGTCCCAATGACACCTCACTATCACACCAGCGGGTATGCTTCCTCCATGTGGGCTTATTGCTTCACTATTAGGTGGTCGCTTATTTAACTTCAAGCCTTTAAGATCCCAGATGCTATATTTTTCAATAGACAGGCACCATCCTCTGCCTTCACCACATATGCTTATGCACCCATTTTCCATTGCGTCTTCAACAATCATGGCAGGGGGTGGGGGTGGGGAGAGCATCACAGAATGCCAATTTTTTAGAAAAAACATGTTCTTGTATTGAGGGTAGGTATAAGCGGAGGCCCAAGGCCTGTCTGCAGTCTTAGTGCATTGCCTTATAAATATATGTACCTAGGTCAATACCTCTATTGTTATGGATTAATGTATTTACATTAGTGCACACCTCTGTTAATCTCCCTATCTATACCTTTGCTTCCTAGAGCTTGCCTGTTTCCTTTTGCCTCCTCCTGCCCTGCCATCATGTTCCCTCTTCTTCCCCCTCTTAGTATTTCCTCTCCATTAGCTTGGTGTTGCTCTAATACTCACAGGATCTCTACCCTCTCCTAGATGCTGCTTCTGCTTCTCTAGTTGATCCCCTGCCTATGATGCCATCCACTTACCAAACCCTTCTCCCCACCTCCTTCTTCCCACTAGATCCATTTTTAATATGTTTAAAGAATTGAACTTTTTGCTGTGTGAATTAATGTCAATAAAAATTTCAAATTAAGAAATTAATTATTAAAATCAATTCCTAGTTTGCCTAACATGTTTTTCATAATGTTATATGTGTGACAATTTTCAGCAAGAAAAGTGAAAATTTTATGTGAACATAAAGTGTTGAAAAGCAAGAATGTGATGTTGGGAACTAAGGTTCATCTCATCCAAGCCATGACATTTGTAATCCCATCATATGCTTGTGAACATTGGACATTAAATGAGGAAAACTTCAGAAGAATTAATGCATATGAGTTATGGTGCTGGAGTAGAATATTGAAAATACCATTGACTGCCCAAGAACAAATAAGTCTGTCTTAGAAGAAGTACTGCCAGAATGCTCATTAGAGGCAAGTATGTTGAGACTTGGTCTCAGATACTTTGGACATGTTGTAAGAAGAGACTAGTCCCTGGAGAAGGACACCGTGCTTGGTAAAATAGAGAGGCGACAAAAAGGATGACTTTCAACAAGATGGATTGACACAGTAGTTGCATCACAGAGCTCAAATATGAAACAACTGTAAGAATGGCACAAGACCAGGCAGTTTTTGGGTGTGTTCTATAGGTGGCCACTGTGAATACGAACCAGCTAGAGGATACCTAACATTACCAAGATTAATTGTGAACTCATAAGTACAAGAAGTTTGCCCATTTGCACTCAAATATAGAGTAGTTTATTAGTTGATAAAACAAAGCTATACTTTGTTTTTCAAGGAAACAAATTTTTTACTTCAACCTGTATTTCCTATGCTGTTTAGTGTGCATCCACAATTACTATTTCTGGAGCATGAACTTGGCTGTTCTTGGTAGAGATTGAGCTGCATCTTACTGACCACCTGAGTAATGGAACAGAGAATCCACACGCGTCATGACTTGCTCCAGAAGAACTGGGAGGTGCCTTCTTCTGTTTCGCTATGAGTTGGAGCTGACTCCAAGATACCAAACAATATCAATAGATGAAGGAGGGGAACTTCAGAAGTGTGAAAGCTCTTAACTTCTCTATAGTTCAGTTTTCTCACCCATAAAACAGGAATATAGTCACAAAGTCTAAAGTCTCTGAGTTGATTTTGACTCATGGTGACCCTATATAGTGTTTCTGAGGTTGTAAACTTTTATTGAAGAAGACAGCTTCATCTTCCTCCAGAGGGATAGCTGATACGTTTACAACAATGAACTTTCAGTTAGTAGTCCCTTACTCAACAGCACCACCAAGGTAATAAATATTGGATAATTACCTAAAAAGGACTAATCTAACAACTTGACATCATTGCATCCTTGTATCTGCCGTATGGAGTAGTAACGGTGTCATCCTCATTTTACAAATAAGCCAAATCACACTTAGCAGCACTGGGCTGCGAAGGTCAGCTGTTTGAAACCACTGCCCTCTTATCAGGAGAAAGACAGGGCTTCCAAGTCCCAGAGTAAAGACTTACAGTCTTGGACAACAGGGGCACTTCTACTCTGTTCCTATAGGGCTGCTAGAAATCAAGGTTTGTGTTTTGTTTTCTTTTTAATATTTACACTTGTGCTTTTCAAGTGTATCAACAATAAAAACGTCAAATGACCATGTTGTATTTCTAGGAATATAAGACTTTCATGGGGAAGAAAAATATTTTTAAATCTCTAGATTTAAGCATTTCAACTTCTTAAATTCTCTAATCTAAGAAAATATCCCAACAGAAATCAACATTGTTTTTCATCAGTCTGTGATATTCTCCTGGGTTTTGAAAGAATCTGAGATGGAAATGAATACTGACATAAGGATTTGTGAACAGAACAATGTGCAATGAAGAGTTTTGGTTTTGGTCTAAAATTCCTCTGGAGAAATTTGCATTTAAAACCTCCTAAGAGTCTTACTTCCAGTTTATGGATGATTGGGGATAAGCCACATTAGGAAGAGAAAGGGATTGGTAAAGAAATATCACACGCAGTAGAAGCATCTTTGCAAGAGATTCCCTGTTTCAGTCGACAGGGCCCAGAGGAGAATCTCATCACTTCTGTCTACTTTCTGGTGATGGAACCAATCAACTACAGAGTAGTAAGAATAATTCACCTCTCCTTAGAATGCTTTTGTATTGACTTCCTTGAGATGTGAGTGTATGGCATGTTGAAGATGATCTTTACATCCACATCCACTCAATCTTCATTAGTAGAACTATATTCTAACTCAGAGGATAACAGTTTGAAAATATACATAATAGTTCAGTTGTCAATTGGAAGTGCAAACAGCACAGGATTTAAGGGAAGACAGTAACAATAATCCACCACTCTTCTGTCAGTTTGTCAGACTGTGGTGGCTTGAGTGTCGCTGTGATGCTTAAAGCAATACCACCAATAGTGTAAAGATCAGCAAGGCCACTCGCCAAACAAAATGAAACAAACTCAAAGCCATCCAGTTGACCATTACTCAGAAGATACCTATAAAACACGATAAAGCTGCCCTGCCCCCGTAGGTTTTAAAGACTGTAACTCTCCCAAAATAGAAAGCCTTGTTTTTTTCCATGGCATGGCTGGTGCTTTCAAACTGCTGGCCTTGGGGTAAGAGGGTCAATTCTGAGCCACTACACCATCAGGGCTCCAACATGGTGCCACTGTGTGAACAAATTCAGGAGAGACACCAGTTTAAGGAAGAGTGGGAAAAAAGACATGGTGATCTATGCCTGAAACATCTGCCAATGTAAACCTTATTGAACAATGCAGACTAGTTTCTGTTAGCTAGATGAACACCATCCTTTGGAAGGATGATGAAGATAGTGAAGGACATGGTGGTCCTTCATGAATTATACATATGGTTACTTTAACGGGGGGCTAAATATAGAGGCAGGTAACATTAATAACAATAAACAATAATATTAATAACAATAGCTCAGGAACCTCTACCACATTAAAAAGTTACAAGCTCACCATTCTCCACGATAGTCTCCAGTGTAAGTGGTACCCTCTGTAGTTGGGCATCAGTAGGGCTAGGGGGTCAGGAACCATTCCAATCACTTCTTACAGATTAATTTCTTTAATCCTCTATGAAGAAATTTTGACTTCTCAAATCTGACTGTAACTAATTCAAAAACATAATCAACAGATGCTGACCCCAAAATAAATTTGGTAAAACTTTAAGTCAGCTATTAAAACCATACTCCTTGAGATAAGGCCAAATACTCTAGAAATAAATAGAAAAACAGAAGTTCTTGGTTCAGAAACAAAACCTAGTTTTAAAAATAGAAAATTTAGACTGCGAAACACCAAGCAAGACACAAATTTATTTTCATCAACTCCATCTTTGACTAACTGTGACACAAAAGGACAGAGAAACATCACCCCTATGGATTTCTGAGACTATAACTCTCATTTATTTATTTATTAAAAATTCATTTTATTGGGGACTCTTGCAACATATGTTGCCTCCATTCTTTTCTAGATATTTACTTTCTATTGAGCCCTTGGTATCAGTTCTTCTCTTCAGTTTCCCCTTTCTTCCTTTCTCTCCCCCTCTTTCCCCAACCATTCTGGTGTTGCTACCCCCACTCCTGTTCCTGGATTCTGCGTGTCATGAGCTCCCATCCCTTAGACATGTTCTGGTCTAGTCTGAATTGAGGTCATGCTTGTGGAGGGTTGAGGAATCCAGAAGGGACCAGAGGAATATAGTGTGTTTCATCGATGCTTACTGCACCCTGGTTGACTCATCCATCCTCTGTGGCCCCTCGGTGAGGAGATTGTTCCATTGTCTACAGATGGGCTTTGGATTTCTGTTCCAAACCCCCTCGTTCTCAACAATATGTTATTGTTTGTTTGTTTGTTGTGTATCTTCTGATACCTATTCCCCAGGCCCAATGACGCCTCATGATCTCACCAGCACTGTGCTTCTTCCACATGGCCTGTTGCTTCTCTGCTGAATGGCGGCTTTTGTAACTTTAAGCTTTTAAGACCCCGACACAAAATTTTTAAACAGCCGGGCACCATCCGCCTTCTTCACCACATTTGCTATGCACCCATTTTGTCTTCAGTGATTGTGTCAGGAGGGTGACCATCTCAGACAGCCAATTTGTTAGAAAAATGTTTTCTTGTATTGAGGGATGGTATGAACAGAGGCCCAAAGTCTGTCTACTACCTCAGTGTATTGTCATATAAATATATTTACACAGGCCAATACCTCTATTTTGTGGATTAATGTATTTGCATATGTACACCTCTATATTTATACCTCTATCCATTGCTTTGCTTCCTAGATCCTTCCTCCTGCCCCACTGCCACGTTCCCCTTACTTATGGCTCTTGGTACCTTCTCTTAGCTAGTTTGCTCCGACCCACCCCTTCCCTCGGTTCCCTATCTCTTACTTGTTATTGACTCTAATACCCTAGTTGTTCCCCTGTCTATGGTGCTGCCTGCTCACAGCTCCCTTCCCCCACCACCCTCACACACATCCCCATCTCCCGGAGACTATTGGTCCCACTGCTTTCACCTCAGGTATGCTTTGCATGCCTATTGTAGATAGGTAGGCACAGAGACTATGACATAGCCCAAACCAATTAAAAAGGAAAGATGGAAAGAGAAAAGGAAATGAAAAGGGAGAAAAAAAAAAGAGAGAGAGAAGAAGAAATATACAAAAATCCCAGATGTTTGCTAGCCTTCACAACTTCCCAGGATACGCCCGTCCCGGCCTGGAGTCCCTTTCTGGGGGTTCCTCAGGGGCTTTGTAGCTTTGCTTCGCTCGACCTGTTGATCTGGTATGTTCCCTTCTTGGTTCGCCCCGCTGTGGGGGGTTCAGTGTGGGAAGCCGCAGCTCTCGCCACCATTACAAGATGGCGCCGGGCAGTCAGGGCGGTGGCCCAGTTAAGTGGTAAACAACCACTTAGAGCATGCGCACTGCTTAGATGACGTAGTCATAACTCCACCCTGGAGTATGCTAATAAGGGTTCTGGCGAACGCACCAATCAATGCACAGCACGTCCCCATAGAGCGCATATAAGCAGCAGTAGTTTGGGGCTTCGGGGTCTTTTTCCGCATCTGCAAATTGAACCCGCATTAAACGCCTGTGGAAGAATCCTGTTGTGGCGCGTCCTTCTTGCTGGCGAGACTGAGCGCGCGACAGTTCAGACCGCACTACTTCTCCACTTGTGACCCCAGAATTGTTCTCTGTTGCAGTCTGCTCCAGTAAGGGGAGAACGTGACACGAGCTGTTGTGAGCTGCCCAGTCTCCTCTGAGTCCCAGTAGCTCCCTGCAAGGACTTCATCCTCCAGGTCTGGTGTGCCAGCGTGGGGTCCAGTCGGGCACTCTCTTTCTCTTCTTCCCTTCTGGTCTGCCTCCGTGTAGGTGTGACATGGTGGCCCCTCTCACCAACCTGGAGGTTCAGTGCTGCTCTCTGCCACACCCACGTCCAGGGAGGGGTCAGTTTGTTTCTGGTTGGGGCCAGCCCTGCAGCTCTCTCCTTTCATGCATTCTTCCACGTGACCACATTGTCCTCATGGTTTGGTGCACTGTAGTAGGGTCTGGTTGTCACTCCCGATTCTGTGGAGACAAAACCAGTACTCTCCCCAAGGGTGGGACAGTGCCCTCCTCTCTCTATCATCTTACTTTTGTCCACACCCCTTTTCTCCCTCTCACCTTTCCCCTTTTTTTGTGTTTGACCAACATGTACCTCCTTGGGTTTGGTCTAACCTCCTCTGGACTCCCTGTACCTCAGCCAAATGTTGTGATTTAGGTGGCTTCTCTTCTATACCTACTGTGCGGAATGCATTTACCTCAGGGGACTCATGCTGTATTTCCCCTTTTGTGATTGGCTGATTTTGCTTTGCATAATTTCCTCCAACTCTTTCCATGAAAAGACGTGTTTCATGTGCACATCAGT
Source organism: Tenrec ecaudatus (assembly GCF_050624435.1). Classification (NCBI taxonomy): domain Eukaryota; kingdom Metazoa; phylum Chordata; class Mammalia; order Afrosoricida; family Tenrecidae; genus Tenrec; species Tenrec ecaudatus. The sequence continues at coordinate 88,790,584 of NC_134533.1, forward strand.
GCTTTTATTATTATTTTTATTATTAGTGATGCATAGTACTCCAATGTGTGCATGTGCCAGAGTTTACTGATCCACTCATCTACTGATGGAAATTTAGGTTGTTTCCAACTCTTTGTGATTGTGAATTGTGCCACAATAAACATTGGAGCGCATATGACTGGTAGTGGTTTATTTCTTACCTCTTCTGGGTGTATGCCCAGAGGGATAGCTGGGTCATAAGGTAGATCCTTTTCCATTCTTTTAAGTATTTCCAGATCACTTTCCTTAGTGGCTGGACATGTCTACAAGACCACCAGCAATGTAGGAGTGTTCCTATCTCGCCACATCCCCTTCAACATTTGATCTCTTCTTTCATGGTATTGTCTGAGATACATAGCAAACCAATAGACTTCTGTTTGTTGATCTTGTGTCCCGCCACTCTTCCATATTCCTCTATCACTGTCAGTACTCTGGTTGTGGAGCTTTTGAGATTTTCAATGTACAGAATTATTTCATCTCCAAATAATGATAATATCACCTCCTCCTCTCAGTTTGGATAACTTTGATGTCCTTCTGTTGTCTTATGTTGTTAGCGAGGACCTCCAGTATAACATTGAATACAAGTGGGGCCAAGGGGAATCCTTCTCTTGTCCCCTTTTTCAGTGGGATTGATTTAGTCTTTTCTCCATTGACTGTGATGTTAGCTGTCAGCTTTTCATAGATAGCTTGTATTAACTTAAGGAATCGACCTTCCATTCCTAGTTTCTTGAAGTCTTAATTGGATGTTGTCACATGCTTTTTCTGCATCTATAGATATTATCATGTGACTCCGATACTTTTTTTAATCAATGTGGTGTATAATATTGATGGATTTTCAGATGTTAAATCATCCCTGCATCCCTGGGATGAATCCTACCTGATTCTGGTGGATGATATGTTTTATATACATTTGCACTCTATTGGCCAATATCTTGTTAAAGATTTTTTAATCAATTTTCATTAGAGGTATTGGTCTATTGTTCTCTATTCCTGTGGGATCCTCGCCCTGTTTTGATTCCCCGTTTCATTCCACATTCTGGGTATTGTTGTTTTCTCTTTCCCTTCTTTGGTTAGGTTTGCTGGTGGTCTGTCAATGCTGTTGATCCTTTCAAAGAACCATCTTTTTCTGCATTTATCTTCTGTATCATTCTTTTGTGTTCCCAGTGATTCAACTCTTTCCTGATTTTTATTATTTATTTTCTTCTGCTATTGGAGAGATTGTTCTATTGACTGCTCTAGCTGATGGAGGTTTTATGAGAGTGTATGAATCATAAGTCTCTCTTTTTTCACATATGCCCTTATTGCTATCAAGCTACTTCTGATGACTGCTTTCACTGTATCCCATAAGTCTGATATGTAGTATTCTCATTCTTACTAGGTTCTAGAAACTTCTGATCTCCTCTCTAATCTGAGTCATTTCCCACTCGGGTTTTCCCTTGTTTATCTGGTCGTCCTTTTATTGATATCCAGCTTTGTGGCATGGTGATCTGAGAAGGATGTCTGCATAATCTCTATGTGTTTGAATTTACTCAGGCTTGACTTGTGTCCCAGCATGTGGTCTATTTTTGAAAATCAGCAATACATGCTTGAGAAAAATGTGAATTTTTTGCATTTAGATATAAAGATCTAAATATGTTTATCAAATTTAGTTGTCTAATTATAGTGTTATAGTCTCTTTGTAGCACTATAATATCTTTGCTGAGCTTCTTTCCCATTGATCTATCTTTCTCTGAAAGTGGTGTATTAAAGACACCTACTATAATTGCTGAATCTGTGATACATTTTTTCATGTTTTGAATAGTTTGCTTGACAAATTTTCCAGGTCTCTCATTTGGCGCATATACATTTATTATGCTCACTGGTTCCTGGTAAAGTGATCCTTTGAGCATTATATAGTGCCCCCTCTACACTTTTTATTGTTTGAACCTTGAAATCAATTTAGTCTCATATTATGATCGCTACTCCTGATTTTATTTTAGTTGCCATTTGTATGGTATATCGTCCGCCAGCCTTTTATTCTTAGTTTATTCTTGTCTGTGAAATTAAGATGTGTATCCTGCAGGCAACACATCAATGAGTTACATTTTTCTAGCCAGTCTGAAAGCATTTTTATTTTAGTGAAGGAGTTAAGGCCGTTGACATTTATAGTTATTATCCTGATCTGTGGATTCATTGCTGTCATCTTGTGCCACTTGTTTTGGGTGTTTTCCTATCACCCTGATTATAACTGTGCTGTTTCTTTGTTGGGGGCTTTTTTATTGCCTTCTTTTCTCTCTGAGGCCATGTTAAGGTTGTTATTGGCTGGTTGGCTTCTGGTTGAAGTTGGGCTATATGGTGGTCTCCTGTTTGTGTTTGGTAGATGTTGGTCTTCAGGCCATAGTGAGTTGACAAGGATCTTCCACAGGGTTGGGTGTCTTGCAGTGTATTCTTTAAGTTTTTCCTTGTCTTGAAAAACCCTTACCTATCCTATCTTAATAAATAATTTGGCAGGGTGGAGGATTCGTGGGGAGATGTTTTATTCTCTCAGCTTTTGGAAGATGTTACTCTACTCTCTCCTCTTCATGGTTTCTGTTGATAGGTCTGAGTATATTATTACCTGAGAGCTGTTGTATATAACTGTCTTCCTTTCTCTTGCTGCTCTTAGGAGTTTCTCCTTTTCTCTAGAATTTGGATAGTTTAACTATTATATGCCTTGGTAAGTTCTCCCTGGGGTGTAGTCTGTTTTGTGTCCTCTCTGTTTCCTGTATGAGTGACTGATTCTCACTCATTAAGTTGGGAAAGTTTTCTTCCATAAATTCCCTTAGTTTAGTTGTCGACTTCTTCACTGTGTCTTGTGCTGGTAGGCCAATAATTCAGATGTTGTTTCTTTTCATAGCATCTGTCATGGAGCTCAAGTTTTCTTCCACCTCATATTTTTTATTTGACTGTCTTTCTCATTTGTTGAGGTCTGCCTGAGTGTCTTTGAGATCACTGATATGGTTCTAAAGCTCCTCTAGTCTATTCATGAAATCAGTGATCTTGAGTGTAGCTTCTGCTCTCCATCCATTAGCTCCTGTATTTCCCATTGGTGCATGGACTTCATCCCTTGATTGTGGACTTCATCTCCCCTGTCGTTGCATCCTTAGTTTGTGTAGCTTCCCTCATCTCTGTATTATTCCAACCAACCTTACGAAAATTTCTTTTTGTGGCAGATCATTGTCAGATTCTTCTATGCGTGTTCTGCGCTCTGCTATTATGGTTTGTCTTTCTTGTTTTCTTGTTGGGAGTGATGTGGTATGCTGTTGTTTACTTGATTATTTCGAAGAGCTGGGAGCCATATATCTGGGAGACCAAGAGGCCCTGAGTTCTTTGTCTGTGTGACTGGCAACGGTGTTTTCAAGGGCTGCCTGTGCCCTACTATGGAGGTCGGTCGGGCTGCTGTGTAGGCAGTGGTCAACAGTGATGAGAGGTTGTGAGCACCAGTGTGATAAGCTGCAGGGAACTCATTTTTACTGATGGATAGCTCCGATACAGTGATAGGGCTGTAGGGGGTCAATGGGTCGTTGGTGGCCCCATTGATGTCTAAGGTGGTTGGGCCAGCCTAAGCTGGGGCTCCCAGAACTGGGTTGCTGGTCCAGGGATGTACTGTCCACTCTTTTATTTGCTGTGTGGTTGGGAGGGGCTGGGGCAGTGATGATCCATGAGCTGGGATATAACCTGGCAGTGCCTATCTACTGCTCTGGGGGGTTGGATGATCACCAGTTGGGCTTGCCGGGACCCAGACTATGACTATCCACAGCTCTGGCAGGGCCTGAAAGGGAAGTTGTCTAGGAGGGGAGGGAGCTGCTTGATGCTTCACTGCAGGGGAAATGGTGGGCAGGAATGCAGGTGCCACTCCATGCAGACAGAGAGGTCAGGGATGCGATGAGCTGAGGTTCCCTGAAAGTGGTGGGCACCGTGCCCTGCTGACACGGTAGACGCAACTGCGTGAAAGTGGAGATGATCCAGGTACTGGTGCTGGGTGCCCCCAGTCACAGGTGATCAAAATTGCTGCAGGTTAGGCCCTGAGCCCTTGTGTGGCTACTGGGAGGGACCAGAGCCTGTAGGTAGAATCGCCACCCAGTCCTGTGGAGAGAGGGGAACCATGGGAGAAGGGCACAGGGACCCTGTGTGTGAACCATGGATGGAGAGTTGCTATGTGGTGGTGAGTTTGTGCCTTTGGGGAAAACAACACCACAGTCATCCAGTTCCTGGGGTGGCAACAAGGTCGGGGGGAGAGGGGGCACTGGCAGGTGGCAACCGAGTCACACATAGGTGGCACAGTTGGTGAGAAATTCCTGGTATATGGACCCAGTTCTCCAGGGCTTATAACAAAGCAGATGTGAGGCAGGGCCACCTCCAGGACATGGAGGGCCCCTCAGATCTTCGTGAAAGAATAGAAAGGTGAGGACCTTTCTATTCACTGACCTCCTGGACACAAGACTCACCAGAGCTCCCCGTATGGGCTACTTACCTTGGTGTCATCTTCACAGGGCTCTTGCAGACTCTAATCTTTTACTAGAGTAGTGAGCCTCATCTTTCTTGTGTTTGTAGCAATGGGTGGTTTCATTCTGCTTGCCTTATCATTAGCAGACCAACACACAACCTGCTACACGCCTAGTGCTTCTTTATGCCACCAGGGAAATGCGTAATCTGACGCAAATCCTTAGAACCCACTGGGTGAGCCCAATAAAAGAATAGAGACAACAGAGAAAAGAGTCAGTAAACCTGGAGGTAGATTGCAATCTAGAAATAATTGAATGTGAAACTTGGTGAGAAATCACTTTATAAAGAATGAACATTGCTTGAGGCACTAGGCTCATATCGACACTGATGTTTTAGAGTCCCAGCAAAGGATCAGGAAGCGATTTGGGCAGTAAGTGAAAGAAGCAGAACTAACAGCCGATCCCCCCAGCTTTGGGAAATGATACGTATTTGGAGAGACTTGCAGCTCATTAAATGCTGAACAGGAGGAACTAAAAGAAAATAATTCCAAGACCGATAATAATTTAACTACTGAGAAGAAATAGTAAGAATAAGAGGTATCAGAGGCAACCAGATAAATGCAATGAATCATAATGCACAAATAATTATTCAAATATCTGAATTTAACATCACAAACCATGGAAAACATAATAAAGTGAAATGTCACTGAAGCATAAAAGGAAAAATGTTAACCTAGGATTTTATATTCAATATAAAGGCCCACTGGGAACGAAAGTGAAAAAAAAATCTAGACAAAGGAATGCTAAGAAATTTATGCTAAAAAGGGGAAACTGATAACTTCAGAAATGAGAGAAAGCCACAGAAATGGTAGATATGTAAATGCAAGATAATTTATTTTTGCTTCTTTATATCTAGTTAAATATGAATGATAATGAAAAGTTAAGCATTGTATGATGGTGAGTTCAACTTATACATAACATAAAATGGGAAGCATAAATAGATGTCTATGGTTGTAAGGCTTCCGTGTTTCCTTTTATATAATAAAATATCAATTATTAGTAGGTGGTGAAAATATAGATACACAGATTTACTATATCCCTTGTTTTGCTGTTATTGTTTGCCTGCCAGTCTATTACAATTCATAGCAACTCTACACATCGGAGTAAAATAGTCTTGTAAGGCCTCCTAGACTGCATGCAGCTGTATGAGAGCTTTTTCTTTGCACTAGAACACAGATTACAGATTTGAACCTCCAGCTCTTCAGTGAGTAGCTGAGCACTTTGTCAATAGCTCACCAGAACTTCTTGCTCATTTGAATAACCTCAAAGAAAGTAATATCATGAGGTATAGCCAAAAAGACAACGGACACGTCTAAAAGGAATACTTCAAATAAGGACATCATTCAAAGGAATTTGGATAAAGAAAATAAGGGAACAACAACACAGAAAGTTAACAGAAAGAAATAATAAAAGTCAATGAAAATTCAACCATATAAATAATCACATTAAAAGTGAATGGTATAACTTGCAAATTAAATGACTTAAAACAAAATAAAGACCCAATTAAATACTGTCTTTTGGACACTCAATTTAAATATCATGCTATAAAGACTAAATGGATATAAAAATATAACATAAAGGCTAATCAAAACAAAGCTGGAATATCTATTTTTGTATATAAAACTAGATTTTAGAATAAAGATAGTTTCCAGAGGCAACGAAAGATATTACCTAGTGATTTTTTAAAGAAAAATTCAGGCAGAAAAACCTAAAAATATACTAAACATTCAACTTCAAAATATATGAAGTAAAAATGAATGAATTGAAAGGATAATGATATAAATATATTTGCTCTATGTAAGTCACTGTTATGGGGATAAAGAGACAAACAACAGGTTCAGAGATAATTTTCACAAATTAAACATCAGTGCAATAACTAGCACTGATAATATATCAAGTGATTTTACATTGGTCAAAAGATTTGACCAGATATTTGCCAAAGAAAATAAACAGATGGAAAATAATTGGAATATTCCTCAATATGATTATATTATGGGAAATGCAAATTAAAGCAAAAAATTAGATAGCACCATATATATATTCTAGAATGGAACAACAAGAAGATCCTGCAATGCTTCTCCACCTCTGGGTGTGGCGTAAGAGGGATTAGAACTCCCTGACATTGTTCCTAGAGTGCAGCATTTTAGCCATTTCATCTAAAATTAAATATGCAAGTGCCATAAGACCTAATAATGTTAGTCTGAAATATCCACTTAAAATAATTTATGTTCAACAAAAACCTTAATGCAAATGTTTATGGCCTCACTTGCCATTAAAATTATGGCAAATTATTTTATTCCCCCACGGTTTCAACTGCTAAACAGGTAAACCAACTGTGGAAGAGTTGAATGGTAATAAGAAACAGAAGGGAACAACTGATATATGTCGAAATGTTGCTGTTTCTTAAAGGTATCTGGCTAAAAGAAAGAAACAGTTTGATGACCAAAAGGTCAGAGCAAAGATTGGTTGCTTGATGGCCTGGGGTACAGGCAGGACTGGACTACAGCTAAACCATAGATGGGAAACAGGGGGCAATGACACGGTTCTAGATCTGATCTTCATGGCTGGTTTATGGTTCTATGCATTTTTAAAAACAAGTTCAAATAAATTATACAGTATGCAAATTAATCATAATATTTAATAGTAGGAACAAAGGTTAATGTTTTTTCAAATAGATGTATTCGATTTGTACCATAGGTCTTCACTGTGACCCTAAGTTTATTTATCTGATCAAAAATATTTTACCTAAAGAATGTAATTATAAATTATATCCTATTACCAGGTCTATCATAACAGTTATTGTTATTGTAGTTAGATGCCATCAAGTCGGCATGTCGTACAACTTACGTACAGCAGAATGAAAAACTGCCCAGCCTTGGGCCATCCTCACCATGGTTGCTGTATGAGCCATTGTTGCAGCCACTGCTTCCACCCATCTCATCCAAGCCTTCCTTCCTTCTTCTTACTGCTCTCCTACCCTGCCAAGCATGGGCTCTTTTCCGGGCTGGTATCTCTTGATAACACATCCAAAGTAAGTGAGACAAAGTTTGCCCTTCACTTCTAAAAAGCATTTTGGTTGTGCTTCCAAGATAAATTTGTTTCTTCTCCTGGCAGTCTGGGCTACTTTTAGCCTTCTTTGGCAGAACCATCAATGTTGTTCCATGCTGTCAACTCAGTCCTGACTCATAGCAATCCTGTGTACAACAGAGCAAAACACCACTCCATCTGTGCCTTCTTCACAGTTGTTATTTTGTGCTCCAGTGTTGCAGCCATTGCGTCACCCCATCGTGTTGAGGATCTTCCTCTTTTTCAATGCCCAGCTACTTTACTCAGCATGATGACATTTCCAGAGACTGGTATCTTCTGAAAATATGACCAAAGTATGTGAGTTGAAGTCTCGCCGTGCTTGCTTCTGTGGAATATGATAGCTGTACTTCTTCCAAGAAAGATGTGTTTGTTCTTATGATAAAACATGGTACTTTCAAGAGTTTTCACTGGCACCTTATTCTATGTCCAACTTAAATTATAAGAAAATATTTATTCAAATAAAAATATATAACAGTATTTTAAGAATTGTTGCTAAGCAACACTGGGTCAACTTTTTATTGAAGCTTGCTCAAGTGACAGGGCTGAACTCCCTCATTGGGCTTTCTAGCCCATTCTTTCTCTCCAGAAGACACTGAAAAAACCTGCAATCCTTTCTGTTAGGCACTGAGCACTTAACCCTTGCATCTCCACTGGGGTTTAGTTTATGTCAATTTGATTAAATAATCCTATCTATTTGTCTAAGCCAGATGTGAGCAGTCCCAGTTTATGTGCTTCCCCAGACTGGTCGTTAAGCAAGGCTCATTAGAGTGCTTGTTGTTCAGAAAGAGGTCACAGTCTTAAAAACAATTAATGAGCCACTTAGATTTCATTGAAGAGGGAGTTCATAAGGGAGAGGGGCAGACTTGAGGCATAGTACAACTTGTCACAAACAATTTCTTAAGTATTCATTCCAATTGTCTTCTTGTCCAAGTTTCCCAGGCCTCGATTTAAACTTGAATAATTCCTTCTCTTTTTACCCTTGCAAGCCCAAGCAACTCTTAAGTCAGCATTCTTACTACAGAATCTTCTTCCTCCAGATTTCTTAATCTGCTGTCACAGTTATCCACAGACACGTAATACTGTACCTAAACAATTTGAATGCATTTAGAATAAAACTGGTATCACAGGACTAAAATTGTTGATGTCTATGTTTCTCCCCCACTATACTAAATTTGTTTAACAAAGGGCCCTTTAGAAATTCTAGTGTCTATTACGGATACAATCTAGTAGGTATCTGGCATATATTTTTGAAATTTTAAGTTTCTATGAAAGGGAAAAATTCTATCTTAAATTTATTGTGAAATTACACTCGGCATTCCTCAGGAAGGGATAGGAAGAAGCGACCAGAACTTTGTGTTTGGGTCACTGAGGGGGTACTTAGAGTGAAGGACGTGGCTCTCAACCTGGGGGTCACTACCCCTTTGGGGCCCGAATGATCCTATCACAGGGATTGCCTGATTCATAACAGTAGCAAAATTATAGTTATAAAGTAGCAATGAAAATAATTTTATGGAAAATATTTTATGATTGGGAGGTTACCACAACACGAGGAACTGTATTACAGGGTCACCGCATTAGGGAGATTGAGAACCACTGCTATAGCAGATAATTGAACCCCTATTGTGGGTTTCTGAGAATGTAACAGTTGTTTTTTATCACAATAAAGCATTTATTAAATATGCTTATACTGTTTAAGAGGAAAATAAATTGTATTGGTATTGCAGAAGGTATATCTTCTTCAATGTAATATATGCTCATAGATTCTAAATAGTATTTTGAAATATACAATCTCTTCAAAAGAAAACATTCAACTAAAGATAAGTAAGGAGCCAAGTGGGGAGACCACTCCTTCCTAGTGGGTCTGTTTTAGTCTGGAAGCTTCACTGAAACCGATTCCCTTTGGGTGACTCTGCTGGCATATGAAATGTCAATGACAGAGCTTCTGGCATCACGGCAACACGCGAGCCACCACAGTATGACAAACTTGGTGTCTCAGCGGTTAAGCACATGGCTGTTAACTAAATGTTAGGCATTTTGAACTCAACAGCAGGTCCGCAGGAGAAGGATGCAGTGATCTCCTTCCATAAATATTCCAAAAAACAAAACAGAAACAATCAAACAAACAAAACACCCTCACAGTGACCATATAGGACAGGGTTGAACTGTGCCTATTAGTGTCTGAAATGGTAATGCTTTATGGGAGTAAAAAACCCCTTCTTTATCCTGAAGAGTCGGTGGTGGTTTTGAATCACTAACCTTATAGTTAGCAGTCAAATGAGTAACCACTCACTATACCATCAGGACCTTTGCAATAAAGACTATGGCCTTCGAAATCCTGTGGGGCAACTCCACTCTGTTCTTTAGGATCATTGTGAATAAGAATCTACTTAACAGCAAATGCTTTGGCTTTTGTGTTTTAACATCGCCTTAATTCTCTATTTTGTACTATTTATTTCCTTTGGTGAATCATGTATGCATAGTTGATGTATTATTTATTTAGATAAATCAGTACCTTAAGACTTACAACAGACTAGTCCAGCTGAATTGAATCATTCATTTTAGAGCCCTTTCTCAGACAACAATATAGTTAATATTGCAAAGATTTTTGGGGACATTTCCTTAATTAAAAAATAAGTATGCTAGCATTTGCATTAGAATAATTACCTTTGATTTTATTTATTCATTTTTCTATATATCTTTTTATTTATTTATTTGTTTGTTTTTTATAATTTTATTGGGGGCACTTACAGCTCTTATAACAATCCGTACATCCATTGTATCAAGCACATTTGTACATATGTTGCCATCATCATTTTCAAACCTTTTTCTTTCTACTTGAGCCCTTGGTATTAGTTCTTCTTTTTTTCCCCCTCCCCAACCCTCCCATCCCATGAACCCTTGATAATTTATAATTCATTATTATTTTCATAATTTACACCAACCACTGTCTCCCTTCACCTACATTTCTGTTATCTATTCCCCTTGGGGAGGGGGTGCAGTTATATGTCAATCATTGTGATCGGTTCTCCCTTGTTAAACATGTCTATTAAGATTTTTTGTTTTTGTCAAAAAATATATTAAGATATGAGCAGTCATTAATCGAAACATATTTAATACACACTTTGGAAATTTGAGCAACATATCCCCAGCAATTAAAATTTAAAAAATAATAATAGAAACTTGAAATGCTGCGTACGAACTAATACTGTAGATGACAGTCTGAATATTTGAGGATGATAAGGACGTCAGGATAGAGATATTGAGTCCTGTATTTTAGCACCTGTTTAGAGAAATTTGGTGACAATTACGGTGAATTTGGGAAGAAAAAAATCCCAAAGGAAATCTTAAAGTGTTGTGAGCATTATAGACTATGCCTAGAAACAGCCTAAAGTGGGACCACACCTTTGTATTCTTGCATAAGAGGAATTATTTATGAGGTACACCACCAACCAATTGATACGTCTTTCTCTATTGTCACCAATAAAAAAGGCAGCATGCATCATAGAGAGAACTTCTGGGCTGTTGATATAAAATACGCTGTCACTTAAGGGTACCAGTATTTTAAGCAAGGCAAAACAACAACAACAACAAACGTTTCCTGTGTTCATATTTCTATAAATATTTGTCATTAATGATGTACCAACATGCACAGCTATCAGAAATAATATCACCTGGGTGAGATGCCAGCTAAGTCCACACATGTGTAAAACACCAGATTATCTGATCCAAGAATTGGTCATAATAAAAGCCATGATCAGAGGAGGTAATTGTATTAAAACTTAAATTCTGAGCACCTATTTTTCCAGAAGCTATGCCTAAAATCCATTCTCAGAGACCTTACATAGATTAAACCTTTGTTGAATTCCCTCCGCCATGGACCAGTGTTGTGAACAGACTTCTCCTCCCAGAGCTCCAATAGTAACTATGTTGCATTAATCTGCTCCCAACCAAGTTTATGTGACAGTCTTCTTCTTCGACCTCCTATGTCCTTCCTAAAGCGATGTATCGCAGAAAACCTCTAGAAATCATTGACTTTATGCTAATAATCATCTTTATTCAGAAGATAAGTCCCTGGAGTTGTCTTTTCTCATTTGCGACTTAATAAATATTTCCTTTATTAAAAGTAATAATAATGTACCAACATTTTCCAAAGTGATTCCACAGAAAAAATATAGTTCTATATAGAATAGCAATATTTTATAGTTGTGGGTAATGATATGTTAACTACACACATTTAGGCAACACTGGGTTAATAAGTTGAAAAGTTTTTTACATGATTTTTACATGCATTGGAATGGCTAACTTAAATTTGAGTCTGGAACCTTTTCTCCCGTGAGCAATGAAACTTCTGTACAGCTCAATTCTCAAAACCCTGGAGCACCCAAATGTCTGCCATTGAAGCGGATCTGAGAAGAGAGTGTTCTTAAACCCTAAATGTCTTTCATTCTAGATGAGGAAAAATTATTTCATTAAAGAGTAGAAGCTTTGGAAATGATTATTCTTTTTTTCATTTACCATAGATTTTACTTGCAATGCTATCCACTAAACAGATAAATTATTGGGAACAAATATGATTATCTGAAATGTAAACCCCCACCTAATTCTTAAGCTTCCTTAAATTTCTATTGTTTTGTAGTAACTCATTTTCACACACTCTAAAATATTTTACTTTTATCCATTCATAGCTTAATAGGCATTTGTGCTGTTTCCACCCTTTGTTTTTTTTCTCTTTAGATATTTTTTTAACATTTTATTAGGGGCTCATACAACTCTTATCACAATCCATACATATACCTACATCAATTGTATAAAGCACATCTGTACATTCTTTGCCCTAATCATTTTCTTTTTTTTCTCCTCTTTTCTTTTTTTACATTTTATTAGGGGCTCATACAACTCTTATTCACAAATTTTTATGAATAATTCTGCACCACGGAAGTGAGGGGCTCGTAACAGGGAGTATAAGAAAGAAGAAATTGTTCTTGCATTGATTGTAGTAATTATTGCACAACACATCTTCATATGATTGAACCACTGGATCGCCTGATATTTGGATTTGTTCCAATAGAACTACTTCTAAAAACCAAAAAAGGGAAATGATTATTCTTAATGGAATAGAGGTAATGGTCGCATTATTCCAAAAACAAGCAAGCATTTCCTAAATAGAAGGCATTTATATTTTAGGTGATGCAGGTAAGAGAATTTTCTAAAACACTTTAGAATCCAGACCCAATTCTAATCCCCCAGGAACATGATGTTGAATTTGATTGTTAAATCTTTTGTTTGTCTTCTTTTGGGGATTTACTTCATAGACAGTATACTTAATTCTAACTGTGAGATGGAGCCAAAGTCTTCAAGCTGATCTTTAGTCTATAGATTTTATTTCCCCAAATGGAGAACTCATAAAATGTATTTATTAGTGCATCAGGTAGCACAAATCTAAAGGGATGTGCACACTGGCTAAAGGCTCTCTTGAGCTGAGCTGTGTCAGATGTCACTGCCTGGTGCTGCCTGCAGAGAATTAGAGCAAATGATGTTGGATTTTTCTGTATCTGCACATTGGAAAACCACAACTTGGGATATTCCAGATATTTAACAACTGGTCTGGGGAAATGAGTAGGCAATGGACCTCTGCTGAAGCCCAAAGGCTAGAGAGCTTATATTAAATCTAAGATATCCTCCCCCGCCCCCCCGCCCCGATTCTGACTTCAAACAGCAGTTTGGTAGATGGTGGCAACCTTGCTTGTTGCATACTGCTAGTCTTTTCTTATTGCACATGATTCAGGTTATCTTTACTTAATTCGTGAGCACATTCAGAAACTAAGACTGCCATTTACATGCAGTCACTACATGGCAAATACTTCATGTTTTTGTTTTCACTTTAATGAAAATGGCAGTCCTGTGTCCTCATCTACACTACTGTCCTATTGCTGATGTAACACACCAAAAAACTAATGGCTTAAAATAACAGCAACTTATTTTGGAATTCTATAGGTCAGAAAATCACATTCAATCTCACCAGGCTAAATTCAAGATGTCGGCAGAGCTGCTTTCTGCTGGAAGCTCTAAGAGACCATCTGTTGTGTTTTTTGTTTGGTTTGTTTTTGCTTTTCCCAGTTTCTTAAGGCTGCTGGCATAGCTTGTTGTTGGTTACATCATTTCAACTGTTCTTTTTTCATACATGTTTTCCTCTCTTTCTTACCTTCTTCATATAAAGAACTCAATCCATCTCTAAGGGACTTCTTTTTTGTTGCCGCTCCACTCACAAAGCATGATTTCTCCAGAGATGGGTCTCTCCTGGCTGTATGTCCACAGTGTGTAATACAATGTCTTGTCACCCTGACCTCTGCAGAGCACTATGGTTGTACTCTGTCAAGATTAATTGGTTTTCCTTTTAGCAGTCCATGGTACTTCCAATCTTCTTTTCCACACCAAAATTCAAATGTATTGATTATTCTTTAGTCTTTCTTACTCAATGTATAACTTTCAAATGCATATGAAGCAATTGAAAATGCCATGGCTTGGGTCACACACCTTAGTTATCAAAGTGACTTTTAAAATTAATCATTTTATTAGAAGGCTCTTCCAAACCTTATAACAATCTATAATTAAATTGTATTACACACACTTGTACATATGTTGCCATCTTCATTTCCAAAATATTTTCTTTCTACTTGAGTCCTTGGTACCAGCTCCTCCTTATTCCCCTCCCTCTCCCATCCTACCACTTCCATAAATCCTTGATCAATTAGATAGTATTTTTATTATTCCATATTGTGTACCATATTCTGTCTCCCTTCCCCCACATATCAATTATTATTCATTCCCTTTGGGGGGGTGTATATATCCACCCTTGTGATAAATTTCCTCTTTCTACCCCTTCTACCTCCATCCCCGCCCCCTACTTCCACTACTGTTTCTGAGGGGCTTATCTGTCCTGAATCCATGTGTCCAAAATTTTTTTCTGTACCAGTGTACATAATTCCGGGCTATCAGGTTTTGTAAAGTAGACCTGGGTTATGATGGGGGTGGTGAAACATTCAGGAACTAGAGAAATGTGAGTTTTGTCAGTGCTATACTACACCCTGGTTGAATTGTCCCTTCCATATGACCCCTCTGTGAAGGTATGTCCAATTTTCTACACATGGGTTAGGGGTCTCCACTCCAATCCCCCTAGTTCACATCAATATAATTGTTTGTTTTGAATCTTGTGATGCCTGATACTTGATCCTGGAGACACTTTATAATCACACTGGCTGATGTGCTTCTTCCATGTAGGCTTATTTGCTTCCCTGTTAGATGGTTGCATATTTAACTTCAAGCCTTTAAGACCTCAGGTGCTATGTCTTTTAATAGCATGGCACCATCAGCTTTCTTCACCACATTTGCTTATGTACCCTTTTTGTGTTCAGCAATTGCGTAAGGAAGGTGAGTATCAAAGACTACCAGTTTATTAGAACAAAGTGTTTTTGTGTTTAGAGAGGCCCAAAGTCCATCTGCTATCTTAATATTTAGCATATAAATATACATACATTGTCCTATATAAATTATTATATTTACATATGCACATGCCTATACCTAGGCCTTTATAAATAGCTTTTGCCTTCTAGTTCTTTTCTCTATTTCCTTTTACTTTCCTGCTGTCTTACTGTGATGCTTGCCCTTCAGTTGACTGTCAGTAATTCTTCTTGGATACATTGCACTTGATTAAAATGTACCAGGAATTCTACACCTTCCTGCCATCAATTTGAGATCTCTTGTTGTTCCCTTATCCCTGAATGTGTTGGTTGCCCACTCGCCCTCCCTGCCACCTCCTCCCATGTTCCCCCAGAACCACTGGTCCTGCTGTTTTCTCCTCAGGATTTTTTATCTCACCTATCTCATACAGAGAGACATAGAGTGGAAAAAGAAAGAAGGAAAGCGAAAAAGAAGCAAAACAAAATCTATCTAAAGAATTCCTTGGGGACTTCGTAACTTTGTCCCCTTACTGACCTGTTGCACTCCTTTAATGTTTTGCCTCTGTGTGTATGGGGAGGGGAGGGGGAGAGTGTCCCGGAGTGGGGGTGGGGCAAATCAAACACACTTTCTGCACAGTGGGTCCAGTGCTGAACAACCCTGGTTTTTAAGACTCTGAAGAGGTCTTGTGCAGGAGATTTATCTAATGCAATGCTTCTTTTGACCTCTTGACTGCTGCTTCCATGAGCATTAATTGGGGATCCAAGCATGACAACATCCTTGACAGCTTCAATCTTGTCTGCATTTATCACAACATTACCTATTGCTCCAGGCATGATGTGTGATGATTTTGGTCCTCTTAACAATGAGTTCTAATCCATTCTGAAAGCTGTCATCCTTGATCTTCATCAGTAAGTGTCTCAAGTCCTCCTCACATTCAGCAAGCAAGGTTGTATCATCTGCATATCCAAAGTTATTAAAAAGTTGTGGCAGTTACTTAATCTCCTCTCAAATTTTTCAAAGGGGTGAAGTCTAGCCTGTCAATCAGGTCATAGCCAATAATGCCTCTGTGTGGGAATGGCCTTCTCGTGAGGATTCTGGGAATTCCGGTCTTCCTCCTCAGAGGTGGGACACACACTCTCCCTGCTAGACATTCCTGTTGACAAGCCACATGGAGCTAATCTGTTGGAGCCAGAACCCTGGAGCTGGAGGAGCCACATGGAGACCCAAGCCAGTGCTGAGATGCTTCCACTGTCACTGGACTTTCCACCCGCTGGTCTGTGATCTTCCTGCATTTGGCATCATTACATGTGCTACATGAGTCTTAAGAGGAATTAACAGACTGATATTGGACATATAGGCTAATATCAGACTTATGGACTTGATCTGGACTGGAATGAGATGCTTTCTTCATATACAATTACTATTTTATATATAACTTTTATACATCTCTGGATTTGTTCTAGTCAACCCATTTCACCAGACAAACACAGAAGCCTACCTCCAATTCTGATGCTGCATCCTTCTTCACATAATCCAGCTTCTCCATAGTTTTGTTCAGTGTACAGCTTGAATAAGCATGATAAGAGGACACAAACCTGAGACACACCTCTCTGAATTTTAGTCCTGCAACAACCCCTTGTTCTGTTTGCATGACTATCTCTTCATCCATGTGCTTGGCATGAGCATAATGAAGTGGCTTTAAGAGTAGACACGCTTATCTTCCCCTTTTTGTTTTTCCAGTAGCCTACTTTTAGCAGTCCCCAGGCATTTCATCATCTGTAATCTCTCACACAGAGCTTGACTGTGTGATCCCTCTATTTTAAATGTCATTGCCACGGCTCACAATTCATCTCATGAACGCACAAAAGTCCACACCCACGTCTTCAGATTTGCTCTTAACCATGCCCTCATTCTTCCTCATTCACAACTCAGACCACCTTCTATCTCACATGTCTCACACATAGTTATGATTTCATTGTCAGCGCTGCTTCATTTCCCTATGATTATTGTCAAGAACTTAAGAAAGTGCTTTCTTTATGCTGGAGGAGATAGCTAACCACTCATCCCTACACTTAATCCTTCAACTACTGCCGTGTCTCTCGGCCCTCCACCCTGCAGATTCTGACACCGAGACTCTTAACCTCTTCACTCATACTAAAACGACAACAACAATAAATATATAATTTTGTTTCTAAGCATCCTTTACTAAATATGGCTATAAAACTTGAGGCTCTAACAAGGAAAACTGAAGTGATGTGCTGACGTTGCCATGGTTTGCTAATTAAGAAAATACATTTTTAATAAATTCAAGAAACCTCTGTAAAGACAATGGCAATTTCAAGAACAATAGGGATATTGAAGAAGCTCTGCTAAAGTGTTTACCACAAGTCTTTTTAGCGAAGTGTCAGGTTACAAAATTAAAGCACTCTTTCCTAAGATAATTCCATTAAGCAAAAAGTCCCTGTGTGTAGTTTTGAAATTATTGTGTAATTACGTCGATGCATTTAACATTCATTATCATAGAAGATGAATATATGCAATCAATATTTGTTTAGACGATTTTTTGTCAGTTCTGGGTGGCAAATGTCACTACGCGCAATAAAAGTGTCTCCTACATTTGCTTCTGCAACAGGAACGACAATTGGGAAGTTAATGATGTCCTGTTGCTGATTTCGAATGTCACCTCTGACAGCCACAACAACAATTAGTTCAGGTAATATTGGCAGCTGGTGAGGTTGGGCTATAGCAGCCAGTGCATTGTAGATTCATATTCTTACCATTGTCGTCCTTGAGTTGAAAAAATCAGGTGACTGGCATGTAATTCAGTAAATGCAAAAATGAGTTATGGCTCTCTTTTGTGAAATTGATTCAGATTTTTGGATGATAGCAAAAGAAAATCCCCTCATGTCATCTAGACACTGTGATAAGACTCTTCAATCTAATATCTTGAACCATAAGTTAAGGGGCAGAACAACTGATAAAATGTACAAAGGCTGTCACCACAGACTATTTACATAGAGAACTGACACTGAATTTATGCTACATATTAAAGCAGAAGCTAACTTTTTCTTTTAAAAAACATTTTATTAGGGGCTCATACAACTCTTATCACAATCCATACATAAATCAATTGTGTAAAGCACATTTGTACATTCATTGCCCTCATCATTCTTAAAACATTTGCTCTCCACCTAAGCCCCTGGCATCAGCTCATTTTTCCTCTTCCTCCAGCTTCCCCCTCCCTCATGAACCCTTGATAATTTATCAATTATTATTTTGTCATATCTTGCACTGTCTGACATCTCCATCCACCCACTTTTCTGTTGTCCATCCCCCAGGGCAGAGGTTATATGTAGATCCTTATAAATGGTTCCCCCTTTCCAACCAACCCTCCTTTCACCCTCCCAGTATCGCCATTCACACTACTGGTCCCGAAGGGATCATCCACCCCGGATTTCCTGTGTTTCTAGTTCATATCTGTACCAATGTACATCCTCTGGTCTAGCCAGATTTGTTAGTTAGAATTGGCATCGTGATAGTGAGGGTCGTGGTGGGGGGAAGCATTTAGGAATTAGAGGAAAATTGTATGTTTCATCATTGCTACATTGCACCCTGACTGGCTCGTCGCCTCCCCAAAACCCTTCTGTAAAGGGGTGTCCAGTGGTCTACAAATGGGTTTTGGGCCTCCACTCTGTACTCACCCCTGCATTCACAAAGATATGATTTTTTGTTCTGTGATGCCTGATCCCTTCGACACTTAGTGATTGCACAGGCTGGTGTGCTTCTTCCATGTGGGCTTTGTTGCTTCTGAGCAAGATGGACGCTTGTTTACTTTCAATCCTTTAAGACCCCAGATGCTATATCTTTTGAAAGCCAGGCTCCATCAGCTTTCTTCGCCACATTTGCTTATGCACACATTTGTCTTCAGCAATAGTTTTAGGGAGGTGAGCACACAGTGATATGATTTTTTGTTCTTTGATGTCTGATAACTGATCCCTTTGGCACCTTGTGATCATCCAGGCTGGTGTGCTTCTCCCATTTGGGCTTGGTTGCTTCTGAAATAGATGGTTGCTTGTTTACCTTCAAACTTTTAAGACCCCAGATACTGTATCTTTTGATAGCCGGACACCATCCGCTTTCTTCACCACATTTACTTATTCACCCACTTTGTCTTCAGCCATTGTGTTGGGAAGGTGAGCATCATGGAATGCCAGTTTAATAGTATTCTTGCACTGAGGGAGTACTTGAGTGGAGGCCCAATGTCCACCTTCCACCTTATAACTAAACCCTTAAATATATGCACATAGATGTTTTCCCCCCATCTTTATATAAAGATATTTACATATGTACATGCCTTTATTTAGACCTCTATAAATGCCCTTTGCCTCCTAGCTGTTTTCTCTATTTCCTTTGACTTTCCTCTTGTCCCACTATCATGCTCAGTATTCATTTGGGTTTCAGTAATTCCTCATGGTTACATTACCCTTGGTCACGCCTTACCAGGCCTGCTAAACCCTCCTCACCACTGATATGGATCAATTGCTGTTCCCTTGTCCCTGAGTTTGTTGAAGCTAACTTTTTCTAACAAAGATTACACAACAGATATTTTAGCTTTGAGAATTTTATAGCTTCTGTTCCAACTGTTAAATTTTGCAACTGTAGTGAAAAAATTGTCACACACAATACATAAACAAAACACATAAGCATGGTTGAGTTCCAGTATAAAAATCAGGCGACCAGATTTGACCAGTAGCCTTGGTCTGCTAACGCTTGTATGAGAGGTAAGCCTTTCAGACAGCTGCTGGTTAGTAGAGAGACAGTGGTTTTCCTACCACAGATGTTTCTGAGGTCTTTTCCACTTTTTTGAAAGTTCATGGGATCTTAATTCAAGTACTAGTTTAAACAGGTCTAGCTTCAGTAATACATAAACCCAAAGGTCCCATAACATTCAAGAAATCAATTTTTTTCATCAACTTAAAATCCAATTGGTCCGGAAAATTAATTTTTTGCTCCTTAAGTCATTTAGGTTTTCAGGTCCTTCCATTCTGTGATTCCGCCTCTTCCTCTAGGATACCTGGAGATGGAAAAAGTAAAGGATCCCCAAAGGTATTTTGAAGAGAGTGTAAGTGACATTTAGCACCCTCAGTAACATTCCATTGTTCATGACCTTTTACACACAATCATACATAACTGCAAAGAAAGCTGAGAAATGTAGCAAGGCTACATTATCCAGAAGGAAGGAAATCTGTCTTAAATAAACCACTTTTCAGACTCTGCCTTAAAGTCAGTCATCTTATAGAACCTTCTCCTAAGAAATGATCACTGCTTAGTAATGTATTTAAATGCTTTGTGGATGTGTGTGTGTTTTCTATTCACATTTGAGCTCACAGTAGTTAAACAAAAAGCAAAAATAATATTTACATTTTTGTCCTGACATTTTAAGCACCTATCAAGAGTGATGTAGACAACTCAAGAAAAAGGCTGTTTAGTATTTTAATTTTTGTCTTACTCTTAAGGGGTTTTTTATTGTCCCTCTCCACTACTACCAAAATGATATCAAGATGTAGAAACATAATAATCTAGCCTTAGTTGAGGCCTGATACCTTAATAAAAGAACACCAGACAGTATTTGTGAGGAGTCACAGGAAAACTATAGCAGAAAAGTAAGATAATGCACTAAAACACATTCCATTAAAAGCAGCAAGTATGGCAAAGCAATGCCAGTTACTCTAGCACTTTCACACTGTTTATCCAGCACTGTGCTTTTTAAAGGTCAAATGCAAGGTTACAATGACAGTTGTCAGCAGAGAAGAATTACAGACCTGCAAAACCCCTCACTCAACTCCAATGATTTAGCCCTCTTACCTCAGGGAGAGTCTAGGTAAACAACATACAGATAACATTTACCTGACATTTTCTCTTTCTTCACCTTGATTGGTAATTCACTAGTAACTCATGTTCCCTTGGGCACCGCTCTTACAATCAGCATAACTCTCAGGAAGCTTGAGCGGAAATGGACAACTTCCATCAGGCCTCCAGCTTTGACTCAGATTTTGCTCACTAAATGACCTCCCTCTTACCTGGGAAAACTAAACCTGTCAGTAAAACACCAAGAACTAGCTACTCACCTAATGAGGTTTTGGATCCAAGAGAGCCCGCCGAGGCATTAACACAATTACGGGGAACTCACTGTGGTCAATTCCGTCAGATGAGAACAAATGGCCCGTGTCTTATCTGTATAAAAGAAACCAAGTCACTACATTTCCTAAGAGCTCTAAATATCGGGGACTCTCTCAGCAACCATCTTTGTAATTCCCCGAAGATTAACAAGTCAGTTGCTGAAAAGATTATTTCCACAAAACTCTGACAGAAACCAGTTGACACAACTGTAAATCTTGTCTTCGTTGCCTCTGCCGGCTCTAGGCCAGTGTGTAAAACCAGACCTTGTCATTGTTGTGTGCCATTGAGCCATTTTGAGTCAAAGCATAGAACTCTGGCCCCAGGGCCTCTGATCTGATGGCACCGTATGGTAGAAGTTGGTCTACTTAACTACAAGGTTGATGTTCAACTTCTTCGTGGGAGAAAGACAAGGCTATCTTTCTTATGTAAAGATTTACAGCTTCATAAATACTATATATGGTCATTGAGTCAAAATGAACTGGATAAAAGTAGGGTAGGGGATCATTCGGATAGCAGATGAAGAGAGGCTTTCTCCAATGCACTGACTGATGGCTTGCACCCACACAGGTGAGCTGTAGAGCGCATGACCATTGTACCTTCAGGCCTACCCCATCACAAAACCCACAGTGAAATTCCTTAATTAATGGATCTGCCCTGAGCAATAAAGTCGTTTTCTAGATTTTCTTGGAGATGTCGAAGTTGTTCTTTAGGTCTTGGTTTGTTTGCTTTGTTTCTTAATATTTATTCTTGGTTGCATCTGGAATTTATTAATTTGTATGTGCCATGTAGCACAAGTTAAACTTCCACTTATTTTTTCACATTGAAACATCAACCATTCATAATTAATAGATTGACCCATTCTTTATTTGTAACCACCAAAGCATAAGACTTTCTTTACTATTCTAAACTTCTATATACACACAAGCTAGGCTTTTATAAGTTTCTGATATATCAAGAGGGAGTCTAAAGGATCAGTCTTCTCTAGAAGCAAGTAATAAGTGAATATGCTATTTTTAGATAAGTCTGAAAGACACTAATAGTGACTAAATGTCATTATATTTTGTATTATTATTAATTATTATTATTATGAACCAGAAAATCCAAAGCATTTCAGCACATCCAAACTTGGTGCCATGATAGACTGATCCCCAATTCTATCTTGGTCTGCATGCATTGCTCTTTCCTGATCTCTACATCAATGTGCACCTGAACACATATCAATAGTTGTTTTAAATGATGTCATTCTAAATTGGTATTAACAGCTGATAAGCATTTTTCCCTTCCATTTTTGCCATCTTTGTTGTTACTAAGACTTCTTCTAGGCGTTTTATTCATGCATGTTGGTTTTTGGTAACCTATTGGAATTTTTAGGGTACTATATTGATTTTTATAGATCAAACAGGGGAGAATTGTCATTTTCTGACATATGGAGTATCACCATCTATAAACACTTTTTATGTTTGTGCAAGTGTGTGTGTGTGTTTCTGTCTTCTTTAATACCCTAAAAAAGCCTTTGTGGCTAATGGCTTTATAGGACAGAAATTAGCAAGTCTGAAACCACCAGCTGTTTTTCAGGAGAAAGATGAGGTTTTCTACTTGTGTAAATAGTTATAGGGACAGTTCTACTCTGTCCTATAAGAGTATTTATGAGTCAGAATTGACTGGATTAAACTGGGGTTTGTCTTAGTTTTTAATATCCTCAGTACTATTTTATAACTTTCTACAATTGACTCAGGGGGTTGTGGAGGCTAGCAGTCCCAAACCCATGGGTCAGATGTGAGTTTGGAGGACTCTTTGGATCCATGTGACTGCAGGTACTGACAGATGCAGATTGTCAGGTCCCATAAAGGCTCCCAACTTAAAGGCTGTCAGTGCTGGTAAATCAGGTCAAATGTTTTGATAAATTTTAGAACTGGAGGGCAGCTGAAGGAAAACCAAATGAGAATCCAGAGCAAGAGAATAAACTTTGCTCTATCCCCTAGGTATATTACACCTCCAAAGAAACTAAAATTCGCAAAAAGTCTATAATTTAGTAAGGATGTGACTCAAACTGTGAAGGGGCTTCCAAAGAGTGATGGAAAACAGAATTACAAAACAATGGACTATTATTATAAAAAGTTTATGGAGCCCTCTTTTATATCTCACCGTAATTCTATCTGATTAAAGTCAAGGATAATTTATTCCATAATAGGACCATAACCAGAGGTGAATAGCCTATGATTTATAATATATCACAAACATGAGCATGAGGAGTTTCAGTGAGACAGTGGTTACAGGTTGGAGAATGAACTGCAAGGCTAGCATTTGAACTCACCAGCTGCTCCTCAGGAGAACAATGGGCATCCGACTGCCATAAAGGGTTACCATCTCAAACACCCACAGGGGCAGTTCTACCTTGTCTTATAGACTTGACTGGCCAGCGTCAACTCAGTGTTGTAATTCACTATATCACCATTCACAATAATCCTATGTGAAGCATTCCATGTGTATCCATTTGATTGATTTGTTGTTTGAATATTCTTTACTCTTACTGATGATTTAGTCTACTTGATTTATATATTATTCGGAGAGAGATATTGTCATTTTATTTGTTAAAACTTGTCAATTTTTGCTTTACATCCTTTGAAGCTCCGTTATTTGGTGTATCACCTAGGAACTTGTTAGAAAATCTAATTCTCAGCCTGCCCCAGATCAATTTAATTAGGAACTCAATGGTGAGGGGCGAATTCATCCATCTGTTTAAACAAGTCCCCAGGTGATTCTAATGTAAATTCAAGCTTGAGGACTATTAATCTAGACATTTCCCACACTCCTTGTCTTCATCTTAAAGGTGGGGAAAATATATTTATATATGGGACAATTTATATTTTTATACATTTGGATATGGTATAATTTCCTGGTGAGGCATATTTTTTTTAAAAGACCATTGTATTTCATATTAATTAAGTTATACCATCTCTTTGTTTTGTTTTCATTTAAATGGCTTAAAACTTCATAGTTCTGACATCTATCTGGGCTCACAAGAGTGACAAGTTAACCCAATTAAACATATCATTATTGTTCAAGTAAGTTAATTAAAGACTTATAGCCTAGGTAATCCACAGGGTGAGTTCTACTTTCTCCTGCAGGGTTGCTATGAGTCAGAATCAACTCTATGGCAAAGTTTTGTTTTTAGTTTGAGTATTTAGATAATGAGGGTGTTAAATGTGATGATTTGTAATGCCCTTTACAACTTCAGTATTCTATGATTTGTTCATTTTTACTGCTTAGATTTTATTCTTTTAATGATCTCTGTTCACTAAGATTTGATCATCCTTTGGAATAAGAAAAGTATCCAGCTGCTCCTACTAAATCTATCTTCAAAGAGCAAAGTGAGGTCAGAAATCCATGATATGTTATTTAAATTAGTCAAATGAAAGAAAGTAGTTACCTTTACACTTACTGCTTTTATTGTAGACTTTCAAAGAAGATGCCCAAGTGGAAATCTGCTTTGGGTGTTTATCTCTTTTACATGTTGTTTGGATCATATAACAGCCAAGCATAAAATGAGAGGAAAGCTCGGTATCATAAAAACAAACCCAGAGATGGTGCCTTTACGTCAGTAGAAGGTGAGTTATAGCAATTTCTACAATACCTATATTATTGCCAAAGACATGCCATTGAAAGCTGCTGTGAAATATATTACCATATCATTAATAAATATTAATTCTCTCACAGTAGAAATTTAAACCCATATACTGTTGCTGTGCTTATAAGGTGTCATAAAGTTGGTTCTGGCTCATAGCATCACCATGTACAGCAGAACACAATATTGTCCAGTGCTATACCATCCTCACAAACATTGCTATGTTTGCAACCATTATTGCAGCCCCTGTATCTCTTCATCTCCAAGAAACTAAAAGTACTAAATTCTAACATTCTAATTTTATAAATTAATAACATTAGCGTCAAAAGAGTGAATAACTGTTGGACTTATTTTTAATACAGTGGTGCTAGGTGAGCAGAAACATGACACAGTCCTGCACCATCCTCACAATTACCCCCAGGCCCGAACCCGTGGATGCACCCACTGCACTCATTCCTGTCATGGAGAGGCTTCCTATTTTTGTCGTCCTTCCACTTTACTCAGCATGATGTCTTTTTCCAGGGACTGGTCTCTCCTGACAGTATGTCCCAAGTATGTAAGATGCCGTCTTGCCATTCTTGCCTCCAAGGAGCACTCTGGCCTCACTTCTTTTTTTAATGATATAATCTTTATTTATGTAGACAGTTTTATTGGCTTATAGTTCACTAATCATACAATTTAATCACTCAATCATATTATGATTTGTGCAATCATCAACACGATCAATTTCGGAGCATTTTCTTGTCTTACTCATTGTTAACTCCTCACTTCCTCCCATCCCCCTGCCATGCCCCATCCAGTGACTGTCTTTATAGATCTGCCCATCCTGTATTTCGTACACAGAAAATCGTTTAAAACAACACAGTCATGCAAAACAAACAAACAAAGGAACAAAACTCAGCAACAGTATTGAGACAAAATATGGAAAAATATCAATCAAAGGGAAAGCAAATCATTTTAAAAACTGAAGCAACTTTAAAATGGGTCAAAAGAGATATCAAATGATAGCGTGTTAGATTTTACCCAAACTCCATCGACCAGAATAAATGTTACAGTGTTCTCTGGATCACGGTAATGCTATTCACTTCCCTTGACTATTGTCAGAGAGTATTCACTGGAGACGTAATCCACGTGGGGATCCTTCAAATGGACCTAGGGGTGGGTTGTTTTCTGTAGCCTTCTGAAAACTGGGTATTCACTATTTAAGCTCTGGTACTATTTCCTCCTTTTGGATTTGGGTTTTGTTACTTACAATCCTTGAATCACACAGGCTACTATGCTTCTTCTATGTAGACTTAGTTGATGCCTCCCTTAAATAGCTGCTTGTTTGAAGACAAGTTTTTAAGACCCCAGGTACTACTCTTTCTTTTAAAATTTTTTTAAGATATAGATTGGTGTATACTTTTAACAGTCCATAGTACTTTGAATATTATTCTCCAGATAATTCAAATGTATATACTTTTCTATAGTCTTCCTTATTCCATGTCCAACTTTGGCATGTATATGAAGTAATGGAGAATGCCATGGCTTGGGCCAGGCAAGTAACATCCTTGCTCCTACTACTCTGCAAAGGTCTTAGACAGCAAATTTACCTAACGCTGTACATCTTTTGATCTCTTGATTGCTGCTTCCATAAACATTGATTGAGGATCCTAGTAAGACAAAATCCTAGAAAACTTCAGTAATAAACATTTATTGACTCATCAATTATCAATCTCTTTCACCTAGAATCTTCCATAGAAATCCTGTCATCAGTATAACAACCCTTTGATCACTCCATTAGGCAAATTTGGCATTTCAAGCTATATTAGCTCATTTTTGTTCACTTTTCACAAGTTTCACTTCTGCATTTATGCATATATTTTAAGAAAAGTTCAAAAATTATTTTGAAACACTGAAAACAAAAGCTATCTTTGAAATTTATTTTTCATAATAACAAGATGCTTCTTAATTTAACTGTTTTTCTCTCCCTGAGGCTGACAGCTGTTGGGTATTTGTTGATCATCATTGGTGTGAATGATTATGACTTGTAAATATTTTCTTATAATGTGATCTAATGTATCCTATTCCAATTGGAATCCCCATGTAGGGGCGATGATTTTTGAAGACCCATGGGTTCAATGATTTGACAGCTACATTTTGATGCCATTCAATACTATGGCTTCCTTAACCCCCAATGGTTTAATATATGTACATTATAATTATATAATATTGTATATATTTAGATATATTTATATGCAATATAATAAAATAATTTATATGTGTAAAGTCCTGATATAATATTAATCTTATATCTGGTGCTATATAATACATAATACAAAATGTGATATACTATATAACATATAATATGATGTATTATTTATGATATATGGTATATAATATACAACATATAAAACATGTAACATAACATGTAGCACATTACACATAACACCTAATATGTTATTATGAATTAATCAGAACATTAACATTTTTACATTGCAATAACTCTACATAAAAATGAGTTACAAAATATTACTTTCAGGCAGCTCCTACAGATAGCCCTCTTTCTTTAAATCATTCCCACATTAATATAACCTCAAGGAAATATAGTATTTAAATAATAAAATTGTTTTCAAAATTGTCTAGACCAGTGGTTCACAAAGTGTGGACAACATCAGCATCCTATAGGAATTTAGAAAATCAAGTTCTGAACCTGTCCCAGATCAACTTAATTAGGCACTCAGGAGGAAGGAAGGGGGAATCCATCAATCTGTATTTAAGCAAACCTCCAGGGGATTCTGAGGTGCACTCTGTTTCAGAACTAGTCTAGACCATTTCCTACTTTCTCTGTCATCATCATAAAAGTAGGAAAAGTGACAACCAGCAAGTTTTATGGATTTGACTTGTACCCCCTTAAAAAATATGCTCAATTCTAAAACCCAGTGTGGCTAATGATGTCTTACTTGGAATTATGGTTTTTGAAGATGTTATCAGGGAATGAACTCTCACTGGAGCATGGTGGGTCCCAATCCAATGTGGTGCAGTCCTACAAAAGAGGACTGGGAAATAGCCATAATGGAAGGCAACCACGTGAAGATGCATGCATGTCACAAAGAGTCTTTCCTTAGAACTTTTGGTGAGGATATGACCCTGTAAACGCCTTACTTTCAACTTCTTGCCTCGAGAAAAATATGTTTCTATTTTTTAAAATCACCCATTTGGTGTTTTTTTTGGGGGGGTGTTTTTATTTGGTGGTAGCCCTATAAAATTAATACATAAAGATAGTACACATTACCGTGGGTACAGAAAGGTAGTACACAAAGATAGTACACTGTACAGTGGCTAAAGAAAGATAGTACACTGTACCATGGGTACAGAAAGCTATTACACTGTACAGTGGATACAGAAAGATAGTACACTGTATCATGGGTACAGAAAAATAGCACACTGCACAGTGGGTATGTTCTCAGTGGCTAACTGAAAGGGGACAGTTGGATCCCACTTTCTAGTCCAGGGAAGTAAAGTGTAGCCTGCTTCCATAAAGCTAGCCATCTTGGAAGTCTTACAAGATAGTCCTACTCTGACCATTAGGGGCTCTAAATATTGGGATGGCCTCAATGGTAATAGTTTTAATGTCTTCAGTAACCTGTGCATCTCTGGTTTTCACTACATCAGGCATATAATAATAGTCCTGTATGGAAACACCTATCTCCTGGCTCATTGAGATACAGAATGGTCACATTTTAGAAATAAAGAGACCTTGGAGATCATGTACAATGCTTGTGATACTCATAATAGTGTATTTAATGGTTATTTTCTGTCTATACAATTTGAATCTACTTGAAGCGATGAGCTATAAGTCATTCACTACCCAGCATCTACACAGAAATCTGTTGCACGTTACTCTTGTTGAGATTAGGTGTTCTTAGGTGCTAGCAAGTCATAGACTCACAGGGACCATGTATCCACAAAATACAACACTGCCTGCTCCTACACCATCTGCACAATTGTTCATGGTTGAATCCATTGTGGAAACTACTGTGTCAATTGATCTTGTTAAGGGTTATTCCTCCTTTTAGCCAACTTGCTATTTTACCACACATGATGTTTTGATAACATGCCCAAAGTATGTGAGACAAAGTTTTACCATCCTTGGGCCAAAGGAGCGTTTTGTTTGTATTTATTCCAAGGCTGATTTGCTAATTCTTCTGGCAGTCCACAGTACTTTCAAAAATCTCCTCTAATAGAGTAATTTAAGGCTGCCAATTCTTCTGTGATGCTCCTTATCCTTACCCATTGTCTACCTTTAATATGCATATAAGGTGATTGAATATCCCATGACTTCAGTCAGGGGCACCCGAGGCCTCACACTGACGTCCTGGGTTTCAACAACACTGTATAGCATTTAATTTCCTGATTGATACTTCCAGGAGCTTTGATTCTGGATCTAAAATAATGGAAACTTTTATCTTTCAATCTTTTCTCCCTTTATCAGGCTGCTGTCCAGCCGGGGGCAACATAGGTAATTAGTAACTAATTAAGAAATAAGAGTATTTGGATGGCACACTAGTAACGGTGGTGCTATATTTTGCTTATAATTTGGGTTACTAACTGAGAGGTAAGCAGTTCGAAACCACTAGGCACTATACAGGGGAAACACAGAGCTTTCTATTCCTGTAAGGTTACCACTTCAGAAACCCAAAGGGCCACTTCTACTTTACCTTATGGCTTTGAGTAATAATTGACTTGATGGCAGTGAGTTTGTTTGTTTTTGGTTTTGGGGTGGCATATATGACTAAACGGGTTATTGATTATACAGATGTGTGTTCTAAAGCCAAAGATGCATAATGATACTGATCACACACCCTTTCTAATTTGATAAAGTGTTAATAAAGTCTGATGATATTTAATAAAGTCCGATAATCTTTTATACACAGATTAGCTGACAGGTTTTTCAAGGAGTCACTCTAAACTAGGGTGAGGGTGGGGAAATTTTATATTAGTTAAACATGTACTTGAATGGTCCTAAAATAGAAATTCTGTAGCATAATTGATTTACCTCTCACTCAGATCCAGAAACAAAGGAAGAGTATCAAGTTTCTGTAATAAAAGAAAACATGAGCGCAAAGAAAAATCACCATTTAGTGTTTAAACACAGCCTCTGGTGCTTAATCTATGATATTTATAAAAATGAATTTTTTGCTTTTCATAAATATGGCACTGAAGGCAAAGGAGGAAGTCTTGCCTCTCCCAAAATGGAAGCCAAAGCAAAAGCATTAAAGGGAAGAAGACCATGCTGAAAGGTATCCACAGGCAACCACACAGTAAAAAGAAGCTCTGCATATCACCCACCTTCGGGCAGCCCAAGATCCGAGGCCAAGAAGGCAGCCCAAACACCCTCATCAGAGCGCCCCCATGAGAAAGAAGCTTTACCACTATGCAATCATCAAGTTCTCCTTGACCACAAAGTTTGCCCTGACAAAGATTGAAGTTATCCCCATCCTTACCTTTCTTGTGGATGTCAAGGTCACAAGTGCCAAATGAAACCAGCTTGTGAAGAAACTCTGTGACATTGATGTAGCCAACGTCAACACAGGCTTGAAGGCGAGAAGAAGTCATATGTTGAACTGGCTCCTGACTATGATGCTTTAGATGTTGCCAACAAAATCAGAATAATCTAAACTGAGTCCAGCTGGCTAATGCTAAATATAAACCTTTTCAATACATATTTTAAAAAGTGAATCTTATCATTAATAGGTAAATCAACATAATTTACCCTTCCAATAATATGCAAATATGAATATTTAAACATGGATTTTATGTACATATATACTTATAAGTCAACTATTACTTCTTCAAGTTAATTAAAAACTAGATTTGAAAAAAAATTCTGAATTTTACTGAACTACCTATAAGAAATTTATGTTTTCTTGAAGGCATAAAAATAAGACTTCTAAAAATATATATCAAGATTAGGTAGAAGCAAAATGTAGATATTTTAGTTAGCTAGTGCTCTTGTAGAAAAAATATCAGATATGGATTCCTTTATCAAACAGGAATTACTATGTTCACAGTTTTTGCAGCTAGGAGTACAAAGTCCTAGTGCAGACTGTAAGGTTCGCAGACTGATTTGACCTATTGCCGTCATTTCAGGGGGAAAATGTATGTATATATGTATGTATGTATGTATGTATGTATGTATATTCAGTCTCCCCTGGACAATGAGAACTTTTGGACTAAAGCTCATAAAGCAGGATAGAGTATACATATGTGATTTTTGCCATCCCTCCTGGCTTTCTCTGTCTGTTAGCTGTTGGCAGACACCCTTACCTCCTCCTTTTACTTGGTGGGCTGTCATCCCTTGGAGCTTTGTATCTTGGGATCAATCTTCCAACTGGTCTAGTGGTTACTCAGGTCAACAGGACACCTCTACCCCTGGCACATCTTTCTTGGTAGGAATGGACCCTCCGTCTCTTATAACATCAAAAAGGATCCAAGCCACATCCCACCAAATTTCCCTTACATTCAATAAGCTGTTTTCCACTCTAATCTCCTCACAACTGATTGGCTGACCATGTCAGATCATATAATGGGAAACTATTGCATAACTGACAATTACATCATTAAGTATATGTCAAAACCTTGAGAATCTTGGCTTAACCAAGATGACATAACGTAGTATGAGTGGGCACAATTCAATCGATGACTTTAGATGAAATTGAATCACCATTATATCAGACTAAATAACCAATTTAGAAACTCATCCTTATGATTTTATTTCTCTAGAACCATCCCTTGTAGGAATGCATTAGGCTGACAAGACACGTACGCATGCCCAAACACTGAGAACCCTCACTGAAACAAATTGACACAAAAGCTAATTTCACAGATCTGCAATGATCAGTACACTAATAATAACCTTCCTTTGTGCTGGAGAGGCACATAGGGAAATATGTCTCCACCTCTCCTTTGTGTTAGTATTCCTATCACTGTTACCTCTATTCCCTCTACACATGCCTTTCTTGTTAACAGAAACCTACTACATTAAGTACATTTTTACTTGTTCTATACAAATGAAGGGATTTTAGAGTAGATGAATGGCAATCTAACTCCAATCGCCAGAACAGAGAAACGGCCCATCAATCAATTCCCAGACTTGAGCCAGCTTACATATTGAGTCCCTTTGAGGAAGGACCCCACTATACAATAAAGTGTTTATGCTGTTTGTCCTTCATTCCTGCCTTTCTCAAAGGGAACTGTGGCCTTTTACAAGAGGGACTGCTCCTTGGGAGGAAGGAAATAATCAGACTTAGGGGATTACTGGACAGTGGCTCAGAATTTACACTAATCCCAAGGGACCCAAAATGTTTTCAAGGCCCACCATTCATAGTGGACTGGAATATGGAAGTGAAGTGATTTATGGATTCTTAGTTAAAGTTCAGCTTATAATAAGCCCAGTAGGACGGAGTTCCGGGAAGATGGTGATGGAGTGACACATACCAGAGGGACTCCGCAGAATTCAGCCTAGGAGAGTTGCTTAGAGGGAAATTCAACGCATATTGAACACAGGAGGAGCATCATAAAGATAAGTAGGCACAGACCCACGGGGTGTTAAGGGTCTGGGGACTTTTGGCTTACCTCAGTGGAAGCCAGCTGGGGCTTGACATTGGCCCCGCCACTGCCTCTGCTGGAGCCAGAACCATTTGGGGCCCGTAAGGGGGCTTGGTATCAACACAGCCACAGTTTGCTCCTGCCTGCCTTAGGGCAGGGACTGAACCATTGCAACTCCGCTGACAAAGATGGGAGTTCAGCTGCATTGTTGCTCTTGTTTCCATCTCTGCTCTCTGTCCCCCTACAGTCCAGTAGGTCTGTGCAGGGGGGTTTTCTTGGCACAGCCACAGCTTGCCACCGCCACCTCAGGGCAGGGACAAAAGCCTCACAGCTCCGCAGGAAGGTTTTGGGGTTCAGCTTCATGGTTGTTTTTGTGTCCCTCTCTTGTCTATATCCGCACAGTCTAAGCGGTCTTACTTCTTAATGTTTTTCTCCTCTTTGTCTCTGTCCAGTTCTCTCATACTCCACTGCTGACCTACAGACCACTCCCTTTATCCTAGGGCATTTACCCATGAACCACACACAACTAGGTAAGCTCCACCCTGTGTAGCTATCCCAAGGCAGGAGAAAGCCCTGTTTTTCCTCCAGGGGATACTCTGCCGAATTTCTCACTGGGGTATTCCTACCTGTGTACCTGGGAGCAAAAAGAAGCTTGGCCAACACTTGTCAACATTCCAAGCTGTTGAAGGAACCTCTACACAACCTCCTCAACACCAAAGCAGGCAACCCACCAGCCTTCTGGGGCACTCCACTTGGAGGGAAGCCACAGGAGGATAAAGTTAATTCCATAACATGTAGGCAGTTCGAAGAAGCATTCCTACAAATCTCCCAGAGAGAGGTAGTGCTCTACAACTCCCTGGGAAAAGGCACTGGTTCCTCTAAAACAATGCAAAACAAACAGCCATCAGCTTCAAATATATTTATATATGAGGAAGGGGAAATAGATCTATGTGCATATATTTATAGGTTTAGTATAAAGGTGGAAGAAAGACATTGAGCCTCCACTCAAGTACTCCCTTAGTGCAAGAATACTTTCTTCTATTAAATTGGCATTCTAGGATGCTCACCTTCCTGACACAATCGCTGAAAACAAAGAGGGTGAATAAGCAAATGTGGTGAAGAAAGCTGATGGTGTCCGGCTATCAAAAGATATAGCATCTGGAGTCTTAAAGGCTTGAAGGTAAACAAACGGCCATCAAGCTCAGAAGCAACAAAGCCCACATGGAACAAGCACACCAGCCTGTATGTTCATGAGGTGCTGAAGGGATCCGTTATCAGGCATCAAAGAACAAAAAATCATATCATTGTGTGCTCACCTCCATGATACGATCACTGAAGACAAATGGGTACATAAGCAAATGTGGTGAAGAAAGTTGATGGTGCCCGGCTATCAAAAGATATAGCGTCTGGGGTCTTAAAGGCTTGAAGGTAAATAAGCAGCCATCTAGCTCAGAAGCAACAAAGCCCACATGGAACAAGCACACCAGCCTGTGCAACCATGAGGTGTCAAAGGGATCAGGTATCAGGAATCATAAGAAAAAATATCTTACCATAGTGAATGAGGTGGAGAGTGTGTAGTGGAGACCAAAGCCCATTTGTAGGCCACTGGACATCCCCTTGCAAAGGAGATGAGTCAGTCAGTGTGCGATGTAGCAACAATAAAAAATACAACTTTCCTCTATTTCCTAAATGCTTTCACTTCACCCCCACTATCATGATCTGAATCCTGCCTTGCAAGTCTGGCTAGACCAGAGGACGTACACTCGTACAGATAGGATATGGAAACATAGGGAATCCAGGGCAGATGACCCCTTCAGGACCAGTAGTGTGAGTGGCGATACTGGGAGCATAAGGGAGAGTGGGTTGGAAAGTGGGAACCAAATACAAGGATCTACATGTGACCTCCTCCCTGGGGGACAGACAACAGAAAAGTGAATGAAGGGAAATGCTGGACAGTGAAAGATATGACAAAATAATAATTATAAATTATCAAGGGTTCCTGAGGGAGGAGGTAGTGGTGAGGGAGGGGGAAAATGATGACCTTGATGCCAGGTGTTTAAGTGGAGAGCAAATGTTTTGAGAATGATGTGCTTTACACAACTGATATATGTAAGGATTGTGATAAGAGTTGCATGAGCCCCTAAAAAAACGATTAAAAAAATAAGTCCAATGGGCACATCTTGTAGTTATTTCCCCCGTTCCCAGTTCACTGCCTTTACTTAAGAAAAATAGTAGACCCACAGCTACATTGCATTCCTGATGAAATTTCAGAGATCAGTGCCACCATCAAGAACTTGAACACAGGGATGATGATTTTCACCACATCCCTATTTAACTGCCTATTTGGCATGAGCGAAGAAACTAAGGGATCTTTGGAAATGACAATGGATTATTGTAAATTTAACCTGGTAATGACTCAATTGGAGCTGCTGTTCCAGAGATGGTTCATTGCTTGAGTAAATGTGCACTTCTCTGGCTACTCTGTATGCAGCAACTGATCTGGCCAATGTCCTTTTCTCAACTCAGCTTCAAAGGATGAGCAGACCCAGTTTGCCTTCACTGGCAAAGGCAACAACGTGCTTGCACAGTCCACCCTGGAGAGTGAAGCAAATCATATTTCTCTCTTTAACAACATATTCTCACTAGATAAATTGACAAAAATAGATGTTATATCCATGTTGTAAATATAGATATCCTTTCAATTTCTAATCATTCCTTCCAAATTCACAGGATTCTGGTCAATCAAGTGACAATTGGTATGTCAAAATACTCTGAAAATAAAAAACTGAAAAGAAATGAAAGGGAGTGGCAGATGAATAAATATCTGATACTTCCTATGATCTGTAAGATTCCTACCTGTTTTTCTATCTCCTTTCTTTCCCCATTCCCTGTCATTTTAATAGACCTATGAATATGTTAATTTTCCTGTGCCTAGAACGCTACTCCTAGCAAGTCATTAATTGCTTTTCTTTCAGAATGTTGCTTAGACTCCATTTTATCTTTAGATAAACCTTGTTTAACATAATCACACATATACATCAATACATGCTCTGATATTAGTTGTACTACACTTACCTTGCTCAGTTTCATCACAGGAATACTCTGTTGCACAGAGTAGGAAGTGGAAAAAAGTTGTTTACTTAATGTGTAATGTGTAATGAACATCCTAGTAAACTGGTAATAAACAGTCAAATATTAAAGAGAGAAACCAGGTTCTCCACATTCCACAACACAAACTATTTATCTCATGGTCCTTTAAAAACCAAACAAATAAACAAAAAGACATTGGGTTTTTAAAAATGTTTTGAAGCTGATCCATAGTAAATAACTGGAAAAAGAATATGAATGCAGGATTTTTCCATGAGCATACTTAAAATATTAAACTTCTTTTGTGTACAGAATTTTGTATAAATAACAATGAGGTCATGTTTTCCTTTCTTGCTTTCTAGTGTGACTCTATAATTGTTTTGAAAACAGTAATCATCTGAACATAAATTAATTTGGATACTAAAAATACACTATTGGTCCCCATTCTCATCAAAGTCTGAGTGGAAGTCCTTTCATCTATGCCAAACACACACACTTGGCAGATGTAGCAACAACTGTCAAAGGATAAAACAATGATACAGTTACCTTATTTTGCTTTCATTGTAGTTAATGATAGAACGGACAATGAGGATTTTGTCCAAAGTCCGAAGAAATAACAAGAAAGTTTCTTTGAAATATTGTCTCAGACCCAAATACTGTTTCACAAAATAAACAAAAGTATTTGTCATATGTAGGAATAAACCTAACTGGGCATGTAAAATATTTATACAAGAAAAACTATAACATTCTATTATGAGAAAATAAAATAAACCTATAAAATTAGAAATAATATTCTATGTTCACAGGACTGGAAGATATACCATTCTGAAAATAGATATCAATATTAAAATCTCAAGAATATTATTTTCCCAACAGTTTTATTTGCACATAATTTGCATATCATACAATGCAATAATTCAAAAGTTCAATCATTAAGGTACAGTTAGCATCACATCAATCTTAGAGCAGTCCCCCACACACATCCATTGGATAAATTGCCTTTCACATGAATTGTGAAATCACAATCTGCTCTAGTCCTTCCTGCCCCCTACCACCTTCATTGTCCTTAAAACTAATTATTAATTTTTAGGTATAACTGTTAAAACTAATTTTCAATTTTATATATAAAGGTAGGAAGCCAAGAATAGCTAAAGCAATATTGAAGAAGGACAAAATAGGAAAACACACGTTTCTCTATCTCAAAATCTATGCTACACCAAAATAATCTAAGAAGTCTGGTACTGGTATAGTGACAGATACATAGACAAATGGAAGAGTAGTAATAGCCCAGAAATAAGTCCATCCTCTACGGGCAACTGATGTCACACAAATCTCTCTCTAACAAATGTTGTCAAAGAAACTAGATATCAATATGCAGAAAAAGTATTCGGGATCCATAGTTCAAACCACACACAATGACTAACTCAAAATGAATTAAGAACCTAGATGTAAGTGTTAAAACTAAAAAAAGTTTCTGGACAGTTATATAAGGCCCATACCAGAAGACCATGTTTTCAGTATAAATCAGCTAACAAATAAAACTAAAAATGCATGAAAAATAGGAAATATATTCATTAGCATATATCTTTTAAAAAATTTATATACTTAAATTTGTCGAAGGTTTTCAGCAAACCTATAAAGATCTAATCTCTAACATATATAGAAAGCTTCAACAACTCAACATGAAAAAGTCAAAAAATCAGTCCTAAAAATATCAGAAGACAAAAACAGACACTGACCCAAAGAGGATATTCATATGGCCAACACATACCTGAAAAGATGCTTAGGACGATTAGTCATTGACTCACTGCCTTCTTGTCAATTCCAAGTCACTGCAACTCTGTGGGGGAGAGTCGAACTGGGTGTGTCGGTTTCCAAAGATGTGAATCCTCATGGAGCAGATGACTGGGATTTCGCTTGCAGAGATGGCGGCAAGTTGGAACTGTCACCCTCGTGGTTAGCATCCCAATGCCTAACCTAATACTCCTCCAGAGCGCTTGTTCAGTCACCATCAGAGAGAGGAATATTAGAAGTACAATGAGATATCATTTAACATAGAAATAAAGAAAAGAAAAAATGTTGACCAGATATGGGGGTATCTGGACCCTGTTATATTGTGAGGATGGTAAAATGGTATTTCCACTATGTAAAACACTATGCCAGTTCTACAGAAAAATTAAAAATAGACATGCCTTGTGTTTCCGCAATCCCAATCCTAGCTATGTATCCAGAGAGATAATAGTGGTGACATGAAGAGTCATACGCACTACTGTATTCTTTGCAGTAAAATAAAAACTGCAAGTTACCTAAATGCTCATCAGTGGATGAATGGATACATAAATTGTCGTTCATGTATATGATTAAATACTATACAATTATAAATACTGTATATACTCATTTATAAATCGAGTTTTTCAGCATATTTTTGATACAGAAAAAGCCGTCCTCAGCTTATACTGGAGTGAGAATCCCACTTACCTGTTCTCCAGAGCAGTGCAGGTGTTCTCTGGTCTCTCCCACTCATCTGCGGGTGCCCGCAGCCTCTGAGAGTGGTCCGATGACTGCCGGTATCACCACTTTTCTTTTCTCCTGCACGCCGGCACCCTGTGTGCTGTCCTTGCCGTACTGGGCAAGAACGTGCCCGCTTCTGGGTGCTGGGATCTGGGACGCACTGCATCCTGTTCAGCTGAATGTCGGATACGGCCGCTCTTCTTCTCCTGCTCTTCTCCAGGACTGCCTTCTCCAATGACGTAGCCTTTACAGTCTTACCCGTGCTTGGTCACAGCCCCTTGCTCTGCCCAGGCGTTGCTGGATACAAGTACTGGTACATCTCTGCTCTGGATATACAGTATGTTTACTTACAGTACTTAGTCGGCTATATTTTACTTTTTATTTTTTTATTAACCCCTATCTGGACCCGGTGTTGACTATGCTTGCATAGAGCAGCCTGCGTTAGGGCCCTTGATATACACACTGTATTGTGTACGCACTGTGCTACTGTGTGTTGCGTTAGCACTTCCCATACAGTAATGAAGGACATTCAAAAAAGCTTAATATATTGAAATTCAGCCAATTGGACTTACAATGAACCTGTATAACAGACAAAAACAACCACATAATGTTTTAAAGGCAATAAGTCTTCTAGAAACAGACTGCCACATCTTTCACCAGCAAAGAAATTGGTGGGTTTGAACTGCTGACTTTTTGTTTAGCAGCTAACTACTTACGCACTCTGCTCCCTGAGCTCCCTAAGAGAACATTACGGCGAGTGAAATAAATCACTCAATAAAGGCCAACTATTGCATGACACTGGCATTGTTAGGTGCTGCCAAGTTGGTTCCGACTCAAGGAAACCCTTTGTACAACAGAGTGAAACTCTTCCCGGTCCTGTGCTGTCTTCACAATTGTTATTATGTTTGCAGTCCCTATGTTAGTCCATCTCATCAAGGGCCTTCCTCATTCCCCCTGCCCCTCTACCAAGCACAATGTCCTTTTAGACGGATCGGTCTTTCTCAACCGTTATGTTCTTGCCATCTTTTCTTCTAGGGAACATTGC
Source organism: Tenrec ecaudatus (assembly GCF_050624435.1). Classification (NCBI taxonomy): domain Eukaryota; kingdom Metazoa; phylum Chordata; class Mammalia; order Afrosoricida; family Tenrecidae; genus Tenrec; species Tenrec ecaudatus. The sequence goes on from NC_134533.1 coordinate 88,829,708, forward strand.
AGCTATACTTCTTCCAAGACTGATTTATTCATTCTCTGGCAGTCTAAAGTATTTTCGATATTCTTCCCATGCACCATGTTTCAAATGCAGGAGATTGTACACATAGAAGGACACACCGATAGTCACTAAGCATGGGAGAGGGAAGGAACAAAAAGACGAAGTAGATCGTACAAAGTTAATGATGATGAAAGGGAAGGCACTACACATACAGTGTGGGGGATTTCGTGTGACCACGTCAAAAGGAGACAATTAAAATCCTTATGACTAAAGATCAACTGGAATAAATGATTCACTTCTTGAATGTCAGTTTGTCATACTGTGGTGACTTGTGTGTTGTTGTGTTGCTGGAAGATATTTCACGGGTGTTTCAAATATTTTCAAATACCAGCAGGATCATCCAAAGTGAACAAGCTTCAGCAGAGCCTCCAGACAAAGTATAGACAATGAATAAGGAGTGGGCTACCCACATCAGAGGAATTAGCCACTGAAAACCTATGGTTAGCAACAAAACATTATCAATTACTGGAAATCTCAAGCGTAAGAGCAGAAAGGCTTTAGAGATCATGATGAGCCCCTCCGATCAGAAAGCACTCAGAACATGATTGAGGACGGACTGCCTTCTGAAAGTCGAGTTGACCATGACTTAGATGGAGTAAAGCCTTCTGAATGCAGATGGAACCTTCCTTTGTTGATGGGGCACAACTCAAAATAAAAAGAAACAGCTATAAAATCTACTAACAAATACAATGTAAAATGTACAAAGTAAGAATCTAGGAAAATTGGAAGTTTCAAAAATGAAGTGTGACACAAGAATATTGATATTCTAGGAATTAGTTAGCTAAACTAGAGTGGTATTGGCGATCTGGAATCAGGCAGTCACATGGTTTGTTATGCCTGGAATGATAGATTCAAAGGAATGCAATTGTATTCATTCTCAAAAAGGGCACTTAAGGTCTATTTCAAAGTACAATGTCTGTGATAGGATAATATCTATCTGCACACAAGGAAATCCAGTTACTAAAATTATTATTCAAATATATCCACAAATCACTAAAGCTGTTGTTTTTGGTAGGTGTCACTTCTGACCCATAAAGACAATATGTGCGACAGAAGGAGATACTGCCCAGTCCTGTGCCAATTGTTCCTAGACAAGAGCCCATTGTGGCAAACACCGTGCCAATCCGTCTTGTGGAAGGGCTTCCTCTCTTTCACTGCCTCACTACTTTGCCAAGCATGATGTCTTTCTTCAGGGGTTGGTCTCCCCTGACAACAGGTCCAAAGCACATGAGTGAAAGGCTCGCCAAATGTCCTTCTAAGGAGTACTCTGGTTTTATTTCTTCCAAGACAGATTGGTCTGTCCTTTTAGTAATCCATGGTAGCCTCAATATTCTTCTCCAGCACCATAATCGAAATGCTTCGATTCTTCTCGTCTTCTTTATTAAATGTCCAACTTCCATATGCATACGAGACAATTGAAAATATCATCACTTGGGTCAGGCCCTTAGTCCTCAAATAACATTCTTGTTTTTCGGTACTCTAAAAATAGTGTGCACTGGATCTGCCTAATGCAACACTTCTTTTGACCCCGTGACTGCTGTTTCCATGTACATTAAGTGTAGACCCAAGCAAGACAAAGTTCTCGACAATTTCAACCTTTCTCCATTTACTTTGATGTCACCTATTGGTCTAGCTGCGAGGATTTATGTCTAAGTCCGACTAAAGGCTGCAGTTTTGATCTTCATCACTGCGTGCTTTAAGTCCTTGTGACTTTCAGCAGACACGGTGTGTCGCCTGCAGGTTGTCTAGAACCTTTTCTCGATCCTGATGCTGAATTCCGCTTTATGTAGGTCAGTTTCTCTGATGAGTTGCTCTGCACGCAGATTTCATCAACCACTAAAGATAAGAAACTGAAGAATTTTACAAACTTCATTAGTTGGTCAGTTATGCATATGTTTAGCCAACCAAAGAAAGGTGAAACAAAAGAATGTGAAAACTATATAACAATCTCATTAATTTCACATGCAATTAACATTTTGCTGAAGGTCATCCGGCAATGATTACAGCAGCCAAATGAAAAGGAGCTGCCAGGATTTGTTGCCAGATTTGCAAAAGGAAAGGGGACAAGGGATATCCTTGCTGATATCAATCATACAGTGTTAGCTGGCAGAGAATACCGGAAAGATGTTACTTGTGCTTTATTGACTATGCAAAGGAATTCCACTGTGCAGATCATAACAAATGAAAGATAGACTTGAAAAGGATGGGAATTCCAAAACATTTCATTGTGTTTATGCAAAACTTATAAATAGATCAAGAGGCAGTTGTACAAACAAATCAAAGGACCGTGGCATGCTTTAACATTAAGAAAGGCGGGTTTCAGGAGTGGATCCTCTCAGCATACTTCTTCAATCTGCCTCCTGAGCTAATAATCAGAGATCCTATATTACATGAAGATTTAGGTGTCAGGATTGGAGGAAGGCGTATCAACAGCTTGAGCTATGCAGATGACACAACCTTGCTTGCTGAAAGTGAGGAGGACTTGAAGCACTTGCTGATGAAGAACAAGGGTTGCAGCCTTCAGTATGGATTACAACTCAGTATAAATAAAACCAAAATAATCACCACTGGACCAGTAGAGAACATCATGGTAAATAGGTAAATAGGTAAATAGGTAAAATGATGACGTTGCTTGGATCCACAATCAATGCTCGTGAAATTGGCTGTCAAGAGAAAAGAAATACATTGAATTGAGTGAATAAGGAATTCCAAAGAAGAGTCGATGCATTTGAGTTACAGTGCCAGTGAAGCATATTGAAAGTACCATGGGTTGCGAACAAACAAACAAACAAACAAAACAGGTCTCTCTTGGGAGAAGTATAGCCAGAACACTCCTTAGAAACAAGTGTGGCAAGACCTCAATGCAAGGGTTTTGGGCAGGTTATCAAGAGAGATCAGTCCTTGGAAAAGCCATCAAGCTTGGTAAATTAAAGGGGTGGAGAAAGAGAGAAAGGGCCTCTATCAGATATAATGACACCGTGGCTGGAATAAAACAAATGAACCACTGGGAATATGTAACAGGACAGGGTAGTGTTTTGTTTTGCTGTTTCGTGAGTTTGAACTAATTTGATAGTACCCAATAACAACATCAACTTTAGAATAAGAGGAAAAAAATGATGAGTCAATGAAATATCATGTAACATAGATGAATCTGAAGGTCATTATACTGAGGCAAACGAAGGTATCACAAAAGGAAAAAATATTGTATTGTCTGACTAGATCTGATATACTTAAATACACATATAAGCAAAGTTTTTTTGGTGGTTACCAGGTTGGGAACAAAAAGGTAGCTGGGAACACCTTCTAGATAGTAGACACATATTGCTCTTTGTCATGGGAGAGATAACACTAATATGAGAAATTAAGTCAATTCCATTAATTTGACCAAGGTAATTAAAGATACCTTTATTTAAATAAAGTAAATAAAGATATAAGAAGTACGTGGAAAAGAGGCTAATTTCAGTAAATATATGTTCACATACAGTTGTTATCTTTATATACAATTTTACAACAACATTAAGTTAAAATATGTTAGTGATGAAATAGGTACACATGGACACATATATGTGTATAAGAAGGCCTCATGTGGATAAATCCATAGCATGTATATTTTGTTTAATATGGGTGGGCTATCCTAAGTACAAGAATGAAACACTGCCCGGTCCTGTGCCATCCTCACAATTGTTCTTATGTGTGACTCCATCAATGTAGCCACAGTAGCGAGCCACGTTGTCAAAGGTCTTCCTCCTTTGTGCTTTATCACACGTGGTATCTTTCTCTAAGGACAGGTCTCTCTTCACAACTTGTCCAAAGGACTAGAGATGAAATCTTGCCATCTGTGTCTCTAAGGAGCATTGTGGCTGGACTTCTTCCAGGATAGATTTGTTTGTTCTTTGGACAGTTCCTGGGACTTTCAATATTCTTTGTCAGCACCATAATTCAAATGCATCAGTTCCTTTCCAGTCTTGTTTATTCAGAGTCCAACTTTCACATACACATAAGATGAGTGAAAATACTATGGCTTGAGTCAGATATACCTTAGTCCTCAAAGTAAGATACTTGTAAACACTTGAAAGGGGCCTTGTGCAGCAAATGTACCCAATGCAATGCACCGTTTGAGCTCCTGCCTGCTTTTTCGTGAACATTGATTATGGATCCCAGGATGAGGAAATCCGTCACCATTTCCGTCTTTCCTTCATTTACCAATGTTACACACTAGTCTCCGTGTGAAGGTGTCGGTTTTCTTTACACTGAGTTGTAATCAATATGGAAGGCTGTAAACCTGGATCTTTATCAGCATGTGCTATAGGTCTTCCTCACTTTCAGCAAGCAAGGGTATGTCATTTGCATATCATAGTTAATAAACCTTCCTTTGATCCTTATGCCATTTTCTTCTACTTATAATCTAGTCTCTCTAGTTATCTGGTCAGTATAGAGATTGAATAAGTATATTGAGAAGATATAACCCTGATTCATATTTCATTATTTTAAACCATGTAATAGTTATAGTGTTGACAAATCTGCCTCTATACCCATGGACTTGTCCTGCTTGAACATAATGTAGTATTCTGGGATTCACATCCTTCTCAAGGTTATACAAAGTTTTAGTCCACACAGTTGTGCCTTAGTAAAGTAGATAAATCACAAGCAAACGTATTTCTGTTATTCTCTGTTTTCATTCAAGATATATCTAATGTCACCAATGATGTTCCTTATTCCATGCCCTCTGCTGAATCCAGCCTGAACCCTTCGTAACTCCCTGTTGATGTACTTTTGTGTTCTTAATTAAAAACAAAACCAAAAAATCTTCCAAACTACATTCACTGCCTTCAAATCAATGCTGACATATAGCGAACCCTGTGAGTTTCTGAGCCTGTAACTGTCCACGAGAGTAGAAATCCCAGTCTTTCTTCTGTGGAGATGCTGTGGTTTTTAATTGTTGACCATGTGGATTGGAACAGAACACTGTTGTTGTTGTTGTTTAAGCCACTGAGGTTTAGAAGTCATTTATTGCATTAACATCATTTCACCTTTTTAATTGACAAGCTAGATAATATGAGACACTGTTGGAAAATATTTACTCATTTTACACCATCCTTAATAATGCCAAATATCATTGAGGACTAGGGATATTTTTTTCAAAATTTAATACTTGTGAAATATTGGAAAAGACATTTTCTTACTGATAGTTCCTTCTGTTAAGTGAAGAGGTTGGGTTACAAATCTACCTGTCCTTCTGGCTATACAAATTTAGGAATCTAGAGGAGAAAAATTATTCATTGACTTTCTAAGAAAAGGCTTTTACTATAGCCTTTGCATTTCATTTGATGGAGCCCTCAGCTCACTATCCTCCCATAAAGATTCCCTGACATACATTGAAAAGGGAACTGAGACAGGGATGTTCAGAAGAGTCACGTGATTTGCTGTGCAATGTCTTGCTACAGTTCAGCTCATCAGGCTTGTAAAGTGAAATGAATCTAGACTCTGACAAGATGCTGGGTACCCTACACTGCCTTAGTAGGAGGTAAATTGCAGTAGAATGAGATTGAAGTAGAAAGTATGTCTTCTGTTTCTCTGGGTTTCTCCGAGACCTTTGATGTACATACATACGTCATGTGCTTTATGATTCCACATTATCAATAGCTACCTTCCAGCTTTTACAAGTACCAGTGTAATGTAATAACTTCATTCTTTTCACATTTAATAGTTACAATATTTAGCAGAAAATGACATTCTAAAAAACAGAAGGGGGATGAACTGAACAGTGGAGATCAGTACAGAAGATCAGTGCTTTAATCTATATGCATACTTCCTGACTGTAAGTAGCTGGACTATATGAAGAAGCATGCAGTGTCAGCACTGGAGAAGGGTTCATTAACTACCTGTAAAGTTCAGAGGACTCAACCTTGTTTGGGGAAAGCTAGGTGGACTTACAGTACACATCACCTTCAGTATGGATGGTAAATCAATGTAAAGCAATTCAAAGTCTTCACAAATGACTTGCAAAACTCAACTTGAGAACCATCTTCAAACTTCACAAAAATAGAAAAAGGATGAAATGTGTATGGGCTTTCATTTTTTGGATCCATAATCAACATTGGAGGAAGTAGTCATCAAGAAATTAAACAATCCTTTGCTTTAGGAAAACCAACTGAACGTTTAAAGAGTTTACAAGAACTCTTTAAGATATTAATAAGTCCATTGCTTTTGCTTCCTAGGTCCTTCCTCTGTTTCCTTCTACCTTCCTCCTGCCCCACCATGACTATCCCCCTATTTCTGCCTCTTAGAACTTTCTCTTAACTAGTTTTCTGTTGCTCAGACACCCCCAGGACCTCTATCTCCTCCTTGTTTATGGGGCTGCCTACTCACCACACCCTTCCCCTGCTGCCCTGGTCCTACAGGCTCCCCCAGGACCATTGGTCCCATTGATTTCTCCTCTGCCTTGCTTCCCATGCCTGTCTTTCATAAGTAGGCAAACCAACTGTAATATAAACCAACCAAACAAAAATACTGAAAAAAGAAAAGGAGAGAAAAAGAAAAAAGAGAAAAATATAGGTATAAGCATAGGTATGTACAGATATGAATGCATTAATCCACAAAATAGAGGTACTGGCCTATGTACATATATTTACATGGCAATACACTGCGAAGTGGATGGACATTGTGCCTCTGCTCATGACCTCCCTCAATACAAGAACAGGTTATTCTAACAAATCTGCATTCTGAGATGCTCACCCTTCCCACATAATCGCTGAAGACAAAACGAGTACATAAGCAAATGTGGTGAAGAAAGCAGATGGTGACCGATTATAAGAAGATATAGAGTCTGGGGTCTTAAAGGTATAAAGTTAAACAAGTGGCTATTCAGCAGAAAGCAACAAGCCCACATGGAAGAAGCACACCACAAGGGTGATCATGAGGAGTCACCAGGATTGGGTAATAGGCATCAGAAGACACATAACAAATAAACAAACAAAAACATATTGTGGAGAACAAGGTGGGGTGGAGCAGAAACCCAAAGTCCATCTGTAGACTATGGAACAATCCCCCGACAGAGAGGTCAACAAGGGTGCAGTAAAGTATGGATGAAACACAATATTCCTCTGGTTCCTTGAGACTTCCTCAACACTCCTCCCCACCCCCGCAACTACCATGACCTCAGTACTGCTTCTCAATTCAGACTAGACCAGAGCACGTACACAGGTATAGAAAAGAGATGCGGACTCACAACACACAGAATACAGGAACAGAATTGGTTATAGCAATAACAGAAGGGAAGGGGTAAGGAGGAGAGAGGAAGGCAGAAAGGGGGAACCAAGCACAGTGATTAACATCTGCCCACACACCCCCTCTCCAGGAGAAAGAACAACAGAAAACACGGGGGAGGGAGACCGTGGTCAGTGCAGGATATGAAAATAATAATAATAATTTATAATCTATCAAGTGGGTATGAAGAAGGAGGAGGAGGGAAAATGAGGAGCTGATAACCAAGGGCTCAATAGAAAGTAAATGTCTAGAAATGAATGAAGGCAACATATGTACAAACATGCCTAACGCAATCAATGTATGGATTGTAATAAGAGTTGTAAGAGTCCCCAATAAAATTATCTTTAATAATAATAATATTACAAGTCAATATGTAACTCTGGGGACTAAAGTGCTCCTGACCCAAGACATGAGATTTTCAATTTCCTCATGTGCATGTGAGAAGACCTGAGGTGCAGAGATTTAAGCATAAACAGTACTTCCATACAATGTTAGCACTTGGATCTCACCAGTCACTCTGTGGGAGAAAGATGAGACAATCTGATTCCGTCAAAATTACAGGTTTGGAAACAAATGAGGCCGTTTGATACTGTCACGTAGGCCAGCTATGAGTCCAAATGTATTTGAAGGCAGGAGACACTAGGTATTATTTATTCATTGGTTGTTGGGGAAGATGCTGAATATATCACGAACTGCTGGGAGAAGAAGCAAATATATCCTAGAAGTACAGCCCGAATGCTCCTCTGAAGCAAGGGTGGTGAGTCTTTGTCTCATATACTTTGGATGTGTTGCCAGGAGACTCCAGTCCCTGGAAAAGAATAGCATGCTTGAGAGCGCACCAGAGAAAAAGATGGAGAGCCTCAATGACATGGGTTGACACAGTGACTGCAACCATGTGCTCAAACATGTAACAACTGTGAGGGTTTCACATGACCAAGCCATGTTTGTGCTCTTGTACACAGGGGCTCGATGAGTCAGAAACAACTGAAGGCCAGCTAATAACAATGGGCTTGAACCTCTGAATGTTTCCACTTTCTTCCAAGTAATATAATAGTTGTATAACACCTTGACATTTGTGGTATGATGTAAACTTTAGTGCAATTTGAGAGATTAAAAACAAAAGTGATTTTTAATACTCATTTTGACTTCTTTCTGATTCACATGTGGTCATAAACTTATTGAAAATTTAGTACATTTCTAACTGTTCTGGAGATACTTTATTATAGAGGAAGAATTCTGTTTCTACCTTTTAAAAATATAAAATCTGTAACAAAAATATTATATTAAATGTATTAAATTTATGGGAAAATTGATAAATTTAAATGTCTAGCAACTTTATGGCACTTAGTTTCACTATCTAAGAAATAAATATTTATAAATAGAAGATTAGATAAAGAAAGAATTGAAGAGATAAAATTACTTAAGATTATGTTTAAATTTTTTAATTATTGATTTAATTCATATAACTATATTAATTTTAATTATCTTTTCAAATTATTTATGTCTGTTTGCATTCCACCTGGATGTGGACATGTTCAGTCAGAATGTACCACCAAATCACATCTTGTGCATCATCTTTCCCCACAGGTCATGTCAAAGTACAACCAAATGAGAATACGAACCAGATATCTCTGAATATTGTTGGAAGGGAGCACAAAAGAACATTGTAAATGTTTCAAAAGGGCAATGTGCCACTGGAAATATGAGAGTTGACCCCAGAAAGTTATCCCCAGGCCCAGAATTGATTCAAGAATAGTCCCTTAATATTTAGGAGTGCTTGTTGCTGCCCTCTTACTGCTAATCCCTGTCACCATGCCTGGTCACCACTGTTCTTGCCTGCATGGACTATGAGCTTCCATTGTAGTTCCAATATGATTGAGAATGTGTAACCTATTTGAAAATTTTAAATATGGACATGGACATTGTACTTGACTTTATAACATCTCTAAGAAATATTTGTCTATTGTCTGATTGAACAACCTCCAACACAAAGACAAGAAGACTTTGGCATGCAACTGCTCTTTATATTGGATATAACAGTACTGTTGGCTGATTCATTCAGCAAAACTTCTTGTTGTTGTTATCACCTATATAGTCTTTTTTTTTTAATTTTAACAATTTATTGGGGCTCATACAATTCTTTTCACAGTTCATATATATACATACATCAATTGTATAAAGCACATCTGTACAGTCTTTGCCATAATCATTTTTTTCTCTTTTCTTCTTTTACATTTTATTAGGGACTCATACAACTCTTACCACAATCCATACATATACATACATCAATTGTATAAAGCACATCCATACATTCCCTGCCCCAATCATTCTCAAGGCATTTGCTCTCCACTTAAGACCCTTGCATCAGGTCCTCTCACCTATATAGTCTTATAGAAAATGTATAGCAAATAGTTCCTTCTTCAAAATATTCACTCTCAGAGTACGAGAATCTATAAATTATTAAATATAAAAATAAGTAATACAAGTCAATACAAATTTTCTATGGAACACAAAATATAAACTTCCTTTTATGTGTCTGTTGTAGTTAGAGATGATAGTAAGTATTTACTCTTGATATTAAAAGAGGAGAAAACCTAATGAAAACCTTGTCACATACTTTATAAAGAAAGGAAAGAAACCTAGGATAATTAAACACTATTAAACAATCAAAAACAAAGTAGGAAGCCTTTCACTTTTAGACCCTAAAACCTATTGCATAGACATAGTAACCCAAACAGGCTGGTATTGGTACAATGATCGATTTAAAGACCAATGGATTATAATTGAAAACCTAGAAATACAATAACTAATGGTGCTGGGAAAACTGGATCTTCACCTTCAAAGGAATGAAACAGGAACCATATCTCACAACATGTACAAAAACAGACACAGGATGGATAAAAGATCTAAATATAAACCATACAATTATAAAGACCATCCATGAAAAACTAGGGACAGATTTAAGGACCCTACTACAAAGAATAAATACACTAAAGAAGATGAAGAATATGCACACTTTAGAAGAGAAAAGAAAGAACTGTGACCTACTAAAATATGACGTTAATGCTAACAAAAGACTTCATCAAAAGAGTCAACAAAGGATCCACAGATTGGAAAAAAAATAACATTCAGTCACAGTATATCAGATAAATGGCAATGTCTAAAATCTATAGAAACTAAAACATTTAACAAGAAACACAAATAACCCAATAAAAAAGTAGGAACAAGACATACATAGACAATTTACCACAGACAGTATCCAGGTGGCCAACAGCCATACGAATAAATATGTGAGGTCATTAGCAATAAGAGAAATACAATTAAAACAATAATGAACTATCATGTCACAGACACTTTTGGCAAAATTCAATAAGACAGAAAATTATAAATGCTGGAGAGCTTGTGGAAAGATCAGAACGTTTTTGCATTGATAGTGAGACTGTGAAATTGTACAACTTCTATGGAATTCAGTATGGCATTTCCTTAATCAAATTCAAATACAAGTACTTTATGATCTAGCAATCCCTCTACTGGATATATACCCTAAAGAAATCACGAATAAAATACAAAGAGACATAGACCCACCTATGTTTATTATAGAAATTTCTAAAATAACTAAAACATGAAAACAATGGAAAAACTACAATTATAGAGGAATAAATAAACAAGCTCTGGTACATTCATACTATGGACTATTATACATCAGTAAAAACAATGGCAACCCTCTTAACACTGGAAAACATGGACAGAATAAGAGATTATTCATCGGAAACAGTCTTTAAAAGATACATATTTAATATAACCATCATTATAAGGAAAACAAAGAAATGTCATTAATACATAAATAGAGAAGACTTCAATGACTAGGAGAGGCCAGGGTCAGAGGAAAACAGGATGACAGGACAGAAAAAGAGAGTGGGAAAATGAACTAAGTATATGGAGGTTTTAATTGGATATTGTGGTTGTTTTTATTTCTTGAGATGGGCTGTGTAAATATATATAGTATGTTCCTTTAAAAACAAACAAAAAGCCCCCCAGATTCCTTATCCATCAAACCTAAATAGTGGTTTGAGTCATTTAAAAAAGAGAGAGAGAGAAAAGAGAAGAAGAAAAATCATCAGGGACAAACAAGTTCATCTCAAACAAGCAAGCCAAAATCAATCCATCTATCAAAGAGGAATATTAAAAGAAATTATTCCCCCAAAGACATGGCTACTCTCAAAGAAACAATTATTTTAGTGCCACAAAAACAAACCATTATATCATCAACCTTACTTAATGGGTTAACAAGCAAAGGGGTATGTCTAATCAGGAGACTTGAGGAAGCATTTACACCTTCTACAAGACTTAATTTTTGCAGTGACATAAACGGGCCCTATTCAGGGAGCTAATTTGATTAATGGATCTTTCTGAAAGCCATGTATCTGCAGCCTTATGTTGAAATAGATACATCAAACGCTCAGAGTGTCCTCTCATTGTACATTCAAATTCTCTAATTAACTCCCCTGGTTGATTCCATGCTCAACCAGCAACCTTCTGATAACTTGGCTTCCTGAGTAGCTTACATGTGAGAGTGCTGGTAAAACTCAGGCTGATGTTATAATCTACTCCCTGGAGCAATTAAACTTCTCATTCTGATGTAAAAGTCTGGCATTCTGATAAATACATAAGTCTCCTGAGAGCTTCATTAGCACCGGCCACCATCTCAGAAGGGAGCCCCCTCTAAAACCCTGACACGAACAAATTCTGAATATGAAAGTCAGTGTTCCTTCCAATTCCCCGAAGAAGTACAGGTAGTGCTGTGGGTTGATATTCCACAACTGAGAAGGAGCTGACATCTGGAAATAGAAGTTATTGTCCTCTGACGATTAGCACCAGGTTTGTAGGCTTTTAAATTCACAAGTGAAGTGTTACCATTGTCCTTGGGCATTTTTTTCTGTGTATCATCCTCTTAATTATTGTAAACAGCTGAAATAATCATTAGACTTTTCTTTTGGCTCCTGAAGTCTATTATTGACAATTGAGTTTTCGGAAACCAGTTGGACCAATTGCCCTCTTAGACAAACTCCGGATGATGCCATGTCTCTGAGAGTACACCTGTGCGCTGTAGGCTTGCCAGAGCTGATCAGTTTCAAGACCGACTTCGTGATCTTTCTTCTGTGATATCTGAGTGCACTCAAGTCTCTAGCCTTTGGGTTAGCGACCAATGCTGTTACTGCTTTCCACCGCCTTGGTTCTCCTGTTCTCTACAGACTTCCCCATCTCTTTGAACAGTTTCTTAATTGAGCTGCTTAGATGGACTTACATTCCCCTATTAAAGGCAAGGTGATAAAATATATGTGTATTTGGAATCCTTTAAAATAAGCTCAGAGCATGTTTGTGTGTACTTACTGCAGGAAATGCAATATTTCAGTGTAGGACAAATAGTTATACAAATGAAATACAAACCTTCATAGAATTAAATGCTGATGAATAAATACTCTTTATAAATGCACTGGAAATATACACAGATAAAATATCATGCTGTGGCCAGTAGCACAGGTGACAACTTAAAAGACAGAGCTGTTTTTGTCTACACGTGTACTACTTTCTGAAACAGATAAGTGATTAAGTGATATAACATCATAAGAAACGGATTTAACGTGTTGACTCAGTACTTACTAGTCTCCTTTCCCTCTTTAGCAGTGGGAGTCTCACGAATGTAGAGACCCTGATGGTGTAGCTAATAGATTAGCCATATGCCTGCAGTTAGCGCTCCCAGCTGCCCTGCGGTAAAAGGAGAGGTGTTCCCCTTGTGAAGACTTGTAGCTTTAGGGACCACATCAGCTGTTCTCCATAGGCCTCTGGGGGCCTTCTGAATTGGATTCAACTTGATGACAATTCATTCATCTGTAGTGCAAGGCCAGTCAAGGGAAGTGTACAAGGCTCTTAGGTGAAGATAGAGGAGGGTAATGAAAGAAGTGGGCAGCATAAATTGGAGGTTAGAAATGACAGACAGAGAGAGTAGATTGTCTTAGAACCTGATGAGATCATTGTTGGGGGCCCCATAGTGGGTTCCCCCTCACAGCGTCCCTGTGCACAATAGAATTGTCTTGTCTTGCACCAGCCTCACAAATGCTTGAGCGCATTGTCCTCGTGTCACTCCAGCTCGTCAAGAGTCTTCTTCCTGTCGCTGCTGCCCTAATTTACTTTGCCAGGGCCAGGTGGATCCCAACAGTGTGGCAAAGTTCGTGAGATAAAGTTCTGCCACCCTAGCTTCTAAGGAACATTGTGGCTCTATTTCTTCCAAGACAGATTTGTTTGTTCTTCTGCCAATCCATGCCACTTCAAATTCCCTTTCGAAATGATATTGCAGCTTCAAGTTGATTAATAGCAAGTAGAGGGAGGTGGTTGCCACTCCATTTCTCCAGGAAACATTATGTTTTTAAAATTAAAAAAATAATGTTTTTCTTTAAAGAAAGATTACCAAAGTAAATCTTAAAAAGTACTTGCTTGTAAATACCCCTAACTTGTATATATTAAGACCAATTGGTAGACATGAAAATATTTATCTCTTTCAGATTTTGCCATACTACGATGGGACAATGGCTCATTGCAAACTTGCAAGCAATTTGTATTCAGAAAGAATGTTTCCAAGTGTCATCTTGGTTCTTACCATAATTTAGACGGTTTTTTAAAGTCAATTTGTTATCGATTCAACAAGAACAGCCAATTATATCCTGTAGATCTTCTTTACTTCACAAATTATTGACCTAGTCAAGTCAATTTCTAATTAGACAACGTTTGAAAAGTGCTTTCTCCCTGTCTAAAATGGCAGTTTTCAGACTGTTGTGAGTTCTCCCAGACTTAGGGATTGTTTTCTCTGATTGTTTTCATCTAAAGAATTTATTTTCATTGAGGTCCATTATATAAAAAAGGGATTTGAGATGCTTTCTTAGAACACTCTAACCCTGGGCTGGGTTTGCTAGCTTTGAATCAGGTAAGAACCATATAACATTTTTATTTTTGAAGGTTTAAAAACTATGAAAACCAGTGATTTCACAAAACTCAACCTAATAGCTTATTCTCCCTTTATTTAGGTGTTTTGTAAACTAAATAAATGACTATAAAGCAGTATGGCTGCCGAGACCCTGCCATTTATAGTTTAAATAATCAGCTGGACGATGCCCTCTTTGTAAGAAAGTAAGGGTCAAACTAACCTAGCAAGCCTCAGAGGCCTGTGCATTTGATTTATTTTCAGATTTATACAAAGACTCCCTCCAACTTCAGGGTCAGGAGGCCAATTACAAGTGCATTTTTGTCTGGTGTAAAGAGAATTGGAGCAGGAATTAGAACCTTGGTTTGCATGTTCAGTGTCCCCCTTTTCTGACGGTGTGTACTTGGTTTGGGGTCTGAGGCCGACTTGTCCTACAGGTCTAATTCTGCCAGGCTCTTCTCCAAAGGGGCCTTTCCTGCACATTTTTGTGGTTGAGTTCTGTAGCCACAGGCTACCAGAGATCCCTTTACTCCCGCCTTGGAGCATACATAATACTGAAAACCATTGACTTCGGGTTGGTCACTAAGTCAAATAAAAAGCATTAGGGCAAAGGGATGTCCTCCTTGTTTATCCGAGAAATAACCAGTGGCAACTGGTTTGGGTTTTTATGTAACAAAATGGCTCAATACCTGATTCAGGTAGATTCCCTT
Organism: Tenrec ecaudatus; assembly: GCF_050624435.1. Lineage (NCBI taxonomy): Eukaryota > Metazoa > Chordata > Mammalia > Afrosoricida > Tenrecidae > Tenrec > Tenrec ecaudatus. The sequence goes on from NC_134533.1 coordinate 88,844,717, forward strand.
AATCAAAAAGAGAATGACGTGGATTTAATCATTCAAATAGGAAGTTTCATCACTGATAGATACTAGTGCCTCCATTGTCACTTACATAGGGTTGTTATAATGTTGAAATAAAGTGGTTGGGGCAGACTCCAGGGAGACAGAGAAAACATGTCTTTCCACTCCATGACCGCCCTGAAGTCCAATAGAGATAACATGAGTGGAAATGCTTTTCAAGTTAAATACAGCTCACAAACAAGATTTATTATAATGTTTGATACAAATTTTATACTCACACTTTAAGAAAGTGATTCATGTTCTATTATACTGTTCTGGGTTTCTTATTCATATATCTGATTTTTCACAACTTGCTACCTGTACTATCCCGTGCCAATGGCTTAATCCCAGCCCCTTTGATGATGTATTTCTTTTCCCTGGGAGCATATTTAAATGTTAAAGACCTAATTGGCCTCAAGGGAAGAAGGAGAATAAGCTACCCTGCTGTCTTAGACTGGGTTCTCTAGAAACACAAATATATACCAGAACATTGTTTTCAAAGCGATGTATTTATTTATTTATTTATTTTGCAAAACAACCTTTTCACCTCCAAAGTCCTCTCCATTACACTTAAGACATTTATCCAATCTGAAATTCCATTCTTGGAAACACTTTTCAACTCATCTGTTTGAATGGCTGACAGCTTTCCCTCATTTTATTAACCTCGTCTATGTCTTCAGATTACTGTTTTCTCATGCTCCTCTTATTCATGGAAACCAAAAGAAGTCACATGGAGTGACGTCAGGTGAGGAAGGTGCATTGGCGCAAGAAAGGCATTATTTTTTTTTGTCAAAACCTGGCACACTAAGATGGCTGCGTGACCCAATGCATTGTTGTGCTGCCAAAACCAGTTCCCCATCTGTCACAAATAAGGATTTTTTTAAATTATACACTGTTACACAATCCTAGCAGAACCTATAAATAGAAAGCTTGATGAACAGGCTGACCTGGTGGAACAAACTCAAAATGCACTATGAGTGCATTTCATCCATACAGGAATTTGACGGGTGCCAAGAACTACCGTATATACTCGAATACAAGCCGACCCGAGTGTAAGCCGAGGCACCTAATGATTACCTGAGAAACCAGAAAAAACAGATTGACTCGAGTATAAGCCTAGGGTGGGAAATGCAGGATGTGAATTAACACAGAGACCAGAGGGGAGAGACGGAGCGCAGCCACAGACACATCCTTACCAGTTCAGCTGCTGGCGTAAGTGAATCACTACGGGTGCTTCTGTGAATTGGACCCGTCCACATCATAGGACTGCTCTGATTGGTTAGATGTGAGTAAACAAACATTCAAAGCCCTGCAGTGTCAGTGGGGCTTTGAATGAACAGCGGAGGAATGGCAATCACCCGTGAGATGTTACACCTCGCTGGGGGTACCACTGACCTGTGTATAAGCCAAACCAAACTCGGCTTATACATGAGTATATATGGTAGGTTTGTGTCAATCTCAATATTTCACCTTTTTTGAAATGAGAAAACCACTCCTATACTTGAGTTTTTCCAATAACATTGTCCTTGTAAGCAGAATTTAACATCACAACACTTTCTGCGCATTTTCCCCCAGCAGGAAACAAAATATCACAACTGCCTGCTTTTCTCTTAAATCTGCCATCAGAAAAACAAAGGTTCGAGTGAAACTGCTTTTACGAAAATATTCACTGTGACCAGAGAGAACCTTCCCAGACAATGCCACTGGGTTCGCTAGCTCAGAATTTTTTGCTCAGAGCTAGCCTGGTGGGAAAAATGCATACTATGAATGTTCGCTATGCCAATTCTGGTTTGGGGGGATATATACATATATCAGTAGGTTAGTTTAAAGGCTAGAGCAGTGGTTCTCAACCTTCCTAATGCTGTGACCCTTTAATACAGTTCGTCATGTTGTGGTAACCCCACCCATAAAAGTATTTTTGTTGCAATTTCATAACTGTGATTTTACTACTGCTATGAATTGGGCGACCCCTTGAAGGGGTTATTTGACCTCCCCAAAGGGGTCATGACCCACAGATTGAGAACCACTGAGCTAGAGGCTTCTCCCAACTCACATAGCTCAGGTGCTGATGAACCAAAGATCAGCAGTAAAATGATAGGCTGGAGGCTGCAAAGACAAATGAATTCAAGGTCAAGAGCTGAGATGACAGGCTTATGAAAATTCCCAGGACAGAGAGGCAGCGTGGCAGGCTACTGGTTTGCGTCCTAAGGTCAAGAGGTAATGGAAAAGGTAGATGCAGGATCTATTTTCCACAAAATAAACAACGAAGCTTTTCTATTATTCTGGAAGCAGGTCACACCCCTAAGGAATCTTCCTTTTAATTGATTTGATCAAGGCTAAGATCTAAGTAACGGTGTTGTACCTGAAGTTACTCTTCTTACAACGAATTGACTTCTCAAAGAAGATCCCATTATGAAGGTGTTAGATCACATCATGAAGGATTGTAAGTCTTAAGTGCCAAATCACAGAGAATCTTGACCGAGCCAAATTACACAAAATCTAAACTATTGCACCTAGATATTCCAAGTAGGAAGGGTTAAACCAGAGATTGAGAGGTTTATACAGTATTGAAAATCTGAGGAAACCCAGGTTGCAGGAAGCTGCCATCAATGATCTTAGCTGCCTACAGTACCAAAGTGGGTAATTCTCAGGAGTTGTACAGGAAGCTGTAGCAAGTGCCAAAAGCTTCCAGGAGGCGAGCAGGAAGGATCCCAGGGGTATTCAATGTCATTAATTCACAGGGTCTTGGCAGAGAAGCTACTGGAAACCTCATGCAGCTGCTCACAAACCTGCATTCCTTCAAAGAATAATAGCTTCTCCTGCTACTATAGCCTTCGTGTCCCACACAGGCAGAAATAAAAACTTGGTAACGACATCAATTTGGGGTTATAGTAAGAGGATCTATTATCACTTCTAATCTCTTGTTCCTTAAACTCTCATGTTTGGGCTTTGGACAAAGAGCTTCACATATAAAACACTGACTCAGGATATAAATAGCATATTATGATATCATACCAGCTAAAGGGTTTTGTCACCCAGTTTTTGAGTTGTAACTGCATCGCAAAAAAATATTTAAAATCCTGGCAATGACTAAGGTGATGGAAGAGGAATCGATGCATTTGAAGTGTGGCATTTTAGAAGAAAATTAAGTGTATTATGGATTTTTAGAAGAATGAGTTAATTTGCCCTGGAATGAGGAATGAGGATGGCAAGACATTATCCCCTACACTGTGGATGTAGCATCAGAAGTGACTACTCCCTGGAAAAGGACGTCAAAATACAGAAAAATAGAGGGTCACCAAAAAGGAGGAAGGTCCTCAAGGAGGTGAATTGACACAGTGGCTTTGGAAATAAACTCAAACTAGGAATGAGTGTGATGGCGGCACAGGAACAGAGTTGTGTTCTAGTGTATACAGGGTCACTATGAGTTACAGTGACTTAAAGCTCATAAAACATTATCCAGAAGTAGCAGACCGCTATGATTCCAAGACTCTGGGTCCAAAGATTCCCTTGCTCATCCTAAATGGACAGAAATATTCTGCTTCTCCCCAGCCCCCTATCTGATACCTTGGGGAGAAGAGAAGATGGATGTTTTACAAACCTTCTAGAAAAATGATTAATATGGGTTCCAAATCTTCCCCAGTATCAAAAGATTGGACTGCCTTCTTCCAAGGTTTATGGCCCTTATTTCTTATGAGAGAGTGTGGAGACAGGGGAAAAATGAGGACCTAATGCCAAGGGTTTAAGTGGAGAGCAAATGCTTTGAAAATGATGAGGGCAGTGAATGTACAAGGATGCTTTACACAATTGATGTATGTATGGGTTGTAGTAAGAGCTGTATGAGCCCCTAATAAAACGTTAAAAAAAAAAAAAAGAATGTACCAGGACTTTCCCACACAATATAAATATCCTCACAAACTTATCCAACATATATTTTTTTCTCTTAGGACAAACTTAAGTCTTTACCGATGACTTGAGTTTCTTGTTATTTTAAGACGGAGACACTGCTGTGTCACTCAGCTTGAAAGAATTTACATGGGAGATCTTAGGAAGATTTGAATCTCGAGTCTTCCATACTCTGGTTGTTTTATACGGAATGATTGGAAGTTGGGACTCAACCCAAAGTGCCGTTGAAGGAATGCCTTGGAATCTCTGTTCATAAGCGTCAATAACAGTAACAACAAAGAACGCTATGGAGCTCAAGTATACTATAAATTTAATTTAATGAATTGAAATTAATTTGTTAATAGGTTCAGTTTGGTTTTAGTGATGGCTTAGAATGCTGGTTTTACAGATAAAAGGTAAATAATCTGGAAAATATTCTTAAAATTCTATTAATTAAAGTTTTCTTCTCCTCCATGAGATTTTCTGGAAAAAAACAGGCACTAGAGCCTTGGTTGTGTAATGGTTGTGCATTGGGCCACAATCTGCATGGTCGGTAGTTCGAAACCACCAAAAATTCACTGTGGGTAACTTTGAGACAGCATTGACTCATTGGCAGTGAGTTCTCTTTGAAATAAGGCTGACTTTTTTGTATTCTGAAAACATAAAGAAAACTATAAAATATTTAATATAATACATTTTATGAGGTGTTCAAAACATAACAGCAATTGTTACTGTAACTGTGGAATCCATTCCCATTCATGGTAGTGCCATTGTGTTGCAGTAGCTCGGTACTCCGTAAGGACTGTCAATGGTTGATTCTTCAGAAGTTGCCAGGACTTCCTTCTGCAGCACTTTTGGGTGGGATTAAAGTGCTTTTAGTATTCAAGTGCTTAGCCATTTCTACTCATTTATCAACTGGATTTAAACATTTGCTAGAGGTCAGGTTCCATGGTAGGTATTGAGGAGACTAGTCATTCCTATCTAAGCCCCTTATTTTATAAATTATAACTCAGAGTGCTAAGATCTCATATTCACGCCTTCATTCTATGGAGAAAAATAGATTCAAGTTCCCAGTTCCACTAAATCAAACCAATTGATCAATAGGTTTTGTAATTGGAAGTAAGTATTCCAATCTAGCAGACAAAATGAAAACAAAATAATTAAAATAAGAGAAAATAAACAGCATACCTTGCATCAAATCTGATATATGATGAAAGCAAATTGAATGAGCCAAGCAAGGCTTGAATGAGAATCGATCTGAATTTGTTCTTTGTTAATTCTGTCATTCAATTGAAAATTCAACATGTGCCTACTATGTGCCATGCCTTGCTCAAAATATTTAAGATGAGACAGTCTTTTTGTAACCAAGTGGTGATGGATTTAGGATTTATTTCAAGCCATGGCTTAAAACTAAAAGATTCCAGATGCCATTACTAATCTCAAAAGCCATTTAGTCACCAGTGTGAGCTGTAATGGATTATTGATCCCATAGACTATAAAAGTTCTTGAAGATCTATCATAGACTACTAGGTTAATCTAGCAACTGAACATGCATGCTTATATGTCTACTGTCCCTCCCCATCCTCATGTATAATTCTTCCTTCTCAAGTCAATGGGAGGTATGAGCCTGCTTTCAAGAGTAGAAACAACAACAACACTTCTAAGGTTTCATGCTTCAAATTCAGAGAATGAAGCCTCTGGATGTTTAAATTTGGATCCTTCCAAAACTGTATTCATTTATATGTCCATCATCATTAAATGTGTTCAGAGGTAAGAGCCAGGCATATTTCATTTTACTTTAGATTTGTTTGAATCTGCAATACAATATTGTTTCAGTTCTTATGTTCTCTGAGGCTTTATATCTTTACTTTGCACTTTGGTGTGTGTGTGTGTGTGTGTGTGTGTGTGTGTGTGTGTGTGTGTTCAACAGAGAGAAAGGGGAAACTTTTCTAAGTGGTCGTCTGAAAACACTCTAAAATTCAATATATTAAGCTGAGACCCTCCTCTTAGCTCATGATTTGTCAATGATAGACCTTTACTATAAATACCTGAAAAATTAGCTTCATAAAGGAAATAATTGTATAGTTGTCACCATAAAGCTGCAAACATGCATCAATAATATCCCTGTTATATATTCAAGAAAGAGACATTCCAATAAAGAATAATACTCTGTCACATTGCACCGACCACATCTTTCTGTGTAAAGAGTCAACCAGGTGGCAAATGCAACACAGTCAGCTTCTCAATTAATGGAGAGAGATTACCCATTGCAACGCGAGTATGCATTCATCTTAGAATTGCAAGGAGTAGTTTCACAGAAACTCAGGAGAAGCATCTACAGCCACTGAGCAGCTTGCCTCCTCTCAGCACTACTCCAGGGAAAGTCAGTTTAAAGAAGGTTCGCAAATGCTCAAAAATTATACTCAATTACTAGAGTTGTGTGTGCAGCTCTAAGCGTGCATGTTGTTACTGTAGACCTGAGATACAAAAACATCCCGGCACGTATCCAGGCTCTTCTAGAACTTACCTTTGTGCCCATTCTTCTCGCCATTCTCAAGTATTCAAAAGCTTTCTCTACAACATCTGTCTCTTTCTCCTCACCTGTCAATCACTTCTTAGTCCACTTCAACCTGATTTTCTAATTTATTCCACCAGTATAGTTTTGATTAAACTTATTAGTAAGTCTATGCTGCCAAATTCAATAGAAATGATTTAAATTCCCATGATCTGTCTGCACCCGAAATTCGAAAAGTCAGGATGAATCAGAATTCCAGGGAAAACTTGTTAGCACATAAAATTTCTAGGTCCAACATGAGAAAAAATGGATTGGCAGGTCTATAGTTAGGTCCAAGAATGTGCATACTAATGAACTCCTAAATGGTTCTGATGCTAGTCTTGGGATCACACTTTGTGAATTGCAATATGAGACTACACACTGATTAAAATCCTTGGCATTACCTTATCACCATTTTCCCTTTGACCTTCTGTACCTTCTCAGCTTTCTCCGTGATTCACATATTTTCCTCATCTGAAAACGTTGATGATCCTCAGACTTTGAATCTAGCACCCTTCCCTTTCAAATCTTATACAACACTCTTTCCCAGATGGCCTCCTCCATGCCCAGGACTTAAATCACCCTCTACACGTCAATGCCCGCCTAACTCACACCTCCACCTCAAATCTCTCTTGTAGGATCCAGACTCATATTTCAATTTGCTTTCTTGACTTTTATCATTAAATGACCCAAAGTTATATATAGTGAAAACTGAGTTCATTTTGCCCTTTAAAACTAGTTGGTGTGTGGGAGGGGAAAAAAACACCTAGTTGGTTACTTATACTTTAAATAGCCTCTTGCTACAGCAGTGGAAAGAAAAAAAAACAAAATAAAAGATGAAAAAAACTAGCGAACAATTCAAGGCCATCAACACATATAAGGCTGTGATAAACTGAATGTGGAAGAGGAAAAGGGAAAAGTCTGACCTTCCATTCTGAATGGCTCCGCACAATCTCTTTGATCACTTTCCTAGAGTGCTTGGTGCTTCCAAAAATATCAGGGAAAGAAAAGACGAGGAATGCAAAGGAGGAGGAAGGACAGGGAAAAGAGGAGGAAAGAGGCGGCGAGAAAGGGAAGAAGAAGAAAAGAAGAGAGAGCTCACCAAGAAGAGAAAGAAGGAAGGGGAAGAGGAGGAGGAGGAAGAAGGAAGGGAAGAATGCACGGGAGCAAAAAGCAGAAGCTAAGGCTTTGTAGCATTCATAACTCACCTGCCATGAGAAATCTTCCATTGGAAAAATTATAAGGTGACTGTATAAAAGAGAGCTTACAAGAGGCCAAGCAGAAGCCATTTTGTTTTCATTTTACCCTTAAAATTCTTCTCTTTCATTTTGCTTTCCTTGTAATGGGTTTTGAAAAAAATCATTATTTTTAGCACTGCTAACTAAACAAGCTCCTGGCATTTCTAATACATGAGAGGTGCCATAATTTCATGCCTCTGCAAACACACACTGTGAGCAATCAAGGGAAAAGGGAAATTAAAACCTAATTCTGTTGTTTATTCTACTTATTTATTTTATCAGTCATCTCAGTCTCACACTGAATAACAATCAACAGGGTTTGATAGACACACCTCAGGGAAACCAGACATCTCTAGAAATCTCCAGAAAGCTATAATGAAAGTCAGTAATCAAGCTTTGGGATGGGGGGGGGGTCCCAAATTATGTAATCAAAAACACTCCGCTCTCACAATTCTAGTGAATGTAAAAGTTCTGAAATGACACATTTCAGTGGGATATCCATCCAGAATTAAATAAATAAATAACTGGGGTTTTTCCATCACAACTTCAGAATGCTTGGTAACCCAATGAAGATCGTCCCTGAAAAATGAAGACTGAGAAGAATGGCAATCCATTCCTGAGTTTTATCATTGCCTGCGCCCTCATAAAATTACATGACTCTCCTTCCTTGGTAGTTTGGAGTTCTCCCTGAGGCCCAGGATGATCCCTTCAGTGAGATTCTCCTTATGCCTCGGCAGTATTATGGAAATGTTTCGTGATGCATAGAATGAAATGATCCATCAGAAAAGAGTCTGCCACTTGCTACTTCTGAAATGCTCCTCAAGAGCTTGGGGTAGGGGTGGCAAGGGAAGGGAGTCATTAGCATTAATTATCCTTAAATATCAATACCTCTGTGTGCAATTACCAAATACAAGAGTGGGCCTAGATTTTCTCAAAAGAGTAAAAAAATGTAAAGAATAACACATTGCACCAAAAGAATCATAATGAGGCATGTGGATTTTTACCATAATATTGTTACTTCTAGTGCTTGCAATAGGATTAACTAGCAATGTGGGGTTTATTAGCAATGTGTACTTTTTGCTAAATAGATTTTAATCAATCAATCAATACTGAATATTGATTACAGGCCAGAGTTACTAGAAGTAAGCTCGGTGAGAGCTATTTGCTTGCATGAAATTATTAAAGATCAGCAGCTAGTTGTGTGGTAGAGCTGTAAGAAACCATGACTAAAACAAACAACAGGAGAAGCTGAATCGTAAGGTAGTTGCAACAGCGACCTTCACTGATTGCGTGTTCCATAAATGAACCTGAAGCAGGATTAACTCCTACCGCCAATGAAACCTTTATATTTGTCTCAAGGTTTGCTCTCTCAATGGACGGCAACTGACTTCAGCAAGAGAATTTGCAGAGAAATGCAGTGGAGGAATGTTGGCAGGTTGATTTTTGATCAGCTGGAGAAGGAGTGTTTCCGTCTTTGAGGGAGTCTTTGAATAACACGCTGAGAGGGTGAGTGGTTTGGAAAGGGGGAACCGATTACAAGGATCTACATGTGACCTCCTCCCTGGGGGACGGACAACAGAAAAGGGTGTGAAGGGAGATGCCGGATAGGGCAAGATATGACAAAATAATAATTTATAAATTATCAAGGGCTCATGAGGGAGGGGAGAGAGGGGAGGGAGGGGAAAAAAGAGGACCTGATGCAAAAGGGCTTAAGTGGAGAGCAAATGCTTTGAAAATGATTAGGGCAAAGAATGTACAGATGTGCTTTATACAAATGATGTATGTACATGTATGGATTGTGATAAGAGTTGTATGAGTCCCTAATTTAAAAAAAAAGAAATAAAGTGTAGACAAAAACAACAACAACAACAAAAGATTAACATGACATAAGCTAAAAAGACCAAACTAGTTGTCATTCACTCAAATTTGGCTCCAGGGATCCGGTGTGTTGCTCCACAGTGTTTTCTAAAGTTTCAAATACCAGAACTACTTCTGAGGTCTGGGGGAATTTGAACCGCCAGGCTTTCAGTTAGTTGTCAACAGGTGGACCATTTATGCCACCAAGTGACCACAAAAAATGAGTACTTATTGTCTCCATAAATCCTATGGAGTTAGAGAAATGTTGGGAACACATGATTCATATTTAACAGATTCCTTTGAGTCCCAGTGCAAATCTCTATGAGATCCCCTGCATTTTTTAAGAGCAAAGATTGTCACCCCCTTCTCTTTATTTCCTCATCATGGATCTCAAAAACCTGAAATTATAAATATTTTCTTCTCCACATCAGACTATGAGTTTCTTGAGAGTAGGTTGCAATTTAAATGTCGCCTTATTAATTAAATTCTTTAACTAACTATTAATTAACTATTCTCTATTTCATTATTCTTAATCACAGCACATTTATGTTCCTTCTTACTAATTATGCTGACCTGTAATTATTTGGTTTGTTTGTTTCCTGGTCTATAGTCTATCTCTCCACTAGAATGTGTGTTATGCCACACAGGGACTGTGAATGTCTCATTTACTCCACGGGAAGAGCCTAATGCATCTTTTGATTCACTAATTACTTGTGAATGAATGAATGGATGGGTGAGTGAGTGAACTAGTGCATCCTGTACAGCAACCTGTATATAAATGTTTATTAAAATGTGAATGAATTAATAAATGAGTATGTGAATGAATGAAAGAGCAAAGCTACTGTTTTATGATCTAATTTAAATAAAGTAATCATTTATATAACCAAAGATTTTATATTTGGATTGAACTCAATTAGTTACATAATAAATGGAATCCTGTTTATGTACTTTAATAATGTATCAATTTAACCAGGCTTCCATTTTTCATATCAACAAGCCAATTTCTGCTCAATACTTTCCTACACCATGGTGACTGAAAAACCTCATTTTGAGGTAGTTATTTTATGACAGCTTTTTAAATCATTACTCTCTCAAAGGCTATAACCAAAATTAACATCAAATATACATGTGTGCGATATAGAGTAAATCAGCAACTTGAATGCTTTTACGATCTGTCTAATATAGATTTATACTCTCGCTTGCATATGTGTTTTTGTCCTTTTCAAAGCTTTTTATTGTGAGTTGGTGAAGGTTTCCAGAGCAGAGCCTCAGTTTCACATTCAACAGTTCCCAGATGGTTTGTTTCAGCCCATTCACTATTGTGACTGCCATGTACCGTCACTTACCCCACTCTCTCCCTGAGCTCCTTTTACCATTGGTCCTTTCCTCGCCCTTCGAGTTCTGTCCTTGGGTGAAATGCTGCCCTTTTGATCCCAAATGACTGATTATCTAAGGTATGCTGAAAATATTTCCAAATTTGAGAATTAATCCAACTTTCATTTTTCTTATTCTTGAAACTAATTGTAGACCCATCTTTGTATATAATTAAACTTCAATTTGATGGGAACCAATGTGATAGTAGCAGTTGTTGAGCTACATTCCTATTAAAACCACGCTGAAGTGATATAGTAGAGTGAGATCAACAGAATAGAATTAGGTAGGAGTCTTCAAGAAACAAATTATTATTTGGAATGACATGTTGAATATAATACCTAATGATAGAGATATAGGATCTAGTAATGGTTTAACCACTGATACATTCGGTCAAGTCACAAACCTCATAATTCTATTTCTCCACTAATCAACCTTCAAATTTTGAGCACTGGCCACATGGTTGCCAAAATACTTAGATTTTTACAATTTAATCTTTTTATAAAATCATGAAACAACTACAAGTTGTTTTTATAAAATCATGAAACAATATTTTTTATAAAATCATGAAACAACTACAAGACTACATATATTTTACTTATTAATCATTTTATTGGGGCCTTTTACAACTCTTGTTGCAATCCATACATTAATCATGGCCATCATATTAGTACATATATCCCATCATTATTTTCTAGACATTTACTTTCCATTGAGCTCTTTGGATTTTCTCTTCTTTTTTCCCCCTCCCTCTTTCCCCCTCCCAAAATCTATAAAACTCCATAGATGTGAAAGAGACTGCCTATTAGGTTTGGCTCTCTGGTAGATGTGTCCCCTTTAATGATTTAGAGCAGCAGTTCTCAACCTGTGGGTCGCAACCACTTTGGGGGTCAAACGACCCTTTCACAGGCATCACCCAATTCATAAAGTAGCAAAATTGCAGTTATGAAGTAGCAACAAAAATAATTTTATGGTTGGGGGTCACAACAACATAAGGACCTATATTAAAGGGTCATGGCATTAGGAAGGTTGAGAACCACTGATTTAGAGGGAAATCAAAATCATGACTACATTTAATTAGCACTTAATGTTAGTTTTAGTAAGTTAGAGAGACATAGATTGTAATCTAATTTACAGAAATTTCTCAAACTCACTCTTTTATAGTAGCTTTTATTAGTTATAAACCTCTCTGTTTATGAAGCCTTTTTAATTCCATCTAAGTAAACTAAGTTATCCTGCTATTAAACATACCTTCTCCTGTTGTCAAAAAGTTGCTAAGAGGACTTAGGGATATAGACAAATACAGATTTTAAGGCGAAGACTCTCCAAGCTGAATTCAAGACCAAAGCAAAGAGATCTTTCAGACCACACTAAAAAGGCTCTCAACATGCTGCCCTCAGACGTCCAATCACCCCACCAGGGACGATTTATGAAAATGAAAAATGCAAGCAGGAAATCAAAGACTAAAGAGAAGGACTTAAAACTAACACCAAAAGTTTAAAAAGGAGTGTTGTAAACCGAGAACACCAAAAGGAAGTTTGTCATAAAGTCTAGTCCAAAGATGGTCTATCATGTATTTTACCTGCTCCAGAATCTTCTTCCCAAATACTTAACAAATCTGAAATAAAACTTCTTCCAACAAATCACCCCCTCTATATCCTCCAGAGTAGAGGGGCAGCAGGACTCTAGAATCAAACCACCTGGGGCGGAATACTCACTCTGTTCTTTTAAGTTGTGTGCCATGAACACAGCTTTGCCTCTTTTTGTGTCAGCTCACTTACAAAACAATGGTACTTATAAACAATGATTCTTATAAACAATGGTACTTATAAACAAGCCTGCTTCTTAGGATTGGTTTGGGGATAACTAAAAGCTGACTTAGTATTATGAAATGCTATCAATGTTAGTTGTGTGCATTCGATTCATTAGATTGCTTTTCTCCTATCATCTCTCTAATAACCAGTTAACCGAGGTAATGAATTTTATAGAAGAAAAGGAGAGAAGAAACAGTCTAGAGACTATAGTCATGGGGAATTTGCTTAGAAATGAGAGAAGGCATAAATGAAGAGTCAAGTAAAGAGAAAGAAAAGGAAGGGGGAAGAAAATATAGAGAGTAGGATACAATATAGTGCAAAGAAATACTGGACAGGACAGACATTATATCAGAAAAACAGCCATTTCCTTCCCCTTCTACTTTTCTTTCTCTGCACATAACTGTCAACATTTTTAATAACCCAGAACTCAAGCTCATGCTGAGGCTTTCAAAGGCTTCTAAGCCAATTTGTACACCAGGTGCTTCTAATGATATTTCTCTTGTAAATCAAGTTCTCAATCCTAACTAGGTTTCCACTTTACAATAGAAAATTCAGCTGTCGTAGATTTTGGGACCATGTTTTGAGCAACACAAGCACCAGCCTAAAGAGGCATTCTTTATTTGGAGCTCAAACCACTGAAATGCATGGAAAGGGCGGGAGTCCTGGAAGAAGGCTGATGCAGAGGGCTCAACAATGGGAATACAGGAGCCATCTGTTAAACATGCGCCCTAAATTGAAATCCTCTGGGACCTTCTAAAGGCTTTACCGTGTTTAGTAAGTCTGGAACTAGGCTAGTTATTGGGTGCTCAAGAAAGGAAACAGACTAACCCTGGATACCAGTAGCAAAACGGAAGCAAGAAGAGAAAAAAGAAGGCCATTAGACAATACTCCTTTCGGAACAACAGGGGAAGAAAGAGGAAAGGAGCTGGACAGATCTATTCCCGAACGTCTAAACAATTGTTACAGATTCTGACAGTCTATGCTTTTATTCCGTGTTTCCAACAGGAGAGCCCCTTCCTAAAAAAGATGGATGTGATACAGGAAGGAGAGAGAAATTAATTTTTGAACTATAATGTAGTTCAAGTTTTCCCAGAATTTCTAGTGTTTGGATTGGAACACTCTGTGCTCAAAAATGGGCAAATCATTTATAAGTAATAACTTATTTAATGCTGATTAAAAATTATAAATATAATTTCCCAAGTTGTACAGAGAGGGAGATCAATCAATCAGTCCCTTCCATGTATCAATGTTCAATGGTTATGTCAGTCAACAGGCACGCCCACAAGAATACTAGTCAACCTTATTGGGAACTCTCAAAAGAGGAGTGGGGCTTTGTATCTGTATTGGAGAGGATGATCAGACTTCTGAGTTGGTAAATCAGGTTGGGCAAACGACTATGGAGAAAAATGCTTCCATCACATTCATAAACCCCAAGATGAAAATACACATGGTATTATGTTCCTAATTGGACACGTTTGACCCAGTTCCTATCCAGCCCTTATCTTCCCTTCAAGGTGCATAACATCCTTCAGAACCCAAACCAGAAAAATTCAAATTGGAAACCCCACTAAGCTAAATGGCTTTACCCTAAACTTACAGCAGATCTCACTACCTTGAACTTAAAGCTGAAATGCCCAAGAGGGAAAAGAGGCAGATGGTTGCTATCCAAAGGTTACGGGTTTTTGTGATTATTAGATTGTGGTTTGTTTTGGATCTATTATTGCTTTGAGTGTGCCCAATGAATGACAATCCAAGACCAACAAATATATGCTGTTTTCATGTTCTTTCTGTCTTTTTGGTGACATGTGTTAGCTTAGCAGGTATGGTTATGCCTTTTTAAGTGAATGTTATGGAAAGTTTTGACATATCGCCAACCCTCATGGCCTGTGTGTTGAATAGTGTCTAATCATTAAGTTTTAAATCTGTACAAGTCAACTGTTCATGTATTTTAGTCTAAAAAGATGCTCTACACAGTATAAATTCCTTTTCTTAAAAAAAACTCAAGTGAGTTATATTATTATCTAATCCTTTCTTTACCAAAACCACACCTCCATCCATTGTGTCACACACATTTGTACATTTGTTGCCATCATCATTTAAAAAATATTTTCTCTCTACTTGACCCCTTAGTTTCAGCTCCTCATTTTTCACTCTCCCACCTTCCCTTACTCATGAACCCTTGATAATTAATAAATTATTATTATTTTTAAGTCAGAGAATCACAGAGAGGAGCAGCTTATACAAGCTCACAAAGCTAGCTTGTGGTAAATCTTCACACCCTTCACTAATAACAGGACCGCTTTCTAATAGACTGCTTTGCTCACTCTCCCTTTTGTAAACAGAAAAAGTAACAATATACAATGCACAATTTCATCAGAAAACTTTAGATTTGTTTTAACTATAATGGTTCTAAGACTTTTGCAATTTCAGATCACACTGACGATTCCTAGAGGCAAATGAACTCCTTTTGCACATGTCATTTAGCAAGCCATCCTTCCCAAGTAGATTGCATAGTGAAGACATCTAAGTAATCATTGAAGTTAGTAGCTCTGAACGTTTACTTTTGTCTTTTAAGAAAAAATAAAGCTACATGAAAATAGATTGTATTCATCATTTCTTGTCATCTCACATGCAAATGCACACATCCTCTTAATCTTCATGTCTCTTCAAACAGACCCAATAACACAACATGGACGTGGCTTATTGTAGCTTTTTCTCTCCTGTGTCCTTAACCCATTGTTTCTTTTCTGAATCATTACAAATGTTAGTATATATTAATTCTTATAAGAAAGTTAATGCATCTCTTCCAAAGTTTAAGCTCCAACACAGCTCATCTTTGTCAAATTGGTCCTTTTGACTCCTCTCTAGTCCAATTCCCATAATTACAGTGAGAGGGGGAATCAAGTGGAGGGAGGGAATGCCAAGTGGGAAAATGCTTTGTTTCAAGAAAGCTCAGTATATAGAAATCACTAACTCCAGAAAACCTGAGTAGGACTTAAAATTTCATCCTTTAATAATATTTTCAAAGATTTTTCAAGCCAGCATGAAAAGAGGACTTGTGCAAGCCCACTGATGGGGAGATATCAGACATATCAGGAAAGCTATAGGTGTGCAGAACACTGTCAGCTCAGACATGTAATGTCACTGATAAAGGGGAAAAAATGGAGAGTGACAGGTTTTAAAAAATCATTTTCTAGTTAAGTAAAAAAAATATTCCCAAGACTTCGGAAATGTCGTGCAATGTATGTCAAAGGGAAACCTCATTCTCATTGCCGCTCTGCCACTGTTTTATGTCCCCATCATTCTGTTCCCTCCTCTTTGGGTAATATACATGTCATGTGTCTCTGGACCTAAAGGGAAAACTCTCATAAACACAATGTCTGCGTTGACAATTTTATTGTTCATCCACAGTGAAGATAGCATCTATTGAGTGTGATACAATTCCACTGCATTGAATCACCCAGAGGCTTTGTTAAAGAGAAAGGGTAGACTAAATGCCTCGTCTGCCTACTAGATAAATTATGTCTACTGTTTACTTTACCTTCAATTAGGATGCCCCAACTAAAACACAGATTAGCAGCTATTAGTGTACATTTTAAATACCAAGGTTTCATTTGAAATCATGCTATGACAACTCATTGGTTTGGGTTGAATTCCCATTCGGGAAATATTGTAAGTTAATTTCCTGAACATTAAATCTAGTATAAGATTTTTTACATCCATTGAGGTGTTATAAAATAAATGGGATTAACAATTAGTTGACTAAACAAAATGCTTAAGCAGGACTCTTTTGGTTGAAGGTAGGAAAGTTTAACAGTAAATCTCTTAAGCAATAACAAAAGCAGCATTAAATAATATTTATTGTGAGTTCACTATGTACCAGGCATTAAGCTAAGGCCTTCTCTTATGTTGTGCTTGGAACTATACCATCAGGTAAGTATTATTGTTATCAATTTTTTTGATTGATGAGAAAAAACAGAACATAAGACATTTCCTCAGATTCAAAGTAAATGGCTTTATGATGGAAGTAGACAATTTAACACCAAAATGCAAACTTTTCACTACCATTCCAATGTGAAGAAATAAAATGCATCAGAAGAAAGCTAGAGGTACTCACAAAAGGAGAAAGGAGTGGGAGAAGCAATAAAGGAACAGCAGCTCCAGAACAGAATGGCTTTGAAGCCCTCAGAAATACTATCAATAGCCTTCTTTTTATCTTATAGAGCCTCTCCTTTTTACAGTAGGAGCTACATATGTCAGTGACCTTGTTTATGGACAGATCCACACTGAACAACTCCATGGTACCACAAGAGTGAAAAAGACACAGCCCCACCACTACCAACAGTCAACATGAGGATATCCCGGGGAAGATGGAGCAGGCCCGTCCTTAGACTGTGTATGTGAGCTGATGAAGTGCAGTGAATGGCTCACATGTGATTTGAGGGTAGTGTGTTAGGCTGGGTGAACTAGAGAGACAAATCCAGGGACAGCCATCTATGTATAAAACAGAACTCTCTATAAAGAAGTAAGTATATATGCTTATAAGAATCATCCCAGCTGAGTCTAATTCAAGTCCACAAGTCTGCTACTAGTCCATACGTTCCTCTTCAGATTCACATAGTCACATGTAATGATGTAGAAATCAAAGAGATTACAGGCCAAAGGGTGCAGAGTCCTGTCGTTCCCAGGTGGGTGGAAACATGGCAGCGCTCCAGCAGCTCCCCGGGTCAGTGTCTAGAGCCCCAGCAGGCAGGAGGGCAAAGTGGCAGTGCCCAACGGACATTCCTAGGGCCCTCCTTAAAAGAAAGCCACAAACTAAGGAAGTCCTATCAGGGTATGACTTGATTGACAGGATGGATTCTATCCCTATATTTTCACACATCTTCAAGTGGTGGTGAAAACATTTGGGGACCCATAATTGGAAGCCACCACTAGAAAGACACATTGGGACTTAGAGTTGAGTGGCTCTTCTAAATAAGAAAAGTTATGTTAAAAGGGAAGGCACATGAAGTTGTATTAGGATAGAAATAACACTATAATGGGGCTTCCAAAAGCTCATGAAAAAAATACCATTACACCTGCCCCTCCCCCAGGAAGATTTAATTTCAGAGGACCGCACTGAATCTGGAGCTCCGGGAGAGGGACATGCCTGATCAGAGCACACGGGAGCAAATGAAAGGGGAGGAAGAAAGAGTGGAGCACATCCTTGCCCACCATGCCTTGAGGATGATATCCCCACTCAGAGCAGCCAATCCACAGAGAAGAACACTTGGTTGGCCCTACTATGAGACATGACATCCCTCACTGACCCAAAGCCCTACAGGGGACAACACTGGAGACACAGTGTGGGAATTCCGCCAGATCTGATCCCACTACACCAAGGCAAAAACACTAAGGGTTTGGAACAGAACAGCAAGGGAACAGAGCAATGAAGTCCCCAGGGAATGCCAGAAACAGACTTTGGAGCCCCAACAGATTCAACTGGAAAACACTCCTAAAGGCCAACAAACAATCCTTGAACTAACTACAAGCGTATCTTTCTTGTCGTGTTTTGTTTTGTTCTTTGTTATTGGCTTGTTGCTGTTGTTTTGTTTTATTTTGATGCTTGGTTTTGGTTTGTCTTGTTTTTGTGCATGTTATTATCTTCGCAGGTCTGTCTAAATAAGATAGGCTAGATGAACAATCTGGAGGAGAAAACAATGGCACTGACAGTTCCCAGGGGACATGGGAGAGGGGATCCCACTTCTGGCTGAACCAGATCCCACTTCTGGCTAGACCAGAGGATGTACACTGGTACAGATAGGAACTGAAAACACAGGGAATCCAGGACAGATGATCCCTTCAGGACCAGTGGTGAAATGGGGATACTGGGAGGGTGGAGAGAAGGTGGGGTGGAAAGGGGGACCTGATTACAAGGATCTACCTAAAACTTCCTCCGTGGGAAACGGACAACAGAAAAATCGGTGAAGGGAGACTTTGAACAGTGTAAGATATGACAAAATAATAAATTGTAAATTATCAAGGGTTCATGAGGGAGCGGGGAGCAAGGAGGGAGGGGGAAAATGAGGATCTCATGCCAGGGACTTAACTGGAGAGCAAATGTTTTGAGAACGATGAGGGCAATGAATGTACTAATGTGCTTTACATGATTGATGTGTGTACCAATTGTGGTAAGAGTTGTATGAGCCCCTAATAAAATGATTTTAAAAATTTAAGATCTATACCATTTGTTTTCTAAAAAGAAAAAGATGTCATTATTTTCCAATCCCATTTATTTTTCATGAAATTTTAAAACTCACTCATAAATGTCCATTATGTTGGAATTTCTAGGTTCTGAATTCTGGTTTTGACTGGAAGACAGGTCAGTCAGGAGGCTGTGGGAAAACCTCATTATCTTCTCAACTTTCTAAAGAGGATCGTCATTACTCTCTCACCTGTTTACCAGGCCTTTGAAATAAGATAATAATTTTCAAATGAGGAAATAATTTTCAAATCAGGAATGTGATTTCTGACCAGCCCCAAAAGATAAGCTTTTGTGTGTTTTGTAGGAATAATGACATTTATGATACAAATAAATTGTGCACAAGTTTTTCCCTGCTGATGAAAAAGAAATGCTTTTAAGCACTACACTAGTACCATTTTAAATAACAAAGTTGAACCATAAAGTGTGAAATGTATGGTACTGTTACCTCTCAATTTTCTAATGTATTTATGAAGGTAGATAATAAAAACTTTTACTGATTGAAAATTGGATCAACACCTCTCATAATTGTATTATGATGATACATTTGTGCCAAAAATAATTCACTTTTTCTTAATTAGATTTGCATTTTTGCTACTCATTCTTTAATTCACTTAGCCAAGTACTTGCTTATTCAAGGTGTATTAAACACCTACCACAATGAGTCCTAATTAACAGTCTTGATTATCAATAAACAAGCAGCTATTAGGCTTAATGGCTTCACTAAAAAAATCAGTAGCAATGGCCTCAGATTTACCCCAATTCTAACAAATTCCTGATCTGATACAGAATAGGTTCTTGTTTCATTTTCTAAAATATGGGATGATTGGTGATGCATTAAGGGAATTGTTTTTAATAAAATGAAACAAAATGTATATGAATTTTTGAATGCAGAACTGATGATCTCTCTCAGCCTTCATGCATTTCACAGTATTTAGTTTTAAAAAACCATAATTCCAAAATAAATTTGAACTTTCTAGAATTAAATGCAGCCTCTTTTGAAATTTATTTACATGTTGCATTAATTAAGTTTCTTTAATCTAGATAAATCTGATTAGCTCCCTATAGTTCCTTGTCAAATCAGATAGACTTAGCCCTCAGATGAATAAATGAATATCTTTTATGAAAGTGGTCCACAGAAAGGAAGTCCTTTTCATTGCTTAGGGGTTCTAAGAAATATTTCATATCCATTACTAATTACTTTATTCAGGTCACCACAGTGGTAGAATTTACACGTCTCATGCAGGAAGACATGGGTTCTATGCCTGGCCAATGCACCCCTTGTGCAGTCACCACTGGTCTTTCAGTGGGTTTGCTATGATGTTTAATGTTTTTCAGTGGAGATGCTAGATTAGGAGAGCCTAGCAAGTAAGGCCTGGTTCTCTACTTTCAAATATCAGCAAAAGAAAATGCTATGACACACAACAGTCCAATCCACAATCAATTGTGGGGATAGTGCAGGATCAGATGGCATTTTTTTTTATTATGTCGAGTGCCACTATCAGTCTGGGGCAAATGTGACAGCAGCTAACAATAGCAGTGCCACTCACTCCAAAGGATACTATGCTTACTGTATCGATCTGGAAAGAATGGATATAAATATTGAAGCAAAGTGGATTAAACTTCCAGACAATCCCCATAGTCCACAGGGAATCTTCTCATTATAAAGTTCAGAAAGCTCAGTTTGAGAAATCTGTGGATCTTCCTGTGTTTTAGAGATATTTTATTGAATGGCTGGAAAGAAACGACAAAACCACGTTGAAAGCCAAAATGATTCTGCAATCAAAAGGCACCACCCAAGCAGACTTGGATGTGAACACTCTTGGCCCCATTTGTCAGAGGAGAAACCATTCAGTCTAAGGCAAATCTGCCAGAACAGTCCAATCTCCGCTCCCAGAACATTTACATTTACAATGTCATTTACACAGAAGCCCTCCACATCTGACACATTCACAAGCATGCCCTGAGTGAAGTCATATTTGTATTCAGCGCTGGGTGGTGCTAATTGCTACTTGCTAAACGTGGTGCAGCTTGCTGAAATTTCTATTTTCAACCTAATGTCTTTTGTTAGAGTGGCTACATGTGACGTTGTGTTCTCCGATTCCTGTGAAAATTTGAAGAAGGGTAACCCCTCTTTTTGGGGAGTAGATGGCAACTGATTACATCATGATAGAACCAGATTACCCCAGACTGTGCACCAGGAGCTGTCCTATGAGATCTGCACATCAGGTTCATGTGAATAATTCATCCCAAGCAAAGACGTCTTGGTGGAAAAGGAAGCTACTGGAGAAAAGAGGGATCACACTGCCTCCTCCTCGCAACTGATGTAGTTTGCTCTTGCCACCCCCCAAATCACTAAATTCAAAAGGAAAATATATAGGGGAGAGGAAACTGATCAGAGTGAACAGGTTGCCGTACGTGGATAGAATCTCCCCGGATCTGGGTATCTATCTCTTCCCAAGCATGCTCGCTGACCTGCTCTCTCGCTACCTGTCCTCCCACTAGTTGCGTTATCGTCACTCCTGCCTTCCTTGAGTTCCCGGCCTGGGTGATAAAAGTAGGGCCTCTCCTCAGCAGAAGGAACAGAGATGCAAGCTCCTCTGGGACTAGGGGTTTCACCTGCAATGAGTCTCCTTCAAAGAAGCTCACCAGGCAAGAGGTTCTAAGTTGTCCGTGAACGGAGCCCCCTCAGGGCAGGTCCATGTCCTGTGTGGGAGTAGAATTCTTCCACAGCATTTTCCAGGCTGTGACTTAACCTGAAAGTAGATGTCAGGCCTTAATTCTAAGGCCCCTTTGAGAGAGTTTGCGCTACCAACTGCTCATTTAGGAGTCGGGCACTTAACCAGTTCTCTTCCACCCAGTGTATCCATTGAGATTCGCTTTCTTCATTACAGATCTCTGGAAACCTTCATTCCTCTAGCACTTTGCCATTCCCATTGCACAAATGCCAGGAAGTAACCAGTTTAAATATTATCATTTGATACAAATTGATTGGGGAAATAATAGGTATCACTAAAGCAAGTATAGCTGACTGGGTTCAAACAATTAAAAATAATCAATTACTTATTACTCTGATCCCAAACAGTTAAAGAAAAGGAGTTGGAGACAAAGGTAAAGAGGCAAGGAAAACATTGACTATTTTATCTAATGCAATCAACCACCAATTGGCACAAGATTGACTCTAATGCTTGTGGTGTCAGAGGAAGGTATATGTGATATGGAACTTGCTACATAGGGATTTCAATGGCTGAGATTTTGGAAACAGGTCCTCAAACCTTTCTTCCCAGCCTGCTACCACTGGGTGGACTCAAACCACCAACCTTTGGTTTCTCTCTGCCATTGAGTCAATTCAACCCTTTGTGCATTTCCAAGACTGTAGCTGTTTATGGAAATGGAAAGCCCAGTCTTTCTCCTGTAGAGCTGCTAATGGTTTGGAACTGCCAACCAGGTGGATTGTAGCCCAACTCATAACCAGTACACCACCAGGGCTCCATAGCCTTTGGTTAGCAGCATAGTATGCTAAATGTTTGTACCACTCAGAGATCTAAAGCAATAGTCTAAGCTAAATATGACTTCAGATGAGGGTGTTTGCATTTGACATTCAGGTAATACCCTGAATCCAGTTTTCTTCTCTGTTTACCACTTTGCTTCTTTTTTGTGGTCTTACTTCATGGTTACATTCCCAATTCATGCCTCAGAGAAAATTGCTTCTTTAATAATTAATTCAACCAAACTAACAGAATTTATTTATTTGGGCTGTAACCATCATGATTTGGCACCAGCATCCACCCCTGAGCCAATCATTGAGACAAGGATTTTTGGACACACTCCTTTGATTAAGTCAATCAAAGCTCATCCAAAGAGCCAAAGGTAGGCTTGGTACCTCCCAAATCTCAAGATTCAAAAATGTGGGGAACTAGGGCACAATAAAAAAATTATATGGAGATAACAAATAAATATCCACAAAGATCAAGTAGATTTTTCACTGGAATCACAAAGAGATTTTCAGTAGGGAAATAATGCAACCAGATTTAGGTTTTCAACTATCATCAATTTGAAATAACTGACTTTAAAGAGACATTTTTAAAGCAAACAAAAGGATTTTGTGACTGTATAGGGACCATAAGTGAAGATGAATAGTAACATGGCTCTGAATTTGCTATTTTGAATGAATGCATACATATTTCTTGTGAGGATAGATTAAAACATACAGAAGAAATAATAGAATTTGACTAGTCTTAAAATATGTTGAAGAGTCTAGCAAAAGCAATTTGCATTTCAATTGAACTTTAGGAAAGACTTGAGGAATGGGTTAGTTACTTCTAAGGGCATCCTGGTGGCATAGTGGCTTACTCATTGGGCTGCAAATCACAAGCAGTTGGAAACCACCAGCTGCTCCATGGAAGGAAACCCAGGCTTTGATTCACAGCCTTGGCAACCCACAGGGCAGTTCTATTCTGTTCTGTAGGATTTCTATGAGTTGGAATTCACGTGATGGTACTGAGTTTTTGGCAGTAAGTTGAGCTCAACATACTAGCATATCCCAAGAATACATTAAGGAAAACACTGAATGATAGTAAATCGTAAGCACAGTGACTCACTCAATTCACCCATTTTTGAGAAATCAATCAAATCATAGACTATCAAATGTTTTAGCAGCTGAACATCTGACAAAATATTGAACAAGTAAGAACATCTGAGGGCAAGGAGTAACTAACTCCCCAGTTTTTCCTGTCCTACCAGCTGGGAAAATATTATCTATTAACTTTGTGCATAACCAACCATCCTAAAATGTAGTGATTTACTGTAATAGCCATGTCTCTCACTCACTTGAGGTACACTCAGTTGACCTGAACAGGATGAGATCTTCTCAATAAGGACTGAGCCTAGGTTAGCTTCAGGGTCAATGGGCAATTGAACTTCTTTTTCATTTGGTCCATCAGTACTGCTGGTAGCTCCATCAGCACAGGGTTGTGCTGTTGACCACAAAGTGAGCAGTTCAAGACCACAGATTTACACAACCTCAGAAACCCTACAGTGTTGCTGCCAATCAGAATTAACTTGATGACTGTGAGTGTGTGGTTGGTTGGTTGGTTGGTTTGGTATCAGTAGCCAAGTTTATACACAGGGAAATAGTAAGGTTCCAAGAAAAGAAAGAAAGCACATGAAAATGAGCAGACAATTTTCATGTTTCTGCTTACACCATGTTTGCTAAGCCTCCAGTGTCGCATCAAGTCACATGCCCCCAGCTAGGCAGCAGCGGAAACGACCACTCAGAGATATAAAAAGTAGAAAATGTGGATAAATTGGGGATATGAACAATCATGAATCCATTACTCAAGAAAACACAAACCTCACATTATGACTCATAGCAAGCCTGTAGGGCAGGGTAGAAGTACCCCGTTGGTTTCTGAGGCGGTAACTGTTTACTGGAGGATAAAGCCTGTTCTTTCTCCTGTAAGACCTGCTGAATTTGAACTACTGACTGCAGGGTTAGCAAGCCAACATGTAACCATTCCTCCACCAGGGTTCCCACATGAACCTGCTACAGTGACTCACACCTGGACTCATGTGAAGCATCACCCACGGGTTTCTGACTTTCAAAGGTGAGAAAATATTATTTCTGTGTTAAAGTTTCACAAGTTTTGAAAGCTGGAAGGAATTAGGATAGTATCTCCTCTTCTTTCAAGAACAGTTACGCACTCTCAGACTCTCGTTCTGGAAGCGGGATGATGGTTCCCACTTTGCTATCTCAGCACCATCACATTAGCCCTCTCACTGACACCATTCATTGAAACGACATTGCCACTAAAATTCATAAGGTTTTAAAACTAAAATAACATAATATAGAAATTCTAATTAGCACTATTTTAATTTAATTCTGATCTTAATGTTATCAGGCCTGCTCTCATTATTAATCCACTCTAGCTAGTTTCAATCAATTCCCAACAGTGAGCCTCTATCTAAAGGCTCCTGATGGCCCTTATTCAACTTGCAAGTCAGGTCTGCTTAAGTTCCTGACAATAACAAAGCCTGCTGCAAGCCTATTATTTGCGTAAATTAATCTCTATGGTAATGTAGCAGAAAAAATACTGAATTAAAAAATTTAAAAATCCAACTTATGTTTTTTACCCACGATGAAGCAACAAGAACAAGAGATTTAGCTTCTCACCTAAAACACAAGAGAAACTATTTGAGACAATGGTGTCCAGACACTGGAAAACAGGCAATACACACAGTGACTCTTGAGAAAAAAGAAATAAATAAGTTGTCTCTACTATTTCCCGGCTTACTTAGAACAGAAAGCTTTCAGGATGCAATTTAGGGAGGAAAAACTCAAACAATGTATTAACCTCCCTGGTTTGAAACTATAGGTTTGAGAATTGCAAGGAGGTCATAAGCACTACAGCCTTTGAAATGGATTACAACCTAAAACAAAACCAAAAAAAAGCAACCTCAAAACTGGACCAGTGACAATATGGTAGAGCATTGAAATTGTGATGGATTTAATGTTGCTTGGATCTACAATCAACCCCCAAGGCAACAACAGTCAAGAAATCAAATTCCGTATTGCATTAGCCAACTGTACTGCCAAAGGCCTCTTTAAAGTACAAAAGGAAAAAAGTCGCTTCAAGGATACAGATGTGCTTGACCCAAGCCACACTGCTTTCAGTGTATGCAGATATGTGTTCATTGCATAAGCTAAACAGTGGAAACGAAAGAATAATTTATGCATCTGAATTACAGTGTTAGTGAAGACAACTGACTAGACTCTGAACTGTGGGAGAAGGAACACTTCTGTCTGGGACAAAGTTCAAGAAGAATTTCCTAAATGCTTCCTCCTGCCTCCACCCCCACCCTGCACTATCATGATCCCAGTTCTACCTTACAAATCCAGCTAGACCAGAGGATGTACACTGGTACAGATAGGAACTGGAAACACAGGATTTTCAGGGCGGATGACCCCTTCAGGACCAGTGGTGAGAGTGGTGATACCAGGAGGGTGGAGGGAGGGTGGGGTGGAAAGGGGGAACCAATTACAAGGATCTACATATAACCTCCTTCCTGGGGGACGGACAACAGAAAAGTGGATGAAGGGAGATGTCAAACAGTGTAAGATATGACAAAATAATAATAATTTATAAATTATCAAGGGTTCATGAGGGAAGGGGAGTGGGGAGGAAGGGGGAAAATGAGGAGCCAATACCAAGGGCTCAAGTAGAAAGCAAATGTTTTGCAAATGATGGTGGCAACATAGTAAAAATGTACTTGACACAATGAATGGATGGATGGATTGTGGTAAGAGTTGTATGAGCCCCCAATAAAATGATTTTAAAAAAAAGAATGTTTCTTAGAAGCAAAGATGGTGAGATTGTGTCTCCTGTACTTTGAGCACATTATCAGGAGGGGCCAGTGCTTGGAGATAGATATTACACTTGATGAAAGAGAGGGCCAACAAACACTAAGAAGACACTAGCACGAGAGATTTACACAGTAGCGGCAACAATGGCCTCCAGGGTAGAGATGAATGTGTGGATGCTGCAGGAATGGAAAGTGATTCGCTCTTGTACAAGGGAGCTTCCAAAATGTTCAAAATGGAGTTTAAAGATAATGGAAATTTTCCATAAACTTTTGGAAGGCCCCTTCCAACACTTGGTCACAAGTCTAAATTGACTCAAGGACGCTTAACACAAGATCACTAGCCTTTCATAGGGAAACTTTTCAGAGAGGATCCACTAATACAGGAAGGAGAGCTGGAAAGAGAGACGCAAAGAAGGACATACATATTAAAAGAACAGACCGACAAAGAGAGGAAGAGAGGGTCCAAAACTCTTCAGAGAATTCTGCTCAAGTCTTCAGTTAAATACCGATCAGGACACGTGCCTGAAGCTAGGTGAAGAACTACCAGAAAGAGCAGATGGAAACAAACGTCCTAGGGCTCCCCAGGGCTGGGAGCACTTTGTATGCCCATCAACTGGACCCAAAACATCCGCATAATGTCTAGAAAATGTAGTGGTTACTCACCAGGCTGTGATTGGCACGGTCAGCAGTTTGAAACCGCTCGCTGTTCTGTGGAAGAAAGAGAAGGCTTTCTATTCCCCTAACGAGTTGAGTAAAGTTTGGAATAGACTATTAAGATGGCTATCACCTCAGTAACACAGAAAAATAAAATTGTCCCATAGATCTAGCATTTACTGATGAAGGTCAAGGAGTGCAGCCTTCAACATGGATTACAATTCAATGAAGAGAAAACAAATATCCTCACCACTGAACCAATACACAGCATCATGATAAACAGAGAACAGATTGAAATTCCTGAGGATTTCATTTTTCTTGAGCCCATAATCTAGGCTCATGGAACACTCACTGCCATGGACTTTATGCTGGCTCATAGCGATCCTTAGCACAGCTGGTCTCACCTGTGGGTCACAACCCCTTTGGGGGTTGAATGACCCTTTCACAGGGCTCTCCCAATTCATAACAGTAGCAAAGTGACAGAGCTGAAGTAGCAACAAAAATCATTTTATGGTTGGTGGGGGGGTGGGTCACCACAACATGAGGAACTGTATTAAAGGGTTGCGACATTAGAAGGGTTAGGAACCACTGCTATAGGACAAGGTAGAATTTCCCCCTGTGTGTTTCCAAGACAGTACCTCTTCACAGAAACAGAAAGCTTCCTCTTTCTCCAGCAGACTGGCCAGTGGTTTCAAACCGCTGTACTTGCAGGCAGCAGCCCAACCAGTAACCACTCCACCATCAGGCTCCTTCTCACGGGAGCAGCAGTCAAGAAATAAAAAAAATTGGGTATATATGTGGGACAAGGTATTTTTAAAGTGTTGAAAAGCAAGGGTACTACTTTGTGGATCAAGGTACATTCACTAGAGCCATGGTATTTTCAAGAGCCTTATAAGCATGTGAAAGATGTACTAAGGAAGGCCACAGAAATTGGATACATTTGGATGATGGTGCTGAATGGACTTGATGGCACCTAACACTGAGCAATAGAGTTCTAGTTGCCTGTTCTATTTCTAATGAGGTCTGAGAATAAGACATAGAAGAACCAAATTGTTTCCAAGTAACAATTGTATCCGTAACAAAATCAATAATACTTATAGAAATACAAAACATTATATTAAAAATAACAAAATTAAGCAACTAGCAATGTAAAATTCATATATGTATTCTAATATTTGAAATTACGTAATATTAAGAGGAATAAAAATGTCAGATAGCGAAAAATATACACCCAACAATTATGGGACAATAAATCCATATAACACAGATTGTAATAGTACAACTAATAGCACAAGGACAACTAAGTTGTTAAAGCTATAGTTCTGGTTGGGGACAAGGAGAAGAAAAAGGAAACCCATCACAAGGTGGGCTATATAGGGGACCAATAACAGAAATGTGGGCAAAGGGAGACAATGGACAATATGAGATATGAACTAACAATAACAACATATACTTGCAAGGATTCACAAGGGTGGGAAGTGAAGGAGGGGGAGTAAAAGAGAGAAATTGATATCGAGGTCTCAAGTAGAAAGAAAATGTTTTGGAAATGTTGATGGCAACATATGTAAAAGTGCGCTTAATACAATTGAATGATGGATTTTTATGAGACCCCAATAAAATGATTAACAAAAATAAAGAAGAAGATGAAAGAATTCACAGAGCCCCTGTACTAAAAAGAACTAGTCAAAATCCCACCAGTTCAGGAGGCTGCATATGACGAGGAACCAATGGTACCAAAGGAAGGCATTCAAGCTGAACTGAAAGCATTATTCGAAAACAAGGCCCCAGGAATTGATGAAATACCCATTGAAATGTTTCAGAAGGCTGATGAAGCACTCACTTGTTATGGTGGTTACCCAATTTCATGTCAACTTAATAAATACGAATGGAGGAGGGGAGTCTAGCCTGTAAATCAGGTCACAGCCTGATGCTTCTTTATGGGCATGGCATTCTGATGCCTCTCTTCCTCCCAGGGGGCCGGACACACACTCTCTCTCTGCTTTACATTCTTGTTGACAAGCAAAATGGAGCAATGATGATGGCATCCAGAGCCCTGGAGATGCTTCCATCGCAACTGGATCCAAAGGACTTTCCACTGAACAGACTGTGATCTTTCTGCATTGGGCATCGTTGCATGTGCTGCGTGAGTCTGAAGAGGAATTCATGGACTAATATCAGATTTAGAAGCTAATATCAAACTTATGTACTTGATCTGGACTGGGCTGGGATGTTTTATTGATACAAAATTACTTCTTGATATAAAGTTCTCTCTTACACATAAAAAGAAAACAAAACAATAGTTCATATGTTAAAATTCTTAAAAGAAAGCATGATTCCAACAGTTTTTTCATAGAGTCATACTAAAATTTATATGAGAATGAAAAAGATCTAGAAGAAATAAAATTAGTTTTCTAAAAAAATCCTGGAGGTTTTTATGAGGTGTTTTCAATGTTTACTTTAAAGTGATAGCAATAAAATGATGTAGGATAGGCATTAAAGTAGACAAATAGATCTTTGGTACAATATTTAAATAGACTAGGTATATAAAGGAGCAAAGCAATTCTGTGTTTCACAAAGTGAATCATAGTTTTTAAAAATTGTGATTAAACGAAGTGAATCATATTTTTTTAATTGTGATCGAATGCAATTTTTCCATTGGATAATCCTATGAACAATAAAATAAAGCTCAAACCTCTCGCAGAGACAGGCTGGCCGATTCACATTGCCAGCTTTGCAGTTAGCAGCCCAATGGTTTCCCCACGATGCCACCACTGATTTCAGACACAAAACCCCACACCTTGATGAATAGGTAACATCATGATGCAGGGAGAGAAGGTTGAAGTTGTCAAGGATTTCATATTCCGTGGATCCGCACTCAATGACCATGGATGCATCAGTCAAGAGATGACACATTGCATTGGGTAAATCCACTGCACAAGACCACTTTGAAGTGTTGAGAAAGCTACCACATTGCTTTCAGGAATAAGGTGAGCTGAACCAAGCCCTGGTATTTTCAATTGCCTCACAGACATGTGAACGTTGGCTCTGAATAAGAAGACAGTGCGAAACTGAGGGTTACAGGATAGTGGGTAGTATATAGAGAAAGAGTGCATGAGAAGTTATTCAACAACATAAAGGAACAATATAGGCACAATATAGGCGAATCTCAAAATAACTGTGCTGAGGAAAAGAAATCAAGTTCAGCTGCTCCCAAAATGATATGATATATGATAATATTTCTCTGAAATTCTATAAAATTGTAACTAATTTATAGAGACAAAACACCTTTGGATTAGGATGGGAGAGGGGGGATGTATAACAAGGGACTATGACAAAATTTAAGGAGGTGATAAAATATTCTTCATTGTGATTTTAATAATGGTTTTATAGCTGGGCATATGTCAAAGCCCCTTAAGGTTTTTACTATAAATTTACAAAATTTGTTGTAGATCAGTTATATCTGAGGAAATCTGAGGGAAAATGAAATACAAAATCCTAAGAAATATCTCCAATTTTGGAATCAGTATTTTGTTTTAGCTTTGGCTTATTCCTTATTGTCTCTCAATCAGCTTTCTCCTTTATAAAATAAAAGCAGTAAATTAAATGAATTCTGAACTCCATTCAGTTTTAATATCTAATTCTTCTATTTTGTGTATTTCTTATCTCAGGCATATTAGATTGTTCAAAAACATGTGCTGTTCATCAGGGGTGGGTTACCCAATAAGCAAGGTAAGCATGTGCTTGCCTTGCAGGTAGGGTTAGACTTTGTATCAAAACACTGAATAAGTATTGCAATAAAACGAGGCGCACACATTTATTTTATTTTCCCAGTATATATAAAAGTTATATGTGTTTGCACTATACTGTAGCCTATGAGGTCTGTAATCACATTACAAATATTTTTAAATATTGTGGGAACTGCCAAAGTGTGACACAGAGAAACAAACTGGGCACATCCTATTGAAAAAAATAACCCGTATAGACAACATAGATTATGAATATGTAAAAATAAAAATTCAATATCTGCAAGGTACAATAAAGAGAGGGACAGTAGAATGAGAGATACTTGTACTTACTGATTTGGAGTAAATATGGTCACATGGATTGAAAAACATGTGAAACTGTTCACTGAAAATTATTAAAAAGTAAGCAAGCCTATGCTTACCTTGCTTACTAGGTACTCAGTCCCTATCAGGGATTGTAAATTAGAAAAGAGGCGTTGGTTCTCTAAGCAGGTGAGATGAGACTGGGAAAGAGACACACAAAGGCCAGTCCTATCCAGAAGCCTACTATTTGATGTGGTGAAAAAGTGTGAAATCAATCACTATACATTAGTAGTCTGTGCTTAACTTGCTTGTGGAAAAAGCCCAAGCTTACCTAGGCTCTTTTCTGTGACTATTCCAAGTGGTTACTTTATAGAGTTGAATGTGACTGGACATAAAAGACCAGAAGCTTTCAGAGTCCATGTCTATACTCGTCTATATGATGAGTAAACTCAAGATAGGAACAGCTGAATTTTTGAATGAAGAAGCTGTACAGTGAACCCATAGACCCATGGGGAACATCAGCATGGACCAAGACAATAATTTTGTTTTATAAGTCTCTAAAATGGAAGGACTGTTGGTTATCTCACATAACTTGCTTCAAAATGACTGATACAGAAATTGGTGTCTAGAAATTTAATGCCTTAGTCTGGTAATAATACCAGCATCAGGGCTAGTCAGGGTGTCTGCTCTCCATGGTCCAAATGATGGTGATATATATTCTGCAAATGTAGAAACAATGTAAAATTGTCATTGACAATTGAGGTAGTTTATTGTGTCAACCTGGCCGATAAACACATGTGGGATTAATTGAAGGGTGGAGGGATAAATGGCTTGGTGAGCCTCACCTTTCTAGTTCTCGGGTCTCTTGCTTTCTGATGGTCAGCCCAGGGTGTAGCTGCCTTAGCCAGTTCCCTGCTTCAGCTGGCAAGGCTCACTTCCTGAAAGACATCCCTGAGGAGAAGACACATGGACCTACCCTGATGCAGCCCTGGGCACTGGAGCAGTCATGTGGAGACCCCTGCCAATGCTGAGATGCTTACACATTAATTGATTTGGCTTTCCTCCTGAAGTCAGCATCACTGCATGTGTTTTATGAGATGGAGGAGGCGTTTGTGGATTAGTGTCAGATATATGGGTTAATGTTGGACTTATGGGTTTGGGCAGCACTGGGTTGGGATGTTTTCTTGATGTGCACTTAACCTTTATATAAAAATCTCTTATACATGAGTTTCTGTGGATTTGTTTCTCTAAAGTACCCAGACTAACACAATCTTTAAATAATTTTAAATAATTTTTTATCAGTGCTCTTTCTTTGCTTAAATCATTTCATTGTGGGTTCTTACTTTTTATAAAAATTCATATATCCATTTTGTCAAGCACATTTGTACATTTGTAGCCATCGTTTTTTCGAAACATTTTCCTTCTACTTGAGCCCTTGATATCAGCTCTTCATTTTCCCCCTTCCCTGCCCCACCCTTCCACCCTCATGAACCCTTGATAAATTATAAATTATTTTTTCACATCTTATACCATCCCCAGTCTCCCTTCACCTATGTTTCTGTTGCTTGTCACCCTGGGTGGCTGGGTGGGATGTTACACATCAATCATTTCAATTAGTTCGCTCTTTCTCCCCTCACTTTCCCCCTATCCTCATGGAATCGATACTTCCTTCATTTTTCTTGGGGTTTTTATCTCTCCTGGATTCCATCTCTCAAGGGCTCTTATCTGTACCAGGGTACATGCTCTGGGCTCGCCAGATTTGTAAATAGAACTGGGGTCATGATGGTGGGAGAGAAGAAGCATTAACGACCTAGAGGAATGCTGTATGTTTAACAGATGCTATACTGTACCGTGGCTGGCTCATCCCTTCCTTATGACCCTCTGTGACAGAATGTAAAATTATATTCAGATGGGCTTTGGGCCTCTACTCCACATCCCACCCCCATTTCACATCAACATGATTGCTTGTTTTGAGTATTCTAAAGCCTAAAACCTGTTCCTGTAAACACATCATGATCACACAGGCTGGTGTGCTTCTTCCATGTGAGCTCTGTTTCGTTCCATCTAGATGGATGCTTGTTTATTTTCAACCCCTTAAGACCCCAGATGCTATATCTTTTAGTAGCCAGGCACCATCAGTTCTCTTCACCACATTTTCTTATGCTCCTATTTTGTCTTCAGCAACTGTATCAGGAAGGTGAACATCATATAGGTTCAGATTACTAGAACAAAATGTTCTTGTGATGAGGGAGGAATTGAGTAGAGGCCCAATGTCCATCTACTACCTTAATACTTAATATACAGATGTATGTACATAGATCCAAGTCCCTATCATTTTATATAAATATATTTACATATGTACATGGCTGCATTTATACCTCTATACATGTCCTTTGCCTCTTAGATCTTTTCTCTATTCCCTTTTCCTTTCCTCTTGTTTCACCATCATGTTTGACTTTTGTTTGACTTTCAGGAATTCCTCTCAGCTACATTGCACTTGATAGAACCCCACCAGGCAATCTAAACCCTCCTCGCCATCAATTTTAGATCACTTGCTATTCCCTTGCCCCTGGGTTTGTTGGTTCTCTCCTTCCTTTCCTCCACCTCCCCGTCTCCCATGTCCCCCTGGAACAGTTAATCCCATTATTTTCTCCTCGGGATTGTTTATCTTGCCTATCTTATATAGATAGACATGAAAGAAAGAAAAAGGTACAGGTCTGACCTTTATGAATGTTTTTGATTGATTCTGATCAATTGATTTAAATCTATTTTTGGTATTCCTTGGGGACTTTATTCCTTTGCTCCCCTTGCTTCTCCTTTGCACTCCCTTCGTGTTTTGCCCAGGTGTGTGTGGGGGGTGCGGGATCAGACTTGGCTCTGTTCCCACACTGTGTCTCCAGTGTTATCCCCTAAAATGCCATGGGTCCATGAGGGGATGCTTCATCTTGTGGTGGTCCTCTCTATACTTTGACTGCTCCAAGCAGGTGTATCATCCAGCTTGCTCTTGTGTGTTCTGAGCAGACCCGCCCCTCTCCCCGGAGCTGCATCTTCAGTGCTGTCCTCTGTAGTGTATTCTTCTGGAGAGGAGGTCCACATAGCTGGGAACTGGGCTGGCCCTGCAGACTTCTGCTGGTTCACTGCTTCATGCAGGTATGTTGCCTTCAAGTCTTGGCACACCAAGTTGAGGTCTGGTCCCTCTTTCGCCTTTAAATAATTTTTATGTTATCTGCTTTTCACATATGCACAGATGTTAAAAAAAAGAAATCTACTGAGAATGTGTTAGTTGCTATTAGTTGCATTTGAAAGATTTTAAAAAGTGGAAACTCTTAAAAAAGAATTGACTGGATGGCAAGCAGCATGGAAAGGGAATTTAGAAAAACCCCAAATCCCAATATTTGGAGGACTTGGGAAGCTAGAACTATTTCGATTTTCCATGCAGTTGGTGATAACATGAAGAAGGTCTTTGAGCAATCAAAGAAGGTTAATCCAATGCCTAAATAAGGACCATATCAACAATGTAACTGTGTGTGTGTGTGTGTGTGTGTGTGCGTGTGTGTGTAAGACAAGGAACTCTGGTGTTGCAGTGGTTTAGTGCTTTGCTGCTAATGGAAAGCTTGGAGGTTCTAATTGACTAGCAGCTCTGTGGAAGAAAAAGACGTGTATATTTTCTCCCATGAATAGTATAGTCTAGGGAACCCTATGGGGCAGCTCCACTCTTTTCCATAGGTTTTTTCCAACATTGTCTCAATGGAGCACAATTCCTTACATATGCCACATAGCTGCTTTTATTAATCTGCTTCCATTTAAAAACAAACAAATTTCTGAATGAATTATGCTGTGTGCACACTATCTAAAAACATGTTGAGTGTGTAATAAACATAGAGTAGACAGTCGATGGCTAGTTGAAGAATCCATTATTGTATGTTCTCAAATGGCAGGACCTGGACATGATCTCTTCCTGGCTTCCAGCATTCCTGAAGTCTTCCTTTTATCTCTTCCAATCCCACAGCACCTTCCTACACAATAAAAGGTTTGTGTGCAAATTCACCCTCCCTGACAGATAACCCAGTAAGCCAGATGAGTGTGAACTTACCAAGAGTACAATCACCATGATATCAAGTGGTCCCTGGGAGCACATACGTTCGTGATAGTTCAGTAGGGTTCCACAGTCAAATGAGTTTAAGAAGGACTTGTTAAACAAAGTTACAAGTTTTATTTAGTGCAAGGCTTCTTGGAAATGTTAAAATGTCAAGGTAAGTAGTGAATCACCAAGTGGGGAAGATATAGTATCCAATATTGTTTCTTGAACTTATTTTACCACAAAACATTTCTTCTCTCCAAGCATCTTTGAATTTTACTATAATGCAGACAATCTTGGATGCCCTGTCTCTTAAAGACTCTTCTTTCAGTCAGCCTCCCCTCCTCTCTCCTGTGTTACTAAGAATTTGTGAAGAGCAATGAGAACTGTCTGAATAAGTTTGCCTCTGGCTTTTTTCTCTGCATATTTACATGCCATAAGGACTCTGAGAACCAATACATTCTTTGTTCCTCATTGTGTCTTGCTAATA
Source organism: Tenrec ecaudatus (assembly GCF_050624435.1). Taxonomy (NCBI): domain Eukaryota; kingdom Metazoa; phylum Chordata; class Mammalia; order Afrosoricida; family Tenrecidae; genus Tenrec; species Tenrec ecaudatus. Next base: position 88,880,340 of record NC_134533.1, read on the forward strand.
GCTCAATTACAATAGCTCTTTCCAGCTTAGAAAGTGCCTTTTGTTGTCCCCAACTCAGCAGCATGTGGCCCCAGTTCAATGGAAAGAAGCCAATCATGTCTAGTTGCTGGCCTAATGCCTAGCACGCTCATTAAAAGCTATATAGGGACAAGGAGCCCTAACAAATAAATCTTAAACAAAACACTGATCATCTTCTTGTCTCTTGCCCCTTTCTGTGTCTTCCTTTCTTTTTTCTGTTACTGTAACTTATGTAATGCCTGGAGTTGTTTTATTGCCGACTGTTCGATCATTTATTATTTCCCTTAGCTCCCTGCTCTCTCATATCTTCAATCTTTTCCAGGTGTGTTGTGTGCTTGCCCATTTTCCTGCCTTTGATCTTGTTGCTCCTTCCTGAGAAATGTTTCCTGCTTCTACGTATACAAGCCTACTTATCTTGCAGGGTCCAGGTCAATTGCTGTCTCTGACATTCAGCAAGAATTTTCTCTTGTGAATTCCACAGAACTTTATTTATATCTTAGTTTTTACATGCAACACATATTTATATCATATAGTAGAGTTATATATGTACCTGTGTATCTCTTCTGTGTAAGCTCTATGAAGGTGAGTTGTACACCTAGCCTATATTTTGCTACTTCTTTGTGGGGGTCAGCGAAAAAGAGGAAGACCCTTATTGAGGTGTACTGATTCTCTGGCTACATCAATGGACTAAGGTGTAGGAACAACTGTGAGGATGGCGCATGACCTTAAAGCATTTTGTTCTGCCCTGTGTAGTGTCACCATGGATTGGAGCCAACACCGGGGCACTTAGCAGCAGCAACAACAAACATATTATATAATGGGGTTACACATTTTAATAGTACTTTAATGCACTTTAAGTGATGCTTTACAAATCAGTTATGTTCACATTCAGTAATTTCTACAGAAATTGTACAACGACATTGTTTACATGTTTCACAATGCATGAACACTGTAATCATTTCCATTCTAGTTACTCCATTTCCATTTGTCTTGTTTTCCTTCATTCTTGCATCTTCGCTTTAAAGAAAGTATATAGTCTCAACCACTCCAATAAATCTGTATTTCTTTTTTCAGAATATATGGTTCTGGTCCACATCTCTTGTCCAACCCATATTCTATCTTAATCCATCTAATGTGCCTTGGATCAGAAGAATTATTAGGTATAGTTAGGCACCATCTAGTTCTCAGTGTAAGTGAGGACATGGTCTGTGTATACTATAGTCTGTGTAGACATCATTTCTTCTTCACATACTCTATAGGTCCAACCTTAATTCTCAAGTGACAGGTCTGTCTGAGGTAGAGACTAGTTCACCTAATGGAGTTTTCATATCACAACCCTCTGGCATAGCCTTTGCAGTGTGTTTTGTGCCTTGAAGTTTCATGGGTCAATGTCTTAGTATTTAATGACACACATCTAGGTCCCCAGGGAGTGTACAGAAACTTGGAACAATTTGGCCTCTTAGAAGCATAGTACCAGCCATACGCCTCCACATGGGTCCTCAAAAGCATTGCTAGCCATTTTCCCTGCCACTAGGAAGCTGGTCCTTCTCTTTTTTCTACCAACAAGCATGTACTGTCTTCTCCTGCTCCTGACTTGATTTTTACATCAGTATCCCTCAACCTGTAGGAATGCCTGCCTGTCCCAGGGGACCTCATCACCCCTTTGCATGGCAGCTAATAAGAGGTCATCCTCCCTTCCCCCCTCTCAAAAATCTAATCCCAGCTGACATGAGGACCCTCCCCCCAAAGTGGCCTTCAAGATCAAGGATGATGCATGGTCCATGGACACCAGTCAGGCTCTCTCCTGAGCTGCTTGTTGGTCCTGGCCAGCAACCTGCACAGTCTGAAAGACTGGAGGGAGTGAGAATTTTAATCTGCTTTTGAAAACTGAAATATCCATGCCAATTAAAGAAATATCTGGTACATTTAATTAGTGTTTAATAATTATGTGTAAAATAAATAGTTATGTATCCAATAAATTCTTGAACTAGATCTACTTTCCTTACCAAGTAGTAGAGACAGTAATTATCACTATTAAATAGTTAGTACCTTAAAAACAAATAAGAGTCAAGGTCAATTAATTTTTTAAAAGTCTACCTTGACCATTATATTCTTTTAAAAATTATATAAGATAAAATTGACAACAGCTACTAGAAACATTGAAGAGACACCTGATGGAGCACAAAGCTTAGCTTGTTGGGGGAGGAGTGACAATTGAAGGAAGGTTAGAATGGGTGTACAACTTGAACAATGTAAAAACGTCACTGAATTGCACTTGTAGAGAACTTTTATTTTATATATGTTTTGCTGTGCATATTGTCAGCAACCACAGAACTTTAAAATATTTAATGAAAAACGTTTTTCTTTCTCTTTAAATCTAAAGATGATTACAAAAATGGCCTGTGCTGTTTCTCTTTTCCACCATCCTCGTGCATGCTTGCCCGGCCTAGGCTCTGACACAGGATGAGAATTCTATTTCCTTCTCTCTCTAGGAAAACAATCCATCACCCAACTTAAAAAAAAAATCTCCCCAGATTATTGAGTTAAGCTGGTATAATGTATGAATTTGAAATTGTGAATTAATAAGGGTGGATAAGAGGTGTAAAACGTCACCTTTTATAAACATTAGGAAGGTACTTGGATAAACTCAACCTTCACTGGAGGAATTCAGAAGACAAAACTGAGAGGAAATTATTTTTCGAGCAGAAAATACTTTCCCAGGTATCTTTGTAAAAATAAACAAACAAAAAAAGTCCTAATATCAAGTCATTTATGTTATAGCAACTCTATCCAAGGTTTTTAAGGCTGTAAATTTCTATGGGAGCAGGTAACCCCAACTTTCTCCTTCAAAGAAGTCGGTGAGTTTGAACCAACAACCCTAAGTTTGGAGTTCCAACTTACAGCACCACCTTGGTCCTTCCTAAACAAAAATATTGTCTTCTTTTTTTTTTATATTGTCTTCTTTTCATTTGTGTCCGGAGTGAATAGTCATGTTGAGATGGCTCCAGTGCAGGTCTTTAAAGGCGTGGCTGGATCACTATGTAATATGGGGGAGCTCGCAGAGTTAGACCTCATATCATGATGTCAATCAAGAAGACAGAAATGGGTCACTGGATAGGAATTGAAAACCAAGAAGAATGATAAATATCTATTACTGTTGTTCCAGATGGAGAAGCTTCCTTATCAAGAATGCAAATAGCTAGCACATGGCTTCCAATTAAAACCTTTGCAGTGTGTGAAAGAAGCAATGTAATCTGATGCCTTTCTTACCAAACAGAAACACATATGGATTAAAAATCTGATTCCACATGATGACTCAAACAATGACAGCAGTTTCTTAGTTACAAACGGATCTGTTCCTAACTGTGTGTTTAAGAGTCTGTAGGTGAGTCGAATCATATACACATGTTTCTTATCTAGCCTGCTTTAATAGAAGAAAAGGCTCAAAGACCTTTCAAATATTTATAAGCTGCGTGCGCACAAGTGAAGGTGATTGTGATGAAGAATTCGTTCCAAGTAGGAATTACTTCATCCTTTCACAGTGAGGGCACGTTTGCATAATATTAAAGCACAACCAGGAGTTGTCACTATGTCAGAAGTCAGAGTTCATAACCCAGGAATTACTTGGCTGTCACCTATGGATTGAATATGACAGGTATGAAAAAATCAGGTGATTCCTAGTATAGTTGATTAGAAGAATTCACTTTATGGAATTTGTTAAGTGAAGTATAACTACAATTTTTCTTCTTTATAGAATCTCACATAGAATTTTTTGGTCACATTTTCCATGACCCTTTTACCTTCTTAAAAAATGTTATTATGTTCTATAGTCTGATTGTGTTAGTCTGGGTAGACTAAAGAAACAAATGCATACATGCTTATATGTATATAAGAAAGTACTTTATATACAAGAACAATTGAATATTGAGAAATCTTCCCAGCCCAGTTCAGATCAAATCCATAAGCCTGATATTAGCCCACATGTCCAATAATGATCTATAAATTGCTCATTAGACTCACACCACACATGCAATGACACTAAATGAAGGAAGATCACAGGCCAGTGGCTAGAAATTATTGTGGATCCAGTAGCAGAAACATCATCTCAGCACTGGCGTGAGACTCCACCTGGCTCCTCGAGTTCCAGCGCTCTGGCTGTATCAGTGTAGCTCCGTCAGGCTCATTGTCAGTAATGTCTCACAGGGAGTGTGCATGTGTCCCACCTCCAGCAAACTTTTTATCTCTGTCATGCCTCCAAATGAAGTCATCAAGCTGTGACCTAATTGACAGGCTAAATTCCACCCCTTTACTCTTAAGTCTCAAATTGACAACAAATTATGTAACTACCACACCAATCTTTTTCACTGTTACATATTTTTCAGAAAAGTCTGCCTTTTCCTCCAGTCTCAGCATTGAATACTGATTGTTTCAAATGAATCATGCAGAATCCCATTTTATTTTCAGTGATCATTTGATAGATTAGCTTATCCTGGCCAGGAAGAAGCAAAAGGAATTCTGAGGTTTCATGAAAACACTCATTTGCTCTTTAAAAGAAATTCAGTAAGAATTGTTCTTATTGTTTCTTCAAGCATCACCATGCACGCATTGCTGACTCCGGTGGCAGTGGCTTAAAGAATAGAGGAGCAAATAGGTAGATGAGGCTGAAAATTTGGTGGCATCATCAAATCTCTGGTCATGGCTTACAGGGATTTGCCTTCTACTGGACTTTTTAATATGTTTTCATAAACTTAAACCGATTTTAGTATGTGTTTTCTATCACTTGCTGTTAAAGGCATTGCAATCAATATGGTTTATTTTGTTGTTCAGTTTTTGTTGTTATTTTTAAAACAACAGCGCTCAGCTGGCTTTTGATGGCTAAGGAGATGCTATGAAAAGAATTTTGGTTCATGCATAATCCAAGTGGAAATCAGAGTAGAACTGTTGGTTGTCATGCCTTGATTTTCCTGGGAAGAATGTGTAGTGCCAACTTTGGAGAGTCACATTTTGATTTTAATTAAGGAAGATATGATTTCGGTTCAGCTACCTAAAGAACACCAAGGAGACCGGTCTCTGGCAGTCCAATGCTTCTACAAAGAGTCATTCTGCTCAGGGGCACATTGGAAGGAGAAAGAAGATTACTTGGATGCCTGCTAACTCAGTGGGTTCTTATCCAGGGAGAGAGAGCCAGGTCCTTTGAACATTGATTACCAGACTCCAGGAAGTCACTTCTGTGTTTATATATCTTTCTATTTTAGAGGTTAGGACATGTTTAGAAGAAAAGGTGGTTTTGATTTTGTACTTTCTTTCTTTGATGCTAATCACTTAATGATATTTTCTCCGTTTGGGCTGAGGTTTTCCACATTTGATCTTTGCCATTTCTCAAGCTTGATTAATTGGAGACAGAGCTGCTTTCTCATTTGGCCCATGTGACCACTGATTGTCAGGGCCATTTCATGGAGGTGGAACAAGAATAAGAATGTAGTTCTTGACTCGTGCTTACATCCAGACTAGAAAATGGAAACATGTTGGCTGGAGGTATAGCTGGTTAGAGACCAGATCAGGAGCATTCATAGGGCCACACAGGGCTCTATGTAATGCTCTTGCCTTACATCACTCTGACCTGTAAAACAGCACGATGAAGTAGTCATATGTGAACCTGTTTACCTAGCCGACAATTGCTATGTATATCATTCATATTAGCCCTTGAATGCCTTCAAGTCAACATTTCATAATCACTGTTGAGTATTGTGGGCCATTCTATGATAGCTGCTTTGCAGGAAAAAAATCACATTGAATCCATACATCAGAAAAACTAAAACAAACACACAACATAACAAACTGAGCAAGGTAGAGTAATCTTCTCCTTATTAAACTGACTTTAAGTAGTAGAGTTAGATTTTACCTCTGTGCTATATGCTTCTTAAGCCAGTATTCTCTCTTTGTTTCAGTAAGAGTTCTCTTGACACTCATCCCTCAAATATAAGTTCCTGGAGGGAATCGAGATAGCTATAACCTCATAGAATCATAACACAAGTGTTCATTAAATAGTCGTTATTATTAGTGTGGAATAATATGAATAATATAGGCAAAAGCAATTTTATTGATCCAGAAACAAGTTCTGGCTGAATGGATATCATCTATGAGGAAGTTACACTAAGCATGGCACTTAGTGTAATTATTCATATATATTCTTAAAGCAGGCCTAGAATTTCATGGCTAAAAAAGCTATTTAGTCAAACTGGCCTGGTAAAAGACTATCTTTTTAATTCATGCCAGTGGCTAAACAAGCGAATATGAACTGGAAAGCAAAACCTGATCATCCTTCTATAGCCTTAAATAAAAAGCAAAACTTATGAGATTCTACTACCAATAGCAGCTCAGTTTTTTTTTATTAGTGCATATCAGCAAGTCGACTGTGAGCCTGTTCTATGTGATTACCCCTTAATCACAAAAGAGTGTCTTCCTTAGCACTGTTTCTCCAGTAATTAGTCAAAGTGACTGGTACAGAGAACATATTTAATTGATGAGTTTGCTGTTTTGTTTTGCTTTTTAAGTTGAATTAAAATGTATTACAGAGATGGAAAGAAAATTCATTTTAGTTCTAGATTAAAATGTATTTAAGTGTAAATAAGAAGAAAAAGATCATAAGCTAGTTCTGTATTTTAAATTTTGTCTTACACTGAGTTTTCTAGAGAAGCAAAACCATAAAATATCTAATTATTTTACAAAACAGCCTTATCACCTTCAAAATCCATCAGAGTTAATATATTTGTCAAATCTGCAATTCCATTCTTGGAAACATGTTTTGCACACATCTGTTTGGATGACTGACAGCGCCTTCTCATTATTTTCTTCACCTCATCTATGTCTTCAGCATTGCTGCCCTTCCATATCCCTTTTCATTCGAGGAAACAAAAACCAGTCACCTGCAGTGAGGTCAGGTTAGTCGGGTCTGTGGAACAACAGAGGCATGCTGATTTTTGCCAAAAACTGGTACACTGACTGAGATGGCTACATGAGCAGGTGTATCGCCGTGGTGCCAAAAGCAGTCCCCATGTGCCACAAATCAGGCTTTCTTTGTCACGCAGAGTTACGCTATCTTTTCAGAACCTCTAAATATAAAGCTTAACAGTCTGACTAGGTGGGATGAACTCTAAATGCCCTGTCCCCCTCACTTCAAAAACAAAAAAATACAAATGAGAATCGACTTGATCTTTGATTTCTCTTGACTAGCTTTGGGGAAGGGGGCAAGGCGATGATGGCATCTTACCCCTGGCTTGATTGATGTTTGCTTTCATGATCCTAATAATAGCGCCACGTTCCAACACCTAATGGTATTGGGGGTGCGGGGGGAGAGCATGGGTCACTTTGGAGCTGTTCTTTCAAAGCATGGTATGCTTCCATTTGAGACTCATTTTCCTTCTCAGTCAGAACCCAAGGCACACATTTTGTAGCGACCCTTCTCATTCCCAAATCTCCCATTAATATAAGCTGAACCGAGCTCGTAGATAGTAGAGATCACTTTCCCATTTCTTCAATGGTTCATAGTCAGTCTCCAAGCATAAATTTTGTGAACATTCTCATCTGTTCAGGTTGGATGTCCAGAATGAGGTTTGCCATGTGTCATCAAAGTTACTGGAACACTTGAGTTCTTACCATAGCGCTGTCCTTGTAAACTGTGGTCAACATCACAACAGTTTCTGGTGCATTTTTCCTGAGCAGGAAACAAAATTTATCAGCCACACACTGTTCTCTTAAATCAACCTTCCCCAAAATAAAATGAGGATTGAGTGAAACTGCTTCTACGAAAAAATTCACTGTGACCAGACATTCCTAGGTGATGCCACTGGGTGCACTAACTCAAAGTAAATTGCTCAATGCTCACCTTGCAGGAAAAATGCGTACTGGGAGAGCTCTGGGAAAGCTCCACCCAGGGGAACTTTTTTCTATTTTTTTTTGGCGGGGGGGGGGGGGGGGTCGGTGTGGTGCTGGGTGGGGGAATACCCCCATGTAGTTCAGCTTCTATTGGCAATTATGTGGTCAGTATATGTATATATATAAAAGTGAATCAACTCTGATGTATGGCTGACCTGAATTTCAACCCGCAATATCCCAGTATTCTATTTGAATCACTGATTCTTGGTCTATGCTCAGAATCTGCCAGAGCACAATGAAATGTTCTGGAATTCCCACTCTTTCCCATGATATCCATTGTTTGTTATTAACTGCACAGTTGTGTGCATACCAGTAGAGGACTGGTAGAAAGGTGCAAACCTCTAAAAGCTTTTCACATTCTATTGTCCAAAGCTAATCACTGGGCCAAGGCAAAATCAGTGAGTGAGAAGGCGTACTACCGATTGAGGAAAAGAGTATCAATAAGTCAATAAGTCTATGATTGTCTAATGTGGAGATCTATTTTAAAATCTACCTTCCTTTTATGTAGTTGTATTTTTTTAAAATGCTAAACAAGATAGAAACAAAACTAAGCATCTATTGAGTGTAAGCCATGTTCTAAACATTGTGCTTGAGGCTAAGGTGATACATATTTAGAACCAGAACAGGAGAACCATGTTTCTTGTATTTTAGGTTCTTATCAGTGTGGTGCTCTCGCATTCTAATTTTTGTGTCATAATTTGCAATTGTTGCTATATTGAAAAAAAATACCCTGAGTGGTGGGCTCTTTTGGCTCACAGATTTGAAATCTAGAAGCTCAAATCAGCATATCGACTCGGGGTGAGAACCCTATCCTGTCAGTAGCATCAGGCATTCCTTTATATTCCTTGGCTTACAAAGGCTCCTGGAAGTTGTTCACTTTATGTGTGTTTGTCTGTGTTTATTTGGCTCGATTTAAGGAAGCAAGTCAAAGGGATTCTCCCTTCCCGAGTGACCTAATTAACATAACAAAAGAAGAGGGGTGGGACTTTAAGATAACTTTCTGAAAAATAAGATATAAGTCAATCTGTAATACTGTGTAACAAGTGTAACAAAAGCATACTTTTCTACCTGTAATGCTGGCTTTTACTTGTAGATTCTCTGCTTAAATTACTGGGCAGGAGGTTAGGAGGTGAGGGGTGGCAGGGAGATGTTGCTCAAAAATTGCCCAACATTAAAGATAAGTAGACAGTATCCAAGTGAAGAACGGAACAGTCACACTAGCTGGTGGAACTTTCATATAGCCCATATTTTCAATTCTATACTATCTTGCTAAAAGCTTTTGGATACTGTCAGTTAAATGTGATCATGGAAGTCAGTATATTTTCTTACTTCACCTTTATGATTTTTACCCTACATGCTGTTCCTAAAATAGGCTTTCTCATTTTGTTTCCCAGTGTAAGACTATTAAAATCCACGACAACAAAAACAACAGCATGAGAGAATTTTACGGTCGCTTGACAATGCAGTGAGGGCATCTGTAAATTCACCGCTTAAAAGCAGCGCTTGACTTGGGAGCCTGCATGGGGATGTATACGCACGTGCGAAAACTTTGAGCAAAAAAAAAAAAAGTTTTCGGCAAGTCTTGAATCAAATTTACCCATTTTGTAGGTTGCTGTGGAAACAGATTAGCCCTCTGGAAGTGCAGAGCCACATTTGAGTCTGATGCAAAGAACAATCCATAGCATGAAAGAGAAGAACAGCTGGGCGCTGAGGTAGTGTAAACTGACATGTCAGACAGTAGCCAGACAAAGTCAGCCAGGCACTGTCTGGGAGAAAAACGTGCAGGGAGGATGGAGGCGAGCAGGGAAACAACTGAACACGTCAACAGAGTCAACAAAATGGACCAGCTGTTCACTCTCATCATAACTAAGAAAATAAAGAGAGTTCCAGGAATAAGGATTAAATTAACCGAGAGAATGAAAATAAAACATAAAATGAATGAGCAGGATGTTAGCAAAACAGCCTCCACTAACCGACTTTGAACTTGAACATGCCAAGCATGATGCTAGGCTCTGGAGCCAGTGTTTTCCCCACTGAGTTGATAGCAATTGCCCCTCTTTCTCGGGATGTTGCCTTTCCTGCTTTGTGGCTATTTGGGAAATGGCCTGCTCTAAGAAAGTTAGATTACAACACTTATATTCTTGTATCTTCTCAAGTGTTGTTGTTAGCTGCTATCACGCTGGTCCCAAACCATGGTGACCCCATATGCTACAAATGAAAATGCTGTCTCGCCGTGCACCATATAAATGATTTCAGGATTGCATTGGGCCATTGAGATCTACAGCATTTCCATTGGCCAATTTTCAATAGCAGATCACTTAGCTTTTCTTCCTAGTCCATCATAGTCTAGAAGAGTTCTACTGAAACCTATTGAACATTATAGAAGGACACAAGCCACTCCTGACGCAGGAGTAGTGACAGCACACAAAGTGAATTGGCCAGGGTTTCCCCTCTGAAAGGTGCAATTCCTATCCCTGACCCACAAAGAGGAAAGACAATGTATGCTTAGGTTGAAATAGGTCCAGGGAAGCTTCTCCCCTCACAGGGTTGGTAGCCTAAGTTGATGTAGTGCCTGGAGGCATGAAGTCTGGCGTTGTCTAAGTCACTTTCTTTTTCTAGCCGCCCTTGTCTGAGAAAGATCGAAGAGCTTTATCAAATGTGCTACATTGGAAGAAAATGTTTTGAGCTCAAATACATTGGTAGGCAGTGTATTCTAGAAGATTCCAACTCCACCTTCATATACTAAAAGCCCAAAGGAAAGAAAGCTCAACTATATTTTATCCAATGTTTCCTCAACTTTAGTTGCAGAGACTCAAGTCATTTAAGACATAAAAGATTGCTCGTGCGTAGTTTGCTGCATAGTTCACTTTGGGAAACTTAGGAGTAATTATTCTCAAGGACATTTTCACCTGTAATATCTGCATTCTGTTCTATATTTTTCAACCTGTTTGTTGCTTGCAGATCAGTTCTGGAAGTTGACCTTGGCTGGTACCTGGAAGGAAAGGACCCCGTATCTTGGAAATGGCTCTTAAAACATAAAGGGTGACTTCTGTTTCACATGAAGGGTTTGGTCAGGTAACACCTAGAAACATACACTAGTTCAGGGAGTAGATGCTCTTCTGAGCGCTAGGACGTAATTGAAATGCAAGTCAAGCTCTTCTCTGCATGCAGCGTCTGGATAATGTAGTTTAAAAATAGGATAAAGAACAAACACGCTACAATTCCACAGTTTAAAACTCAGCTTTATAACTAATTAACCGTGTGACTTTGAGGAAATTGTTTTGCCTCTATAATTCTCAATCTTCTCTTCTGTAAAACAAAGATAATCAGAGTATTTGCTAATACAATACCTGGCACATAGTAAGTCCTCAATAATTTCTTTTTAAGTGTAAAAGTAAATGGGAATCGGTGTCAGCAAAACCTGAAAATTTCCTTGGAAAAAAGTTATCCTTAGGTGCCGTTTGATCCCATTCGTATCAGTGTGAGATCTAAGGTTAATGACTCCTGAGACTGCAGACACAAACCCCATTTCTGTCTTTGGAGGCACTTTTCCTCAACCCAAATTTACTTTACCAATGGGGCCCTTCAGGAAACCATTATAAGCCCCCTTTGCCACCTTAACATCTTACAAGTGATCCTTATTACACAGCACGTGAAAATTCAGACATTCCACCAACAACGTCACACAACCCAATGACTCTCCTCTTAGACTCCATCCCACCTCAGGTCTTTTAGGCTCCAGAAGATATCTAATAACTTGTGGTATCTGAAACAGGATGTGTTGCATCATACTTCAGTTATTCAATGCTGCTGCTTTATTTGTTTGAATACTCTTTCCCTCACTCGTCAGCTTATTTCTCCCACCTTTAGCTCAAGTCACCTCATCTATAAACTTTTCCCAAGCGCTCTCCTACCGGCACCCTGCACAATTCCCCAAAGAGAGTGCAGAGAGACACTGTGATCAGCCTTGGCCTCTAGGCATTCTCCTTGAAGCCTCATATTCCATGCTAGCAATCCTCAGGCTAAGCTGAGACGGTTCGATTCCATGTGTGCTTCCCAGCTACAGAGTTCTCCAACCTCGTCCACTGTTCTCACAAGGAAGGCTCTAGACCAGCGGGTCTCAAGCTAGGATCACAACCCCTTTGGGGTTCAAATTACCTTTCACAGGGGTCACCTAATACATCCCACATATCAGATATTTACATTACGATTCATAACAGTAGCAAAATGACAGTTATGAAGTAGCAGTGAAAATAACTTTATGGTTGGGGGTCACCACAACATGAGGGACTGTAATAAACAGTCATGGCATTAGGAAGGCTGAGAACCACTGCTCTAGACAAGTGTCTGTTAAATGAAGGGATGTGTAAGAAGGAGAATGTTTCTGGAACTGTATTACTAATAATAATTTTTTATGATATGGAAGAGATATTTTCCACAAATAAATGTTTTGTTTTGTTTTTTAATTTTTTATTTTAACAATTTATTGGGGCTGATACAATTCTTTTCACAGTTCATACATATACATATATCAATTGTATAAAGCACATCTGTACAGTCTTTGCCCTAATCATTTTTTTCTCTTTTCTTCTTTTACATTTTATTAGGGACTCAAACAACTCTTACCACAATCCATACATATACATACATCAATTGTATAAAGCACATCCATACATTCCCTGCCCCAATCATTCTCAAGGCATCTGCTCTCCACTCAAGCTCCTTGCATCAGGTCCTCCCTTTCCCCCCCCTCCCTCCCCATTCCCCCCTCCCTCATATGCCCTTGGTAATTTATACCTCGCCATTTTGTCATATCTTGTCCTATCCGGAGTCTCCCTTCCCCCCTTCTCCGCTGTCCCTCTCCCAGGGAAGAGGTCACACGTGGATCCTTGCAATCAGCTCCCCCTTTCCAACCCACTCACCCTCCACTCTCCCCGCATCGTCCCCCACACTCTTGGTCCTGAAGGCACCATCCACCCTGGACTCCCTGCACCCCCAACCCTCACACGTACCAGTGCACAGCCTCCGTCCCATCCAGCCCCGCAAGGCAGAATTCGGATCATGGTAGTTGGGGGGAGGAAGCATCCAGGATCTGGGGGAAAGCTGTGCTCTTCATCGATACCACCTCACACCCCAATCAACCCATCTCCTCTCCCAAACCCCTCTATGAGGGGATCTCCATTGGCCGACACTTGGGCCCTGGGTCTCCACTCTGCACTTCCCCCTCCACTTAATATGATATATATATACATATATACACATACATATATACATATACACATATATACACATACATACACACACTTATATCTTTTTTTTTTGCATGATGCCCCACACCCGGTCCCTTGGGCACCTCGTGATCGCACCGGCCGGCGTGCTCCCTCCATGTGGGCTCATCTGCTTCTGAGCTAGATGGCCGATTGTTCACCTTCAAGCCTTTAAGACCCCAGACACTATCTCTTTTGATAGCCGGGCACCATCAGCTTTCTTCACCACATTTGCTTATGCACCCATTTGTCTTCAGCGATCCTATCATGGAGGTGTGCAGTCAATGATATGATTTTTTGTTCTTTGATGCCTGGTAACTGATCCCTTTGGGACCACTCGATCACACAGGCTGGTGTGTTCTTCCATGTGGACTTTGTTGCTTCTGAGCTAGATGGCCGCTTGTTTATCTTCAAGCCTTTAAGACCCCAGTCACTATCTCTTTTGATAGCCGGGCACCATCAGCTTTCTTCACCACATTTACTTGTTCACCCACTTTGGCTCCAGCCGTTGTGTCGGGAGAGTGAGCATCATAGAGTTCCAATTTAATAAAAGAAGGTATTCATGCATTGAGGGAGTGTTTGAGGAGAGGCCCAAGGTCCTTCCGCCACCTTAATACTTGACCTATAAATATAGACACATAGATCTATTTCCCCATCCTCCTATATATATTTGCATGTACATGTCTTTGTCTAGACCTCCATGAATGCCCTTTGACTCCTAGCTCTTTCCTCCATCTCCCTTGACCTTCCTCCTGCCCTACTACCATGCTTCATCGCCACCTGGGCTAGAGTATACCTCTTCTCTAAGCAACCTTACCCTTGATCATTTCCCACCATGCCTGCCACTCCCCCTTCTCTACTATTTGGGGTCCCATGTTTTTCCCTTGTCCCTGGGTTTGTTAACACCACTTCCTTACCCCCCTACCCCCCCCACCCCAAGTCCCCCCGGAACTGTCGGTCCCGTTGTTTTTCCTCCAGATAGTTCATCCAGCCTGTCCTATTCAGACAGACCTGTGGAGTCACTAACATGCACGAAAACTAGACAGAGGAACACAAAGCAACAGTATACAACCAGACAACAAAACAACAAAAACAAACCACTGACAAAGAACAGAACAAAACAGTTCACAAGAGAAAAGCTTGTAGTTAGTTCAGGGATCGTTTGCTGGCCCTTAGGAGCGTTTTCCAGTCCAGTCTGTTGGGGCACCACGCCCTGGCCCCAAAGTCCACTTTCAGCATTCCCTGGGGACCTTGCCACTCCATTCCCTTGCTGTTCCGCTGCACTCCCCCAGTGATTTGCCTCGGTGTGGTGGGATCAGGTCAGGTGCAATTCCCACACTGTGTCTCCGGTGCTGTCCCCTGTATCGCCCTTAGTCACTGAGGGGCATCATGTCTCATAGTGGGGCCAGCCATGTTGTTCTCTCTGTGGACTGGCTGCTCTACTCAGGAACATCATCATCACGGCCTGGTGGGCCAGGCTGTGCTCCACTCTCTCCTCCTGCCCCTTCATCTGCTCCCGTGTGCTCTGATCAGATATGTCCATCTCCCGGACCTGCAGAGTCAATGTCGTCCTTTGGAACAAATTCTTTTTGGGGGAGGGGCAGGAATCCACTTAATTTATGGTGCTGGGGCCAGCCTCCCAGACCTCTCCACCGGTTCCCTCCTCCACGCCGGGATATTGCATTCACACCTTGCGACACTGGGTTGAAGTCTGGTCCCACTTTCCCTGTGGAGATATAAACAATACCCTCCCCTTGGGTGGATTAATGCCACATGACCCCACTACCCTTTTCTTCCTTGTATTCATCCTTTTGTTTTCCTTTCCCCACCTCCTCCACCATTGTCTACCATGTACATCCCTGGTTTTGGTCTGGTCTCTTCCATACTACACCGTCTTCACCCCTAAAACGTTTGTATACAGTAGCTTTTTTCCCTATGCCACTTTTGCTTTAAAAAAAAAATTTTTTTTTAAATTCTTACCTCAGCGGACTCATGTTGTACTTGTCCTTTTGTGCCTGACTTACTTCGCTTAGCATGATTTCCTCCAGTTCTTCCCATGCCGCTATGTGCCTCATACGTTCATCACTGCTTTTTAGTGATGCGTAGTATTCCATTGTATGTATATACCACAGTTTTTTAATCCAATCGTCAGTTGATGGAAATTTGGGTTGCTTCCAACTCCTTGCAACAGTGAAGTGTGCCGCAATGAACATTGGAGCACAGATGTCTGGTCTTGGTTTGTTTCTTGCCTCTTCTGGGTATATGCCCAGTAGGGGGATTGCTGGGTCATATGGTAACTCTATTTCCATCTGTTTTAGGTATCGCCAGATTGATTTCCATAGTGGCTGTACGTACTTACAATCCCACCAGAAGTGGATGAGAGTACCTGTCTCCCCACAGCCCCTCCAACACTTGTTGCTTTCTGATTTTTTGAATTGGGCTACCTTTGAGGGTGTCAGGTGGTACCTCATTGTTGTTTTAATTTGCATTTCTCTTATGGCTAAAGATCGGGAACATTTTCTCATATGTTTGTTGGCCATTCGGATTTCTGCCCCTGTGAAACTTCTGTTCAAGTCCTTTGCCCACCTTTCAAGTGGGCTATTGGTTTTTTTCTTTTTGGAAGCTAGCAGAGTACTGTAGATTTTAGTAATAAGGCCTTTGTCTGATGTGTCATTGCTAAAGATGTTTTCCCAGTCTGTGGACTCTCTTATTACTCTCTTGGTGAATTCTTTAGATGTACACAAGTGTTTTATCTTCAGTATATCCCATTTGTCGATTTGTGCCTCCTCTGTGTTTGTGTCCTTCCCTATTTCTGATAGCCTGTGTATTCCCTGCGCCAAAGTTCTCAAGTTGGTCCCAATTCCCTCATTGATGGCCCTAATAGTTTGGGGTTTAACTTCAAGGTCTGTGATCCACCTTGAGTTTATTCTTGTGCATGGAGTGAGATAAGGGTCTTGCTTCATTTTTCTGCATGTTGATATCCATTTTTTCCAGCACCACTTGTTAAAGAGGGCATCTGCTTCCCAATTGATCTTTTTGGGGCCCTTGTCAAAGATAAGCTGTGTGTATGCTGATGCTTTTATTTCTGGGTTTTCAGTTCTTTTCCATTGGTCTGAGTATCTGTCATTGTACCAATACCATGCAGTTTTGAGAACTGTGGCTGTATAGTATGTGCCAAAGTCAGGTAAAGCAAGCCCTCCCACGGTGTCCTTCTTCTTGAGGAGTTCTCTGCTAATTCTGGGTTTCTTCCCTCTCCATATGAAGTTGGTGGTCAGTTTTTCCATTTCTTTGAAGAAAGATGATGGTAATTGTATCGGGATAGCATTAAACTTATATAGTGCCTTTGACAGAACTGACATCTTAACTATATTAAGTCTCCCAACCAAGAGCATGGAATATTCTTCCATTTGTTGAGGTCGCTCTTGGTTTCTTGTAATAGTGTTCTATAGTTTTCCCTATATAGATCTTTTGTTTTTTCAGTCAAGTGTATCCCTAGATATTTCAGTTTGTGTTTGGCTATTGTGAAGGGTACCACCTTTTTGATCTCTTGTTCTGTGGTCTTATCTGATGTGTATAACAGTCCGATGGACTTCTGTTTGTTGATCTTGTATCCTGCCACTCTGCCAAACTCTTCTATTGCTTCCAGTACTCCCCTTGTGGAACTTTTGGGATTTTCCATATATAAAATCATATCATCTGCAAATAACGATAGTTTCACCTCTTCCTTCCCCAGACGAATACCTTTGATGTCACTTCTTTGCCTTATGCTGTTAGCTAAAACCTCCAGCACGATATTAAATAGGAGTGGAGACAAGGGGCATCCTTGTCTGGTTCCCTTTTTCAGTGGGATTGTGTTAGTCTTTTCTCCATTGACTATGACTTTGGCTGTTGGTTTTTCATATATAGCTTGTATTGTCTTGAGGAACTTTCCTTCCATTCCTATTTTCGCTAGTGTCTTAAACAGGAATTGGTGTTGGATGTTGTCGAATGCTTTTTCTGCGTCTATTGATATTATCATGTGATTCTTATACTTTTTCATGTCAATGTGACGAATAATACTAATGGTCTTTCGTATGTTGAACCATCCCTGCATCCCTGGTATGAATCCCACTTGGTCATGGTGAATTATTTGTTTTATATGCTTTTGTATTCTGTTGGCTAGTATTTTGTTAAGGATTTTTGCATCAATGTTCATTAGGGATATCGGTCTGTAGTTCTCGATTCTTGTGGGATCCTTGCCCGGTTTGGGTATCAGAGTTATACTAGCTTCATAGAAGGAGTTTGGGAGTTTGCCATCTTTTTCTATGTTCTGGAAAAGTTTGTGTAGGATTGGTATTAGTTCTTCCCTGAATGCTTGGTAGAATTCTCCAGTGTATCCATCTGGTCCAGGGGATTTTTTTGTTGGTAATCCCTTGATAACCTTTTCTATTTCTTCTATTGCGATGGGTCTGTTGAGATTCTTGATGTCCACCGAGGATAGTCTAGGGGGGGATTGTTTTTCCAGGAATTTGTCCATGTCTTCCAAATTGTTGAATTCATTGGAGTACAATCCTTCATAGTATTGTGTAACTATCCTTTTGATTTCATTAGGGTCTGTTGTAATGACCCCTCTTTCATCCCTTATTCTTGCTATTGAGATTTGTTCCCTCCTTTCTTTGGTTAGGTTTGCCAATGGTCTATCGATCCTGTTTATCTTTTCAAAGAACCAACTTTTAGCGAAATTAATTTTTTCCATAGTTTTTTTTATTTTCCCTCTCCTGAATCTCAGCCCTGATTTTTATAATTTCTTTTCTTTTGCTATTAGTAGGGTTGTCCTGCTGACTCAGCTCTAGTTTTTGTAAATTTTGTGTCAGCGTATCCATCATGAGTCTCTCCTCCTTTCTCAGGTGTGCTTGTATTGCTATGAACCTTCCTCTGATGACTGCCTTTGCTGTGTCCCATACGTTTTGGTACGTCGTGTGCTCATTTTCGTTGGTTTCGAGAAATTTCCTGATTTCGTCTCGGATCTGCACCAGTATGCACTCCTTTTGCAGTAGAGAGTTATTCATTCTCCAATTATTTGCTCTTATTTTCTTTGTCTTCCTTTTGTTGATTTCCAGTCTTATGGCACAGTGGTCAGAGAGAGAGGTCTGTATTATTTCCATGTGCTCAAATTTATGTAGATTTGCCTTATGCCCCAGCATGTGGTCTATCTTCGAATATGTGCCATGAGGACTTGAAAAGAATGTGAAATTTTTTGTATTTGGATGAAAAGCTCTGTAAATATCTATTAGGTCAAATTGTCTAATTGTGGAGTTTAGCTCTCTAGTCTCCTTGTTGAGTTTCTTTCCCTGTGATCTATCTTTCTCAGTGAGTGGTGTGTTGAAGTCACCCACTATAATTGTCGAGTCTGTGATTTCTTTCTTAATCTTTTGGAGTGTTTGGTTCACGTATTGAGCTGGTCTCTCATTCGGGGAATATATGTTTACATGCTTAGTGGTTCATTGTCTATCATTCCCTTGAGCATTATATAGTGTCCCTCCTTATCTCTTTTTATGGTTTGTACTTTGAGGTCAATTTTATCCGAGATAAGGATTGCAACCCCTGCTTTTTTTGGGTTGCTGTTTGCTTGGTAGATCCTTCTCCAGCCTTTGATTCTCAGCCTATTTTTGTCTGTAGCCTTGAGGTGTGTCTCCTGTAGGCAGCAAATTGATGGGTTGTGTTTTCTAAGCCATTCTGCTAGTCTCAGTCTTTTAATGCCTGAGTTCAGGCCATTGATATTCAGGGTTATTATCTCCATGTGCGGACTCCGTGATGCCATTTTATACTTTTTGTGTTGGGAGTTTTCCTACTTTCCTTTCTCATTAGTGTGTGTTTTGTGTGTGTATCATTCTTGACTTCTTTCCATCCTTAAGCCAATGCTATCTTGGGGTCTGTTTTCTATTTGTTGTGCTCTGGGTGAGGTTGTTCTATGTGCTGGTGTCTTATTTGTGCTTGGTGAGTGTTGTTCTTCTGCCCATACTGAGTCGGCGAGGATCTTTTGTAAGGCTGGGTTTGTTGTAACGTATTTTTTGAGTTTTTCCTTGTCTGGGAAGACTTTTACTTCTCCATCGATCTTGATCGATAATTTGGCTGGGTAGAGTATTCTTGGATTTGCGTTGTTTTCTTTCAATTTTTGGAATATGTTACTCCACTCTCTCCTTTTTTTCATAGTTTCTGCTGATAGGTCTGAGCATATCCTTATGTGGGAACCTTTATATGTGATTGCTTGCTTTTCCCTAGCTGCTCTCATGATTTTCTCCTTTTCCTCAAAGTTTGAAAGTTTAACTATTATGTGCCTTGGTGATTTCTTCTTGGGGTCCCGTCGTGCTGGTGTTCTTTCAGCCTCCTGGATGGTTGCTTGGTTTTCATTCATTAGGCTGGGGAAGTTTTCCTCCAAGAATTCTCTCGCTATTGTTGCAGATGACTTCTTTGTTGTGTCTTCCTCCGGTAGGCCAATAATTCTAATGTTGTTCCTCTTCATAGCATCAGACATAGCTCTTAGGTTTTCTTCGGCTTCTCTGATGCTCTTATTAGATTTTTGTTCACGTTTATTAAAGTCTGCTTGGCTGTCCTCCACGCCACTGATGCGGTTCTCTGATTCCTCCAATCGATTCTCAAGGAACATGATTCTGCTATTGTTTTTCGTTACCTGCTCCTCAAGCTCCTGTATTTTCCTTTGGTATATGTCTTTTATCTCCTCTATCATTTCATCCTTTTTCTGTAGTGTTTCCCTCATATTCTGCATCGCTCCAAGCACCATTCTGAGAGCTTCTTTGTATTGCATCTCAATGTCTGCTTCTTCTATGTATGTTGTTATGTTCAGGACATCTTCTTCCTTTGCCTTTTGTTTCTCCTGTTTTTTCGTTGAGGTCGTTGGGGGTGATGGCTGTTTGCGTTCAGTTGTTTTTGAGGGACCAGGTGCCATTTTCTAGTCTCTCTCTGGAAGACTTATAGGAATTCTTCTTCGATCTGCCTACAGCTGATTTTGCTATAGGATTAACCTACCACTTTATCTTCCTGTGGCTTCCCTATTAGGGGAGTGCCCCAGATGGCAGATCGACTGCCTGCACCAGTGTTGCAGAGGCTGGGCTGAAGTTCCCGCTCTTGGTTTGAATATTGATAAGTGTTGGCTGAGCTGCCTTATGTCCCCAGGTACACAGGCAGGAACTCCCTGGTGAGAAGTCTGAGAAGTATCCCCTGGAGAGCAAGCAGGCCTTACCCTAGCCTTGGGCTATCTATGCAGGGTGGAGCTCACCTAGCTGGGTGTGACCCAGGCGCAAATGCCCTAGGGCAATGGGAGTGCCCCGTAAGTCCGCAATGGAGTGTTAGAGAGCAGGGCAGGAACAAGGGGGGTGAGAAAAATCAAAAAGTGAGACTAGACTGTGCAGGGGTACAGGGAAGCGAGGGAAGCAAAAGAAACTATGTGGCTGAGTCCCACTCCCGGCCTGTGGATCTACAAGGGCTTACTCCCTACCCCAAGCCCCAGCGGTAGTTCGCAGCTGAGCCCCAAAAAGGGTCGCAAGAAAACTGCTGAGCCGCCCCCAGAGAAATGGGGGGACAGAGAGCAGAGATGTTAACAGACGCCGCTGTGTAGCTGAAGCTTGATCCCTGCCTATGGAGCTGTGGGGGTTTGGGTTTATTCCCTGCTCAGACCACGCGGTGTGGCTGCGGCTGCGGCTGTGCCTTGAAAAAGCCCCTGCGCAGCCCTCCAAGGCTGTGTGGGAATATAAAGCAGAGACGGAAACAGAAGCAACAATGTAGATGAACCCCGATCCCTGCAGGTGGAGCCGCAAGAGTCCTGTTCCTGCCCTGAGGCAGATAGGGAAAAACTGTGGCTGTGCTGAGACCAAGCCCTGCTACAGGCTCCAAATGGTCCCGGCTTGGGCAGATCCGGCAACAGGACTAGGGTCGAGCCCCAGCCGGCTTCCACTGAGGTAAGCCAAAAGCCCCCAGCCCCTCAAAACCCCGTGGATCTGTGCCTACTTATCTTTATGATGCACCTCCTGCGATCCAGTGGTGTTGAATTTCACTCTGAGCAACTCTCCTGGACGGGATTCTGTGGAGTCCCTCTGGTG
The DNA here is from genome assembly GCF_050624435.1 of Tenrec ecaudatus. NCBI lineage: Eukaryota > Metazoa > Chordata > Mammalia > Afrosoricida > Tenrecidae > Tenrec > Tenrec ecaudatus. The sequence goes on from NC_134533.1 coordinate 88,901,656, forward strand.
TGTGTCACTCCGTCGCCATCTTCCCGGAAGTCTAAATGTTTTTTCTTATAATAATAATGACCATAGCAGAATTTGAGGTTCTGCAAGTGCTTGTGTTTAAATCCAGGCACCGTTTTTGTCCATTCTGAGAATTTGAGTAAGTTTCTTCCTTTCTCTAAGACCGTCTTACTTCTTTGAGGAATAGTACCCACGTTGGTCCTCCACGTGGGTCTAGTATGTGTTGCTGTTGACTATCTTTGAACAGCCCCCAAATGACTGCAGTCCCATGCACAGCAGAATGAAATCCTGCCCGGTCTTTGCTATCCCCATGATGGGTTATAGTTCAAATCATTGTGAGCTATAGGGATTTTAATGCTGCTCTTCAGAAAGAATTTGCCAGGCTCCTTTTCCTAGTACATAATAGTCTAAAAATTCCACTAAAACCTGTTCAACATCATGGCAACACACACGTCTCAATGGACAGACAGGTGGCATCTGGGCATGAGATATACTATCCTGCAATTAAACCTGAAATTCTCCAAAGCTGGATGATAATTCTATTGAATGACTACTACCTGCCTAGTATCTAGGATTCAGTTATTGTCAGTTTTGTTTTTTACTACTATTTCTATTACTAAAAAATGTTTCAGTATTGTTTTTAGCAACAAAAAAAAAACATTATTTAGTGAAAAATACTTTCTTGTGTAATTGAGACATTTTATTCATGGTGCGACTTTAATTAAGCTGAATCTCACTTTTTTATATTTAAAGAAGATGAGAAGAAGGGAAAGATACCTCAATGTATTAAATATGATCGTCTCCATGTGAAACTTTTAAAACTATAAAGAGATGCATAACTATTAGTTGTTCATATTGATTTGTTTTTAACTCAGCAAAAATGTCAGTCAATTCTGAACCTGCCTCTAGGTGGAGTAATCTGGTTTGAAGGCAACATCATGTAAACGGTATGGGCTAGTTCCCAATTAGAGTGCCTGGTGGTAACAAGCAGCTAATCGACTCATCTGCTAACAGAGGAGCCTCAGAAGAAAGTTCTAATCGTCTACTTTGGAAACATGAATCATTGCAAACCCCGTGTACCACAGTTCTACTATGACATATATCGATTGGGTTGCCATGGGTTGCAATCAACTTGGTAACATCTTATTCTCTTGTGCACAGTTAACTAGAAATTAAGAGAGTGAAAGAATTTCTGAACATTCTCACCAACCATATATTGCCAAGTTGTGTTATTGCATGCAATCAGATCAATTGTATAGTGAGCCTGCATGGCAGATGTGGCAGTTGCATAATCTTTTGTCAACTGGATGGAAGAGGTTGATTCTAGCCTGTCTGTGTGGATCTGGCCTTCTCCTCAGGATTCTGGGTACTCCTGTCTTTCTGGAGGTGGGATACACACTCTCCCTGCTAGACATTCCTGTTGCTAAGCCACAGGAAGCCGCATTGATGGAGCCAGAGCCCTGGAGCCTGAGGAACCACATGGAGATGCACACTATTGTTGGGATGCTTCCACAGCCACTGGATCCGCAAGATATTCCACCCACTGGCCTGTGATCTTCCTGCATTCGGTGTCATTGCATGTGTTGCTTGAGTCTGAAGAGGAATTTATAGAATCGGACCTACGGGCTAATATCAGACTTATAGACTTGATCTGGATTGAGCTGGGATGTTATCCTAATATACAATTACTTTTTATATGCAGCTCTTTCTTACACACACGAGTCTCCTTGGATTTGTTTCTTTAGTCAATCCAGAATAGCACAGAAGACTTCGATGGCACCACAGGGTTTCCAAGGCGACTGTCTGGACAGGAGTAGATGGCCAGGTTTCTTTTCCCTCAGAACCACTGAGTGTGGTCAAGAAGTTGGCTTTCCCTTTCGTAGCAAGACACTGGCATTGTGACACCAGGGCTCCTGGTCAAGGACCCTCGAGACTACTTCTTTTTCTCGATGGCATCCTACCTCCACCTAACACATTCCAAAGACCATCTCACTAAGATGATAGGGAATTAAACTACAGAGCAAAACTGTCATTGCAATTATCTGATCAATAAATTACAAGGATCTACATGTCACCTCCTCCCTGGGTGATGGACAATAGAAAAATGGGTGAAGGGAGACTTTGGACAGGGCATGATATGACAAAATAATAATTGATAAATTATCAAGTGTTCATGAGGAGAGTGGGAGGGACAGGAAAAATGAGGAGCTGATGCCAGGGGCTTAAGTGGAGAGCAAATGTTTTGAGAATGATGGACAATGAATGTACAAATGTGCTTTACACAATTGCTGTATGTATGGTTTGTGATAAGAGTTGTATGAGCCCCTAATAAAACAATTAAAAAATGTCTATTCACTGTCCAGTAATTCTGTATCTATCAGGAAGAAAAAGCAGACTGAACTAGTAAGTCCTGAAACTTCATTCATTTATGCAAGCTCTGTGAACTTGGCTCAGACCCCGTTTGGTTTGTTTTTGTTTTCACTCTTAGTAATGACAAGGCTCTAAAGAGGGTCCCTTAGGGGAAAACAGGCTAAATGGCTAGCTGAATGATTGATTCACAAGATGGTTTTTGTATCCATTGTCTCACAGAGAAGTGCAACTATTCTGCAATTTAATCTGCTAACTCCTGCATCAATATAGTATCTTATAAGTCATGAATACACAGACATGTAAAACTGAATTTTCTTTCAGCGACCACAATTTAGGGATTGATTTTATTATTTATACTGATATGTAAGAAAAGTTATTTCCTCCCATTAAGTAGAGCCACATTGGGATCCTGGGGCTGAACCACACAAAAGACCTACAGGAGAGAACTGAGAAAAGCCTATGGCTCAGGTCCAGACTGGACTCCATGAGCACACTCGGGGAAGTGGCCGGTGAAGACTGGGACACCTTCACATTTTGCGGCTTTCATCCTTCACCTTGTCCTCTGACTTCAGATTGAACTAGCCCATGTGGAAGGCTATTGAGTACAGATAAAATGCCCAGTTAAATTTGAATTTCAGATAATAAATCATTATTTAGTGCAATTTGGAACACACATACTAAAATTTTGAGGAATACTGAAAGTTTTTTTTAAAGTATTGTATGTGAAGTTCAAATCTGAGAACTCTGTATTTTTGTGTTAAACCTACTTTCAAGTGGAAAAAAATGGATCCTTTGATGCTTAAAAGTTATCAGTTGTCTTCTTTCTCCTGCCTTCTGTTGAACTCTTATTGACATAGGAGTGAATAGAAAGATAATTAAGCGTTATAGTCCACTATCAAAATGTTCACATTTCAAAGCAAATCCTGATGTTTGGAACCAAGAGAAATTCATTTTTCCCCAGGATTGATTTTCAGGTAGAAAATAAAAGACCTTTCCACCACTTGGTTGGTATTTCTCTTAGCCAAGTTAGTAGAGAGGAGAGAACAGAGGTTTTTGAGCCAGACCCAGTAGTTTCAGATCCAGCACCCAGAGTCTACAAAATGTACAACCTCTATTTCTGAGCATCTTTATCTGTAAAATTGAATAATAATAGAGTAATGTTCTTACAGGATTATTGTGAGGATTAAATGATATGGAAACAGACTTGAAATATTGAACATTGGTTCTTCCCTTCCTTCACCTTCTGAATTCTTCAAAATCTTTAAAAGATTTAATCATTCCTCCATCTTTTCCTTTTGAAAATAAAACCGGAGCCAGAACACTCCTTAAGGAATGGTTCACTCTCTTGGAGCTACCCAACGCCTTCTGTCTGATCCCTCTCTGTGATGACTGCTCACCCTCACACATGCCTGTCCTTAAGCGTTGTCTGTGGGGTAAGGATCTTGATTCCAAATACATAAGTAATAAAGGTCTCTCTATATATACCATGTATCTTTAGAAGGGGAATGGCTAAAATTATTAACAGTGGCTCTCACGAAATGCTATACAGTTGTGAATTTTAAAAAATTTTAACTATAGGTATGTGGTATGTCTATGAAAAAAAAGCTTTGTGATCACATCTCTGAAACATTAATGAGTTACTAATTTCTACAGAACTTCAGCCAATTGGAGGCCAAAATGACTCTTGAATCCTGTCCTGAAATACTCCAAATACCAGGCTTATTCCCCTCCAGCACACGGTCCTCACTAGTTCCCCTGGACCTGGTGATCTTACCGTGAATCATAATAAATATTCAAATGTGCATCTATCCCATATCATTCACTCAATCATAAAGTCCTTGAAAATAAAAAGTTTGCCCTGTACTTGCACAGTGTGCTGTGATACACATGTTAAATGCTTCATAAGCAGGTGTAGGCGACGAGTTTTTATTAATGAGAATTTCCCATGATCTTTTCCTGACTGAAATGAAAAAGCCCATCTATGAAAAGAAATGGAAAACTTTTCATTTTTTTCTACTTGTCCATCAGGAAATTCCTCTTCCAAAGATGTGGGTTTTTATTACGAAGACAGCCTCATATTTTATGTCTCCTCTCCCAGAGTAAAAATGCCTCACTTAAACATGAGTGTTATCCTCCTGTGGACACTGCAGAGAGGAACGCTACTTAGAAATCATCAATTCTGTACCTGCCTAAAGCACAAATGCCCTCGGGTGCTCATCCAACCTCTGCCTACAGAAGATTAGGGCCCAGGAGCTGCTCTTTGGCAAGGCTGTTTCGAAAACAGCAAATTATTAGAATGTGTTTAATCAACTAAGCTGAAATCAATTTCTCTTATTGTCCGTAGTCAAGTCTTCTAGACTCACAAATTATTTTTTTCACTTAATATTTTACCCAAAATGATTTTATGTATATCAGGTACTCCTCAATGCTTCTCTTTGCTTGCTTTAGCTAATGGCTGTATGAAATTAAGCCGGCCCCCTAACGTTCTGTCTTCAGCCCACTTTTTTTGCAAACTTTTATTGTGAATTAGATGGGGTTTACATATCGGATCACTGTTCTTGAGGCAACAACTTAAAGAACTTATCAAATTTCCCAATGACTTGCCCAATTTATAACCCTCTTTCCCCTGAGACTAACTACCCATCACCCGAGTTAACACGCTCTAACTTTAGTGCCTGCCTTCCCCGGGCCCTCAGCTCCTAGCAACTACCCAAGTCCTTCTTTCGGTAGCCAAGTCTTTCCTTAGTCCTCCGGTCTCATGCAATACTTTTCTTTTGACTAACTTCCCTCGGTGCAATGGCCTTCGAAACCATCCATGGCATGAGGTGTTTCCAAATTCCGTCCTTATTTTTGAACTCTGCATAGAATCCATGTATGTATTAAAGTTTACGTATCCACGCTTCCATTTAGTGTCATGTTGGTTGTTTCCATCTTCTTGCTATTGTGACCAGTGCTGCCATTGTTGGGTTCCTGGATTAGATTTTTCTAGGTTCTTTGCTTCATAGCATTGAAAAAATTCACAAAACAGAAACACTTTTATAATCCAAGTGAGTTTTCATGGAGGAAAGGGCAAGTTTCAGAGATTGCAGTCTCAAAAAGGTGCTCAGTGTTTCGGGAAAGCATTCAGTCGCACAGAGGCCGCACAGGGTTCACAACTAGGCATGAAGACACACGTGGAAAGAATACCAGCACTGGGAGATTGAGACCCACATGTGGGACTAGGAAACCCCTGGAGGCCAAGAGGGCTAAGAGGCCGAGCTGGCCCTGGGCAGGGCGCTGAAGGGGCAGGCAGGTGAGTACACACCCACCTGTAGGAGGCCCTCCCCTAAGCTATGTACCTGAGAAAGAGCAGAGTAAAATTAAAGGGTCTACAGTGACTCAAGAGGGCCAAGAGAGTGCAGGGCTGCACACTTGGCTTTTACTCTCTCTTGCCCTCTTGGCTGGGCGAGGTGTGCTGGAGGGCTTTGGCTGATCTTACTGGCTGTGTTTAAGTACACCTGTGTGATGCCATGGGCTTTGGTGTCTTTTAGCTTAAGTTTCAATTGTGCTAGGGGCTTAATTTGCACATGTCCAGTTCTGGATTTTCCCACAGGTGCCTGATTTCCGTTCAACCCTTCTTATGTGGCCCCATGCAGGCACTGAGGAGACAAGCCCCGATGTCCTTAATCTAGCGAACCCAGGTGTTTATATCTGCTCGTATCTTCAGTCCGTTTGTAACTTCATATCTTGCGTTTGATGTGTAAAAGTGATGTGAATATGTTGGGAGGGTAATACCAGCCATTGTTACAAATATATCTAAAAAATGTATCTTGTCTCAAATACAATTGAATTTTATTTCTTACTTTGTAGCAGTTCAAGACAGGTGATCTTGGCTGTCAGCCAGACTCCTGCTTTAGTGTTATGGATGCCCAGGATCTGACTCTCTAATCCCAGAGGGTTTGTTGTCTTTGTTTGCATCCAACAGATGGAAAGGAGAAGGTACACCTGCTTCATAAAAATCTCTTTCCTGAAGGAGACACGTATCCCTCATACTCACATTCCAAGACTGAAAAATACAGTAAAGTCAAATACCTACCTTGTAAGGCAAGTATGTGGGTGAGGAAGGATGCTTTGGGAAGGGTGGCCATCAATTCCTTGGCCGCCACTTTTCCTGAAATGACCCTTTATAATCAAAAGGGAGCAACCTTTAAAATGTGCCATAGACATCTCTGATACTGTGGGAGGGTAAATTGGATTTAGAAACATCTAATACAAACAACCACACACCTCAGATGACTGAACAACTTATTCGCAGCACTTCCTTTTTTCCAAAAGCTTTGCCGGTAGCACCTTCTGATTTCCACCTTTCTCAGAATGGCCTACAAGGTTCTATTAAAAGATTTGCCCATTATTTTACCTGAGCTTCAAATAAAAATGGTGACTATTCTGTGGCACAATACTTTCATAGCAGATTGGGTGGCTGCCACAGTACCAGAGTACGCATTCCAATTTCTGAGATTTTAAAAGGTTTAGGAGTACTTCTAGGAATGATGATGTAGCAGTCTGCTGTCAAGAAGGAAAAGACTGCAAAACATAACATGCCTGTGTGTCTTTTTCAACACCAGAACTTCTACAGATCAATTCCTTTTTTCCCCATGTACCGATAGCTCATATGGAGTGGTCTTGACCATTTGGGAGCGTACCAGTCACAAAGAGTTCTGCCAACAGGATGCAGATGTTGCAGGTCATATGACTGGAGACTCCAATAGTGTTTAAAGTTCATTACCTTATCACTGGAGAGCTATCCACATTGAACTAAGAAACAGTAATAGAGTCAACTAATGCCCTTTGTCTAAGAGTTTGATGTCAAAATAAAGCTCTATTAATAATAACTCAAATGAAGTTTACTCAAATTGAATCACAAAAACTGTCATATGGTAAACATTTAATGATAGAGGGAGAAATGAATTCTACAAAGCAGAAAACTATCTCTACCGAGGATTTATCAATTTACTTTCTGCTACTTCTTACATATTATGAAAAGACATCTTCAAGCCTCAATGATATTTTCTCTATGATCTCTCATAGGCCATAAAGGTGTTGCTAAAAATTATGCCAAGGGACTAAGACATAGAAGGTCACAATAAAATATAGCTATGTTATTGGTGAGGCCGGATCTGCTAGGAAACTTCTTTTAACTACCAATATATATTTAGAAAAATTTATATAAAAGGGTATTCTGCTCAGTGTTGTTTTGTATAGTATGGGGAGGAAGTACTAGAGCCAATGATGATTTGGGGCAAGGCAGAACTGAAGGGCTTTCCAAATGGTCAGGGGGAAAGATAGTCTGAGTTTTCACTCGGGTGAAAGAATCCAACCCAGCACGAACTTCACTGTTCTTAGTGCCCCAAACTGAACAGGCAGAGATGGCAGAGTTGCTTTGAATTAGGTAAAATAATCAGTAGAGAGTTAAAAAGGTTGGGATCCATTAGCAAAACCTCTAGCCCCAAATAGGGCACATTTTAGCAAAGGCAGAAACCAAAGAGTAAACAAAACAAACTCACCACTATCCATTCAATTCTGACTCATAGTGACCTTAGAGGACAGTATGTAATTGCTCCCTGTGGGTTTCTGAGACTCTAACTCTTAATGGGAGTAGAAAGCCTCATATTTCTCCCAGGGAAAGGCTAGCGGTTCCAAACTGCTGACTTTGTGATGATCAACACAATTCATAACTACTATGCCACTATTCCCCTAAATATTCTTATATAGAACTCAAATCAGAAGCTTAACTCGCCCGCAAGGCTCAACTTTCAGTCAAGCTATCGACAGGTCTGTAAGCTGACCGGTGACACCAGAGAGCAAGGAGCCCTTAGAACGATCAGTCACGTGAGATCCACCCTTAGAATGACCAGTCGCGTGAGATCCACCCTTAGAATGACCAGTCGCGTGAGATCCACCCTTAGAATGACCAGTCGCGTGAGATCCACCCTTAGAATGACCAGTCGCGTGAGATCCAGTGGGCAGCGTTTGCTCAGAAGCCTGAAAGGGCTGGGAAAGGAGCGCAGGAGGGCAGTGGGAAGAGTGCTTTTGTGTTGTGGCGAATGCCAGCAGTGTCCCAGAGCACAGTGCGTACGAGTTACCGAAGGGAAGGCCAGCTTGCTCTGTAGACAGTCCCTCAAATTACAATCTAGCGTTTTTTAAAAGAAAGAAGGCTGAAGGCCCCCGAGCGAGAGAGAACCCGTGTCTGCTCAGGAATAAGCCCTGCAGCACTAAGAAGGACACACCGACGAAGTGGTGGAAAGGGTTTCCTTGCAACTCTCTCCATTTCGCAAACCCTTAGCTCTTGGAAGAATCTTTGAACAAGAATTTCTCATCTTCCTGTGTCCAACAAGGAAAGAGCAAGCACATCGTGAAGTTTCTTCTTATTCTCTTCCGTTTGAATCACTGTGAAGTTGGCCAGACACCTACACTGTGGTACCACCTACCCTCCAGCATTTTCTTCCTCGGTGGTGGAGACCAACGGCTTCTAAGTAGACCCTGAAAAGCGAATGTGCCTCTGTGACAAGCGACCGGACTCTGTTTCTGAGAGGAAAAGAACTTCCACGTGAACTTTTAGGAAGGTTTCACTTTCATAGGTTATATTGGGTGGGGCGGGGGCAGGGTAGACTGGGAGTACAAATGAATTTGCAGAGGGCTCGTGGAAACTGACTTGGTTTTTTTGAAGTTACTTGCTCCTGGGGGGACATATTTTTCAGGGTTCGATTTTCTTTTCAAAGAGGAAATGTGGAGTCATGCCCGATTCACATACTAACTCATTTACCAGAAGAAATTAAATGTAGAAAGCAATGAATCCGCCCCCCCTCTCAAGATCCTGGGGTAGGCCTTCCTTGCTGGGTTGGGGTTGGGGGGGGGGTGCTGATTGAAGCAGTGGAGGAGGGAGGAGAGACAGAGAAAGGAGTCTATGGAACTCCCAGCTGCAGGAAGAGACTATAAACCTTTAACCCCTTGAGCACTGCAAAGTGATTAAATCACCTCCTATAGACTTGCCTTAGAAAGAATGCAGAGAGGTGGAAAAAAAAGAAGAAAAAAACCAGAAACTCACAAAACTGCACTTAGGACACTGTGAACCCACTCACATGGGATTCGATGTGCTGCTCTCACCCGGCATGTGAGGCTTACATGGGTTCCGCCTGCAGAACTGGAGAGGGCTACACGCAGTTATAAAGCAGAAACCTGCCTCATGTTTTTCTGGAGGGAGTGAACTACGAACCATCTGAAGACAGTGGTGGATGGTTTTTGGAAGAACAGGTCTGCAAAAGGCACATAAAAAGGCATTCTGTGGGATTTCTGAGGATTTTCTTGGATTATATTCCACTAATATGTACTCAAGGCAGATATAAGACTTGTGTGCAAGCCTCTGGAGGCATTTCCTAAAAACTTTTCCTTGAGTTTTCCCCCTTTCCATCTTACATCCTAATGCATTAGCATAGTTTGTTTTAGGAAGGTCAACATAAGATGTTTGTGCGTCCTTCAAGAGGTCATTCATACAGTACCATTGTAGACGATTTCACAACCTTGGCTTCATTTTCTCTGGGATTGTTTATTTTTCTCTAACACTTTCAATATACATGGTGAACCTTTCTGAAAATGCCACTTGATGCAATCTTCTTCTACTTTTTAAACTTAAACAATTTCAAGTGATAACATAGCTCATGTAATTGCTTCAATAGATAATTGGTAACCGAGGACAATAAGCATCTGGAAATGCAATACATCAAGTGACAAAAGAGTATGATGAAGGAAAACTGAACAATGGCCTGGCCAATACAAGTGTATGATAAAATTAGTATTGTTAAATGAATAGTCTTCTGCGGGCATAACAATCTGAAGACTTTGCATTTCTACAGCATCATTATCATTATTATTAAGACTTTTATTATTAGGTCTCATTGTATGAAGAGCCAAAGAAAATAACTACTGTCTGGGAGTAATTTGTTCCTCCATATGATATGAATTAACTTTTCTTGGAGGACAGGATTCCATTCGGAGAACGGAGAAGAGATCATCTCTGGGGAGTCCATACTCACATGGAGGCAGCAGCCGGGCAACAGCTGGGAAACAGAAAATTGCAAGGCCGACATGTAGCCAAGGGATGTTCTGGTCTCCTGCAGCTCACAGGAGCTCCATCTGACTTGCAGTACGTTCTCAGAGTAGTGCCGCCCCCCCAAGACTCCCGACGGCCTGGAATGCCCTCACATTTATGGCTGAGGCTATAGAAACTCAGCCCCCCGCACCCCAAAGTATAGTAGTAAGAGCAGAGGTTTGATATCAGGCTTTATTTCAGATTATCTGGATGTATAATAGGAGAGGGGGAGGTAAGGAGCTGTTCTCTCTTTCAGACAATCTTTCACTTCCTATGCTTCCTCGAGGGTTTCTTCTGGAGCCTTGCTGCAGAACATGTGCCTTCTGTACATGCTTATCACATCAGTATAAATCATTGAACACCTTATCACGGGCACAAACCTATCAAATCTCTGCTGGTATTGCCTAAATGTCAAGAGCAGAGCATTTGTATCCAAGCCAATCCGAACATAATGTTTCTGCTTTCCCTTATGTAAAAGAGATGGTGTTGAGTTTAAAGAAAGCAGCATAAACATTGAATGGAACATAGGAATAACTTTAAATACCCAATAAATAATCGTTCTTATAGTTATTCAATGTTCTCTTAAGGGATAAGAAGGAAGTCTCATGAATCAAAAATCAGCCAAACCCATTGCATTGAGGTAGATTCCACCTGATGGTGATTCCAAGCATGTCAGAATAGACCTGTGTTTCATCGTGTCTCCGAGGACTGTTATCTGATGGAGTCGATTTCCAGGTCATCATTCTGTGCTTCCATTGGGTAGGCTCAATTGCTAACCCTCAGTTATTAGTCAAGAGCAAATCATGTGCAACAAGCAAGGACCTAGTAAGCTCCTGTAAATTGCCTTATCACTGAGCAAACTGTTTGCAATGCATGTGTGCAGGAGAGCCCTTAATTTGGACTCATGGAATGAGTTCATTGTTTTATCAAGGACTTTTGTTTGCAATAACAAAAACCACTGTAATTTCAAAACACGGGAATAATGCAGAAGGATGAAATTAGTAGGCAGCAATATTTCTCAATTGAACCTTTAAGCCATGTGGCTAATAGAAGAATAATATGGAATTTTAGATTTTTAAAACATAATTTTATTGGGGGCTCATACAATTCTTATCACAATCCATACATACATCCATTGTGTCAAACACATTTGTACATTTGTTGCCATCATCATTCTCAAAACATTTGCCTTCTACTTGAGCCCTTAATATCAGCTGCTCATTTTTCACCCTCCCTCCCCAACCCCTCCTCCCTCATGAACCCTTCATAATTCATAAAATATTATTATTTTGTCATATCTCACACTGTCTGACATTTCTCTTTGGCCCCTTCTCTATTGTCCATCCCCCAGGGAATAGGTTATATGTATATTCTTGTAATCGGTTCCCCATTTCCACCCCACATTCCCTCCACCCTCCAGGCATCGCCACTCTCACCACTGGTTCTGAAGGAGTCATCTGTCCTGCATTCCCTGTGTTTCCCGTAACTATCTGTACCAATGTATATCCTCTGGCCTAGTCAGATTTGTAAGGTAGCATTGGGATCATGAGAGTGGGGGCGGGGGAAAGCATTTAAAAACTAGAGGAAAGTTATATGTTTCATCATTGCTACCCTGCACCGTGACTGGCTCATCTCCTCCCCACAGCCCTTCTGTAAGGGGGTGTCCAGTTGCCTACAGATGGGCTTTGGGTCATGACTATGCACTCACTCTCATTTACCATATGATTTTTTTTGTCCTTTGATGCCTGATAGCGGATCTCTTCAAAATCTCGTGGTCACACAGGCAGATGTTCTTCTTCCATGTGGGCTTTGTTGCTTCTGAGCTAGATGACCGCTTGTTTATCTTCAAGCCTTTAAGACCCCAGATTCTATATCTTTTGATAGCCAGGCACCATCAGCTTTCTTCATCACATTTGCTTATGTACATTTTTAAAAAGTTAAAGATTTAATTTAACCTAATATATCAAAAGTATTATCATTTCTACACCGAATAAGTAGAACATCTTACTAAGAAGATGTTACATTTAAAGAGCTCAGTTTCTGTTTTGGACAGTTCTCAAATCCCTCCTAAAATGAGTATCTGGAAAGTTTCAAGAAACAGCTGTGGTAGCAAAATGGCTAAAGTATCGATTGCTTACTGGAATGTTGGCAGTTCAAACCCACGCACCCCTTATAAAGCAGAAAGGTCTAGAAATCTACTTCTGTGTGAGAATTATAGCCAAGAAAACCTCATGGAGCAGTCTGTTACATCACAATCTTCAAAGTGACATCTCTGCTCTTTTACCTTTGTAAAAGGTCCTTCACAGCTTACGATAGAGGTACTCACTACGTACTGCTGTAGCATCCAGTCTGAATCATAGCAACCTATAGAATGGAGAGGAACTGTCCCAGTGGGCTTCAAAGACTAAAAATCTTCACAGAGTAAAACGCCTCATCTGTCTCCTGCAGAGTGGCTGGTAAGTTCAAACTGCTGACCTTGTGGTTACTGTCTCACCATACAAACCTCTTGGACACCAAGGTTCAGTAATGATGACAGCTGACCCAGAGTGTCCCTGGGTCCCACATGAAACCATCTACACACTATCTAAATTAAATGTTTCTTGTTCCTGTAACAGTTGTGTTAGTATTTGAATTCTGCTGTTATGATTCTAATTTGGAATTATCATATCAGTAACCACATTTTTTTCAGATATTTTACTGAGGCCAGAATTCCCCAGCAATGTTCTCCATGAAAGATGAATTCTGTGGGCTACGTGTTTATGTACACATACCCCCGCACACATCCACAAGCTGCATACATACACCGCATCTGTGAGCAAACACATTTAGGAAAATAATAAGTTAGCTAAAAATCAAGGGGCTAAATTTATGCAGAATTTTGCTGCACTTTTACTATAGTAATATACATTGTGATCCTCTATGAGATAAGTGAACAAAAATAATTTTCCAAATTTATTTGACACAGGAAGTTTTTTGTTTTGTTTCGATTTAGTTTCCATTGCTTTTGTTGCCAAAATTTCAGGGAAGACGTTTTCAAAATAGTGGTACTGATAGCAAGCACTTATTTATCAAGTAACATACCATATGTCGCGCCTTCTTTCATGCTTGTTATGTTAATCACCTCAAATACATACAAGGAGCAAGGAAGATGTGAGAACTAAAGCAACGAGTTATTGTACTTTGGACATGTGGGCAGGAGAGGCAAGCTCCCTGAAAAGAGACTCATACTTGGTAAAGCAGAGAGTCAGCAAAAGAGAGGCCGATTCTTAACAAGGCTAATAGATACAACAAGTGCAGCAATGAGCTATAAACAGCAACTGCAGGGAGGATGGCACAGAATCAGACACTGTTTCCCTCAGTTGTTCATAGGGTGGATGTAAAGTGGGACCTACTTTACTGTCCCTAACAACAAATAAATAACAAGGTCTTTGAAAATAGCCATTATTTGATTGTCTAAGGAGCCCTGTGAAGTATGTGCAATCCTAGCTCCAATTCTCAAATAAGGAACTGCTTAAACCAGTTCAAGTTCCTGAAGCTTAGACGGCAAAACCTTCACTTCAACCAAGCAGTCTGACATCTGAGTTTGTCCTCTTGAATCTTGTGGAGTCCCGAGACAACTAGTGTATGGTGCCCAATGTCTAGATCAGGATTTGGTTGAAGACAAATCAGAGACAGGAAATGCATGATTTCACTCATGAATATACCCTCCCAACCTGTCCTCCCTGTCTTTTAAATGGGAAAGTTCCTAGAAGTCTATTTTGTAATAGCATGAAGCTCATCTCAGCTTGACCTGAACCATTCGATTGAGTACCGTGAGATTCAGATTCTCACACTAAATCATTTCTCTTCCTAATGTTGGCTGTCTGCTCCTATGGTATGGCATAAAATCATATTTTTAGATGTATTCAGCCTGCTTTGGGTGCTGGCTTGCCCATTCAGTATCTGGGTGACCATGAGCAAATTATAGACCATCCCAGAGACTCAGTTTCCCAACATAAATTTTAAAACATGGAATGTTTAGCTAAATGAATTATCATATGCCATTAAAACAAATGATGGCATTTAATAGGTTAATATTTGCATATGACTTATAAGAGCAGCCCCTAATTTATACTATGTAAGTATTAGTTAAAAATTTTTAGCTAAATTCCCAAATCGTAGCTCAATTGTTCAGGCAATTCCAACTCATAGTGATCCCATAGAACAGAGTAGAATAGGTATATGAGGTCCTCAAGGCTGCAGATAATTAGGGAAGCAGACTGTTCATTATTCCCTTCGAACTACTGACCTTTTTGTGTGTGGGTGTGGGTGGGTGTGGGGTGTTGAGTGTTTTGCAGCCATGCTCCCTTTAACCTTTGTGCACTGGTGCTCTTAGTAAAATAAAAAGAATAGAACAATTTACAACTACATAATTTTTAAATGGCATAAAATACCCATGCAATATGGCTCAGAAAATCCTACTAATAACATTTGATTATCCTCATGAATACAGAGTATATGCACCCTGCATTTTTTGTCACTTGGTTCTATAAAACCAGTATAAATCTATTAAATCACTTTATCTGGAAATTTCAATCATCCTAAGAACGACTGAAAATCATAAATTAAGGGGAAAAAAATCTTTTCACCCTGGAATAACTGGTTGAAGCTCCTGTGGAAATCATGTCTTAAAACATTAGTGTTTTGTTAAATAAGAGAATACCCCTTCTATTCACACACAAGACTAAGTATGAATTAATTTGAATTCACATAACTCAGCATATTACAAACAGTAAATTAGAAGGCAGATGGCTATGTGAAGCAGGACACCAAACCTGATAGTGACAGGTAACAGCTGGGCTGGCTATTGAAAAAAAAAAAAAGTAAGAAAAAAATAGTAAAACAAAACCTTCCCTACTAATATTTAATGCAATTAATAATCAGTCTATGATGAACATAAGTCATTTATAAAGTGTTGCAATATAATCCATACTTTGAAGAAAGCAGGGAAGTTATGTAGTTGCAAACATTCCTACAGAAGCAGTTTAAAAAATGGCTAAACGACAACAGTTAAACTACATAGAAAATTTTTCATTACCCAAAATAACCACAAAATGAGGTGTCATTGTTAGAGGACACCGGCTTAAAGTATAAATTATAACTGGTTGGCTCATTAAATAAGTTGCCTTGGTGGCACAGTGGCTTAAGTGCTTAGTGAGTACCCAAAGGTCACAGTTCAAATGCACTGGTTGCTTTGCAGAAAAGAGTCGTGGCTGTTGTCTTTGGAAAGTTTTACAGTCCCAATGGGGCAGGTCTACTCTCTTCAATAGGGCACCGTGGATTTCAATTGACTTGATGGTAAATAGTTTGTTAGGGTGGATCATTAAATAAAGTAATTATTGAGTGCTGTACATGTGTCTAATTTTTAGTCATATTTTTAAAATAGGAGTTCTCCTAAATACAATCCAAATAATTACAGAAGTTAGCCTTGTAGAAATAAGCTTCATTTAAAGAGTAATTCAGTGGGAATAGAGATACCAAAAGGGTAGAGGGGGGAGAGAAGTGGAGAGGGAGTGGGGCACCAAACGCAATGAATAACCAGATACTCCCAGTCAGGGGGAAGAACACCAGAAACCAGAGGCGAAGGGAGACGGCAGTCGGAGTGAGATGTGAAAATAATTAACAATCTACAATCTATCAGGGGGCCACAAGGGGGAGAGGGAGAGAGACAAAAGAGGAGCTGATCCCAAGAGCCCAACCGAAAGTAAATGTCTAGAAAAGAACGATGGAATATATGTACGAATATGTTGGACACAATTCATGTATGGTTTGTAGCAAGAGTTGTAAGAGCCCCCAGCAAAATAGAAAAAAATAAAACAATTTTTAAAAAGAGTAATTAAAATGTACTCCCCGAAATGACGTACATGGAACAGATATGGGACATTAAAAGTTTACTTTTAGTTTTATGTTTAGGTTGCTGTGAAGTTCCTGTGGATGAAGGACAAAGCTTTCTACTCCCATGAAGTTTTCCACAAGGCAGGTCAAGTAAGGTCACTATTCCGACGCTATGAGTCGGAATCATTGTGATGGCACCTGAGTACTTGGCCCGTGACTCTCAAATTAGAATAGGCTAAAATTGTTTGCTAAACTTCAAAGTGTTGTTGCTGCGAGCTATCATCAAGCCAGTTCTATTTTGTACTGACACTGTGTCCAACAGAAGGAGAGGCGGTGTGACCCGGGCCCATGTGCACAATTGGAGCACTGCCTGAGCCCAGTGTTGCAGCCACGTTGTTAGTTCTTCTAGCTGAGGTTGTTCAACTTTCTCACCGACCCTCTAGTTTCATAAGTATGGTGTCCTCTAGGAACTGGTCCTTCCTGATAACAAGTCCAAAAGATACAGCATACTTTTTGCTGTCCTTATTTCTAAGGAACATTCTGGCAGTGCTTTTTAACAAGACCTATGTGTTTGTTCTTCCAACCCAGGGTATACTCAATATTCTTCCCTAACACCATAATTAAATACTTCAACGCTTCTCCAGTTGTTCTTATTCATTGTCTAATTTTTGGAGGCATACATTGTTGTTGAATATATCATGACTTTACAATGTTATACAATAATCATTTTAAAAATAGCTGCCAAGTAGTTGATTCCAACTCATACACACCACGCAGGGCAGATTAGACCCACCCCGCAGTGCTTCCCAAGCCGGGAATCCTCAAAGGAGAATGCCACGTGTGTCTACACAGAAGAGCCTGTCTAGTTCAAAGCCAACCTTTTAGTCAGCAACCAAGCACTTTAACCTCACTACCGCAAGGCTATTTATGTAATAATTATACTGCATAGAAACCTTTAATGTTTACAGGGCACTTTCTTATTTCTTGTTCTTGTAGGTATACTTAATATAGAAATAATAACAATGGTTATATCTAAAATACAATTCTAAAACATTATCTTGATGATCTCACTAATTATTTCAAAACTCCTACAGGCAAGTATCATTTTACCTAAGAGAAGACTGGAGTTTAGAATGGTTGAGTAATTAGTCACCCAGCTCATAATTAGTGGAGAATGCAATCCGAACATAAGCACGTGTGCCAAATCACAATGCACTAGTACCTTCTCGCTAAGTGCTGGCTTTTCCTTACAATTAAATTTTGAAGAGAATTGAATTGTGCATCTGTACAATGGAGTATTATTCAGCAAAAAGGAGCAATGAGCTATCAAGCTAACAAAACTACATGGAATAACCTCAAATGCATATCAAGAAATGAAAGAAACCAGTCTAACAAAAAAACAACGCCCCTCTCCCCCCCCAAAAAAAAAACCAAAGCACAATTGTATATTGAATTAATTCCAACTAAATAACATTTTAGGAAAGGCAAAACTATAGAGACAGTAAAAAGATCAGCAATTACTGAAGCTAAGGGAATGAATAGGTAGAATATAACTAATTAATCTACGAAATGAATTCAAGGCAAAGTGCCTCTTATCAGACCAAGGAGAAGGGCTCCTTAGTTTCAGAGACTGTAAACCTGTAAGGGTGCAGACAGACATATCTTTCACCCACGAAGCAGCAATTAGGTTTTAACAGTCCACCTTCCATCCCGGCCCAATGCTTAACCCGCGGTGCCACCAGCACGCCTTAAGTGAAACGGGACTTTTGGATTTGTGGAGCAACACGATTGGTGCACAGGAAACATTATGGGTTTGTTAAAACTGCTAGAATTGTGCAACACCCAGAATGGCCCCTAATGTAAACCATGGGCTTCGGTTCAAAATAAAGTGTCCATACGGGTCCCTTGATTATAACAAACGCACTATGGAAACACCAGATGTTAAATGGGACAAGTGTGTGCGGACAGCAGAGAGGTATATGGAAACACTGTATCTTTTTACATAATTTTTCTTTAACTCGAAAAACCAGAGTCTATTGAAATCTTCAAATGAAAATTGTCTCTCTATTATGGGTTGAAGCGTTTCCTCTAAAACTATATGGTGAGATCCCAAGCCCTGTCTTTGTAAATAGCACCTTATTTGGAAATTGGAAATAGGTGGTTTTATTTGTTACACGAATGAAGCCATGCTAGAGTAGGGTATGCCCGAAACACAATCCCTTCTGAGCTAAATTAAAAACAATAAGAAACAAACAAGAAGGAGAAGAAAAGCAGACTACAGACACTGAGTAAAGGTATATGCACTCTGGGATGACTGGCAAATAAAGGATCTTCCCCCAGAGGCATGCCCTCAGTTTAGACTGTAGGCTTCCTGAACTGTGAGAAAATGAATTTCTGGTCTCTATAGCCATCCACTTGTGCCATTTCTGTTATGGAGTATCAGGTAACTAACACATTGTGACAGAATTTAAGTACAATTTCATTGAAGTCTGGGATTTAGAGCTACTGAGCTCATGTGTTTGCTACCCTCCTGCGCTAGCTTTCATGCATAGCTTTCTTTTTCAAGGAGAAAGGTGTGGCGATTTCCTTTGATAACAATTTAATAAACTTTCACAAAGCTATGGAGCAGTGATTCTCGGTCCTGTAGGATGGACACGAATCAGAATTGACTTGACAGCAGTGGGTTGGGTTGGGTACAAGAAAATAAATTATGAATCAAAATTCTTAACCCAGAGAATTCCACACAAATGCATCCCTGCAGTCTAACTGCAAAGTGCCAAGCAAAGTGTTCACCAGGATTTATCAATGAAAGTAAAACCAAAACCAACCAAACAAACAAAAAAACAAACCCAAAGAGGGGAAGTGACTTAGAATGTGTCAGCACATAGGTCAGACACAGAGGTGTTCTGGCTAAGACCTCTGACTCATATATGGAGGTCCTCATGTTAACTCCAAAGGTACAATGCTTTCGATACCAGATTCCAAAATCGTCTTCGTTGCTGGCACAGACTGACTGCCAAAGAATCGTTGGCATTAGAGTAGGACAGTGGGAATGAGTGTCATTTTGAAGCCCAAGTCTCCTGCTGTAAATGTGCAAACAGTAATGTCCCTCGCGGATCTGAAAAAATAAAAGTACAACTTGAGGTCCTGGCTTTGGAGTAACAAGAAATAATTTTAGGACAACTAAACCAAACTTACCCATTGACTTTGTTCCAACTCCCAGCGACCCTGTGAGACGCAGAACTCCCTGAAGGAGGAACGATTCTAGAGGTGCAACTGGGGGGTTCCAAACTGCTGACATTGTGTTCTGAACTCATGTATGGACTCCCCAAGTAAAGAGGGTGGGCGCGCACACAAGCTCAGAATAATTCACAGCCTCCATTCTCCTGATCCTCCTTGGATGGCAAAATGAATAGACTGAAACAGTCAAGGTGGCAGGAAACCAGGTTTGCATTATGGAAGGGCGATTCCCTCATATATGTAATGAAGAAAAAACAATGAGAGTGTTCATTGGCAAACCCACCATGATAGGCTTCAGGGTTTCAGTGTCACGACTTCCATCACCTTTGGCTAAGAGAAATTCTGGCATATTTCCTACAGCAACCAATTCCGAAGTTAATATTAAACAATGCTTCTGGACTAGCTAGACACGTGTGGACTCTGGCCAAGGTGGGTGCGCTCAAGAGGTCTCCCAGCAGCCCCAAGCAGGGGTGGTGTCTGGGCCTTAACCTCAGCAGTTGCGTGTCACCATCACTTGCGTGCGGTGTGCATGCTCGCATGTGCGTGTGTGTGTGGAGGGGGGGAGTGTGTGTGTGTGTGTGTGTGTGTGTGTGGTGTGTGTGTGTGCTCCAAAAATAACTAGGGACCTGTGTTCTACTCAAGCCAGGAAAGAGAAATATCCAATATTTACTTTTTAAAAAAAAAAACAGTGGGGATGGAAAAAAGTTAAATTTCCAAAATATGACAATTGTCCCACCAGTTAACTTGGTTGTGACAGCACAAACCAAGCAAACAAAGACAGTGAATCATTTGCTGGGGCAGAGACTCCTTTGTGTAACTAAATTCAATATGTGGAATATAATTTCAAATCCACTACAGCTCTCTACAGAAGCCACGGTGACACAGTGGTTAAGCTCAGTTACTGACTGAAATATCGGGGCTTTGAACACACCAGCCCGTACAGATTGAAAGTCTTGGGGATGCTCTGGGGAAGCTCTGCTGTGTTCTGTCAGTTGGATGAGTTAGAATCAAGTCAACAGTAAAGCGTTTGATTTGGCTTAGCTTAACTACTTAATGTGACTTGACCATTGTGTTATTTCATTATCTTACAGTTTATTTGCATGTGATGAAGACGCTATCCTTAAGTTGCCGTTATAACTCATAAGGTTGGAAAGAGAAATACTTTTGTGGGGTTTGGGGAAGATTTCCAGCATGTGTAGAGAGGACCCTACATTTAGGTCACCAGAGGCTCAAACTGCAGACAAAAGTCACGAAGACCTGTCACTAGTTACTGTCACTAGGAAAAAATCAATCCTTACGTTAATTAGGCAGAAAAATTGTGATTTCAGTCAATAAAATGAGAAGTAAGAGTAATATCCCTTGTATTAAAAATCAACTCATGACCATTATTATAGATATAATTATAATTTTTACAATTAAAGCAGACACAAAAATTAACATGTAACAATGATCAGAGTCTAAAAGTTTGAACGCATTGTGTGTTATTTCATATACTTGAGTGCTTTTTAAAGTTTGTTCAGTTCACTTAATGATGTTTCTAAAAACTCTCTCAATCATGGGGAGAAGTCTTAAACAATCTGAGCTTAACATTCAGTCTCTCAGCTTTATATTATAAATGCAGTGCTGGCAACGCCCACCATTTTTTGTTATCTTATGCAACATTTAGCTTTCTAGGGGTACTAATATATATTAAGTATATACTTTTTTAATAATTAGGATTGTTGAGTAGCCCATCTCTCCACCTAAAAGAGAGAACAAGTATATATTTTGGTGAAGCATTTTTAGTTATTAACCTAAACTAATAAATAAATAACCAAAGGAAAGATCATCTTACATTTGAGACAAGTGACGTTTCCTTTTTAAAATGTTATCAAAATGTTTACTATTGACAACAGTTGAGATGACACCTTATGATGAATTTTCAGAGTTAAACTTCTGAGCTATAGATCACTTCCCCTAGAATAAAATTTGGCATAAATGAGATATTCAATTAAATATAAGTTGAATTGAAAACATTTTGTAATACTTATTCAATCCCGATGCAAACCCACAGATTGTTTCTACCCAGTGCACGTGTGCATGCACACAAGCACACACAGTGATTATGCCTTCTTCAAAAAGTGTTTAAATGTATGTGCATTGTGTGTATACATTTTTGTTAAACACTAACTGAGGTAAAGATGTGGTTATCTAGTGACAGAGGTGTTCCCCATGTATTTACATATTTAATTAATTACTTTTGATTTTGGATACTCATTCTCTTTGTCTAATCAATATCTTTTAGAGAACAGTTTGTTGTTGTAGGAGTCCCGGTGGCATAGTGGTTACGAATTGAGCTACATTCGAATTCAGCCGCCAAAACCACCAGCCACTCCATGGGAGAAAAATGAGACTTTCTACTTTCTAAAAGGACAATTGGGGGGGGGGGTACCCTTTGGGAAACTATGCTTATTCTAATTAATATAGTCTTAGTGGCCTTATCAATCAAGTATCTATCCTCTTTTGCTAACAGTTCGACTGACAGCCCCTCGAATTTTAGTATTTGAATCTTGAGCCCAATCACACAAACACACACACAAAGAGTGAGTGATATTTTGTCCAGAGAAATGGCTCAAAGCTGCTCTGGACCTTGCTATTACTGGTCTCCATTGTTTCCAGCCTTTTCTTTAATTGTCAGTTACCTTTATGCCATTTTAATGATGATTCTGTTGTTTCAATTATCTATATTTAGCTTCTGCTGTTTGCATTAAAAACCCTTGTGCAAGTATTAATTTTTATCCCACATTGTCTATTTCAGAACATTATCAAATAAAGACATAAGTCACTGTTGAAGGGAATTATATAAGTATGTGCATGCTTAAGTGTCAGGTGGGGCAAATATTTGCTTTTTCTTTTGTTGCTGCACTGTGTAATGCTCCTCAGATGGACTTATATTGCTTACATCCCCCTGAATATGAGGTGAGCAGACCTAGTGAATAATACCTAATTATTGGTTCGACTTCTACAGATGTGCCATATGGCTTCCCATTAATTGCTCATAATGAGGTTTAAACTTCAAATAATTGGAGTAACTGGGCCTTGGAGCTCGCTTAATTTACCGTCCTATCACTCTTGCCATTCTCTCTGCTTTCTCTGCACACAAACCCCACTTTGTCTCGTTGCTCAAACAAGGAAGGAAACAGGCATTGGTTCAAGCAACTCCTACTCCCGTGCTTATTTCCTGGTGAAAATGACTCATTCCTCAGAGGTCAGTTCCATAGTAGGACATTCAGCCAGTGTTCACAAGAGTCCACACAAAATATCCTATGGACTAAATAGACTAAATCCTGTTCTGGACTATGCTCTGTGTAGAAGTTATTAAAAGCTTTTTATATCAGCAAAGTAACGAGAGTACCTGTTGTATACATGGAACATTGAGCTTCTTTTAAATAGTAATTGGATATTCTTATCATTACCAGGACTTTTCAACAACCGGTCGTGACTTTAAATCAGTTAATGGATTAAAGCCAGAAAGCCAGTAATTTTTCGATGTTACTTAAATTTTAGAATTATGGTTATTTCTTTGGGAAAATAGAAGAATCCTGGTTGCATTTAGTAATCATAGAGTAGTCAAAGCTGAAATGAACCATATAGGTGTTCTTAGCAAATACGCACACACACACACACACACACACACACACAGATGGTCCCTGGAGTCAATTTTGTAACAGATAATTACAGACATGGGTTATTAATACCGGACACCCTTCCAAAAACATGTTGTCTTTGAATCAACTCTGACTTATGTCAACCTCATGTGTATCAGGGTAGAAATGTGATTGCTAGGTTTTCCTTGGTGTTTTTGTTGTTGTTGATTTTAAAATGTGTTCTTGGAGTAATATATAAGTAATAGAACATGTTATATGGCTGTAACCGTAACAAGCACAATTCAGTACCGTTAAGCTCATCATGTTGGTCAACCATTACACTTAACCAGTCCCCAATTTTTCTCATCCAGAGGAATTTCAATGGCTGGTTTCTTGCAATTAGATTGCTAGGTTTTTCTTTTCAGGTTCCTCCAGTCTACCTGGATAGACTTTAACTTTCAGCCTTTCAGTTTGCAACCAAGCATCCAAAGTGCTTACACTATTCAGGGATTCAACCTGTATTCTTAGGAATTATTCTTCCTACCTGGATGTCAGCTTTAGTTGTTCCTCCATGCAGCTGAAAGAAGGAATATGCTGTGAACATGTAAATCTAATGTAAAATTGTGGGCCTTTTAAGTATTAGATTGTTCAAGCATTAGATTGTGAATACTTAAGAGTATCCTGAGTTTTGAATTAGAAAATTGAGGATTAAGTACTTTAAAAACTTTGACAAAATCGCACAACCAATGTGATGCAAAATTTAAGGAGACTGTCACGAAAATGGTTCTTTGTGAACAATGACCCTTGAGGTGTAGAAATCTCCCCAGGCAATGTCAGGAAGAGCTTCACAGGTACAGTGCCTGCTGAGCAGAGAGCGCTCATTCCTGAGCAGTCGGATGGCGGAGCACGGGTCTTTTCATTTGTTGCTCACAGGCTCTTCTTCCTAAACTAACTTTAAAGAGAAACTGCCTTGTGTGGGGTAATTTGATTTAAGAAGTTTTACTGAAACTCTATCACCTCTCTTTGTTCCTTTGTGAAGGCTTAATGATTTGTAACTCTATTGAATTCTCGGATACCTTTTGTCTTTTAACGCCTCCACTCAGATCTGAAACGATTTCATTCCGACTTTTAATCACAGTGTTTTCCTTTATTGCACCTCCTATTTTTAATTTGCCTACAGAAAGCATCTTAAAAATACCAACTTAATGATACCTAATAGAATGGAGAGGAGGGAATAAACTCAAACTAACCATTTTTTTTGAAACTATATATCTTAAAACCATTCTGTGAATGCTCCAGAGAGCAAATTAGAAGGATGGCTGGAGTTCAATAAAAACAACTCGGAGATGTATTGGGACTGGGTTATTACATGCTTCTACTGCTCGCAGCCGGTGCATTTCCTCTTTGTGGTAAATTGTAAGTTCAAGCTACAAATACTTCCTATTGACCTGAACTTGGTCGCACTTTGGGATCTTTCTGTCTTGACTGCCAGTGCCTGCAATATCTGTTGCCAGGATTTGGTTAGGGCGTGTGTGTGTGCGCGCGCGTGTGTGTGTGCGCGTGTGTGTGTGTGTGTGTGTGTGTGACCCAGATGTTTTTCTCACCTAAGTCATGTTTCATATTGGTGACATGTATTTTGTTTTGTTATTTCAGCAGGCTAAGAATAGTAAGAATACAAAATAACACAAGCAGAAAGGTGATATGGTCCAATAATAATTTAATTGGGCAAAAAATGCAGTAAAAGTCACATTCAATTTTTACTTTTACAGCCTCATTCTTAATTCCACCTGCAACTTACCACACACTCACCCATATCCTATTGTTGTTCCCTATTTCTCTTTCCCTTCGCCAGTCTTCCTTATGCTTCCTTTACTTTATGCCCTAATTCCACATTGAGGTTAAAATTAACATTCGGCCATGAGTACAGTCATATGTCATTTAACTGCTCTTTGTTTATGGTGCTTTGCAGATAGTTTGTCTTTTTCCAAGGGAAGTTTTTTGGCAACCCTTCTTTGAGCATCTCCAGCATCACCATTTTTCACGCCAGCACGTGCTCACATCATGTCTCTGTGTCATGTTTTGGCAATTCTCACAATATTTAATTTTCTTCATAATGCTATTTCCCACCTAATAGACTACAATATAGTGTACACATATCTTTTATATTCACTGGTCAGCAAAATGATTTTTGTGATATTAGCTTTATTTCAGTGGTCTAGGAAAGAATGCCCTGAGTCTTCCAAGTTAATCCTGTGGTCCACTTGGTACCAGAATTTCAATAGTGGAATAGAATCAGAGAATATAAAAGGCATAAAATATTAGGATAAGCATGAATTTTCTCTTCAGATACTCTTAGTTTTGAAACTGGATAGACTGTCAGACTCATTATGCTCTCATTAAAACTGTGGAGCCATTTATTTGGGATAAAATGTAGCATGGAACATAAGAGCTCTAACTTGGAGTGTGCATATTTTATTCCATTAATTACTAAGAGTACGACAATAGTCAGGTGAGTTAACTTCTCTCGACCTCATATATCCAAAGTAGCACCATAAATAGCTTTTATACTTCTTAGAGTTAGATGGAAAATTAAATGAGGGTAAGAATATAAAATGTTTAATGGATGACTCATTCTGAGGATGCTACTACCCTTACATTGAGTCCAAGATAAAGACAATAAAAGGTTACACTTGAGTAGAGTTGACCAAAACAACAGGAAGCACACTGCCTGGAAGACACACCTAGGAGTTGGGGCTGAAAGGGGATATATATATATATTTAAAAATAATATTACTAGTATTCCAGTTCATACATGCATGGATTTATGTCAAAGCCAAATCTGTTGAAAATCACGTCTTTGTTATTAGTGAATGATTGCAGAATGAACTTGCAGACAAGTTCTCTCAATAATGCACTTGTCTTAGTCACATTAGAGGGCCTTCCAAAAGGGGGCATGGGTGGGAACTAGAACAATGGATTCAAAGGGGAACTGGCTGGCCAGATAATTCAAGGCACAGAAGTCAATTCAGAAATTAAATCAACCAAATTTGAGGATCTCACAGGAGTAATTATCATATATATATTTTAAAGACCATAGAAGCTTACAAGGAAGAGTTCAGCAATGGAAAGCTACATTTATAGGGTAAAGGTCATGAAAATTGCACCGATATCTATAACATATATATAGATATATATTTTTTCCATCTTAACAGTGCAGCTGTCTATTCTTAAAATGTAGCAAGGGATGTCCTACATGAACAACAGACAGAACACTATACAGACACTCACAGTTTCTATTACATACATCAAGAGACAGGGCACAGGGCTTAAGAACACAGCATCACACAATCATCAGTGGAGTACAACTTCAATACCACAGCACTTTAGCAATGACAGATAATTTCTATTGGCATAAAGATATACATGACAACACTACCCATAAGTCTATGAAGATGTAGTAAAACCAACCTACAAGATTAAAAATAAGGAATAGAAGATTACACTTTTATATCAGGAATATGTAATTAAGACATTTACCCAGTAAAAAGAAGGAATACTTACAGACATTCCACATGGAGAGGAGGTCAAGTAGATTGGACTTAGGGAGAGGGGAGACAATATGCAGTAAAGGGAAGTAAGTCACAACAAAAAATAATAAGAGATGTAGAGGAAGACAATGGAAAGGGTGCTAATATTAAAGGAAGCAGAATAAATACTGTGATTAAAAACAAACTTATAACGACAATGCTCTAGATATAAGGAGATATGATCAACACACAGTTTGAATGGGTGCAAGAGGGTGGCAAGTGGCCATATACTAGTGGATTATATAGACAGATAGATGAAAGATATGACAGATATTCATACATCGTGGTTATTGAACTTTCCTGCAAACATATCAATGAATGTTCTGGAGCATACAGGGGGAAAATATTTTGAAAACTTCTACCATTCCCAAAATAGTGGCCATCAAAATAATTTCAGCTCATACTGATCCCCAATGGAATTTCAAAGGTTGTAAATCATTACGGGAACATATAGCCTCATCTTTCTCTCACAAAGTGGCTGTTGGTTTGAAATACTGACCATCTTGTTAGTAGTCCAACTCTTACCTGCCACTAACACTTCGTAAGCATAACTAAACACCTGAGAAAATGAGTTCCTGGGCCTATTGGGCTCAGGACAGGAAGGTCAATTGGCATAACACAGTTCATAAAAACAATGTTCTACATTCCATAGTAGTCAGTAGTGACTGAGGTCTCATAACTCATGAGAGGCCATTTAAGGTACATTATTCATGTCATTCATTGTTATATAGAATGATGAAAGTCAAAGATATAAGGAAAGAGCTATTCCAATGGACAAAGGGACCACATGAACATCAATATTTACTACAATGAAGCCAGAAGAATGAAATTATACCCAGCTACACTACCAACTACCCTGATAGGAATCACATTTGAATGTTCTAGTTAGAAAGACAGATAAATATGGAACAAAACACAAAATTATAAAACATACCTGATGTATTGGTCTGATAGAAACTGGTGGAAACCCCAACTAAGATACTTCGTTATCTTCAAGTCTGAAACCGAACTCACCTTGTTGACACAATTTCCACCCAAATAATAGGAAGGCCTATAGGGGAAACAATAAACCTAGCAAGGTATGAACACCTCAGACTAATTTGCCATTTGAGGTCAAAAGGAGGGCACATCTTTAATAAAGAGTTATGAAAGGGGAAGGAATGCAAACAGGAAACACAGGACTAAGTGGGATAAGTGCTGCAATAAACCAATTGCAATCCATGAAACTAAACAAAATGTATGTGATTCGTTTTATATCAAAGTGTTGAACCACTCTGTAAACTTTCACCGAATCCATAATAAACAGTTTTTTTTTAAATCATGAAAATGTTCCATGAACTTTTGAAGATCTCTGGTATGCTGCGATCTGACATTAAACTTACATACACACACATATATACATGCATAGTGTGAGCTGATTTTGAAGTGGAAAAAGCATCTGTGACATTTTCTATATTCAAATGTCAGTGACATTGTACTTGACTTTTTGAAACAATAACCTTGAAGTTATCTATTCTCTTTTCAAAGCAGTTTGTCATAGATATTCCCATTTCTTAGTTTACCAAGGAAAATTACAGCAAGATGAAATATTCAAGGAATCTAAGTTTCCACAAAAACTTTGGCTTACCCGTTCAATTTCCTTTGGAGAAAATAGTGAAGATTTCATTTCTATTAAGTTTTTAGCTTAGTGTTTTTTAGACAGATCATGGGATTAAATTGCCTCAGATATAAAAATAATTCATTTTTTAGGTTACCAGGCTACATGTATCATTTATAGATTATTTTCTCTCAAAAATCCACCTAAATGTCCTATCCCTAGGGAATAGCCCAGATGGGATATAAAAGTATGTCTGTGAACAAACATGCACATTTACTAATATCTGTGGTATTCTTCCATAGAACACATTCTGGGTCTTCTCACTCTTACTCCTTAGAGCAATTTCATCTATTCATCATTTTGACTACACCCAAACACTGAGGTTTTTCCAATTTGCTTTTCCAGCTCACCTTTATCTTTCCAATTCTGTTCAGAAATGTCCGAGGTATCCAAAATGATATCAGCCTACATTGATTCAAACATGAATTAGTCATCTTTCTGAAAGAACATTATTAAAGGTAATCCAACATGAGCAGAATTATATCTTCCTCCAAGCTAAGTACCTGGTGAATCAATGACAGAGTGTGCAGTTGGAACTACCAATTGCCTGTCACTCTGTTGTACTCATATGGCTAATGTGTTGCTGCGATGCTAGAAACTATGTCACTGGTTTCAAATAACAGCAGTCAACCAAAGTGAACAGGCTGCAGTGTAGAGTCAAGACAAATTCAGAGGAATAAGCCACTGAAAAATTAGCATCAAAACATTGTCATATACTGAAAACCTGATGAATAGAATCAATACATTGTGAGAGGAGGGCCTGCAGATGAGCTCCTCCAGTGGGAAGCCCTCACACGATGATCGAGGAAGAACTACCTTTACAAAGTAGAGTCTACCATAATGTCTTGGACGGAGTGAAGTTGGTTGTAGTAAAGCCTTCAGGACCTTTATTTGTTCGTCAGGCGCAACTCAAAATGAAAAGAAACCACTGCAAGCATCAATACTTGAAATGGACAAATTATAAATCTAGGAAGATTAGAAGTTGTAAAAAGTGAAATGTGATGCATAAAGATTGATATTTTAGGGATTAGGGAGTTGACATGAACTGGTATTCAACATT
This sequence comes from Tenrec ecaudatus, assembly GCF_050624435.1. NCBI lineage: Eukaryota > Metazoa > Chordata > Mammalia > Afrosoricida > Tenrecidae > Tenrec > Tenrec ecaudatus. The sequence goes on from NC_134533.1 coordinate 88,931,192, forward strand.
TTACATCAGAAAATCATCTGATTTACTATACCAGGAATGATACAACCAAGAGGAATGGTGTCACATTCATCTTCAGAAAGGATATGTCCAATATAACATGAAGTACAATGCTGTCTGTGATAGGATAATATCTATCTGCATTCAAAGAAATCTCATCAATACTATTATTATTCAAATTTATGCACCAACCACTACTAAAGCTAGTGATAAAAAATTGAAGAATGAAATTTATCGAACAAAAAAAATCAAGATCATTGCTAACTATTGATGATTGGAATGTAAAAGTTGGAAACAAAGAGGAAGGAACAGCAGTTGGAAAATATGGCGTTGGTAATATAAATGAAACTGACAACGACATGATAGAATTATTCAAGGCCAATGACTTCTTGAAAGCAAATATCTTTGTCCAATAACGCAAATGCTGACTATATACAAGACTTCTTCAGATGTAATATACACCGGTCTAATTGACTACATCTGTGGGAAGAAACAATAGAGAAGCTCCATATCAGCACCTAAAATGGTCAGGGTCCATTTGTGGAACAGACACTTCTTTGCTCATATGTAAGTTCAGATTTAAGTTGAAGAAATTAAAACAGGTCCACTAGAACCAAAATGCGATCTTGAATATATTCCACCTGAATATTTAAAATAACTCAATAATAGATTTGACACTTGAACAATGGCAGACAACACAAAGAGATATAGGAGGACATCAAGGACATCATTCATGAAGAAAGCAGAAGGTTGTTAAAGAGACAGGAAAGAAGAGTAGATCAAAGTGGCTATCCAAAGGGACTCTGAAACATGTTCTTAATGACAGACTAGTACATAGAGGAAAGGGGGAAGAAAAAGAGCAGAACAAGATGGAACAGCTATAGAATACAAGGAACATTATTATAATAGGATGTGCAAAATTCAACAATCTCCAGAGGTAGCACATGAGCAAGAACCAATGGCACTGAAAGAAGAGGACCAAGTTGCATGGAAAGCATTAACCAAACACCAGGCTCTAGAAAGTCATAGAAAACCAATTGCAGTGTTTCAACAAGCTGGTGAGGCACTGGAAACACTCATCTTTGCCAGGAAATCTGGAAGACAGCTAGTAGGCAACCTAACTAGAAGAGATCCATATTTGTACCCATTCTAGAGAAAGGTGACTTAAAGAAAGCTGATATTATACAACAATATCACTGATATCACATGCAAGTAAAATTTTGCTGAACATCATCCAACAATGGTTGCAGTATTACATTGACAGGGAGCTGCCAGAAGTTCAGGCCACATTCAGAAGAGGGTGTGGAACAAAGGATATTATTGCTGATGTCAGATAAATCTTGACCAAAAGCAGAGAATATAAGAAAGTTGTTTACTTTTATTTTACTAAACATTTAAGGCTTTCAACTTGGGGATCATAACAAACTAGAAGTCACCTTGAGAAGAATGAAAATTCCAGAACAGTTCTTCTTTTCTGCATACAGAACTTGTACATGGATCAACAGGCAATTGTGTGATCAAAACAAGGGAAGGCTGCAGGTTTAAAATCATAAATGTGGACTTAAGTTTGTATCCTTTCACCATATTTATTTAAATGTATGCTGTTCAAAAAATCTGTATGCTGATCAAAAATCTGAAACACTGTATTATATTAAGAATAATTTGGCATCAAGATTGGAAGAATGCTGATTAATGACTTGTCATATGTAGATGACACAACCTGATTGCTGAAAGTGAGGAAAACTTGAAACACTTCCTGATGAAAGTCAAGAATTGCAACCTACAATATGAATTACAACTCAATGTGAAAAATAAAAATCCTCACCCCTGGACCTACACATGTCATGATAAATGTTGGAAAGGGGTGAAGTTGTCAAGAATTTTGTCTTGTATCCACATGGAGGCAACGGTCACGAGATCAAAAGATGAATTGCACTGAGTAAATCTGCTGCACAATGCCTCTTCAAAGTGTTGAAAAGCAAGGATGTTTGTTATTTTTCCCTATTCAAGCCATGGTATTTTCAATTGCCTCATATGCATGTGAAAGTTGGACACTGAGTAAGGTAAACTGAACAAAGTATGATGGGTTGCCTAAAGAACCAACAAGCCTGTCTAGGAAGTACAGTCAGAATGCTTCTTAGAGTCAAGGATGGTGAGACTTCCTCTCAGACCCTTTGGATATGTTGTCAGAAGAGAGCAATCCCTAGAAGATGACATCATGTTTGGGAAAGTAGAGAGGCAGCAAAAAAAGAAAGAGAGAGGAAGACACATGACCAGATGAATTAACACATTGAGGACAACTGGCTGGAAATCAGAAAGGCTGTGAGGATGACGCAGGACCTGTCAGTGTTTCACGCTGTTGCACATAGAGTCATCATGAGTCGGAACTGGCTTGAGGACCCTTAACCAACAACTACAGCACTAACACAGCCGGAATCGTCCACCCTGTCAATAATAAAGTAGTTTATTACAGATAAGGTTATATTCTTTCATCATATTTGGTCAAACTCTATGTTGAGCAACTAACCTGAGAAAGAAAAAAGAAAACCATATCCTAAGGATTGGAGGAAGGCTTATTAGCAACCTGAGATATGCAGGAAACACAACCTTGTTTGCTGAAATTGAGGAAGGATGAAGCACTTGTTTGATGAAAATCAGTCTGTGGTCTTCAATTTATTTAGATTGCAACTTAATAAAGTATTTTGCTTCTGGTCACAAGGCCTTCAGTAAATGAAATCTTGCAAAGCTTTGCATAATGTTTTCAGAGGCTACTTCCTCTGAGGTGGGCAGCCACTTCCTTCTTCATTGTCAATTTATGATCTGGAAGCTCCATTGAGTAATCCTGCTGGCATTTGAAGTAGCAATAACATAGCTTCCAGTATCTCAGCAAAATACAAGCCACCACAGTAGGCAACTGTCAGACAAGTGATTCCCAAGAATATTATCATCATCTAATTCATATCTCATGACATACTTCACTGAATACAACAACTTCTCTTGACCAATTCTGTAACTTACAGCAATTTATAGTCAACATCAAGCTCCCACTCGTTTCTGTGCATATGTGTTTTTAGCAGCACACTACTCTCCAAAAATGCTCTACTTCCACCACAGTTTCTGCTTTTACCACCAACCATAATAGATGTTCTTAGTGGAGTAATGACTCTGATCCATCCTGTGAAAAAGAGTTTGTTTGGACACTGAGAAGTATAACTCCTCACTAGCTTATGAATAATTTCCATGAACACATCTTACTAATAAAATTTCCACCATTAATCTAGGAATTAGTTTGCAAATAAAAAATGGAACATATGGGGAAAATATTCCAGACAGATGGATCATCTTGGTTGCATAAAATTATGCATTACTACAAGAGCATATTGTATATTATTCAGAAGGGAAAAAATTACAGTTGAGGGATTCAAACATGATTATGCATGTTAAATCATAAATCATGTTGAAGATTTTGTATTTTTTAAATATTTTTATTGGGGGTTCTTACATCTCTTATCATAATCCATACATTCCTCCAGTGTGTCAAGAAGATTTCATCATTTTCAAAGCATTCTCTTCTACTTGAGCCCCTGATATCCATTCCCCATTTCTCCCACCTCCCTCTCCAGCCAACCCTCCCTCATGAACACTTGATAAGTCATAGATTATTTTTTCCATATCTTACATCATCCTCTGTTGTTCCTCACCCACTTTTCCGTTATTCATCCCCCTGGGAGGTAGTTCTAATTGATCCTAGTGATCAGTACCCCCTTTTACCCCAACTTTCCCCTAATACTCCTGGTATCTCAACCCTCCTTGTTAGCCCTGAGGGGTTTATACATTCTGGATTCTCTGTGTTGTAGGCTCTTAACTGTAGCAGTGTTTATGTTCTAGTCTAATCCAATTTTCAAGGTAGAATTGAGGTCATGATAGTGGGGGAAGGAAGCACCAAAGAATTAGAGAAAGGTTGTGTGTTTCATTGGTGCTATACTGCACCCTGACTGGCTCATCTCTTCCCTGTGACCCCTCTGTGAGGGGATGTCTAATTGTCTACAGATGGGCATTGAGTATTCTCTCCATGTCCTCCCATTCATCTTGGGTATGGTTTTATTCTGGATCTTAGGTCCCATCGATACCTAGTGATCACAGAGGCTGGTGTGCTTATCCCATATGGGCTTTATTGCTTCTCAGCTAGATTGTTGCTTGTTTATCTTTAAGCCTTTAAGACCACAGATGCTATATCTTTTGATAGTCAGGCACCATCAGCTTTCTTCACTACATTTGCTTATGTACTCATTTTGTCATTAGCGATCCTGCTGGGAAGGTGAGCCTCAAAGAATTGTGGATTGTTAGGGGAAAAAGTCTTTGTTTTAAGGGAGTACTTAATTCTTAACATGTGGATAAAAGTACATAGTTCTATACTCCTCTCAATATATATATATATATATGCTTACATATGTACATGCCTGTATTTAGGCCTCTATAAATTTCCTCTGCCTCTTCTTTCTTCTATTTCCTTTTTACTTCTCTCTTGTCCCACTAACATGTTTGGCCTTCATTCGGGTTTCGTTGTTCTTCACTGCCACATTGCCCTTGATTGAGCCCCCCTAGGCATCCTATGACCTTCTTTTCATTAATTTTAGTTCAGTTGTTGTTCCCTTGTCCCTGGGTTAGTCCCTGCTCCCCTTATATCTCCCCCTCCCCCTTCTCCCTTATCTTCCTGGAACCACTGGTCCCATCCTTTTAATTTCCGAATTGTTTATCCCACCTATGTTATCTAGATAGATATGCAGATACATTAATGAATGCAAAACCCCCGCAAAGCCAAATAAAACAAGGAAGTGAAAACCAAGAAAACAATAACAACAGCAGCAAAAAAAAACACCTCACAAAATAACAATAACAAAAAGAAAGCCACGAACCAAAATGGAAAAACTTACAAATAAATCAAGGTCAGTTTTTTATGCATTATATGTGTTTTCCTGTCAAGTCTGATTGGGTGCCACACTCTGTCTCCCGAGTTTATTTTTGGTATTCCACAGGGGTTTCATCATCCTGCTCCCCCTGCTGCTCTACTGCATGCCCTCAGTGCCTTTCCCCAGTGTGATGGGGCTAGACTGTGCACTATTCCCTCACTATCTTCAGTACTGTCCCCCAGAGCATCATGGATCATACAGGATGCTGTGTTCCTTGGTGTGGCCAGCCTACAATCTTCCCTGTGTATTGTCTGCTCCGTGCAGGAATGTCATCCTTGGGCTTGATGAGCCAGGATGTCCTCCCCTCCCTCTCCATCCCTTTGCATTTCTCCCGTGTGCTCTAATCCCATGCACCCCTCTCCCCAAGCTATAGCCCCAGTGCTGTCCTCTGAAGTGCATTCCTCTGAGGTGGGGAGAAGTGTCCACATAGTCAGAGTTGGGGCCGGCCCTCCATACCTCTCTATTGGTTCCCTGGTACATGTTGGGTATGTTGTATTCACGTCTTGGCGAATCGGGTTAAAGCCTGGTCTCTCTCCCTCTCCTGTGGAGCTATAGTGTCCTGCTCCCCGCCTACCCATGTCTTTATTTTTTCTTTCCTCTTTCTTTCCCCCCTCTTCTTTAGTTCACTGCTGTAAGCATCCCTGGATTGGGCTTGGACCCTGCCATAGTTGCTGGACCTCACCCCAGGGATGAGGTCTTTTCTTCTATACCCTACCCCCTTTTCTAAACTTACCTAAGTGGACTCATGTTGTTTTGGCCTTTTGTGCTTGACTTACTTCATTTGGCATGATTTCCTCCTGTTCTTTCCATCTGGTAATATGCTTCAGGCATTCCTCGCTGCATTTTAGGGACTCATCCGTATTACTCCATTGCATGTTTGTACCAGTTTTTTGATCCATTCATCTGTTGATGGAAATTTGGGTTGTTTCCAACTCCTTGCAATTGTGAACTGTGCCTCAATGAACATTGGAGCACAGATGTCTGGCCATGATTTGTTACTTGTCTCTTCTGGGTATATGCCTAGTAGGGGGATTGAGGCTCATATGGTAGCTCAATCTCCATCTGTTTTAGATATCGCCAAATTAATTTCTACAGTGGCTGTGCATACCTAAATGTCCACCAGCAGCGGATGAGAGTTCCTAACCCCCCACAGGCTCTCTAACACTTGTTATTTTCAAGTTTTTTGAATTGGGCTAACTTTGAGGGTTTTAGGTGGTATCTCATAGTTGTTTTAATTTGCATTTCTCTTACGGCTAATGATTGTGAACATTCTCTCATATGTTTATTGGCCATTCTGATTTCTGCCCCGTGAAACTTCTGTTCAGGTCTTTTGCCCACCGCCTAGTGGTCAGTTAGTTTTTTTTGTTATTGTAAGTTTGCAAAGTACTGTAGATTTCAGTAATAAGGTCTATGTCTAATGTATCATTGCCAAAGATGTTTGCGCAGTCTATGGGATCTCTTATTACTTTCTTGGTGAATTCTTTCTATGTACACAGGTGATTTATCTTTAGTATATCCCACTTGTCAATTTGTGACTCCTCTGTATTGGTGTCCTTCCCTATTTCTGATAACCTATATATTCCCTGTCCCAAAGATCTCAAGTGTGTTCCAATTCCCTCCTTAATGGCCCCAGTTGTTTGAGGTTTTATCTTAAGGTCTGTGATACACCTTGAGTTTATTCTTATGCATGGAGTGAGGTAAGGGTCTTCTTAATTTTTATGCAGGTAAATATCCATTTTTTTCCAGCAGCACTTATTGAAGAGGGCATCTGCTTCCCATTTGATATTTTTGAAGCCCTTATAAAAACTCAGTTGCCTGTGCTGATGTGTTATAATTTGGGGTCTTCAGCTATTTTCCAGTGGTCTGAATATCTGTCGTTATTACCAATACCACACTGTTTTGACCACTGTGGCTATTTAATATGTGCTGAAGTCAGGTAGCGCAAGCTCTCCCCCTTTGTCCTTCTTCTTGAGGAGTTCTCTGCTAATTATGGGCTTCTACCCTCTCTATAGGAAGTAGGTAATCAGTTCTTACAATTATTTGAAGGAAGTATGATGTTATTCATATCGGGAAAGCATTAGCATAGACAGTGTCTTGGGTAGAACTGACATCTTTACTATATTGAGTCTTCCAATCCATGAGTATGGGATGTTCTTCCATTTGTTGAGGTCACTATTGGTTTCTTGTAATAGTATTCTGTAGCTTTCCTTATACAAATCTTTTGTTTTATTTTTTTTAATCAGGTATATCCCTATGTATTTCAATTTGTGCTTGGCTATTATAAAGGGTACTACCTTTTTAATTGCCTTTTCTGTGATCTTATTTGATGCGTATAGCAGTCTGATAGACTTCTGTTTGTTGATTTGTATGTATCCTCCCACTCTGCCATGTTACTACACTCTTGCTTCTGACACTCCACTTGTGAAGTTTCGGGGATTTTCTATGTAAAAATCATATCGTCTGCAAAATATGATAGTTTCTTCTCTTCCTTCCACAGATGAATACCTACTATATCTTTTCTTTGTCTCATGTTGTTAACTAGGACCTCCAGTACGATGTTAAATAGGAGTGACGTCAAGGGGCATCCTTGTCTGGTCCCTTTTTCATTGGAATTGCTTTCGTTTTCTCCAATAATAAGCATATGGGCTGTTGGTTTTTCATATACAGCATGTATAATATTGAGGAAATTTCCTTCTGTCCTAACTTCTTGAGTGTCTTAAATAGGAATGGCATTAGATACTATCAATTGCTTTTTCCACATATATCGATATTATGATGTGGTTCTTATCATTTTTCCTGTCAATGTGGCAAATACCACTAATGGTCTTTCATATGCTGAACCATCCTTGTATCCTGGATGAATCCCGTTTGGTCATGGTGAATTATTTTTTATATGTTTTTGTATTTTATTGGCCAGTATTTTGCTAAAGATTTTTACATCGATGTTCATTAGGAATATTGATCTTTAGTTCTCAATTCTTGTGGGATCCCTGCCCACATTTGGTATCAGAGTTATACTAGCTTCATAGAAAGAGTTTGGGAGTTTTAAATCTTTTCGATGTTCTGGAAGAGTTTGTGTTGGATTGGTGTCAGTTCTTCCCTTCCCTGAATGCTCAGTAGAATTCTCCTGTGAAGAATGGCCCGGGGAATTTTTTTGTTGGTAATCCCTTGATAACCTTATCTATTTCTTCTATTGCCATGGGGCTGTTGAGGTTCTTTAAATTAATCTGAAATTGTCTAGGGAGGGATTGTTTATCCAAATATTTGCCCATGTCTTCCAAGTTGTTGAATTTGTTAGAGTACAGATGTTCATAATACTGTGTAATTATCGTTTTGATTTCATTCCTATCCATCGTAATATACTATTCCATCCCTTATCCTTGCTATTGAAATTTGTTCCTTCCTTTCTTTGTTATGTTTGCCAGCGGTTTATAAATTCTGTTAATCCTTTCAAGGAATCAACTTTTAGCTGCATTAATTTTTTCCCATAGTTTTCTTGTTTTCCCTCTCCTGTATCTCAGCTCTGATTTTTATTATTAGTTTTGTTTTGCTATTAGTAGGATTATTCTATCGACTCTGCTCTAACTGGTGTAAGTTTGGTGCCAGCATATCAACCACAAGGTTTTCTTCCCTTTTCAGGTGTGCATGTATTTCTAGCAGCCTTCCTCTGATAAATGCCTTTGCTGTGTCCCAAATGTATTGGTACTTTGTATTTTCATTCTTATTGGTTTCTAGAAACTTCTGGATTTCATTTCTGATCTGGGCCAATGACCACTACTTTTGAAATGGAGAGTTATTCATTCTCCAATTGTTTGCCCTTGTTTTCTTCATAGTCCTTTTGTTGATTCCCAGCCTTATGTCACAGTGGTCAGAGAGAGACATCTGTCTAATCTCTATGGTCTTGAGTCAAACACAGGTTCCCAGCACGTGGTTTATCTTCGAATATGTGCCATGTGTCCTTGAAAAGAATGTGAATTCTTTTTTCATATGGGTGCAAAACTCTGAAAATATATATCAGGATAAGTTGTCCAACTTTTCTGTTTAGATCTGTAGCCTCCTTGTTGAGTTTCTTTCCCTGTGATCTCTCTTTTTCAGAGAGTGGTTTATTAAAGTCACCTACTATAACAATTGAGCCTGTCATTTCTTTTTCCATCATTTGGAGTGTTTGATTTATGAACATCCTGGGTCTCTAGTTGGTTGCATATATATTTATTATGCTCACTGGTTCTTGTCTCTTGTAATGGCTTGCACCTTGAGATAAATTTTGTCAGAGATGAAGAATGCTTACCATGTCTTTTTTGGTATTGCCATTTTCTTGGTATATTTTTCTCCAGCGTTTAATTCTCAACCTTTTTTGTCTGCCTGCTTGAGATGTGTCTCCTGTAGGTAGAAGATCAATGGATTATGTTTTCTGAGTAAGTCTGTTAGCCTCTTCCTACTAATGCCTGAGTTCAGTCCATTGATATTCAGTTATTTCATCCATCTGAAGACTCTCTGATGTCATCTTCTTCCTTTTGTGTTGGGTGTTTTCCCACCTACTTATCATATCAGTTGGTGTTCTGTGCACGTAGTTAATTCTTGCCTTCTTTCCACTATTGAGCTAATGTTATCTTGTGTGCTGTTTTCTCTTTGTTGTCCTCTGGGTGGAGTTGTTCTATGTGATGGTCTCTTATTTGCCCTCTGTGAGGGTTGACCTTCTGCCCATGACAGATTGTCAAGGGTCTTTTGTAGGGCAGGGTTTCTTTTTATGTATTCTTTGAGTTTTTCCTTTTCTGAGAAGACTCTTACTTCTCCTTCTATCTTAATAGATAATATGGCCAGATAGAGTATTCTTGGGTTTGCATTATTTTCCTCCAATTTTTAGAATGTTACTACATTCCCTCCTCTTCATTGTGTCCACTGACAGGTGGGAACATATTCTTATTTGGGTACCTTTATAAGTGACTATTTGTTTTTCCCTCTCTGCTCTTAAGATTTTCCCCTTTTCCTCGTATTTGGATAATTTACCTATTATGTATCTTGGGATTTAGTCTGGCTGGTGTTATCTCAGCATCCTGAATGGTTCCCTGAATTTCATTTATTAAGCTGGGGGTGTTTTCTTCTAAGAATTTCTTCACTATTTTCATTGGTGATTTATTTGTTGTGTCTTGTTCCAGTAGTCTAATTATTATTATATTCTTCTTCTTCAATCCACCATACATGGCTCTGAGGTTTTCTTCAGCTTCTCTTATTATCTTATTTGACTGCTTTTCCCGATTTTTGAGGTCTGCTTGGTTACCATCTAGGTACTGGTGCAAATCTCTATCTCTTTGAGTCGTTGGAAAAGTCTGTTCATTTACTACTGGATTTTGTTATTTCATCCTTTAAGTTTTGTATTTCCCTTTGGTACATTTCCTTTATCTCCTCTATCATTTCATCCTTTTTCTGTTTTGCTTCCCCGATATCCTGTATGATTCCAAGTAGCATTCTGAAAATTTCTTTCTTTAGAACGTCAATGTCTGCTTCTTCTATGCACATCATTAAGTTCATGACTTCTTCTGGAATTGTCTTCTGTTTCTCCTGATTTTTCGTTTAGGCTGTAGGGGAAAGTAGTTGTTTACATATTGTTTTAGAGCAACTTGGCAACATCTTTCAGAGTTGAAAAGCAGTGGGCTACCTCTTAGGGGGCTCATATGATTGCTTCTACAAACTACCTGCAGGTTGTTGCCCTGTGGGCTCAGGCTACTGCTGTATCTACCTGTGGTTTCACTCTTCCCCTAGGTGACCAATATTCCATTATTTGGCATGTGAGTTGGATAGTCCTCTCATGGAACATTGGTTGGGTGGTTGTGGGTCCACAGGGTGGGGCTACACTGGCTGATTTCCCCAAAAGCCATAGTAGTGTGTCTCAGGGTGCTTGGAGTGCCTCATGCATTATGTGGTGCTTCCCTCTGCAACTGGAATACTATGGAGTGCGTGTAGGCATACCTTCCTTGGTGCAGAGCACCAGAGATGGCAGACAGAATTACCCTGGTAAGAGAGATCACCATGGAGGTTGGGTAGATGTTCTCACAGCAGCATGGAGCACCACTGACAGTGGGCAGGAGTTCCCTCAGTCACTTTTAGAGCCTTGAGGTAGGGGCAAGATTTCCCCTAGCCATTTGAGTGGGAAATCGTTCAACTGTTTCAGGTATGGTGGAGGATGGGTGTGATTTCCCCAGCTGCTTGTAAAGCCAAGAAGTATGGGCAGAAACTCCACCAACTAGGCCCTCAGAGTTGCCCTAGGCCGAGGGGAGTGGCCTGGAGGCCAGTAGTGGCTTCTGAAAGGAAAGATAAGATTAAGAGAAGAAACATAGAGAAATGAGGAAACAAAGACAAGAACAAAAATGAAAAATTAACTAACACACACACACACAGAAAAATGCAAAGACAAAATAAAAGTAAAAGCACTCAAAAAATGAAAACAACAAAAAATGAAAACTGAGTCTGATAAAACTTTTGGGAAGGAGATAAGAAATAGAGCAGGGGGGGTGGGGAAAGAAAAAGCAACTGAAGAAGAAAAAAGGAAAAAAGAGAAGAAAAAAAGCAGAAAAAGAGATAGCTGAGCCCTGACTATGCCGTGTGTGGCACTGTCTTGTAACGTGTGCAGAACTGTCACAGAGGGCATGCTGGACCTCTTCTGACTGGGTGGGTGGACTTGCCCTAGAAAGAGGGTAGGGGGTTGGAAATCAGCAGGAAAGAGAGGGAGAGGAGAGAAGCTGAAAAGAAGAAAAAAAGAAAAAGAGAAGAGAGAGAATAAAGAAAGAGAAAAAAGAGGAAAAAATACAACTGTGCTTTCTAAGATTGACTGTGGTGGGGAAGAGAGAAGAAAAAATAAATAGTAAAGGGATAGCTGATCCCCTGATCAACTGAACATGGGACCAGAGGGATTTAAACCCTGCCCAAAGATGGCAGGTTGGTGTGCCCTTTAGTGCAAGGTTGCATCAGTGCTGGGCAGAACTGCCAAAGTTGCCAAGAGCACCATTGCATCCAGACTGAAGTTTCCTCCGCAATGTGGGGTGCTGTAGAGGACTGTCACAGCTGCCTTGTGTGGCGTGCAGAGCTCTCACAGAGGGCAGGCATGAGTTCCCCCTGATATTTGGGTGGAGTTGCCCTGAGTGGAAGGTAATGGTGAGGAAATCAGCAGTGGCATATGAAAGGAAAGGGAGGGAGAGATGAAAAAAAAAACAAGAAAGAAAAAGTAAAAACAAAACAAAACTGAGCCCATTGAGACCTACTGTGGTGTTAAAGATAGAAGAGTGAGAGAATAGAGGGAGAAAGAAAAGAATAGTAAGTAAGGAGATCACTGAGGCTTGATCACCTGACTGTGGGGCTGGAGGAGTTCCAACCCTGCCTCAAGGTAGTGGAGTGGTGTGTCTGTTTGGTGTAGGATCCCTCAGATGCTAGGTAGGATTACCCTAGAAGGCAAGTCCACAGCAGAGGCCAGGCAGCTGTTCCTGCAACAGTATTGAGCATTGGAATTCACTGATATAGCTGCCTTGTGCTGTATGCAGTACTGCAGCAGGGGGACGGAATGTTTCCTTAGCTCCATGTAGGGCCTCAGGACAGACAGGACCACCCCCTCTGTGTGTAGGATCACTGAAAGCTGACAGTAGCTCCCTCCCACCCCCACCCTCCCTACTGGGCATTGTCCTAGCTTGTCCCTGGACTGCTGATGCCCTAATAGCTCAGAGGTCAGTTGGTTTGCTTTCCCCCCTGGCCAGCTAGGATTGAATTAAGTAGTTCTGAAACTGAGGCTTGTTTCAAGGGGTCTTTGTTTAGTTGATAGCCTCTGGGCTCTGGAGCTAACACCTGGCATCCCTTAGCTCTGGCTGCCCTATTGTGCTAAACTATGCTAAAGGACTCATTCTACCAGTTATCTTGG